>NC_069369.1:70171500-70795500 GCF_021730395.1 Mercenaria mercenaria
GCTCGGCCTGAAAACCAACTTATCAGTTCGATTCTTTCGTTTTTATGCCAGTGACATAAAACATGCTAGGCACTATGACAGGTCACTAATAAATAAATAATTCCATGTTACAGTATTTAGCGCAATACATGATTTAGGTCGCCGCTTCGTCCGTCCGGCCGTCAATTCATATCACAATTCTTCTTCGGAGTTTTTCTCAGCAACCGCTCTCTTGAACTGCCCGAATTTTTAAAGGAACTGTAACTCCTAAGAGGTGCTGCACATATTATATTCGTGTTTAGGTCAAAAATATATATTTCACCGAATTATTGTCATTTTATTATTCATCATTTATATACTATGGTATGTTTTCCTATCCGGAGTTTTCCTCAGCAACAACCAGCTGGAATTTAGCGAAATTTCATAAGAAGCTTCACTCCTAAGAAACATGCGATTATTATCTTCCTGTTCCGGTCGGATGATTTTCACTGAGAAATTGCCCTTTGATTATTCAACATCAGTGAGCTACAGTGCCATCCTTGTACGGTATATTTCTCAGCAACCTTTGGTCGGAATTCAGCGAAACTCTACAGGAAGCTTCATTTCCAGAGGAGATGTATATATATTGTGCGTGCATTTTCTCAACAACTTCTTGCCGGAGTTTTAAGAAACTTCTTCGAAAGCTTCACTACTACGACGAGGTATGTGCTCAGTTGATGAATTCCACTTTTGCCCTTTTAAAATTCAATAATGCTACTTCGTGAAGCATCTATCGGTTTTACCGATATTTTCTTGTTATTTTCATGATTCCAGTCGCAATGATGAAACGTTGTTACGTTCAGAATAATTGAATATCAACGTTAAAGTGAAACCTCATTGTTGTGGCCAAATTGTCAGATCAACCATTGTCCTCTTACGGTTTTATTTGCAGCGGAATCTTCTGAATTGTTACCATCTTCCACATAATAACTTTGAATGACTTCTTTCGATTGTCATATTCTTAAATTAGTCATCCAAATCATTTATGATGAAGGTAAAAATATATGATTTAATTAGATATTAATATTACTTTTTGTGCGTTTATACGAGTATAAACCACGTTGGGACTTCTGGCAAATCCATGAATCGCGCTAGAAAATATTGTAAAATGAAATGAAGCTATTCAAACTTGTGCAAAAAAAGGACTTGTATTCTGGGAATAGGTGAAATCACTTGGAGACATCAGTACAGAAAAAATGTGAACAAATTAATGATAAATTATATAAAATGATGTTAAGTGTGTGTTGAATGAGAGCGTATCTGTATGGTTTTAGGAGACACTCAAATTACATTGGGAAAAATATGTCATAGTAATTACATATGAACGTTACTGAAAAATACTAAATTTTCGGTATTTAAGATTACAAGAGAATGTATATATGATGGTACAAGACATTGATGAAGTTCCAATCTTAGTGAAAAAAAGAAAGAAACAAAGCAAGGGTTTCTAGACATTTTCAAATCCGTCCGTTTTATGATATATTAGACAGACAGTAATAATTTTCTTCGGCCACAGTAAACTATGACTTCATTTTTAGTAACAATATATGAAATATTTGGATATACTTATAAGGCGCGGCGTAAAGTTAACTATAAGGGCGCTGTAAGTATTTTAATGTTTACATGGAATGAAATTTTTTGCATAATTTCGGACATAGATGCCATAGATGCCTTTTTAAATGCATATCATTTTTATGATTAAGGGAAAATGTTGTAAACTAGTTACATCTACTATATATTATTTTTAATAGTTGAACGTTTATAAAAATTAATCACTGTAAAGATGTAGTATTTAATGTTAGTTTTATATACAACTTGTCCACTGTTCTCAAATAATACGGTAAAGATAATCGAGTTTACCTGCAATGTCAGTCATTCGGCAGTTATGTCAATAACAGAGAAAACAGGCCCAAACCTAATGCCTAAGAGGTCAATATATTAAATATGTATTTCAGTTAAGGTTGAATATAAAGCTGGCTTGTATAACTTATGTCCATTGATAAGTATCGGCCAATGATCTGTCTGTCTATAAATATATTTCTGTCTTTCCATTAGGAGGATTAATTTCACTTTATCAATTTCGTTTAACATATTTGCTTTATCAGCACTAAGATGAGTCTCTCTGTGTTGATTTAAGGTCATGCCATGCTTCTCTTAAACAATTTTTCGATTACATGAGCATAGATTACCGCTAGCTGTAAATGTGTGTCATATCTATTCCACTTATGAGATTGAAACATGAATAACGAGATTCGATTATAAAACATTAACAAATTAGTTTTATGCAATTTTATTCAACATATTCACGTTATATGAATCGCTAATCTGCAATAATACCCAGAGGCATGGAATTTTCATTAACTGAACACAGAAAACAATTAAATATTGAGTGGATTTTCGGTTGGTCCTGTGGTTTTATATTTTCATTTAGAGGTGTAGCGCGTCGCGAAATGTTATTAAATAACTCAATTATTTAGAGTCGTTATTTTGTGGATAAACACAAAAGTACAGCTTATTGTCAAGAACATAAAAGAAGGAAACCAATTACAAAATGATGAACCTTTATCAGTTTCAACGCCTAAGGTACAAACTATATTTGAAGTTTGATGCCTCCATAAGTCTACAACAATAACAATGGTATATACATTACTACTTTATTTGATTTCTAGCGACGGAGGCTGACTTATTGTTTACTGATTTTGAAATGTGTGTGCATTTTAAAAAAAAACTATCTTTATAAATGTTCGATTGTTTGATGTTTCAAGCATGACGGTACTTATTATCAATTGTTAAATTTGTTGGTTACCTTAGTTTGCACCCAATTGTTACACTATCAAATGTTAGTATGACTGAAAAAATGTTGAAAAAGACGTTAAACTCGAACACACACACATCAAATGTTAGTACATTGAACACACCTTGACGAAGAATCTATCACAAATTGAGATCAAAATTTATAGATACCAGAGGATGGAAAAAAGATGCAACTAAAATGGGTACTTGAGGGGCATCTGTGGCCGCGTGGTTAAGGTCGCTGACTTCAAATTAATTACCCATTACCGATGTGTGTTCCAGTCTCGCTCGGGGTGTTGAATTCTTCATGTGAGGAAGCCATCCAGCGGTCTTACTTAAGGTCGTATGTGTATATACGTACATAAGACGTAGGTCTTTGGTAATACAATATGAACAAATGAAAGATATGCAGTACAAAGACCAAAGATACGTTGTAATATTCTAAAGTATCTCTGAAAGAACAATAACAGCCATACAATACGTTTTCCGCATTTAAATGATATTCATTCTACAAAGTTTAGAAATTTAATACTACGGCCCCGTAGTAATATTATGATATTCCGTTTAACAATGGCCACATGCTTAAATTAATAATGTACAAGCAGAGCAAAAATGATAAATAAATAGTTTTTGTTTGTTTGAAATTCTGTTTTAATTGTCTTAATATGTTATTTCAGACGGCATGACTTGCAATATTAACCTCAGATATTGTTATAGTGAGATCCATCTTACAGTTTGCTATTCATACATTGTCACGAATTTTTGTCTATTATTCAATAAATTGTCTAACATAAACATATGATTTTGGTTTCATTTTTCTTATTAACCGTTTAACATAGACATGCACTTGTACAAGGCATATGAAGAAATTAAGGTTGGTACATAATTATACTCTTACATTAATGTTATAGCATTTTAATCAATGTATTTGAGGTCATATTTAGATTTGTACATGCTTGCGTTCGTATACATCTCCTCTATAGCAAGGAGCTATTCTGAATATAGCTCCCCGGGACTCAAAGAGGATTTGAAACTTCTGGTATTTATATAAATAGTTGGATAATTTATCAAGGAGAATGGAAAAGAACCATTTGAAAGAAATATGATAAGGCCAAAATGATACAGCGCTAAAAGAAGACAAAATGATAGTAGTATGGTACTACCATAGTAGTATGGTAACACTGATCAAAGAGAGAGAGAGAGAGAGAGAGAGAGAGAGAGAGAGAGAGAACTAAATGTAATGACTTAAACTGTTAAAAGAAAAGGCTTGACAAACGGCAACATAAGGTAATAATCCTAAAGGTGGACGAAATGTTACATAGAGTAAAGATCAGGAAAAGCTATATATTTATTTATTTCATCCATATATGAACAGCATTTTCATTTAACAATATACAATATCATTCATGTTACAATTAAATGAAACATTTGTAGCAATACATTTGAGCCGCGCCATGAGAAAACCAACATAGTGGGTTTGCGACCAGCATGGATCCAGACCAGCCTGCGCATTCGCGCAGTCTGGTCAGGATCCATGCTGTTCGCTAACAGTTTCTCTAATTCCAATAGGCTTTGATAGCGAACGGCATGGATCCTGACCAGACTGCGCGGATGCGCAGGCTGGTCTGGATCCATGCTGGTCGCAAACCCACTATGTTGGTTTTCTCATGGCACGGCTCATTTTACTTTCCGATAAGAGCTTAGTTTTGATTAATAAAGTACATTGATTAATATTTAATTCTACCGATACCGCCAGATAGCCCTTTACCAAGCCTGTCATGTAAAAAGATAAAATAGCTATCTACCTCTTTGATTTCATGTAATATGTAATGTTTCATACGTTCAGATATAAATCAATGTAGAATTTATTTGTTAAGTATTCGTTCCTTGGACATCGTTACACATTTTGAGATTTCAGAACGTCTTAAAGATTAAGCTTGATAAGGACCTAAAATCCATCTACTGTATCCGTGAAAGAATTTTAGTAAGAAATAGAGAAATAATGCATCATCCTCCCTGAGACTTTAGGCAGAAAGAATCCCCATGCCACTTAACGGATTTGTTTGATATTATTAAAGTTTGTTATGTTTGAGCTATGATTGACATATTTCGCGCTGAAGTGTTTGCATTTCAAAATGCATGTAATACATCACAATTCATACTTATGTTTATAATTTTACAATGAAAATATTCCTCTTGCGTAAAGAATGACCGTAATTTCTTTGATTATGATCTAGATCTTCAATACAATGCAAACGTGTAGGACAAATACATTATTAAAAAGTTTCTGCTTTAAAATATTTTAGCCCCACACCGATGTGGGTTCGAGCCTCACTCGGGGCGTTGAATTCTTCACGTAAGGAGGCCATCCAGCTGGCTTGTGGAAGGTCGGTGGTTCTACCCAGGTGCCCGCTCGTGATCAAATAATGCACGGAGGGGCTCCTGGGGTATTTCTCCACCATCAAAGCTGGAAGTCACCATATGACCTATAATTGTGTCGGTGCGATGTTAAATCCAACAAAAGACAGATATCTGATGTGTCTATGTATATCATTATACGGTATAAGTACTTTTTTCTGCGGGCTTAATATTCTGAGATTTTTTTTCCAAAAATAAAGTGGTATTAAATTTCTGCGTACCTTATTTCTGCGGTGTCTTCCTTCTCACGTTGATGGAATTTATTTCTGCGGTTCTGTATTCACCGGTTGTTTCATTAATTTCAAATAGGCAGGTACGTATTTTGTTGTTATTTTGACAGTTATGTTGGCTTCCGGTTTGAAAATAAAAGTTGACGAATACTTATGTAACATCGTCATCATCACATAATATCGAGTGTTAAACGCAAGGAGAAACAGTTAACACTAGGTCAAAAGGACAAACACACGGTAATACAAAAACATGAGTTTGTGACAGAGTGTTATTTTGAGATATGATTTTATCCCCCATGGGAAAGCGGGGGTGGCATGCAGATTTGCTCTTCTTTGTCCTTGTGTACGAATGAGTAGGCCACTGAGCGTACGTAGGTACGTACGTCCTACGTACGTCCCGTAAATGGGTATCGTTTGACTGACAATCATCAAAATTAACAAAAATGATTACTGGATTACTGGCTAGGCACCGGGTATTTAGTTTTTGTGTCTAGTCTGACAGTTGCAGCCATGCAATTCTGTGACAGGCATTCAATTCTGAACTATGTTGAGGAGTCATCAACTTTAAAACTAATGGTAATTAGGTGTAAGTGACGATTTTGTTTCATATCGGACCAGTAACTGCATAATTAAAGCCCTTGACAAAATAAAGTAATTGCCCCAAAATCGGAAAACTGTACAGAAGTATTGATTTGCAAATACTGGTTAAGTTACGTTAGATTTAAGACATCATATATGAAATTTTGTGCCATAAACTGGTCGTTAAAACATGCAGTCGTAAGATTTAACACAAATTCCATGTAGTGTGTCAAAGGATAATAAATAACAATGCTTTTGTTTTTGAAAAGCGGAAAGTGGGAACATCCGTATCCTATCGAAAGAGTTCTAGTTTTGTATGTGTTGAAACCCGAATATGTGTTTGCACAGGAATGGCGCGGTTACCATCTTTAAAAGAACACGCGATGATGCATTTACGATGTTGCGATATTTTAACGATAACTTAAATTGTCTAACCGGTTTGTCATTCACTGTAAATGCAAAAAATGTCTTACAGACAACGTCGTAGCATATTGTACATGACCCCTGGTTTAGACAATTAAATGCCGGTAGCCGAGCTCTGCATTCTAGTTCGGCATTCATTTATTATTATAAAAGGTCAAATGTCTATTGCTAAGCTAGTCATTCCAGCTCTGTATTTTTCTTTTTGAACTATATAAAATCGGATGCCGATGGCCGAGCTTGGCACTGCAGCTCGGCATTCGTTTTTCACTATATGAATGTGAATGCCGACAGGCAATTCTAGACCAATCTCACATACATTATTGAACATAGACTGCGGATTTGGACTATTCTATATTGCAAGTCACTTATTAGGCTTAAATGAATTAGCAACTACGTGGTCTGTTTTGCTGAGCTATATGTGTAAAAGAGGCGCAGGTGTTGCGTGTATAGCTCCATTTTATGCAAGGAAGCTGTATGCGGAGTTTATAGCTCCACAGAAGCTAAATATGAATATGTGCTCCAAATACAGCTCCCAGAGGAGCTATATCCGAAGGGAGCCATATGAGGTGTGACAATGCACTCACATTTCAAAATCAGTAAACACTAAATCAGCCTTCGACGCTAGAAATCTAATAATGTAGTAATGTATATACCGTTGTTATTGTTGTAGATTTATGGAGGCATCAAACTTAATTGTAATTTGTTTCTTAGGCGTGGAAATTGATAACGGTTCAACATTTTGTACATGTACCTAGTCTTCTTCTTTTGTGTTCGTAGCAATAAGCTTTTCTTTTTGTTTAACCCGCGATGTAACGACTCTAAATAATTGAGTTACTTGATAACATTTCGCGACGCGCTAAAATAAAAAATATAAACCGAAAATCCAATCAATAATTAATTGTGTTTATATTCAGTTAATGAAAATTCCGTGCGTCTGGGTAATAATGTAGATTACTGATTCATATAAAGTGAATATATTGAATAAAGATGCATTTTGAAAGACAAAAACTAATTTGTTAATGCTTTATAATCGAATCTCGTAATTCATGTTTCAATCTCATAAGTGGAATAGATATGACACACATTTACAGCTAGCAGTAATTCTTTGCAGTCAATATATGTCCATGGAACAGAGAAAAATGTCAAAGTCTAGCATGGCATGACCTTAACTCGACAGAGAAACTGACTAGCAATTATGTCAAAGTAAACTAAGAGTGGATGTGTTGTGTAGACAGACAGATCATTGACTGACTCTTATCAGTTAACATAAATTATACAAGACAGCTTTATATTCACCCGTAATTGAAATACATTTTAATATTTAAAATATATACCTTTTACGCAGGTTTGGAACTATTTTGTCTGTTTTGATATAACTGCCGAATTACTGTCATAACAGAGGAACCCTATTATTTGAGAACAGTGGACAAGTTTTTGACAAAGTTAACATTAAATACTACAACATTACAATAATTAGCTTTCACATAATAAAAGATACAAAAGTTTACATGTTTATTAGGCAATCGGCAATAACATGTCTTTGGCCATTTACAATATTTTACTAAGATGGTCAAGACATAAAATCAGTATACAAATCATACATTATTAAACCTCACACAAAGCATACATTCATCAACATACAAACACACGAAGTAATACATTCAACATTACACTAAGACGCAGCAATAGTAGCAAGTTTTTCAAAACGAAATTTCATAGCATTGGAAACAAATTTAGACAAATTTCTAATAGTTTTGATACTCAAACTAGATAACAAATTAGCTATTAATAGTAGAAAAGGAAGGAAAATGTTCTATTTCTGACGTAGCTCATGATAAATTGGACAGCACAATAAAAAGTGATACTCAGATTAAACATTTTTAGTACATAGTTTACATATTCGACCATTTCTATTATACCTGCAAATCTACCACTTTCAATTTCTAGATTATGAGATGATAACTTAAAACGAGACATGTCTTTTCTCACAGACACACTACCTTCTACATCCAAATATTTTTCATATGCAAATTCAGTCTTGAAATACTCAAGTTTAGGTTGGTTTGATATTAAATCATCCACTCTTGTAAATATTTATCTCGTAAGCTTTGTTTTAACAATGGTAAATAGATTATATATCAAAATTGGTAGCATACCATAAATAGCCATATCCAAGGCTGTTTAGTAAATTTTTTAAAGACAAAGCCCGTAAATTTTTTGGGTTTACAGTATCAGATGAACGTAATTTAACAAATATTTTGCGATTTAGAGAATCGGTGCTTTTTCATTATATTATTTTTATCCACTGCTTTAAAACATGCTCTTCACAAATTAATCACAAAGGAAAACGACCAAGCTCTCCCAACACTGCAGTATTAGATGTCTGAGTACGAACACCAAGGATGCGTAAATGTAGTTTATCAGTTTCTTTAAAATTATAAGCGCCCCATACAGAAGGTGCTTCTAGTTTACAAATATTTTCCCAAGATTATATGAGCCGCGCCATGAGAAAACCAACATAGTGGGTTTGCGACCAGCATGGATCCAGACCAGCCTGCGCAGGCTGGTCTGGATCCATGCTGGTCGCAAACCCACTATGTTGGTTTTCTCATGGCACGGCTCATATGTATGTGTACAAAATTATGCAAAACATGTCATTCCATATCAACACTAAAAGAAATATTTTCCCAGTGTATTTTGAATGTCTCGTAAACCCATACAGATACCCTTTCATTCAGTAGTAATAGTGGAGCAGCTTAGTGTGAAAATCTAAGGAAATACTCCACTTGATGATACAAGTATGAAATTTACACTAAATGTTCATCATATGACCCAGATTCAAAAATGATCGAGGGCCATTTAAAAATCATCCATTTTCAAGATGGCCTCCAAATTTCAAAATGGCTGCCAGAATTGAGGCATTTTTCATATAATCAGGATCTGTAAGTTTCTAAAATATCATATTTATATAGCTATAACATGTTTTTTCCTATCAATTTGTTCCCATAAGCAGATACTTTTATTTTTAATGTTGCCTTTTCCAAATATCGACCCATTTAAGAAGGCTGCCATCTTTAAAATGGCCGCCAGACTTTTAGATAACGTTCTTATCACGGCCAAGTATGAGTCTCCTACTTTCAGTGCTATAACCATCGACTATTGATTAGATCCTGGTCCCAGATAAACCTGAAAGCATATTATTATGATACTGGCCTGAAATAAGCTAATATGGTTTATATGGACGTCTCTTCTTTTCAATCTGTTCTCTGTTCTACCCTTCATTTCTTGCTTTGTTTCACTAAGAAACAGTATCAAAATCATGACAATACTGAACCATTGCTAATCAGCTGAAACAAAATCTTTAATTAAATGATACGTGTAATGATTCTATAGAATGAACTACAAGCACTACAAGGGCACACTGATATAGTTCATAATGTCATGTTACTCAGCATGGGGTCCAGTGACAACTTCAATACGTATATGTAACAAACAAAAAAAAAACAAGTCGTATCCCATACACCAAAATGTTAAAATATATATTGAAGGCGGAAAAAGGATAGTTCCTTGGCCTTCAAGTTAAAATAGTACATACTTTGTATTAACAGAGACCAAATTTGAATACATCATTGTAAGTTTATGTGTTTAAGTGTCTGTGCTTTTGTTTATGTTCTATTTCAAACTCTTGATAATGTTGAAAAGAGTTGAATAGAAGACCTCCTAAACTATGGAATAGCTTTCTTAGATGCGTTGAAAATAAAACTAAACTACTGAGTTTTCGTGAGGATAAAACAAGACGTATCACTAATGGTGATGAATACCCCCAGATATCAGCTTATTGTCAGAGTAACAGGGTTATTGAAAATATGATACATTGCTTTGTATATTGTACAGGGAGAAAGTGTACAAAGACGCACAAAAATGGTGGGCAAAACTGTATAAGATCTCCATACTTCACTGTTGTACCTTAAAAAGAAGGAAGTAGGTCAAGATCAAGGTCACTGAAAATCAGTTTTGAAATATTTGTTCAAAACTGTACAAGTGGTTCGAATTTTATGGCAATATCTTAAAAAAAGAAGAAATCAAGTCAGTAGGTCAAGGTCATGGACAAAGGACCATGTAATCTGCTTTTTTAATCTTGTCTTTTGGCATTTTCTGTGATATGAAGGCTCCATAACCACGAATCAAATCAAACCTACAACATTTTCGTTTATGTCGTGTTTGGAGACCTGAATTGTCGGTTAAATCTGAATGCTTCCAGGTCCTTCAAAGGTGTGACTGCAAAAGGACTTCCTGTGCTGGAAATTGCAAGTGCCACCACTTAGGTCTGTTATGCACAGCAATTTGATGTTGCAACTGTTAAGAAAATGACTAAGTGCAGTATATGCTTTTTTTTTTTTTTTTTTGTTTCGGCTAGAACACGATTTCCGATGTGTATAATTTCATGGGTATAGTAAATCAATAGAAATAGTTTCTTAAGGTTTGACTTATAAGAAAATGTTGCTATTGACTGTGCGAGTGCTCATGCTGTCCTATTTCTTTATCCCCTCGTGGTTTATAAGACGCATTTTCTAACGATGTTAATTTATTGCATTGAATGTAATCTGAGTGTAATGTATATAAAACTTATATTGGTTGGTGTACTCCAGATTTTACCATTGTTAAAAAACAAAATTGCAAGTTATAAAAACTTAAGTATTGAGATTCTAAGCCATACAAAATTGATTACAAATTAAAAGAATATGAATACTACATATTGATATTCTGTTCTAAACTGAAACGAAAGTGTATAAATAAAACCAAGGAGCTAAGTCCAAAACGAGGTCAAGGTCAAACTGAGGTCAGGTGATGTTTGAAGATGAGGAATGGTCACAGTTTACATCTGCATTTGTATCAATTCATTCTTGTAAGGGGTATTGATGCTAGTCGAAACGGTCCCATTTGGTTAACCAAGAGATGACCCATATAAAGCAAACTAAGTCCAAACTGAGGTCAAGGTCAAGGTCAAACTGAGGTCAGGTAATGTTTGAAGATGAAGAATGCTCACAGGTTACATCTGTATTAGTATCAAATCATTCTAGTAAGGGTATTGATGCAAGACGAAACGGTCCCATTTGGTTAACTTCATGTGGACGAACGGACGGACGGACGGACATGATAATCACTATATGTCTCCGGCATCTGTAGATGCTGGGGGCATAAAAATGCTATCGTTTTAATGTATTACATGCTTGCCTCAAATAAAGTACTGAAAAGTAAATACAAAATGGCGGCCATTTTGTTTTCGCGGCGGCCATCTTGAAAACGACATTATTTCAAGTGGCCCTTGATCTTATGTGAAAGCGCATGCCATGAAGTTACTGTCCTGTAAATTTGATGCTTGTATCATCAACTGAAGTATTTATGCGATATCCTGCTCCACTATAATAAATCATTACCCTTGTTCAACACAAACTTGAAATCATTTTGTATGATTTATTATGAATCTGTTCACTATGCTTTTCTATACTGTATCCCTATCCAGGTCTTTTTCTCATCTATCAAAGACAGCACAGACGAATTTCCTAGAAGACGATTTCACCCATTCCCAACATAAGGACTACAAGTTACTTTGTCCATGTGTTCGCACAAGTTTGAAAAACCGCATTTTATTTCACAATATTTTTCTAGCGCGATTCATGTATTTGCTAGAAGTCCCAGTATGGGTTATACTTGTATATACGCACAAACAGTAATCTTCAATCCGCAATTAAATTATATATTTTACTTTCACGATGAATGATGTCTTTGTGACGAAGCTTTTAAGGAAGTTTCTTAGAGCTCCGGCAAGTAGTTGTTGGGAAAACGCACGGACAAGAGATGCGCATCTCCTTTTGGGAATGGAGCTTCCTATGAAGTATTCCTGAATATTATCAAGGGTTGTTCAGGAAAATTCGGGACAAGGATGGCGCTATAGTTTTCTCATCTTGAATAATCAGTGAAGAATCATCTGTCCAAAACAAGAAGACAATATGCGCATCTCTTCCTAGGTATAAAGCTTCTTAAGAAGTTTCGCTAAATTCCAGCCAGTGGTTTCTGAGGAAAAGTCCGGGCAATAAATGCTTATGAATAATCAAAGGGCAATAACTCAGTGAAATCATCTGACAGGAACATGCAGATATTATATACATCTCATCTTGGAGTAGGCTTTCTATACAGTTTCGCTAAATTCCAGCCAGTAATTGCTTAAAAATACTCCGAAGAAGAATTGCGAGATGGACGGACGGGCGGACGAAGCATCGACATATATACATCATGTATTGTATTAATACTGTGACATACAACTATTTATCTATATGTGAACTGCCATAATGCCAAAAATGTTTTATGTCATTGGCATAAAAGAAAACTATCGAACTGATAAGTTGGCCTCTAGGTCAAGCAAGTTACTATATGTTACCATTCAGATAAACACATGTTACCCCATCCCTTTCCATACCTTTTAGAAGTAAAATCGAATTTAACCTATTTTGATTAAATGTTTTATAGTACAATGCAAGATTTTGGTTGTTCAAAGTTTAGCAATGATTTCCATTAGTGTATTTGCATTAGGAACTGAGCAGAATTTTCTTTTTTATTTTGAACCGCGTTCCACGAAGAAATATACCCTCTCACAGATCTAATGTCTAACTGAACTCAGCTGGATTTGGTCAGTGAACTCCCCCATTGCTCTCCCAAGAGATGACATACACGTACAATTCACAACTTCTTAGCATTTTGAAAAAAACAGCTCGTAAGCAAAGGTTCTGAAATCTTTTAATAACTCATTCTTAATCCCTTTCAGTGTGGTAATGGAAAAATGAAGACCTCCTCTGACAATTCTTTGCCCTTACGTTTTGACATATTTGGTACAATTTCTGTTGTATATGAGAAAATCGTATGTCTTACTATAAGACATGTGGTAAAAACAATGTCTTTTCTTACTTATTTATCTAAGAATATGACTCCTGCCAGGGGAGTTATGAATGATGTATTACAGAATTATTTACAGAGACACGCAGTCTGATGCAAAAAGGAAAGTGCATAAAAGGTACACTATTATTTCATTCAAACATGCAGTTAAGTACTTAAAGGCAAACTTATTGCACTGTCTAAATATATTACTTTGACACTGCATGAAACGTGTCCCCTCGTGTACTTCAACATTTTATCTAGAACATTTCACTTCAACTGTTGACAAAAATGTGTATCAATAAAAGAATGCATACTTAGACATTAAAGCTCTTCATCCAGAAAATCAAAACATTGCAACATGTTTATTTGAAAAGTAATAATGTCCTTAATTTGTGTTTGTATTTAAATAGATATTTAATAAAAATAACTTGAAAATCTAAAAAGAAATAAGTAAAGCAAGCATTTACACCACTAAGAAATATAGCAATACAAACATCTAAATCATTAACGAATATAGCCATGCAAACATCTGAATCATTAACAAATATAGCCATGCAAACATCTAAACCACTTAGGAATATAGCCATGAAAACATCTGAATCACTAACGAATATAGCCATGCAAACATCTAAATCACTAACGAATATAGCCATGCAAACACCTAAACCAATACCAAATATAGTAAGGCAAATATCTAAACCACTAACGAATATAGCCATGCAAACATCTAAATCATTTACGAACATAGCCATGAAAACATCTGAACTTATAACAAATATAGTCAGGCAAACATCTAAACCACTTACGAATATAGCCATGATCACATCTGAATAACTAACGCATATAGCCATGCAAGCATCTTAACCAATAAAAAATATGATAATGCAAATATTTAAACCACTTACGAATATAGGCACGCAAACATCTAAACCACTAACTAATATAGCCATGAAAACATCTGAATCACTAACGAATATAGTCATGCAAGCATTTAAATCACTAACGAATATAGCCATGCAAACATCTGAATAACTTATGAATCTAGCCATCCAAACATCTGAATAACTAACGAATATAGCCATGCAATCACTAACGAATATAGCCATGTAATATCTGAACCACTAATGAATAGGGCTAGCCATGTAAACATCTAAACCAATAACAAATATAGTAATGCAAATATCTAAACCACTAACGAATATAGCCATGCAAATATCTAAACCACTAACGAATATAGCCATGCAAACATCTGAATCACTAACGAATATAGCCATGCAAACATCTAAACCAAAAACAAATATAGCAATGCTTATATCTAAACCAGTAACGAATATAGTAATGTAAACATCTAAATCACTAACTAATATAGCCACGCAAACATCTAAAACACTAACAAATATAGTAATGCAAATATCTAAATCTCTAATAAATATAGTAATCTAAATTATTAACGAATATAGCCATGCAAATATCTAAACCAATAACAAATATAGTAATGCAAATATCTAAGCCACTTACGAATATAGCCATGCAAATACCTAAATCACTTACGAATGTAGCCATGCAAATACCTAAATCACTTACGAATGTAGTCTTGCAAACATCTTAATCACTAACAAAGATAGTTATGAAAACACCTAAACTACTAACGAATATAGTCATGCAAACATCTGAACAAAAAAGATACTAGAGAATATAGAAATGCAGATATCTAAATAACTAACGAATATAGTCCTGCATTTATCTTAATCACTAACTAGTATATTTATTAAAACACCTAAACTACTAACGAATATAGTAAAATATAGTAATGCAAACACTTAATTTACACCAGCGGAAACAAAATAAACACATCCATATGCACAAATATTCCAAATATCTATTATAAACATAATGAGGGGGCAATAAGTGTCATCTTAATGATATTCTAATGCATGATGTACACCTACGTTATATCAGCTCTGCTCAAAAGTGTCAGTAACTGATTTTCTTCCTATAACCGGTTATATTCCACAGAATAAACCAAGTGGAATTTGTCTTAAATGTTTTTTATATGAAATTACAATAGAAATCCTGGAGAGCAGAATCAGGAAATATAAGGACCAGTTTACATTCAGATGCAAAGTAAAACAAGCCAATATGTATGTTAATTTCCGCACAGATGTTATGCGTGCGTATTTTCATACAGATTAGCTTAATGTACGACATAATATACATGTTTAATACACTGTGTCATATTTGATTGGCATTGTTGATAAAACTAACTTAATGTTTAATCATACACATTGACGTGTACCAGTCCTACAAGTACATGTAAATATTTGCACAGACAATATATATATCTTACTATCCAACTCCCGAAAAAATGTGTAACAGTTTTGAAATTGTAACCAAAAATATTAGATGCCATATCAATAACTCAAATGCTACTATCATTAACTCAAATGTTACTTCAGCAAAGAAAATGGCGCACATAAACATGGCAATCGCACAAATTTGAAATTACCATAGTGACCAAGAAATACAAGGACTTTTTAGGATAACAAAGTATTCCATTCCATTGAAAGAAAGAATCACAGAAGTATGTTCTTGAGAGCACTCAATGTGGTTTGGTTTTGAAAAGTTAGAAAAAGACTTAGTGTATGACTAGTAGGACGCATAGGTCGAGAGGGCTAAGACGCTTTCCTACGGATTCGAAGGCACCGGGTTCGATTCCTGGCTTCTCCCATTGCGATGTGTCCTCGGGCAAGGCACTTTATTACGATTGCCTCAGTCGGCCCAGCTGTAAATGGGTACCAGTAAATTGCTGGGGGTAAGGTATAATTGGTTTTAACTGTTCTTAAAATAGGATCGCTCAAATGCTCTACAGAGCTTCTGTTCATTGTTTCACAAAGCGGCGGTAAATAAAATATACCTTTAACTTTACAGGTAATAAACTGTTTTACTGAATTATTGTTCTGTTTATCAGCAGTATATTTATAGACAGTGTAATTGAAGAACATTAAAATCACAGAAAAAACAAGGGATTTAATTGTGATATATCTAATTTTGTCATGCTACAGTTTCTAGAAAATCTAATACCGGGTTTTAATTCATCCAGTTTCTCCAGACAGAATATCTACATTTTATTCTCATTGTTTACCAATAAAGAAAGTTGTTTACTATTAGGTTAGTAAACGGGAGCTATACCTGTTGTTACTATTAGGCATGCATGTGGAAATCATTGCATAGTTTATTGTTAACCTGCATGTGGAAACTATGCCATGTGAACTATCGAGCTTACATCAGAAAACTTTTGAGTACTTAATTTTAGGTTTTTACATGTGAAAAACTATTAAATGTCTACTATAAGGTTTACATTATGCTTGAATGTTAACTACTAGGGCTTTTGCATGTGGAAAATACTGCACGTTCACTTTAAGCCTTCCATATTGGAACTATTTCATTTTATTTTAAGGATTGCAAGTAAGAACTATTGCATGCTTAATATTAGACTTTTATCATTTTGGAACTATTACCTGATTATTGTTAGGCTTGCATGTGGGAACTAGTGTATTTTTACTTATGCATATAAGTAAGTAAGTAAATAAGTGTTTGTTATAGTGACATGTTTTACAACGTTTTCATACATACACGTGAATAAGATAATGCGAATACAAAACACCCGGCCCTATGGGCCTATATGTCACCTACAAATGATACCTATTCAACAGAATGTACATACAAGATAAATACACATATAACAAATAATAATATCAGATAAAATATTATGGTATATACATTTATCAAAAGCGAAACTTACAGAGATATATGTAGAATATACTGTATGTAGTATATACTATTAAGCACCAAGCTCGACTATACAAGAGGTCCAGAACTGCGGCAATTTTAATACAATATCACGACGATTTAATAGGCGTTGTCATTAAAGCAATTAATATACTAAAAGTAACAGAGAATAAATTTATCAAAAACATCGGAAATGGAAATATCTTATGAAATATTAAATACAAACATGATACACATAATTATAAACTGGGTAATATACAAGAGCTTCAGAATCTGCTCCCTGTGCTACCATGCGCATTACCACCAGTAGTGCATCGGTCACAGTGATTATATATATTTAGAACTATTCCATGTTTAAATTAGGATGGCAGATAGGAACTATAGCATGTGAACTACCAGGCGTTTTCGTGTGAAAGTCATTGTGTGCATGATTATTATGGGCTTTAACTTGGAAATCATTGCATTTTTTACTATTAGTGTTTAGTTTGCTGTTGAAAACTACCGCATGTTTACTATTGGGCTTGCATGTTGGTATATGAACGCATGATTATTACAGGCTTTAACTTGGAAATCATTGCATTGTTTACTTGCTGTTGGAAACCACCGCATGTTTACTATCAGAGTTGCACGTAGTTTTTGCAAAAACTGTACATACAATATAACAGATGTTGTTTATAACAGCTGAATTTCTCCATGAATCTTAATAAAGAAAGTCTTTTATTCATTAACACTCACTGCAGTAATATAATAGATGCAAGAAGCAAAATTAAATAGCCTTAAGCCCTTTATTAATGTTTGGAAGTATTGATGAAGTCCTTGAAGAGTATTGAAAGTGATTTAGAATGTAACCTTGCAATATTAGATTGTATGAATAAGCACATAATCAACCAACCGGATGCTCGTTTCGAGATTGGCGCTATTTCTTGGCACTGTCTTTAATTAGCAAGTGCACGCTTTGTTTCGGTCTCCAAACCCCAATTTACAACTTGCTGGTCCACATTTTAATCATATTTTTCAACAAAGTTGAAAGGTAGTTTTTTCTTTTCCATTTTAGGTAACCAACCTCTCATCATGGAAGAATAAAATGAGTATACCTGAACGAGTTAAACTGGTATAAGATCTTTGAAGTGAAATCAGGAAATAAATTTTGACATAAAAGTCCTCTAAACATGTTTAATTATACTATATTATGTTGTGTTAGTCTGTTTGAATGCGTTCTATGCTTCCAAAGGATCTTCTCACAGATTTACCACAACAGCAATTTTAAGTGCCTTTTGGCAGCTGTAAAATGTCTCCCCGTACCTGAATTTGAAGTGCTGTTATATTTCCTGGTCCTTTTTTATCATGGAGTCTATTCATTACACGTGAAATACAGTTCCGCTTAAGCAGGTAGAGGGTGTTGCACTTTCCGTTACCTCTCATGAACAGACTCAATCAAACCGAGTCTGCAGTTATTCTGCTTGGCTGCATTCTACGTTTCCTATGGATCGTCTTGTAGATTTTTATTGTTATATTCTGTAGGCAATATGACATATACCCCAAACAGATAATATTAGATACTTAAGTGTGTTTTTAATATATTTATAGATCTGCTAGTCCAAGGCAGATATTAAATTCTTTTAAATGAATATATAAACAGGGCTTTTATAATGGCAATACAAGTTTTTGAAAAACAATTTTTTCTTTTATTAATTATTATCCATTTCAATTCTAGTTTTAAAGTATCAATATCCTTTATATGTAGTTTCCACAAATCGCTAGCGTCATCTTTTCAGCATCAGAAGGACAACAGTTGCCAGATATTTCTTTCTTGTTTATTATTACTATTTTTTATTTTGCCTTTTTTCTTTTATTCATTCTCTATTGTATATTGCTAACTTTCAGCAGACAGGTTTTATTTTGTTTCTTGTAACTGTAAACTTCTTTACTTACATATGGATTATGTTAGTTATTGTCTCCATAGTTTTGCTTTGTAATGGCATATACATCCTGCTGATCAGTTAATGTCACATTTAAACAACATTTGTTTAACGTCCATTTCATTTTTATACTTTATCTCCAATTTTGTAAATGTCAAAATGTGTCTATCATATGGGTTTTATTTTTTTCTTATTTTATTCATTGTGTTATAACTGCAATATCGCCCTGGACATAATTTACTCGCCAAATGACAATATTCGCACAATAAAAGCACAATAAACGCATCAAAATGGCTTTCATGCATTCGAAGAACTAAAAGATATGCATGGGCACGTCTTATCCAGAAAACTTTTATTCCGTTAGTTTCCATTTACGGGAGGTTTTGTAAGCAAATTTCATTTTGATGAATCAGGCGCAATTTTTCTAACAGTAGAAATTAGAATTTTTGGACAAAAAACATTTGTTCTATAAACAAAGTTTTAGTTTCGACGTGCATTATATTTCAATCAAGTGCCAGTTAGAAAGCAATCTGACATTTTATTTTAATAAAAAAACTAGTTATAAGAAAATACTAGCCAAAAATATAGACAACGCATGAAAAACTTATATAATGACCTTGTTTACGGAATGTCTGTGTCATTTATAGAGGACAAACTTACCATTATTAACTGGGTAAAAAGATCAATAAGTAAAAATTCTTTAGGTCTTGTCAACATTTATTCCAATGTGTTACAACTATGATGAACTTTAGATGATAACGAGACAATTGACTAGATGCCACCAATGTGAATCTCGACAGAAATACAAGATATAGAATGTATATACAAAGAACGTAGTGTGGTAAAGCACCGTGATTTTAGATGTTCGTAACAGCTGTTTAGCCGGAAATATTAGGTAAGAAAAGAACATGTGGCAAATATTTTGAAATTGTGGCATATTGTTTGGTGGCTTTCTGTCAGATTAGACAATGAACAAAAGTTTGTTGGAGTCCAACTTAATCATAGAAAGGCAGCATATATCTGCTAAAAAACAACTTATTTTTCCGTCTTTTAAAACAAAGATTCATACAGTGACTATTTACATACTATAAGGTATGAACTGTTTCTACTCCTTGATAAATTCTTTGTTTACTTTTTATTTTAAATGAGAAGTGTGGCTCAATGAAATGTGTAAGGCTTCTGAAAAAAATAAAGAGAACACATTAAGAATTATTGTGTGGAATCTCAAAACTCCGGGCAGATAAAAAAATGGTTCAATATCTCTTCTTAGTTTGATAAAAACATCTAAATAAATTACTGTTGAAGCCGTTTCGTTGTCAAAACTTTGTTAAAGAGTTGATCTAGTTTATCCTCGCTTATTCTAAATATGGATAGGGGAGCCTCCGAAGCCGAGTAGTTAAGGTCCACTTGCCTCTCACCAATGCGGATTTGAACTTTGCTTGGGGCAGATGATTCTTCATGTGAGGAAGCCACCCAGCTGGCTTACAGAAAGTCAATGGTTCTACCCACAATGAAATGATGCATGCAGGGGCACCTCGGTCTTCCTTTACAATCAAAAGCTGGGCCATATGACTAGCCTGGCTGCCGACTAGATAATCTTTATCATTTCTCTTATATATTCAGACTTGATCTTTCTTGGCTGAGAAGAAAAAGGACATAATTAAACAAAATTTGAAAAAATAGGGTCTGGACACATAATTGTGTCGGTGTGGCGTTAATCCCAACAAAAACAAACACAAAAAATTTTAGATATGTTGGAAACTTTCACTTCTGGCAAACAAAAACTTTCAAAACAAATTTAGAAGGCGATGACAGAACACATTAAACTGTTACCCATGGACATGTCTGCAATATACATAAATATGTACACGGGAAGTTGATTCATCGCCTTGAACGTCACTTTGGTGTTACAGGCAAGCCACTCGCATGGATGATGTCATACCTTAGTGACCGCTACCAGACCGTATGCATAGATGGCGAGCTATCACAACCAGTGCTAATGAAGTACAGTGTACCCCAAGGGTCTGTCCTGGGGCCAAAGAACTACACAATGTACACAAAACCAGTCGGAGCTATCTGCAGAAAGCACGGACTGAACAATCATTTCTATGCGGACGATTCGCAGTTATATCAATCCTTCAAACCAATAAATAAAATGTCTATTGAAGAGACCATTCATCGCGTTGAAAGTTGTTTAAAGGATATAGTAAGTTGGATGAATACTAACATGTTGAAACTCAATGCTGAAAAAACAGAATTAATCATATTTTCATCTGAACACAAGACACAATCTGTTTCTAACATATCTGTGAAAGTGGACGGCTCTGAAATCAAACAATCAGGCAGTGTCAGGAACCTCGGTGCTTTCCTGGATTCGAACATGAGGATGGAGCAACATGTGAATAGTGTGTGTAGAAATTCCTATGCACAGTTGCGGCAAATTAGTCACATCAGACAATATATAACCGCAAACGCAACCAAATCTCTAATCAACTCTCTTGTTACATCACGTTTGGATTATTGCAACTCTCTTCTATATGGAATTCCAAAACGGTCAATGAACAAACTGCAATATGTCCAAAACACGGCAGCTAGAATCGTAACCAGAACATCCAGATACGACCAATAAACGCCTGTTCTGCGTGAACTCCATTGGCTTCCTGTGCAATGTAGGGTAGAATACAAAATTATAACACATACATATAAGGCACTCAAAGATCAATCACCAGCTGATGTAGCGAACATGCTAGAAATATATACACCATCCAGAAATCTGAGATCGCAGAATAATGCATTAAAACTAGTGGTGCCCAAATGTCGAACAATACGATTTGGTGACAGGAGCTTTCAGACAGCTGCTGCGAGGTTATGGAATGCCCTCCCATCTGGCATAAGAGAGTGCAAGACCGTGCAAAGTTTCAAAAAAGCGCTAAAGACGCATTATTTCATACAATTCTTTGGCAACTAACATCTCACTGATTACCTGATTTATAATGAAGGTACTTTGCCGGCCAATTAATTACTTTAATTAAGAACTCCAGTGTGACAGAATAATATTGGCGGTGTTTTTTTTCTGTGGGATGTATCGTGGATGTTCTCCGGACCGTTTAGGTAGGGATTGGCCCAATCATCCGGGACGGTTTGCATGCTGTGATGCATTTCGCAGACATCATACCGTTTAATTCTGTCTGTTCAAAATGTAAGATATCTTCTGTTCTATTCTGCTCTGACCTGTGTCTTTGATAGGTCAGTTAATGTTTTATGATATTGTATTTTGTTTTATGTTTTGATCTGCCTACCTTCCAATTTAAAATGCTTGGTATCTTATTACCGTAATGTAATTTTAATTTCTTCTATAATAGTTCAATTCCCATTTTTTATTGAACATTATATAAATGTTTTTATGTAAAGCACTTTTGAACGTATTTTTATATGAAAAGAGTGCTATATAAATGTGGTATATAATAATAATAATAATAATAATATAAACACAACACTACATGTAAAACAACAAATTACCATTACTGATTAACAAAATCACTCACTTCAGTGTAGTTATTTATGTAGCACCTAATGTTTTTGTTCTAAAATTATATAATACAATAACTGATCTTTTCATTCACCACTTACAGGGTTGTTACAGAAAACCAAAAGAACGTCTTCAAAATGGTTACCCATAATCCATTATTTTGACATCTTTGTCACTGACGAGACCGTGTTTTTTTTTGCTATATATAGAATATTGTTTGTCTGAATGTAAGACGTATGGTAAAAGCAGTACCTTAATCATTATTGATTAATATTATTAATCATAATATCACAATTACCAAGAAAGTTTTAAGAAATGTATAGCTGAATTGTTTACAAAGACAGGCAGTCTGACGCAAAGATATATGTGTTATAAACGACACACTGCTTCTCTGGTGCATAATTCCGACAGGCAATTAAGTGTTTACACAGACAAAAACTACGCATAATCGATTTTCTTTAGTATAAAATGTTATTTTACTCTAATTTTGAACAGGTTTCCTATGTACCTCAATATGTTAACTAATTAACCACTTCGTCACGTACGTACCTTAAAATTTTACCTATTTATACTTGAAAATATATCAATTAAACACTTATTTAAAAGTTCATTATCCTCAAAATCTTTATAAAAAGAATACAAAATAGAAAGAACAGAATTCAGAGCTGAAATCACCGCATGTCCAGCTGAAACCACCACACCAAAAATGTACAGCCAATCCGTATACAGTTACAAGTATCTCGTATACAGTAGACAGCATATCATATGAAGTGAAAGCACAGCATATGAAGTAGATTATAAGCACTACATATAATGTTAAACTCAACGTATATACAGATTAAAACACCTTGTACACAGCTAAAATCTTTAAAGCATAATATGGAAAACTACAAGCATGGCATGTACGGGTATAAAGTTATAAGCACCCTAAACGACAGCATAGAACAGATTAAGGGAAAAGCAATGTTGTTCTAACGTTAACTCCGTCGGCTAGGATTTCTTAGATCATTTCAAGAAGTGAAAGAATTTTCAAAATCAGCTTAAAATGAGAAGTTAAGACCATTTAAATATTTTATCAAAATGGCGGCCATTTTGTTTCCATGGCAACAAAAAATAATGGTGGATTTATGAAATTTCTGAAACATAGTTGAACTGTATTTACTTATTTCTGTAAAATAATTTCTCAATTTTATCAAGCTATAACGACAGAGATTACCTTGTTTTATACCTTGCACTCAGAAACATATACAAGTAATCTTTTTAAAAGGTTATTTGCTAAATAAAGAAATCAGCAGTGTGTAAATGAAGTCAATGATCAGCAATTTTCTTAAATTTCAAACTGCCATATAGTGGTCCGATTTTAAAAATTCTTTCAGCGTTATGAAATTCTTGATGTAACATTGGCTTTTTGTTAGGCATGCCTTGCCCTTTAAGCATACAGCATAATCAGATTTATACATCCTACATTATTAAGTGCACATGTTTACAAACAAAACATTGAAAAAAAACTTGCTATTAAATAAAAAAAGACTTAAAATGTTACTTAGAACTAGAGTTATGAAAATGTAGCCGCGGCAATACTAAAATAGTAGCAAAAATCTTTCTTTGGTAACGCTTTCATATACTCACTGACGGAAATAGTGACGTCACACACTACTTATAAAATGAACTATTTTTTAAAGCGAAGTTCGTTGTACAATGTTAGACAAGTTAATATTGTACTGTTGTTTTTTTTTTTTTTTTTTTTTTGTATAAGTTCAGCAGTGTCAGATTGGTATATACACATTGTAAATGAAGAACATAAAATACCTAGAAGACAAGAGGAACGCTGTATCAGACTAATTTTGTTCCTACAGACTATGTATTGTGTGATTTCTTGAAAACCAGACAGTTTATCGCACAACAACATTTTCACCAGACAAAAACATTCTACATAAACATCTGCTTTTTCCCTCCTATTGTCATTCTCGCATAGAAGAGGTCAGCCGCCGTTTTAGGGGAGTATTACAAACATTAGTTTGATGGATAAAAATATCCCCATTGTTTATTTTGAGGTTTGTATGTGAAAATTTTTTCATCTATTGTATGTTTTTACTTGATTTTGCAAGTAGTTTGTCCTATGTTTTGAGAGAGAAAAAATCAAACAACACTAACACTCCGGGAGAACTACGTTCCGACGTAAGTCATGTCTCAACGATATCATGTGACATATCTCAACGATTTCGTTGCGGTGTCGCTCCGTATGACCTTGTTGATTCATTTAATATTATGTGCAATGAAGCATTGATTCTACGTTTTCATAACTGAAAAGATGAATTTGAAGTGTGGAAGCTATATTAACTTTTTGGAGCATTTTGGAAGATACAACGAGCTAGTTACAAATAGACTTATGTAAGCTACATAAATGCTGCAAGGCCGCAACGATAACAGACAATATGTGACAACGTCTCACATACAGTGTTGCGAAGTCTAAACAATATACTTACCGTTTTAACTTTTAGAAAATTCTTATGTACATCTTATCTTTACGTCGAGAACATTTCTTGGCACTTTCATAAATGACTGGATGACGTCTGAGCAAGGTACAACAATTTAATCAGTATGACAAATGTATTTGTCGTTATCATTTTACACATTAATTATGGCCATACGCAGGCTGGAGTAAATTTGAAATGGATGCATAAATTCATATTAAGTTTCAGCATGAAAGTTAAAACGTAAAGTTATTGCTGTACAATAGAAACAATTATGTTTAGGTGTTCGCTATAGAAATACTTTCATTTATATCAAAGTCCATGGAATGTTGTAAGCATTGTCGGTGGCTCCTTCACAATAGTTGTGTTCTGCTGAACCATTTCTCATACATTCAGTTTTGAAAAAAGTGCATACATGTTATGCATTTCAATGTTTACATTCTACGTTAAAAGCGGATAGAGAACCTGTCAGGTTTTAATACCGGTACTTGGAAAAACATTACAATTTAATTATTTATACTTTACTGCATGTCTTTCTTCCTCGTCCTTTTTAAACAAGCACATTTCCTGAAAATTTCATTAATTCGATTTGTTTTCATCACCCAATATCCTTTTTAGATTCACAAAACGTGTGCATTTACTAAGATATGCCAAACTTATGCAGCTTACTGCATTACCTTTTAACTTTCCTTTTAAAACTCAATTCATAAAAGTCGTTCTGTAACTCGAATATCTTTCATTTTGTCGTTTTAGTGAATCGCCCTTTTCTTTTCTTAACTGGAACCACTGCCTTACCCTTGCATGATCGTAAGAGGCGACTAATAGGGTTTTAACACTTGGTTTTGCTGTAACTCTGTGATTCCAGCAGGTATGCAAATTTTGATTCCATACCTCATGTTTTTATTTCGATGTAAATGAGATGTGAACCAAAATTTGTAGTCCTGCTTGGCGCCATATAACCTACCCGGTATACTGTGTTGGTGCGCCGTAAAACCCAAATAAATAAATAAATCTTCCTTTCTTAAATTGAAAGTCATGCAAAAATAAGCATTTATTTTAATCTCAGATAGATTTGAAAAAAACAACAAACATTTAAATTGGCATTGTATATTCTGTGCACCCACAGTAAGTTAAAACATGAAAAGCCTCCGCAGTCAATGGTCGCTGACTTCGAACCACTTGCCATCGCAACTATGTGCTTGAACTTAAGCTTTAAGTGTGGGATTTTCATGTAAGATATCCATCCAGTACGCTTGCAGTAGGTCGTTTGCTCTACAAAGATGCCCGTCCGTATATGACATAATGTTCAGAAGGGCACCTAGGTCTTTCCATCACCATGAACCTTAATATATTTAATTGTCTCGGACACCGGTAATCAAAACTGTATAGATAATCAGGATCGTGAAGCATTACTTCCAGAACTTTGCACATAAATTAGCTATTTCGCAACAAATGTTTTCGTCACTTTGCGCAGGCGTATTGCTAATTTTGCCCGCAAATACTATTTACTATTACGTGCGAATGTATTAGGAAACTGAGACGCCATAAGTCGTAACCGCCCACGGCGCAAGTGCCCTCAGGACAGATATTTCTATCCAGTTCGTAAACACATGACTGAAGTTTTTCTTGCATATCGTATACTAATAAGCGTTTCTTTTCTGACAGATAATTTTTGTTGCATACCGTATTTTACAAATAATAATAGAAATTTAAAGCAAATAGTACATTTTGTAGCACTCCCTCTTATTGTAAAGTATTAACGCACAGCACATGAAATTAACGTCCGAAAGCTGAAGTGACGTCATGACGTTTCAGTGAAACTTTAGTTTGTTTGTTTGTAGCGTAACGTTATGTTCTTTCCGTATAATAACGCATTCTGGACCGAAAAATATACTATATATATATAAAAAGGACGGAGAGAAGGTCTCAAGGTACCTGATAATGTCTTAGTTTGCATATACAATACCATATATAATCAATGCATGAAGCGCTAGTTGTCATTACCAGCACGACAGCCATCTGGCATGGGGGTGCCAGATGGGTTTTACATGCATGAGTAATAAACGGAAACTCCAGTCCGGTATGCAAGAATTTATTTTCCTTATTGCATACCAAAAATTATTTTCCATTGAGTTTCAATGGATCGGGATCGTGCAGTTTTTTCCTTATTATATACGTTACTATAAATAGTAACAAAAAAGCCGTTTAAAACGGTCATTGCGGCTTCTGTTTATGCATCAATAATGGCGCAGTGCGCTTCACGCGCCATAATCAGAATGGCCCCGGGTAACCGGCTGCCAGTGTGTTCTAATGTTGACGTCATGTGGCAACATTATTATGGCGATTGAAAGGGCGCTGAATCATTTTCAGATCGATTGTCAAATATTTATGGCACTAATGATAAAAAGCAATACAAATAATGCTTTTAAGTTTTTGAAAATATGTGAAATGAAAATACCAAGATATATATGAAGCGAAGGTTTATAATAAAAAGGTGAATAAACGGCTGATTGTGCCTTATAGCCATACTGGTACACATAGTTTCATAATAGCCCTCGGGCTAAAGCCATATAGGCGTGCAATTATGGCAAGAAAGCACAACCCAGTCATACATTAACCTCTTAGTAATTCTTCGTGAAATGTTTTTTTTCCCAACCGTAAAGTATGCTTTATGTAAGAAAGGAAAACTATCAAGGCATTTGATTTTATACAATGTATAGCCTCTTATACAAATAATATAGTAACTGAAAAGCTGCAGTAAACGCTAGTACCAATAAACATTGCACTTTAAACTTTTCTTACAATATTATAGGTACACATGTAATAAACAGGTAATTACACTGATTAACCGATACATATTGACATGGAACGCTTTCATATCGGACGTGGATGTTTTCTAAACGTTGTAATAGAAAGAATCGTGTGACGTCCATGGTGTCCACGCGCACGTTGCGACAACAAGCTGAGGTCAATTTCGCGGAAAATATTAATGCACGTCAGTTTGAATTATTTGTTACATTTTCGAAGAAATTCTGGTATCTTCCGTTTTTCGTAACAAAACGATAATTAAGACATAAAGTAATCATCTGGAAGTGGGTATATAATAAAAAGGTTATCAATTTTGTATGTAAGTATATGCACTTGTTCTTTCACGGATAATATTGCCTTCCTAAAGTACCGCTGCAGAACAAGGCATATCACATGCAAAGTTAATAACCTATAAATATTGATATTCCAGTTTCATATCGTATGTGTGTCGCCAATTGTGACGTCAGTTTCATGGATTTCGTCACGTTTTTAAGTTCTTTAACTAGGACATTTTCAGTTCCACTCGGGCTAAAGAACAAAATTTATATCATTGATATAATGAATAATACACGTGTAGTAATTGTAAAAGGTTTTTAGATTTGCATCGAGAAATATGCATTCATTCTTCATTAAGTCGCGCAATATTCTTATATGTCTGCTGCAGAACACGTTCATATTTCAATATACAAATTTAATAACCTACAATTACATACTCACGTCATGTTGCTTAGTTGCCTCCTGTGCTTCAAAAGAATCGTTTTACAGACTTTATAATAATTAAGGTGTGCGCATTCGATAGTATAAGTGAACTCCGCACCACCTCGTACATATTGCTTTCATTTGGACAAAGATATCTTGGTTTCTGGTATATTTTACTCGAAAAGCAATGTTTTAAGCCGCAAGACTTCGATGAGTGTCAGTAACGTTTACTTGTGTCGCGTTTAGAGTTAGTAACATCATCGGTTAGAGTGAGGAACATGATATTAAATAAATATTGCGTGTTTATGATAAAGCAGTTGCAGAAATACATTTCTAAGCTTAAAACTGGCACTGCTTTTAATCGACTCATTGACTGTCTGTAATTATTGCTATTGTAAAAAGTGTAGTATATATTTTTTTATTCTGTTAAATAGCAAAATGCTTCCTTTTTCTCAATAACAGACGACTGTTTATTAAATCTAAATGTTTTATTCAATTTATGCGATTACTTTTAGATTCTGAAAACATGTTCATGTCAAGACACAGGTAAATATAATCAAAGTAGTTATTATATATGAAAATTATGTAAGCCCTGTCATATAGAGCGATACCGTAACCAAACGTCGTTGAGATATGTCACGTGATATCGTTGAGACATGACTTACGTTGGAACGTAGTTCTCCCGGAGTGACTAACTCATAGAAAGAAAGGGTTGTTTTACATGAAAATTGAACAGCATAACACGATGTATATCACTCTATAAACAATATTCAATTTACTGATATATACACACATTGAATTCCGGAAAAAAAAACTGCTTGAAGGGACCACACTTTTGGACAGTCTCAACGGCTATAAAAAAACACCGAGGACTGTTACCTATCTTCGTTTTGAGGCATTTGCAATAATTTCCCAGTGCTAACATTTCATATAACTAAGTTGAACGTAGTTTTCAGCAAATCATTTTTAAAGGGAGACAATTTCTTGAGAATATTTTAAGTATACAGTCGTTCGGTACAGTACGGTAGAACATGCAATGAACAGGTTTATTGTTGGTAAAGGCAATTTTTGTTTACCAAATATTTCTATGTTTTGATGATATACTCCTAACATTTACTGTTAATTTTTACGCTAATTGCATATAATAATTTTGAATATTTTCAAAAAGTGTAATATATCAACTCGTGTGCACATTGTCTTTTCAAATTATTAATCACTGTGTAACTACTGCATGTGTGTATATTGCTATTGTCGTAAATAGTAAGAAGGTAATTTCTTTAAGAAATTTTCTTTATTAACAAATATATTAAAAGGTACATTAAGGTTAAGTTCAAGATTATTAGGGGCTAAGTTTATAAAGCAGAGTTTCTTGTGCAACCTCAAAAAGGGTTATAAAACTGAGTTAACTAGCAGACCTATTTAAAACCTTGCAATGTTATATTTTATGATAAAGATCAGAATCTAAGACAATTTTCTCCACACAAAGTATGAACATAAGCATATACACACACTACCAGTAGGTTTCAAGTCCCTTTTAAGTAACACGTTTTCTTCATCGCTCTGGTATTTATGAACTTGATCTCTAATTGTAAAAGAGTCTTCGTCAGAGTGTGTTCCATGTACTTTTATTAAGTAGTAAAAACACATGGTTGAAACTATGGAAACCAACTGATTCAACAATTAATGATAAGTACCGTCATCTTAAAACATCAAACAGTCGACCTTTCACAAAAATACAAGTCTTTTTTTCTAGAAATGCACACACATTTCAAAATCAGTAAACACTAAGCCAGCCCCTGATGCAAGAAATCTAATAACGTAGTAATATATACTGTTGTTATTGTTATAGATTAATGGAGGTATCAAACTTAATTTGTTTTTAGGCATTGAAACGGATAAAAGTTCATCATTTTGTACCTAGTCTTCTTCTTTTATGTCCGTAGCAATAAACTGTTCTTTGTGTCTAACCCGCAGTGAAACGCTTCTAAATAATTGAGTTACTTAATAACGCTTCGCCACGCGCTAAAATAAAAATATATATCAGAAATTCACTCAATAATTAATTGTGTTTATGTTCAGTTAATGAAAATTTCATGCCTCTTGGTATTACTGCAGATTACTGATTCATATAACGTGAATATATTGAATAAAGATGCATTTTGGAAGACAAGAAAACTAATTTGTTAATGTTTTATAATCGAATCTCGTAATTCATGTTTCAATCCCATTAAGTGGAATAGATATGACACACATTTACAGCTAGCAGTAATTCTTTGCTGTTAATATATGTCCATGGCACAGAGAAAAAATGTCAAAGTTTAGCATGACATGACCTTAAATCAACACATAGAAACTGTCTAGCAATTATGTCAAAGTAAACTAATAGAGTGAATGGAAAGATAAAGATATATTTTATAGACAGACAGATCATTGACCGACCCGTATCAATTTATATAGATTATACAAGCCAGCTTTATATTCAACCATAATTGAACTACATATTTAATATATTGACCTCTTGGCCATTAGGTTTTCTTGATAAAACTGCCGAATAACTGTCATAACAGATGAACTCGATTATCTTTATTTATCTTATTATTTAGAGTTGAAAAGTTTTAAATAAAATTAACATTAAATACTACACCGTAGAACGTCCGCTTCGAGTGCGAGAGGTCGTGGGTTCGATTCCCGGCCGCGTCATACCAAAGACGTAAAAAATGGTACTGGCAGCTTCCTCGCTTGGCGCTCAGCATTAAGGGGATAGTGCTAGGACTGTTCAGCCCAGTGTCAGTATAATGTGACTGGGTGGGGTATCATGCCACGTGTCTACGGCGTGATATTCCAGTGAGGCAGCACTATAAAGTTGGGCATTGTGCTCACTGCTACAAGTAGACACCGTCGTTTATATGACTGAAAAATTGTTGAAAAAGACGTTAAACCCGAACACACACACAGATAAATACTACACCTTTACAACGATTTACTTTCACAAGAACACGAAAACCCACCCCCCACCGCCACCCACCCACACACTTGATGTAATCAGTGTATTAAGTAATTGCACAAGGAACAGAAATTATTTGGTCACTGTGCAATGGATGTTTAACGTACTGATCTCAAATCAAAAGTAATTATGTATGGGTCATTTACCAGCCATAAGTAAACTCTGTACCAAATGTGATCTTTGACCAAAGCGTTCTCTAGTTATTTGGCAAGGGACCATACGCCGCTTTTCATGGAATTACACACTAGTGTAAGCATTGAAGGTTCCATGTGCACCGCCGTATGAACACATCTGCGGATGTCTCTTAAATTGTTTTTTGTACTATTAGCATGTGTAAATGTTGAGTTCTGCTCAACCCGGGGCTAGAGGGCGTGGACGGTAGCATGCATTTCCACTACCGTCCATGAACAGGCTCAATCAAACCGAGCCTGCAACATTTTCGTTTTTGTTGTGTTGAGCGACCTGTGGAGTTTCTACTTTTTCTATTTTATCTGCTGGTCATGACCAACCTTCCTATAAACTTTCATGATCCTAGGCTATCATCCGGAAACCGATTAGTCTACGCCTGACATCTGCAAAACTATATACCCCACCTTCTTCGAAGGGGGGCATAATAAAAGATATACAGTAGGTGTAACTAGTTTAAAAACATTTTCCCCCGATTATATATATGTGTACAAAATTATGCAAAACGTGTCATTTCATATCAACACTAAAATACTTACAGCGCTTAATAGTTATTTTTACGCCAATATATCGAAATATTTCATATATTGTTAATCGAAATGAAATCATAGTCTATTCTAGTATCAGTACTGATTGCCTGTCATATCATAAAATGGACAATTATCTTAAATACAGAAATGTTAGTTTCTTTTAAGTAACGTTTATATGTATAATTACCATGACTTTTTTTCAAATTTATTTTGAATGTCTCGAAAAGCCATGCAGATATGGTATGGTTTCTACCCGTAGAAATATACAAAAAGTAATCTTCAATCCTTAATTAAATCATATATTTTTGCTTTCATGATAAATGATTTGGATGACTTACTTGAAAAGTATGACTATCGAAAGAGGTCTTTCAAAGTAATTATGTTGAGGATGGTTAACATTAAGAGGATTACACTGCAACAATTACAATGAGAGGACAATGGCAGATGAGGCCACAGCAGTGTGTTAATTCAATTAGTTATCCTGAGCATAGCTGCTTTTCATCGTTATGTCTGGAAAAATAAAAATAACAAAAAATATCGTTAAATATATTCCCCGAAGTATCATTATTGCATTTTAAAAGCGCAAAAGTGACTGGGCACATACGCCGTCTTTGTAGCGAAGCTTTTAAAGAAGTTTCTTAGAGCTCCAGCAGGTAGTTATTGAGAAACCGCACGCACAAGATATGCGCATCTCCTCTTGGGAGTGAAGCTTTCTATAAAGTTTCTCTGAATACCATCCATGCGTTTTTGAAGAGAATGCTGGACAAGGATGGCGCAACAGTTTACTCATGTTGAATAATCAAAGGGCAATAACTCAGTGAAGAATCATCCGAACGGAACAAGAAGTCAATATGCGCATCTCTTAGGACTGAAGCTTCTTATGAAGTTTCGCTAAATTCCAGCCAATAGTTTCTGAGGAAATGAAATGATTCAACAGTAAAATAATGATGATTATATAAACGGAAATAACTCTCCTCTTGGAGCAAACTTTCTATAAAGTTTCGCTAAATTCAAGCCAGTGGTTGCTTAAAAATCTCCAAATACTCCGAAGAAGAATTGCAGGATAAACGGACGGGTGGACGAAGCGGCGACATATACTAGTATACATCATGCATTGCGTTAGCACTGTGATATAGAGCTATTTATTTATAAGTGAACTGCCATAATGCCAAAAATGTTTTATGTCATTGGTATAAAAGGAAACTATCGAACTGGGATAAGTTGGCCTTAAGACCTAGCAAGTTACTACACTTTCCCATTCAGAGAAACACATTTTACCTCTCCCATTTTCATACTTTTTAAAAGTAAAATCATATTTAAGCTATTTTGATTAAAAAGTTTGTAGTACAGTGCAAGTTTTTTGCTTGTTCAAAGTTTAGCAATGATTTTCATTAGTGTATTTGTATTAGGAACTGTGCTGAATTTTATTTTTATTTTGACCAGCGTTCCCTAAAGAAATATAACCTCCCACAGATCTAATGTCTAACTGAACGCAGATGGATTGGAGATGACATACGTACAATCCATAACTTCTTAGCATAATGAAGACAAACAGCTCGTGAGCAAAGGTTCTGAAATCTTGTAATAACTCATTTTTCATCCCTTTCAGTGTGTTAATGGAAAAACGAAGACCTCCTCTGACAATTCTTTGCCCTTACGTTTTGACATACTTGTTACGATTTTTGTTTGTTATATATGGGAAGAGCGTATGTCTCACTGTAAGACATGTGGTGAAAACAGTGTCATTTCTTACTTATTACTTTCCGAATATGACAACTGCCAAGGGAGTTATGTATGATGTATTACAGAATTATTTACCAAGACACGCAGTCTAACGCAAAAAAAGGAAAGTGCATAAAAGGCAACACTGTTACTTCGTTAAAACATGAAGTTAAGTGCTGAAAGTCAAAATCTGTGCACTGTCTAAGTATGAAATATTACTTTGGCACTAGTATGAAATTTGCTCCCTCGTGTACTTCAACATTTTATCTAAAACATTTCACGCACTTCAACTGTTGACAATCTTAGCATCTAAACCAATAAAAATATAGTCATGCAAATATCTAAAACACTAACGAATATAGCCATGCAAACATCTTAACCAATAACAAATATATTTATACAAATATCTAAATCACTAGCGAATATAGCCATGTAAACATCTAAATAACTAACGAATATAGTTATGAAAACAACTAAACTACTAACAAATATTGTCATGCAAACACGTAATGAACACCAACAGAAACAAAATAAACACATCCATATGCACGAATATTCCAAATCGCTAGCCTATTTATTTATGTATTAAAGACAACAAAGAGCAATAAGTATCATCTTAATACTGTATAAATGCATGATATACATCTACGTTACATAAACACATCAACTCCGCAACGGATCTTTTTACTGTAAATACCGATTTTCGTTCCACTGAACAAACAAGTGGGATTTGTAATACATATCTTTAATACAATATTACAACAGAAATCCTGAAGAGCAGAACTAGGAAATATAAGAACCTGTTTACATTCAGATGCAAAGTAAAACAAGCTAGGATGTATGTAAATTTTCGCACAGATTGGCATGTTAAGCCTTTCTCAGCGGGGAGTGATTTTATATACACTGTCTTATCTAACTTGTAGAAAATAGGGTAAGTGCGAGGTTGGCATGCCCTAAACGCGTTTAAACCCTCAGTTTCCTTTTTATAGGTTACTGACCGTTTCAAGGCGCTGCCCCTATTTTCAACTTGTTTTCAGTCCGCCTCGTACTTTGTTTTGTGTATGTTGTCTTGTTTGTTGAAAACGTTTCTTTCCTCTCTCCTCACTACCCCCATTACCCCTATCGCCCCATCCCATCCCTTTCCCTTGTATTTATGCTCCCTTGCATTTGCTGCCTCTCTCCTTTTTCCATGAGTAAGTTATCGTGCTCACCGTAGTTTTTACCGCCGGTCGTCCTTAGGCGGTGCCCTACTGTTATTTTTTCCTTCTTCTGTGTGCGTGAATGTGTATTTGTGCGTGTTTGTTATGGGCGGTGCCCTACAGTGTTGTTTGCTTTTTTTTTTTTTTTTGTTACTTTTCTGTTTGTTTATTTGTGTATGTTAGTTGTGGGTGTGGGTGTGTTTTGTTCGTGCGTTGTAAGAATACTGCGTTTAAGGAACGTAACTTTTCCTGTTTAATATTCATCCTTGCTCCACCATCTCCCTACATCCGACCCTTTCATCTACCCCTTACTACACAACCCCCATTTTTCTGTAGTTTGCATATATTTATAATGTACTTGTTGTTGGATTTTTGAGTCAACCCGTCTACAATATTTTTCCGTTACATCTTCTTTTTGTTGTGCGCTCCATTTCTGTGTTTGGGTGCTCTGTGCTTCCGGGAAGTCTGCCCTTACATTTTATCTTTCATACAGATTAGCTCAATGTACAGCATAACATACATGTTTAATACACTGTGGCATATTTGATTGGCATTGTTAATAAAAACTAACTTAGTATTTAATCATACACATTGGAATGTGACAGTCTAACATGTACATGTGCACAGACTAAAGCTAAATCGTATACTCCAACCCCTAAAAACGTGTAACAATTTAGAAAAGGAAAGCAAAGAATATTAGATACTATATTTATCACTCAAATGCTACTTTGGAAAAAAAAGAAATGTAAATGCAGCCAAGGTAATCACATGAATTTGAAGCTACACAATAGTAAGGAAGAAATGCAAGGACCTTCTAGAATAAGTATTCCAGTGAAGGACAAAAAAAACGCAGAAGTAAGTTGTTGGGAGTTTTTTTAAGAACACACTGTTTTTTGTTTTTGTTTTGACAAGTTAGAAAAAAAGGAATTAATGTAAGACTAATACAGGTAATAACCTGTTTTGCTGAACTATTGTTCTGTTTATCAGGAGTATGTTTATAGACAGTGTAACTGAAGAACATTTAAATTATAGAAAGGATACAATTATGATCTGTCTAATTTGTCCTTATGTACATACTATGATGCGCTACAGTTTCGTTTCTAGAAAAACTAATAATGAGTTTTAAATCATCAAGCTACACAGTTTTCTCCAGACAAAATAGTTTTATACTGTCAGGAGTTTTCGTGTTATAGTCATTGCATTCATTCATATTAAACTTGAATGTGGGTACATGAACGCATAATTGGTTTAACTTGGACATCACTGCATTGTTTATTATTTAGTTTGTTGTTTGAAACTATCGAATGTTTACTATCAGACTTGCACGTAGTTCCTACGGAAACTGTAAACTCAATATAACTTAAATTAATAATAATTCACCCTGTCATCTCTGTATACTCTGTGTAATAACTTCTGCAGGTATTTTGAAGGATTGTTGTTTATAACAGCTGCATTTCTCCATGAGTCGTAAATAAGAAAGTTGTTTATTCATTAACACTCCCTGCAGTAATATAATAGGTGCAAGAAGTAAAATTAGATAGCCTTAAGCCCTTTATCAATGTTTGGAAATATGGATGAGGTCCTTGAAGGGTATTAAAAGTGATTCAGAATGTAACCTTTCAATATTAAATTGTATGAATGAGCACATAATCAACCAATCGGATGCTCCAGTTTCAAGATTGGTCTGCACCCCAGTATCTGATTGGCTATTTCTGGGCACTGTCTTTAATTAGCAAGTGAATTTTAGCTTGGTCTCCAAATTTCAATTTATACCTTGCTGATCTAGAATTGATCATATTTTACAACAAAGTTGAATAGTATTTCGTGTTGCTTTTTTCCATTTTAGGTAACTTCTCATCATGCAAGAATAAAATGAGTATACCTGAACGAGTTAAACTGGTATAAGAACTTTTAAGAGAAATCGAAAAAAGAAATTTTGACATAAAAGTCCTTTGAAAATGTTTAATTATGCTATATAAATTGTATTAGTCTGTTTAAATACGTTCTCTGTTCCCAAAGGATCTTCTCACATATTTTATTAACTATCACAAGAGCAGTCTTTAAGTGCCGTGTGGCAGAGGTAAAAAGTCTCCCGTACCTAGATTTGAAGTGCTGTTATATTTTCTGGTCCTTTTTCATAATGCAGTCCATTCGATACACGTGTAATAGAGTTCCGCATAATCCAGTGCCAGTGGGCATGAGGGGGTGTTGCACTTTCCGTTACCTCTCATGAACAGACTTGATTAATTCGAGTCTGCTGTTATTCTGGTTGGCTGCATTCTATGCTTCCGAGAGACCTTCTTAGAGCTTTGTATTGCTACATACTGTAGGCAATATGACAAAATAAATATACTCCAAGGAGATAATATTACAATGTTATTTTAAAATATGTTTTTATATATATTTATAGATCTGCTAGTCCAAGGTAGATGATAAATTCATTTAAATGAAAATATAAACAGGGCTTTTGTAATGGCAATACAAATTTTGAAAAACAAAATGTCCTTTTATTAATTTTTCAATTTATTCCGATTCTTCTTGTAAAGTGTCAATATCCTTTATATATAGTTTCCACACGTCGCTAACGTCATCTTGACAACAGTTACAAGACATTTCTTTCATTTATATTATGTTGTTTTTTTTATTTTGCCGTTTTTGTCTTTTATTCATTTCTCTATTGTATATTGCTTATTTTTAACAGACACGTTTTTTTTTTTTTGTTTCTTGTAACTGTAAATACGCATCATGTTAATAATTGTCTCAATTGTTTTGCTTTGTAATTTTCCGGCATTTACATCGTGTTGATCAGTTAATGTCACATTTAAACAACATTTGTTAGGTTTCCATTTCATTCTTATTCTTTATCTACAATTTTGATAATAAATGATGAAATGTGTCTAGCATATGGGTCTTATTTATTCATTCTGTAATAACTGCAATATCGTCCTGGACATAATTTACTCGCAAAGCGATAATATTCGCACAATGAAAGCACAGTAAACGCATCAAAATGGCTTTCATTCATCCGAGCTAGAAGATATGTATAGGCACGTTGTTTCCGGAAAACTTCTATACCGTTATAGTTTCCATATACGGGAGGTATTGTAAGCAAATTTCATTTTGATGAATCGGACACAATTTTTCTAATAGTAGAAATTAGAATTTTTGGACCAAGAAAAATATTTGTTCTATAAACGGAGCTTTTGCATTATACTCCAATCAAGTGCCAGTTAGAAAGCAATCTGACATTTTATCTAAAAAATAAGCTAGTTATAACAAATTACTAGACAAAAATGTAGACAAGGCATGAAAAACTTACCTATAATAATAAGAGAATGACTTTGTTTACGGAAAGTCTGTGTCATTTATAGAGGACAAACTGTTACCATTATTAACTAGGTAAAAATCAATAAGTAAGAATTCTATACGTCCTGTCAGCATTTAATCCAATGTGTTACAATCATGATGAAATTGCATTTTTAAATGATAATGAGACAATTGACTAGATAATATCAACAGAAACACAATAATATTGTATGTATATACAAAGAACGTAATGCTGTAAAACACAGTGATTTTAGATGTTCGTAACAGCTGTTGTGCTGGAACTTTTAGGTCAGAAAAGAATATGTGACAAATATTTTGAAATTGTGGCATATTGTCAAGAGGCTTTTTGTGGGACAATGGACAGAATTTTATTAGAGTCCAACTTAATCACGGAAAGGCGGCATATAACATACTATTCAGCAATGTTTTATGGGTTTATTTGCTTAAAGAAAACATAGTTTTCCGTCTTTTAAAACAAGGATTCACACATGTGACCATTTACATACTAAAGGGTATCAACTGTTTCTATTCTTCCTTGATCAATTCTTTGTGTAACTTTTATTTCAAATGTTACCATTACTGATTAACGAAAACATTGTCTTGGGTGTAGATAATTATGTATGTAGCACGCACTGTAAATGCTTCTGAATAATTGAGACACTGACACTTGATAAAGCAAATATGCTGAAGTAAACAAATAATCCCTTGTATGAAGAGGTAGATACGCCAGTCGTTATTGTGCAAACGACAGACAGATATGCTGATTGTACTAATCATTAAGCTTCACATTCACCCTTAGTTCAAATAAATGTTCAATTCATTGACCTATCAGGTATTAGCTTTGGCACTATATTGCCTGTTACTGGTAAAACTGCTGACTTACTGTCAATGCTCGTGAACTCGATTCTATTTACTCTAGTATTGAGAACATTAGACAAATTTATGATAAAATTAGCATTATATACTACTCCATGATAAGTTCCCATGTTTCACCATGCCAATGTTAGCACTCCCCTTTCCACACCTTTTAAAAGCAAAATCAAATTGAATCTTACTTCAACATAAATCATTTATAATTTCTGAATTGTTGCACATTGCATGTTTTTGTTTGTACAAAGTTCAACAATGCTTTCTATTAGTGTATTTTAGTATTGGATTGTGGAAAAATACTTGATTTTCTTGTAACCTTCATTCAATGGCGTAAAGTAGGAATGAAAAATAACCTCAAACAGATCTAATGTCCTTTTTGAAATGTACAGGCCTGTCCCTAAATATAGAACTTAACCAGAATTGATATGCTCTCTGCAAACTATTCCTACTTGAGAAAAGGAATACAGGGTCGCTTTGGTACAATCTACAGCTACTTTGGAAGTTGGAGATCAGCTATTGTTCTTGTTCTAATATTATATAATACAATAACTGATCTTTTCATTCACCTCTTACAAGATTGTTACAGAAAAAAACAAAAGAACGTCTTCAAAATGTTTACCCATAATGCATTATTTTGACATTTTTGATGAGACCGTGTTTATTTGCTATATATAATATTGTATGTCTAAATGTAAGACGTATGGTTAAAGCAGTGCCTTACTAATTAATCTCATAATATTACAACTATCAAGAGTGTTATAAGAAATGTATTACTGAATAGTTTACAAAGACAGGCAGTCTGACGCAAAAGTATATGTGTAATAAACGACACAATGTTACTCTGGTGCATAATTCAGACAGGCAATTAAGTGTTTACACAGACAAAAACTACGCATAATTTATTTTCTTCTTTCGTATTAAATGTTATTTTACTCGAATTTTGAACATGCCTCCCATGTACCTCAATATTTTAACTATTTAACCACTTCATCACTTTACAATTTTACCTGTTTATTTTTTAAGAAAATATACCTAACATCTTTATAAAAGGAATACACAATAGAAAGAAGAAGATGAAATCATCGCATGTGCAGATGAAACCACACAGTTGCAAGTATCTCGTATACAATAGAAAGCATATACTATATACTCGATAAAACACCACTTTTACAGCTAAAAGCACAGTGCAAAGCATCACGATACGGAAATGTGACACATAAAAGACAACCGCATACAACAGTTGCAGTACAGCACATTCTATAGGTACCGCACAGTATTATAGCGTTTTGAAATGTAAACAAACAAAAGAAAGACATAACATTAAGTCCATATAAGACGTTTCCGATACAATTCCTCGTTGGCCGAGTGGTAACTCGCTCCGTTTCGTCATGGGATTTATTCCCAGACTCGTATATTTCTTATTTTTAAATCTGTATTTAGAATCTTATTTTTCACTAAGGTCCGACGAAGACAATTCAAGTTAGTTATGGTTCCAACTTTTTCACCATTATGAACAAATACACTTCGCCATAACTTATGATACATGTATGATGTAATATTTTTGAAGCTCACGTTTGATGTTTTAAAGCACAACGGGTTAGTTCTATAAATTTTTTGACAATCTTATACTTCATTTTAAATAGCATTGCCCGGTAATAATTTCGGTATAGATTGAGTTAAAGATTCTGCCGATTTCATCAAAAGAAACAGGATTAGAAACCGGATAGAAACAAACTTACTGAAAGTATGTAACGCAAAATAAAAATAATAAAAAACATGGACGAGTGCAAGATTCGAACATTCAAAAGCATCACTACAAAATGATTACATTTCCGTCCACTCATTCCCTCCGCCAACAGGCGAACTATTGATCTACCTTCATATATATTTTGTTTTAAACGAGATTGTTTATTTACATATTGCTAAACAATAAAAACGTCATAATAATGTGCAGTATTTGTACATTATTTAGTGCATATGTTTACATCCACAACATAACAAACTTAATAAATATTCTACAAACACTGTTAGGTTTGAGTCGCACAAGATTTGATAATTGCTATTAAATCAAAAAATGTTACTTAGAACTAGCGTTATGAAAATGCAGTCGCGACAAAACTAAAATGGTTAGCAAATATCTTTCTTGGAGAAACGTAAATTCGTGGACTATTTTTCATTGTACAGTAACGCTTTCATACTGACGCACTGACGGAAATAGTGACGTCACGCTTTATATATAAAATGAACTATTTTTTAAAGATGTCTAACGAAGTTCTTTGTACGGTGTTGGACAAGTTGATATTGCGCTATTTTACTGTATAAGTAAAATGCAGTATTCTGCAGTATCAGAATTTGTATATACACATTGTAAAGGAAGAACATAAAATACCTAGAAGACAAGAGGAACGCTGTATCAGACTAATTTTGTCCCTACAGACTATGTATTGTGTGATAACTTGAAAATCAGACAGTTTATCGCACAACAACATTTTCACCAGACAAAAAAAATCTACATAAACATCTGCTTTTCCCCCCATTGTCATTCTTACATTCAAAAGGTCAACCGTGGATTTAGGGGACTATTACGAGTTTGATGGATAAAAATATTCCCATTTTCTACTTTTAGGTTTGTATGTGGAAATTTTTTCATCTACTGTATGTTTTTTTACTTGATTTTGCAAGTAGTTTTGTTGGAAACTTTAAATGCAGAATACAAATCAGTTACTGGTTTGTCCAATGTTTTGAGGGGAAAAAAATCAAACAATACTAAATACTAAGAAAGAAAGGGTTATTTTACATGAAAATTGAACAGCATATACAACATGTATATCACTCTATAAACAGTTATAAATTCACTGATATATATACACATTGAATTCCGGAAAAAAGACTGCATAAAGGGGCCATAATTTCGGACAGTCTCAACGGCTATAAAGAAACCACCATTTTCTGAAAACTGTTACATATCTTCGTTTTGAGGCATTTGCAATAATTTCCCAGTGCTGAAATTTCACATAACTAAGTTGAACGTAGTTTTCAGCAAATCATTTTTAAAGGGAGACAATTTTTTTAGAATATTTTAAGTATACAGTCGTTTGGTACAGTACGGTAGAACATGCACTGAGGTATATTGTTGGTAAAGGCAGTTTTTGTTTACCAAATATTTCTATATTTTGATGATATACTCGTAACCCTTAATGATAATTTTTATGTAAATTGCATAATGATAATATACCACTCTAAGCAAAATTTGAATATTTTCGAAACGTGTAAAGTATATCAACTCGGGTGCACATTGCCTTTTCAAATCATTAAACACTGTGTAACTACTGTATGTTTGTATATGTATATTGCTATTTTCGTAAATCGTGTTGAAGGTGATTTCTTTAAGAACTTTTCTTTATGAACCGATATATTAAAAGGCAAATTAAGGTTAATTTTAAGGTTATCAGGACCTAAGGTTATAAAGCAGAGTTTGTCGTGCAACCCCAAAAAGGGTTATAAAACTGATTTAATTAGCAGACCAATTTAAAACCTTGCAATGTTATATTTTATGATAGAGATCAGAATTTAACACAGTTTCTCCACGCAAAGCATAAGCGTATGCTTTTCTTCCACTTTTAATTCGCTTTGCTCAAACGAAAACAAATCCACTTATCAAATAATCCAGAAACAAGTAACAACAACCATGATATAGGATTCTGTAAATGCATTGTTATAAAAAAATTGTGTACATTTCGTTTCAATTTGTTTCCATTAAAAGCTCCGTTTCCACATCAGTTGACATTTGAACTGGCAGCCGTATTGTCTTCCGTCTGAAAGCTCACTTATGATTTAGTTCTACAAGTACTCATCCTGTAAAGATATTAAATTTTTGAATTTATTGGTACATTAAATGTGTTTTTAGCGAAGCTTTTAAAGACGTTTCTTAGAACTCCGGCAGGTAGTTGTTGGGAAAACGCAAGCACAAGATATATGCGCATCTGCTCTTGGGAGTAGAGCTTCCTATAAAGTTTCTATGAATATCATCCAGGGGCTGGGACAAATGTTCAATAATCAAAGGGCAATAACCCAGTAAAGAATCGTCCGATAGGAAGAAGAAGACAATATGCGCAACTCTTAGGATTGAAGCTTCTTGTGAAGTTCTGTTAATTTCCAGAAATGATTCTACAGTAAACTAATGATGAATAATCAAAGGGCAATAACTCAGTGAAAAGTCATCCGACATGAACATGCAGATGATATATACAGCTCATCTTGGAGTAGACTTTCTATGAAGTTTCGCTAAATTCCAGCCAGTGATTGCTTAGAAATACTCCGAAGAAGAATTGCGGGATGGACGGACTGGCGGACTAACCGGCGACATATATACATCATGCATTGCGTTAATTCTGTGACATAGAACTATTTATTTATATGTGAACTGCCATAATGCCAAAAATGTTTTATGTCATTGGCATAAAAGGAAACTACCGAACTGATACGTTGGTCCCTAGGTCTAGCAAGTTACTACACTTTCCCATTCAGACACACATTTTACCCCACTCCTTTCCATACCTTTAAAAAGTAAAATAAAATTTAACCTTTTTTGACTGAATGGCTTGTAGTACAATGCAAGTTTTGTGTTGTTCAAAGTTAAGCAATCATTTCATTAGTGCATTTGAATAAGGAACTGTGCTGATTTTTTTTTTATTTTGAACAGCGTTCCACGAAGAAATATTATATCCCACAGATCTAAGGTCTAGATGAACTCAGATGGGTTGGTCAATGAACCTCCCATTTCTGTTTGTTATATATCAGAAGATCGAATGTCTCTCTATAAGACATGTGGTAAAAATATTGCCATTTCTTACCTATTAATCTCAGAATATCACACCTGCCAGAGGAGTTAAATATGATGTTTTACAGAATTGTTTACCAAGACAGGTAGTCTGACGCTAAAAGTGCATAGAAGGTACACTCTTATTTCATTCAGACATGAAGTTAAGTGCTTAAAGGCAAAATGTGTGCAAAGTCTAAGTATGAAATATTACTTTGACACTAGTATGAAACTTGCTTCCTCGTGTACTTCAACATTTTATCTAGAACATTTCACGCACTTCCACTGTTGATAAAAATGTGTATCAGTTAAAGCGTGCATCTGTAAACATTAAATCTCATCATCCACAAAATCAGTTTTTAAAGGTCCATTACTAAGGGAAAGTGAGTTGGCATTTTTTTTCATAGCCAGTGCATAGACTTCTGCAAGACACTAAATAATGAAGATTGGCAGGTCAAAATTTACAGAAGGTCTTTGGAACTCAAAGAAATGTATGTGTATTATGTTGAAAATTCAATGAATCGACAGAATGACCCCCCAGGTCTTTTTAACTTTCTTCATACTTCATAGAAAAATAATTGTATATATACTGCGAATTATTTCGAATTTCTACATACCAACTTTCATTTTCCAATAAAATGAAATAGTTTCTGTGCTTTTTAAAAGAAATTAAAATGTTCACTTTCCTTAGTATTGGACCTTTAAATGTAACAATATATGACGCAGTAATAATGTCCTTAATTTGTGCTTGTATTTGAATAGATAATTCATAGAAATAACTTGAAAATCGAAAAGGAAATAAATAAAGCAAACATCCACACCACTAAGGAATATAAAATTGCAATTCTCCAAACCACTAACGTATATAGCCATGCAAACATCTTAACCAATAACAAATAGTCATATAAATATCTGAACCACTAACGAATATAGCCATGCAAACATCTAAACCAATAACAGATATCGTCATGCAAATATCTGAACCACCAACGAATATAGCCATGCAAACATCTTAACCAATAACAAATACAGTCATACAAATATCTGAACCACTAACGAATATAGCCATGCAAACATCTTGACCAATAACAAATACAGTCATGCAATTATCTGAACCACTAACGAATATAGCCATGCAAACATCTAAATCATTAACGAATATAACCAAGCAAACATCTTAACCAATAACAAATAAAGGCATGCAAATATTTGAACCACTAACGTATATAGTCATGCAGACATCTGAACCACTAACGAATATAGTCATGCAAACATCTGAACCACTAACGAATATAGTCTTGCAAACATCTGAACAAATAACGAATATAGTTATGAAAACTACTAAACTACTAACAAATATAGTCATGAAAACATTTGAACCAATTACGAATACAGTTATGAAAACATCTAAACTACTAACGAATATAGTCATGAAAACATCTGAACCACTAACGAATATAGTCATGCAAACATCTGAACAAATAACAAATATAGTCATGAAAACATTTGAACCAATTACGAATACAGTTATGAAAACATCTAAACTACTAACGAATATAGTCATGAAAACATCTGAACCAACAGCAAATACAGTTATGAAAACACCTTAACTACTAACGAATATAGTCATGAAAATATCTGAACCAATAACGAATATAGTTATGTAAACAACTAAACTACTAACGAATATAGTCATACAAACATCTAAGTAACGCCAACGCAAATACCTCGTCTTAGTAGTGAAACTTTCGCAGAAGTTTCTTAAACTCCGGCAAGAAGTTGTTGAATAAACGCACGTACAAAATATGTCCATCTCCTCTGGAAGTGAAGCTTCCTGTAGAGTTTCGCTGAATTCCAGTTAAAGGTTGCTGAGAAATGTTTCGGACAAGGATGGCACTATAGCTCACAGAGGTTAAATAATCAAAGGGCAATAACTCAGTGAAAAATCATCCGACCGGAACAGGAAGACAATATCCGCATCTCTTCTTCGCTAAATTTCAGCCACTGGTTGCTGAGGATACTCAGGACAAGAAATGATTCTATATTATACTAATGATGAATAATCAAATGGCAATAACTCAGTGAATATCATCAACCGAAACACGAATATATTATGTGCAGCTCCCCTAGGTGTAAAGCTGTCTTTGAATATTCGGTCAATTCCAGAGAGTGTTTGCTGAGAAAAACTTCGAAGAATAATTGTGGGTTGGATGGACGGACGGACGAAGCGGCGACATAAATCATTAGCATTGCGCTAAATACGGTGACATGGAACTATTTATCTGTAAGTGACCTGTCATAGTGACAAAAATATCACTGGCATAAATGGTAAGTATCGAACTGATAAGTTGGTTTTCAAGCCAAGCAAGTTATAATAATTTTCCATTTTACCCTATCCATTTCTATACCTGTTATAAGCAAAATCGAATTGTACCTTACTTTAATTATATGGTTGTGACACAATACAATTTCTTGTTTGTTCAAAGTTCAGCAATGATTTTCATTAGTGTATTTGATTTCGAAACTGTGCTAAAATAACCTGAACTTCCTTATAATTTTGAACATTGTTCACGAGAAAATATAGCCCCTTACAGATCTAATATCTAACTAAACTCTAATAGATTGGAATTCCCTTATCCTCTCACAAGAGATGTCGTACGTGCAATCCACAACGTTATAGCATATTGAAGAAAAACAGCTGGTAAGCTAAGGTTCTGAAATAATGCAATAACTCATTTTCCACCCCTTTCAGTGTGTTAATGGAAAAACGAAGACCTCCTATACAAAACCTTTACCCTTACGTTTGGATATATTTTGTACAGATGAGACCATTTCTGTTTGTCAGATATGAGAAGTCTCGATATAAGACATGTGGTAAAAACAGTGTCTTTTCTTACTTATTAATCTTAGAATATGACACCTGCCGGGGGAGTGATGAATGATTTATTACAGAATTGTTTACCAAGACACGCAGCCTGACGCAAAAAGGAAAGTGCATCAATAGGCACACTATTACTTCATTCCAACATAAAGTTGTACTTAAAGGCAAAACTTGTGCACAGTCTAATTATATTACTTTGACACTTGTAAGAAACTTGTTCCCCTCGTGTAACTCAACATTTTATCAAGAACATTTCACGCACTTTAACTGTTGACAAAATGTGCATCAATTAAAGAGTGCATACGTAAACATTTAAGCTCATCATCCAATCTATTTAAAAAATTGTAAAAATATATGACACATGTTACTTTGATAAGTAATGATGTCCTTAATTTGTACTTGTATTTTTAACAAATAATTCATAGGAATAACGTGAAAATCGAAGGGGAAATGAATAAAGCAAACATCTAAACCACAAACGAATATAGCCATACTATCACCTGAACCAACAACGAATATAGTTATAATCACCTTAACGAAAAACAAATTTAGTCACGCAAACATTTACACCAACAACGAATATAGTTATGAAAACAACTAAGCCGCAAACGATTATTGTCCTGCAATCATTTGAACCCATAAGGAATATAGTTATAAAATCACATAAACTACAAGTAGTCATGCAAAACTCTAAACCAACAACGACTATAGTCATTGAACCCACCTAAACTATTAACGTATATTGTCATGCAAACATCTGAACCAACAACGAATATAGACATGGAAACACCTAAGCTACTTATAAATATAGTCATGCAAACATCTGAACAAACAAAGACTATAGTTATAAAAACACATAAACTACTAACGAATATAATCATGAAAACATCTAATTAACACCAACGGAAACAAAATAAACACATCCATATGGACAAATATTCCAAATCGCTAGCCTGTCTATCTATTAAAGACATAACGAGAAGCAATAAGTATCATCTTAATACTATTCAAATGCATGATATACATCTACGTTACATCAACTCCGCTCAAAAGTGTCAGTAATGGATCTTTTTACTACAAATGTATAAATATAGATTACATTCCACTGAATTAAAGCAGGTGGGATTTGTCGTACATGTCTTTTATACAATATTATTATAGAAATCATGAAGAGCAGAACCAGGAAATAAAAGAACCAAGGTAAAACAAGCCAGCAATTATGTAAACTTCCGCACAGATGGTTATATTATGAGTGCATATTTTCAAACAGATTCGCTTACTCTACAGCATAGCATATACAGTCGAGACTGTTTTAAGAGACCGACTTTGGGAAGCAGCGAAAAACGTCACATATGACAGGGAGTCTCTTAAAACAGTCTCACTTGACAGGATGACGCTGGTTTCATATATGTTTCCAATTAAAGTACATGAATATCGGATACTTATATATTGGCCTCTTTTAAGGTAGGAGTGGAAACTGATTAAATACTATTTCTTTAATTGCATATTGATAAAATATAAATTTCAAATAATTTGCATCATTCGCATGATGTTGATAAAACAAATTTAAGCTCATGATCTGGCAAGAAAACAAAGGGGAGCAGTAAAATATAAATGTTCCATTTGAACTATTTACACACTGAGGTTTATGATATTTATATTTTTGTGTACTTATTGTTCATTGACATTTATTCGATTATTGACTGCATCTTTAATCTGTGTTTACTTCGTCGTTTCCTGTTAAATACCGCCATACTTTTGTTTCACCAGGAATAAAGTTAATTTATGCACCGACTCCGAATTCTTCAGCGACTTTATACGCTGGTTTTCCCTAATCGAGCAATTCAAGTGCCTTAACACGCTGTTCTAATGTCAAAACAGTTCTTTTTCATGTTTTTCATCAGCCATTTTTTGTAAACAAGTAAGTTCTCGTCTCAAACAACTTCACGCGAGATAAAGAAAGGTAACTCTATCGTGTAAAATCTTGCGAGGGAGCGTCTCAAAGTCGCTGAAAACGGTCTAAATATCGATTCGGGAGCCTGATTTCACAGTCGCTTGTCGCGTAAGGCAGGGGGTTGCTTAATTCAGACTCTTTTAGTAGTAAATTGCGTCGGGAGCATAAAATAGGGTCGCATATGACAGGGAGTCGCTAAATTCAGGGGGTCGTTAAGGCAGTCTCGACTGTATGTTTTAACACATTGTGTCATATTTAATTGGCATTGTTAATAAAACCTAATTTAGTATTTAATCATACACATTGGCATGTGACAGTCTATCATGTACATGTATATATTTGCACAGACTATACATATATCGTACTCTCCAACCCCCGAAAAAGTGTAACAATTTAAAATTGTAAACAAAAAATATTAGATACCACATTTATAACTCAAATGCTACTTCAGCAAAATAAGTAATGCAAATAGTCATGGCAATCACACAAAAGTGACCATGAAATACAATGACTTTCTTGAATAACAAAGTATTCCATTGAAAGAAAAAATCACAGAAATATCTTCTTGAGATTTTTTTTTTTTTTTTTTTTTTTTTTAAAGAGCACTCAAGGTGGTTTGGTTTTGAAAAGTTAGAAAAGTTTTAGTGCAAGACTAGTACAGGTAATAAGCTGATTTTACTGAATTATTGTTATCAGCTGTATATTTATAGAGAGTGTAACTAAAGAACATATAAATCATAGAAAACAAGGGATACAGTTGTGTCATGTCTAATTTTGTCATGTTACAGTCTACAAAATCTAATACCGGGTTTTAATTCACCAAGCTACACAATTGTTTTCTCTAGACAAATATCTACATTTTATTCTCATTGTTTACCAATAAAAAAAGGTGAACATTTTGAATTGTTTACTATTAGGTTTGTAAACGGGAGCTATATCTGTTGTTACTATTAGACATGCATGTGGAATTCATTGCATCGTTTACTGTTTGGCTTGCATGTGGAAACTATGCCATGTTTTCTATCTTGAAAGCTTGCATCCGAAAACTTTTGAGTGCTTAATTTTAGGCTTTTACCCATTATGCTTGCAAGAGAAAACTATTGAATGTTAACTACTAGGGTTTTTGCATGTGGAAAACCCTGCACGTTCACTGTAAGCCTTCCATGTAGGAACTATTGCATGTTTATATTAGACTTTTTTATGTGGGAACTATTGCCTGATTGCGTGTGGGAACTAGTGTATGTTTACTGTTAGGCATATATGTAGAACTATTGCATGTTAACTGCTAAAACTGTTGCGTGTGTACTGTCAGGCGCTTTCATGTGAAAGTCATTGTTGCATTCAGTAATATTAAGCTTGATGGGAAAACTATCGTCTGTTTACTATTAGACTTGCATGTGGGTGTTTGAAACTATCGCATGTTTACTATCAAACTTGCGTGAAGTTTCTGCGGAAACTGTAAATTCAATAAAACATTCGCTCTCCGTGTTGATGTATCACTCATCATGCTGTATCAAAGCAACAACTAGATTTGAAAATTGAAAAATCTATTAAATATCATTAAGCCTTTATCAATGTTTGGAAGTTTGGATGATGAATGTAACCTTGCAATATTAATTTTTATGAATGAGCACCTAATCAACCAATCAGATGCTTCAGTTTCGAGATTGGTCTCCACCCCAGTATCTGATTGGCTATTTCTGGGTACTATCTTTAATTAGCTGGTACATTCTTAGTTTGGTCTCCAAACTAACTTTATAACTTGCTGGTTCAAATTTTGATCATATTTTACAACAAAGTTGAATCTTTACCATTTTAGGTAACCTCACATCATGCAAGTATGAAATGAGTATACCATAACGAGATAAACTGGTATAAGAACTTTGAAGAGAAATCAAGAAATAAATTCTGACATAAAAGTCCTCTGAACATGTTTAATTATACTATATTATATTGTGTTAGTCTGTTTGAATGCGTTCTATGCTTCCAAAGGAGCTTCTCCCAGATTTTATTAACTATCACAAGAGCAATATTCAAGAGCCGTATGGCAGCTGTAAAAGGTCTCCCTGTACTTTGATTCAGTGCCGTTATATTTTCTGGACCTTTCGGATCACGGAGTCCATTCAATACACGTGTAATAGAGTTCCGCTTAAGCCGGTGCTAGGGGCGTGAGAGGTGTTGCACATTTCATTACCTCTCTTGAACAGACGTAATCAAACTGAGTCTGCTATTTTGCTTGGCTGCATTCTATGTTTCCTATGGATCTTCTTAGAACTTTTTATTGTTACATTCCGTAGGTAATATGACAAACTGAATATACTCCAAGGAGATAATATTACAAAGTTATTTTAAAATATGTTTTTGGTATATTTGTAGATCTACTAGTCCAAGGTAGAAATATTTAATAATATAAACAGCTTGTATGCATCAGCTTCAAACAATGTTCTTTATCATATTATCCTCATCAAATCTTTATATTACACCCGTAATTATTCTCACATTATATGACAATTACCAGATATTCTTAGTTTATTATGATTCAGTTTGTTTTTTTCTTTTTTTATCATTCTATGTTTATTTAACTGTTTACTTCTAGCAACAGGTTTTTGTTTTGTATGGTTTTTGAATGTAAATTCCTCACTTACATATGCAAATGTTAATATTTTTATTTTTTGCTTTTAATTTTCCGGCATAACTTTATCTATTTATCAGTAACCCTTACTTTGCTAAATTTCTGTAATAAACTTGTCCGTCTTTCAATTTGGACAGTACCATTAACTGTTAAAAGGGGTGCTTACCAAAAAGATTCTGACTGAATGGCGAACAGTGCAGATCATGATCAGACTGCACAGATGTGCAGGCTGATCTTGGTCTGCACTGGTCGCAAAGGCAGAAGCACTAGCTGCCAGCAGGCTAAGGTTTAATGTCACATTTAAACAACATTTGTTTAACGTACATTTCATTTTTATTCCTTGTCTACAAGTTTTTTAATAAATGTTAAAATGTGTCTATCATATGGATCTTATTTTATTCATTGTGTTATAACTGCAATATCGCCTTGGACGCCAAACGACAATATTCGCACAATAAAAGCACAATAAACGCATCTAAATGGCTTTCAAAGATATGCATGTCTCTTGTCCGGAAAACTTTTATACCGTTAGTTTCCATTTACGGAAGGTATTGTAAGCAAATTTCATTTTGATGAATCAGGCACAATTTTTCTAACAGTAGAAATTAGAATTTTTGGACAATAAATATTTGTTCTATAAACGAAGTTTTACAGTTTAAACGTGCCTTATATTTCAATCAAGAGCCAGTTAGAAAGCAGTCTGACAATTTATATTTTAAAACATAAGCTAGTTATAAGAAAATACTAGCCAATAATGTAGACAATGCATGTAAAACGTACCTATAATAATAAGATAATGACCTTTTTTACGGAAAGTCTATGTCATTTATAGAGGACAAACTGATACCATTATTAACTAGGTAAAAATCAAAAAGTAAGAATTCTATACGTCCTGTCAACATTTATTCCAATGTGTTACAATCATGATGAAATTGCATTTTTTAGATGATAATGAGACAATTGACTAGATAATCTCGACAGAAACACAATAATATTGTATGTATATACAAAGAACGTAATGCTGTAAAGCACAGTGATTTTAGATGTTCGTAACAGCTGTTGTGCTGGAACTTTTTGGTGAGAAAAGAAAATGTGACAAATATTCTGAAATTATGGCATATTGTCAGGACGCTTTTTGTCGGATTGGACAATGGACAGAATGTTGTTAGAGTCCAACTAAATCACAGACAGGCGGCATATAACATACTATTCAACAATGTTTTATGGGTTTATTTGCTTAAGTAAAACATAGTTTTCCGTCTTTTAAAACAAGGATTCACACCGGTGACCATTTACATACTAAAGGGTATCAACTGTTTCTATTCTTCCTTGATCAATTCTTTGTGTAACTTGTATTTCAAATGTTACCATTACTGATTAACGACAACATTGTCTTGGGTGTAGATAATTGTGTGTGTAGCACGCACTGTAAATGCTTCTGAATAATTGAGACACTGACACTTGATAAAGCAAATATGTTGAAGTAAACAAATAATCCCTTGTATGAAGAGGTAGATACGCCAGTCGTTATTGTGCAAACGACAGACAGATATGCTGATAGTCCTAATCATTAAGCTTCACATTCACACTCAGTTCAAATAAATGTTAATTCATTGACCTATCAGGTATTAGCTTTGGCACTATATTGCCTGTTACTGGTAAAACTGCTGACTTACTGTCAATGCTCGTGAACTCCATTCTCTTTACCATAGTATTGCGGATATTAGACAAATTTATGATAAAATTAGCATTATATACTACTCCATGATAAGTTTCCATTTCACCATGCCAATGTTACCACTCCCTTTTCCACAACTTTTAAAAGAAAATCAAATTGAATCTTACTTCAACATAAATAATTATTAATATCTGAATTGTTGCACAATGCATGTTTTTTGTTTGTGCAAAGCTCAACAATGCTTTCTATTAGTGTATTTGAGTTTTGGACTGTGGAAAAATACTTGATTTTCTTGTAACCTTCATTCATGGAATAAGTTGGAATGAAAAATAACCTCAAACAGATCTAATGTCCTTATTCAAATTGACAGGTATACTATTTGCTTGCCCTAAATATAGAACTTAACTAGAATAGCTATGCTCTCTGCAAACTATTCCTATTTGAGAATAGGAGGCCGTGACGGGCTCGCTTTGGTACAATGCAGATTTGAGAAAAATACATGTCACCTAATGTTCTTGTTCTAAAATTATATAATACAATAACTGATCTTTTCATTCACCACTTTCAGGGTTGATACAGAAAATCACAGACCGTCTCTCTCCAAAATGTTTACCCATAATGCATTATTTTGACATTTATGTCTCTGATGAGTCCGTGTTTATTTGCTATATATAAGAATAGTGTATGTCTGAATGTAAGACAATGTCTTACTAATTAATCTCATAATATTACAACTACCAAGAGAGTTATAAGAAATGTAAAGCTGCATTGTTTACCAAGACAGGAGTATGTGTAATTAACGACACACTGTTACTCGGGTGCATAATTCAGACAGGCAATTAATTGTTTACACATAACCTATTTTCTTTTTTAGTATAAAATGTTATTTTACTCTAATTTTGAACAGGTTTCCCATGGACCTCAATATTTTAACTAGTTAACCACTTCGTCACGTACGTACCTTAAAATTTTACCTATTTACACTTGACGAAAATGTATCAATTGAACACTAAGAGCTCATTAACCTGAATATCTTTATAAAAGGAATACAAAATAGAAAGAAAAAGCTGTAAACACCACACGAAAATGTACAGCAAATACTTATACATTTGCAAGTATCTCGTATACAGTAGAAAGCATATCATATCAATATACAAAACTACAAGCACAGCGTGTGCGGATAAAGGTGACACGTAAAAGACGGCATTCTATAGGTACCGCACAGTATTATGGCGTTTTGACATGTAAACAAACAAAAGAAAGACATTAAACATTAAGTCCATATAAAACGTTTCAGATGCAAACTCAAATTCCTCGCTGGCTGAGTGGTAACTCGCTCCGTTTCATATGTTTTCGTTATGGGTTCGATTCCTAGACCCGAATATTCATTTTTTATTTCTAAATCTGTATTTAGATTCTTATTTTTCAGTAAGGTTCGACGAAGACAATTTAAGTTAGTTATGATTCCAACTTTTTCACTAACTGAAACATGTCATTATGAACAAATACACTTCGCCTTAACTTATAATACATGAATGATGCAATATCGTTGAAGCTCACCTTTGAAGCACAACGGGTTAGTTCTATAAACTTTTTGACAATCTTATTCTTCATTTTAAATAGCATAGTCCGGCAATAATTTCGGTATTGATTGATTTAAAAATACTGTCGATTTCATACAAAAACAAGATAAGAAACCGGATAGAAACAAATTTACCGAAAGTATGTAACGCAAAATATAAAATAAATGGATGCAAGATTCGAACCGTCAAAAGCATAATACAAAATGATCACATTGCCATCAAGGCCAACTATTGATCTACCTTCGTATATATTTTGTTTTAAACGAGATTGTGTATTTAGAAACTGCTAAAAATAAAAACGCCATAATACTGTGCGGCACTTATACATTATTAAGTGCATTTGTTTACATACAAAACATAACAAAACTTATTAAATGTTATACAAACACTGTTAGGTTTGAGTTGCACAAGATTTGATAACTGCTACGTAATAAAAAAATACGTAAAATGTTACTTAGAAATAGCGTTATGAAAATGCAACCGCGGCAAAACTAAAATGGTTAGCAAAGAAAGGAAAATTCACAGAGATATATGTTGCTGGACTATATTTAAGGAACGTCTTTTTGTTCTGTGTAGCGAAGTTCTTTCTAAAGTGTAAGACAAGTATTTTACCATTTGAGTTCAGCAATATCAGATTTGTATATACACATTGTAAATGAAGAACATAAAATACCTAGAAGACAAGAGGAACGCTGTATCAGACTAATGTTGTCCCTACAGGCTACGTATTGTGTGATTTCTTGAAAATCAGACAGTTTATCGCACAACAACATTTTCACCAGACAAAAAAATCTACATAAACATCTGCTTTTTCACCCATTGTCATTCTTACATACAAGAGGTCAACCGAGGGTTTAGGGAAAACTATTACGAACTTTAATTTGATAGATAAAAATGTCCCCATTGTTTAGTTTTAGGTTTGTATGTGGAAATTATTTCATCTATTGAATGTTTTGTACTTGTTGTGTGCAAGTAGTTTTGTTGGAAACTTTAAATGCCGAATAAAAATCAGTTACCGGTTTGTCCTTTATTTTGAGAAAAAATATCAAACAACACTAAATCATAGAAACAAAGGGTTATTTTTGCACGAAAACTGAACAGTGTATCACTCTATAATACAATTGTCAATTCACTGATAAATATACACTGAATTCCGGAAAAAAAGACTGCATAAAAGGGACATAATTTCGGACAGTCTCAACGCCTTTAAAAACACCATTTTCAAAGAACTGTTACATATCTTCGTTTAGATGCATTTACAATTAATGTCCCAGTGCTAAAATTTCACATAACTAGATTGGACGAAGTTTTGGCCATTGTTTATTCATTTCTTTACAAATGACATTCATTTTTAAAGGGGGACAACCTTTTGAGAATTTTAAGTATCCAGTCGTTCGGTCATGTATTGAACAGGTAGATTGTTTGTAAAGGCAGTGTTTGTTTGCCAAATACTTCTATGTTTTGATAATATACTCCTAACCCCAGGGCCCACACTGGGCTGAAAAAAGTTGGAGCCACCTTTTTTCTCGGGAACGGTAGGGAGGGTGCCGGAGAGGTTTCCCTTCCCGCGGCGCGTTGAAAATTTTTGTTACTTCCCATAAGCAAATGGTGATATTCTAGCTATATAGGGGGACTTTTGAATGAAAGTGGGTATACCTCTAAAGCAAGTTTTGTATTTTAAAATGTTGTTGGATGTTTGAAGCAACCTGTCTGAAACATTTTTCCATTACAGCTTCTTTTTGTTGTGGGCCTACTACATGTATGTAAATGCATGGCCCGGGGGCTGTGTTTTTGGTGCTCTCTGCTTCCCAGAAATCTACCCTGATACAGGATTACATTTCAAATCCATTCCTAACTTTTAAAGACATTCAAAAAACTTGGCAAACACCTTTACTAATTACTTACTAAGATCACAGACACGGGTCCAATGTATTTTTTTTTTGATTAATATAAAAAAACAACCTTTTTTTTCACAGAAATATGCTTTCTATATGTTAGTTAAATGAAAAAAAAAATGATGACAAAAATCCGGTCACAGTGTCATGTATGATATTGTGACCGGATTTGTTGTCATCATTTTTTTTTTCATTTGACTAACATATAAAAAGTATATTTGTGTGAAAAAAAAAAAGGATTTTTATATTAAACAAAAAATACATTGGACCCGTGCCTGTGACTAACATACTGACGGTGGCGACAACGTTAAAAAATTCACCAAGCCATTCATTATTTTGCCGATTTATTTATTAATTATTTGATCCATGGAAATTAAAGGCATCAATCATTTAATCTGCCGTAATGACAACAAAACAAAAAGATTATTTTAACCCGATAATCGGTTGCTAATTGATTGCAAATTGCATCTTCTCGCGTGTCAAGATGTTTATCACACATTGTTATATGTAAAGTAAACGCAGACTGGGTAGAACTATCCCGAAATAAGTTAATTTTATAAGGTAAAATTATCGGAACCAGTCAACTCTTTTTTAACATAATTTCTTGGAGGTTACGATTTAGAACGTCTGAAACAAAATGGCGGTCCAAATTACGAACATTTTTTCATTTTCGCCACTCGAGATTTTTCTTCGCCACTTTCATCGCAGATTCGCCAAATGGCTCGAGTGGCGAACGACAGCGTGGGCCCTGCTAACCCTTTATGTTAATTTTTATGTAAATTGCATAATTATGATAATGTACAACTCTATTTTTTTATCAGAATTTGAATATTTTCAAAATGTGTAATGTATCAACTCGAGTGCCCCTTGTCTTTTCAAATTATTACACATTGTGTAAGTACTGTATGCTTGAAAATTGGTATTGTCGAAAATCGTAAAAAGGTAATTTCTTTACGAACTTTTTTTTATTAACCAATATATTAAAATGCAAATCAAGGTTAATTTTAAGATTATTAGGGTCTAAGTTTATAAAGCAGAGTTTCTTGAGCAACCCTAAAAAGGGTTATAAAACTGAGTTAACTAGCAGACCTATTGAAAACCTTGCAATGTTATATTTTATGATAGAGATCAGAATCTAACACAATTTTCTCCACACAAAGCATGAACATAAGCATATGCTTTTTCTTCCATATTGTCTACTGTATTAGACGTGCATATAGGAACTGTAATTTTCTAATTTGCTTTGCTTAATCGAAAAAAAATTATTTATCCACTTATCAAGTAATTAAGAAACAAGTAACAACAACCATAATATAGGATTCTGTAACAGCATTGCTATCAAAAAATGTGTACATTTCATTTCAATTTGTCCTCTTTAAAAGTTCTGTTTCCTCATCAGTTGACATTTGAACTGGAGTGGCAGCCGTATTGTCTTCCGTCTGAAAGCTCACTTATGATTTAGATATACAAGTAGTCATCCTGTAAGATAGATATTAATTGATACATTGCATATGTAATCTATTTGTAACAATGTTACTTCAATTTGAAAATTATACCTTTTTCCACACTTTGAACACGTCCTCTATCAGAATACGTAAACATGTTCAAGGATGTAAATTAATTACAGAATACGTAAACATGTTCATGGATGTGAATTAATTACAGAATACGTAAACATGTTCATGGATGTAAATTAATTACAGAATACGTAAACATGTTCAAGGATGTAAATTAATTACAGAATACGTAAACATGTTCATGGATGTGAATTAATTACAGAATACGTAAACATGTTCATGGATGTAAATTAATCACGCGAAAAATTAAAATCTCAGCACTTAATCCATAATACACATAAGACTATAATCATTCTTAGCAATGCAATTCCTCTAGTGTCAAATACATACGCGTTATCCTTAAATATAAACACATGCACGAAATTTTCATAACTAACTATGGACCGCCTGTATTGCCTTAATCTGAGAGAACATATTTCCATGTTTACTATTAATTAAGGCTGGCACGTGAAAACTACTTTATGTTTACGTCGAAACCATTTCACTGTTTACTAGTAGGATACATTTAGAAACTATTACATTGTTTACTAATAGACATGTGGAAAGAACTGCATGTTTACTGTTAGGGTTGCGTGTGAGAAGTATTGCATTTCAGGCATTTGGCTGTTTGCATGTGGAAATCCTTGCATGTAAGCATGTTGACATTATTGCATGTTTACTATAAGGCTTCATGCATGTGTTTAGCCCAATGATGTATGTTTACTTTTTGGCTTTTTGCCTGTGGAAAGTGTTGCATGTTTAATAACCTACAGCATTTAATCAATGCATCAAAAAAGGTCAATGGAAATTAGTTCTTTTTTCGGAAGATAATGGCATAAGGTTAAAATTAGAGTTTATTGTGCAGTACCTGACTGTATCCCTATCAGCCGTTTATAAGTTCATTAGTAGATCGTAAAGTGGATTTTATTTAGTACATAAAACATAAGGAACATAGTTCTTTAAATATGATTTATTCAATCCAAAGCCCGAAATTATCCTGAATTAATTAATACATAAAATCTCTCTCTCTCTCTCTCTAACACATTTAAAATGAATAATCTATCTTTCATAAATTAATTTATCCATAGTTCCGAAATACAAATGTAGTCTATAAATTTATTAGAGTCATAAATGCCAAAATTGAGAGACACCCATTATCTTACAGCTCTGTCCGGAAGCTAAGAGAGCGCTACCTAGCCAATATGCTCCCCCCTCCTACCTACAGTCTGTCACAGAGACCAGAGTTATATAGTGTCGTAGTCTGGGTTCTTACGCCCTGGATTGGATGGGTACTTATGTGGATCATCTGCCTATAAAGGCACGCGAAACGGCACTAACAAATTGTCGTAAGACAAGAAAAAGAAAATGGTGTGAATCACGATATATCTCTATTTACTGAAGTGCATAATTCCATATTTCCAAGCGAAAGCAATAGATACATGACATGAAATAAAAGACGAATGAATAATACAATGAATGAAATCAACAATTACCTGAAAAGGCACGCAAAACTGCTCTAACAAATTGTCATATGACAAGAAAAAGAAAATGGCGTGAATCACCATGTATCTCTATTTACTGAAGCGCGCATCCGTGACATTGGAGAGCCGCGAGGTGGGTTGGTGGGAGGTTGAGGGAGTAGGAAGACAAATACGTTTGAAGCACGGCACTATGGTTAATCAATATGAAAATTAAAATGACAGTGGAAATGTATAGGGATATCGGAAATATGGGATGATAGACAATTAACATAAACAACACAGAAGGGCAATACATAAATTATGAAAGAGACAGATACAAAAATAAAGTCGGTATCTGACCCTGCGACAATAGCAAAACCGTAAATGATGATGTGTCAACTGCTGACCATTTCTCATGCCACCTTAGTGGAATCAGTATATAATATATTCTAATAAGGTATATTTAAGGAAAACTATCCAGTAACATCTTATAATAGTGATAAATATCCGCACGCCGAACATACCACTGTGGCATTTCCCATACTTTATCTAAAGTTAGTCTCGCCTTTCCTATACTCGAGCTATTTTAATTCAAGTTTAGAAAATAGATTAAATCAATTAAAACTCTTCTTAATAATTACCATAACGATACAGTCATACTATTATATTTCCTCCCTTTCTTGGAAAAATAAAAGTAAGAATCACTTTTCTTTTTAAAATTAAATAAACATGTGCATCCTTACATGACATACAGTTCTCACTCACACAATGCTATCATAATGAGCGATGATTATATACAATTCATTTCAAGTATTTCAAATAAGGTTTCATCGTCGTGGGGCGATAGTGGTTCGCTAGTGGGACATCATGGAGACATCAGTGAACCATCAATGAGGCGGCAGTGGTTTGTAAAATCACGGAGACACCAGTGAACATCAATGAGGCGATAGTGGTTTGTTAGCGTGACATCACGGAGACATCAGTAAACATTAATGAGGCGATAGTGGTTTGTTAGTGGGACATCACGGAGACATCAGTGAACATCAGACGAAACTTGTCAACTTTGCAGTAGCTTCGGGGTGTAAAACATCCGTTAATATCCAAGTTTAATTACCAGGTGGACAGGAAGTGAAATAATGTGTCTGCTGTGTTTTCCGGTATAATCCTTTATAAACTCAGTATACTCTGTGATAGAGGGAGAAGTGCCCAGGTACGGGCAAGGGACATGTCGTCCCGCTCTCATGAGCTGAAACTTAATAAGCAATGTTAAGAGCTAGGCTGAAGTACATTCATAACTAAGAACTTGTGTTTATAGAATTGTAAACAGTATTGTTTTAAAAGTCCCACTGAACCTTGATACTATCTGTGAAATTAGACTGGATATTTCATAAGTAACTGTGCATTGCTGTCGTAGAAAATAAATGTTAGAACTGTCGTAATGTGTTGTGTTTCAAGACAAACTTCAGGTACACAGACCAAGTGTTACGTTACAAGCACTTTTATGGCGCCGCAGACCAGGATGTCAAATTCTACAATGGGTTGTCGCGAGATCAATGTGCAAGTACTACCACTATACAATGACACGCCGAAAATGATGTGATGCCGCTGATAGTAAGACTTTTATTTTCACACATAGTTCTTACAAAATACAAGCTTTTTATGTTTTAAAAACAAGAAATTTAACTTATTCATCATTTGGAGTTTGAGACGAAATTGAATAAGAATGTACTTGGTTAATTTTCATATTCCTTTGAAATTCTTACGAAATCATGATGAAATTTTATTAAGATATGATTATTTAGCTGCAAAATGTGCAAAAATGCTAAGAGAAACAAATTACTAGAAGATTAAAAGAAACGCAAGGGAACCTCAAATGTATATATTTGTATGATATAACGATCACATTTTTGTTGTTTATGCATATATCATTCTGTAAATAGTCATTTTATTGATACCCAATGGTGCATTCTTATATTGTAATTGTAAAGGAAAAGCTATGGAAGCTTAAATTCCTGAAAATCATGTTACAGTATTACATGGTTTATCTTCTATGATGTGTCCATTTTCGATATGGATACTAATAATTAAGTATAGAGATGTTGTGCGAAAAAAGCACAAGTTGAACGTTTAAGTACACGTTTATTTAAGGCACTTTTTGGAGCAATTTTATTGACTATTACATCATTTTCATTACATTTTTTGTACTTGTATATAGATTCATCGGAGTATAGTTATATTGGTTTGAGTGTTTTAAATTAATTAAGCTGAATTGATATATTTGTTTCGTAGCCTCAAGGCAGGCTTGTCAACCGCGTCTAGAGAAGACGATGTGTTGTGATATAATATAGAAATCCCTTTAGGTGTAGAGTTGATTTGCTCTATGTTGTACATGTAGTACATGTTAATTTGTAATATTAATACAAATAGGCTCAGGGGTTTGTTGTGAATGTTAAAATCGCCACTATACTAGGTTCAGTATGTAGACTGTTTTTATTGAAAATAACAGTTTGTGGTCATTCATGGGTATAAATATTCAGCTGTTCGTGAAGTAAAAGAGATGTTGTACTCCATCATTGTTATGCATGTAGAAGCATAACTGATTATTGTCATTAATTTGTGTAAATATTGATTTCAGTGTGTTTTGTTTGCTTGCAATTTTTTTATATCTATATAAGGTGCCATACGGTATAATATTTGACGCTTTGCTAGCGTTTCTTCTCTTGTCCGTTGTCTATTTTAGACTTTAGACTTTAAAGAAATTGATACAAGCTTGTACTTAATATTAAGAACTATGAAGATTTAAAAAGGCTTGATAGCTTATGCTCACATGTTCATGTGAATATTCCGGTGAAGGATTTAGAAATAAAGACAGTTCTAACACAACATTTGTAAACAGTGACCTACTACAAAATAATTTGAACTTGGCAATTCAGATAAAAACAGTGATAAATAAACGTAACATTCACATTTAAAATTGGTAGAAAAGGAGAGACATTTCACTGAATTTCTTACTACGAAGTTATTTGATTCAAATTAAAACGCAATAAATGGACTTAGCATGCACAGTAGCATAATTATTAAATCAAATGCATATTATCGAATGACAAACTGAAACAACAGAAAGTTACATGACACTAAATCGCAGATCTTTAAAACATTTTAGTACACAGAGGAATGAAACCACGACATTCGAGTTGGATATGGTACGATGAAGTTTTGGCGATTCAACGATCATGATAACATCTCCTTTGGTGGATATCGTTTGACAGAACGACGAACGATGGCAGTGGACATTGTTAAGAAGCTGACGGATTGAGAACTACCGACTGCTGATACCATGGTCGTGTAACATTATACCTCGGTTGGATCAATGTTTATGTGCAGTAGATGTCAATTCCACCAGCCAACTGGGAACACCCATGGAAAATTTCTCATTGCATTTGTTTAACTTTATTTCTTATATCACTTATTTTTTTAACAAGTTGTTATATTTTATCAATTGAATTTTTCCATCCTAGACTAGTACATTGCTTATGATTAAGAAATCATGTATTTACACATCTAAACATAATAATTCAAACATGTTAATTTTAATAGTAATAATACTAAAAACATGTTATCGTGCAGAAATGTGTTAACATACAAACTAATAAACTTTCATATATCTGAGTTTCATGCAATGTTAAACAGAAATTTAATTGTCTTTCTAATTTCAGAATTTGATGAATTTGTACCTATTGATTCAGAATATCCGTGAAAACACAGATATCGAAAGGAATCCCTACGCAAAGTGGCACATTCTAAATATGGAGAATGAAAATGACTTTCATTACGTACAAATGTGTGACGGCGAATAGGACTATATCGAATAATAAATGCTACATACACATATGAAATGATGTTTACTGTGTAACTTTTATGATGAATTCTGTGTTCAAGTTATAACTTATTTGTATGTTTAAGCTATGTTAATCTATCATATGATTTAATTTCCGAAACGTAAACAAGTAGGGATTCCTGTTTATTTGATTTCATTGATGTATGCAAGGGAACGAACAATTAAAGGAACATCTCCTGTCTCCTTGATTGACGTGCCCTGTTATATTGACACATTATTCAATTCCCCAATATACAACTTAATAGTCCATATTAGTTGGATCTTTTAGACTTCTATAATTTTACTGTTTATTTAGATCATTCAGACATTTCAACCTTTTTTTTATTCTTTTTTTTCGTGAAGAAATGAAGGAATTTGTAATGTAATACCTAGGTTTATAATTCTCTCATGAGCTGAAACTTAATAAGCAATTTTAAGAGCTAGGCTGAAGTACATTCATAACTAAGAACTTGTGTTTATAGAATTGTAAACAGAATTGTTTTAAAAGTCCCACTGAACCTTGATACTATCTGTGAAATTAGACTGGACATTTCATAAGTCACTGTGCATTGCTGCCGTAGAAAATAAATGTTAGAACTGTCGTAATGTGTTGTGTTTCAAGACAAACTTCAGGTACACAGACCAAGTGTTACGTTACACAGTGAATATCAATGAGGCGATAGTGGTTACAAGAGTTACATCATTGAGCAATATAGTATTGACTTAGATTTGTGCAGTCAGCACGAGATGATTCAAGTGAAATGAATCATCGTGCGCAGCTAAGATGCTATGGTACAATGGTGTGATAAGGTTATAACACACTAAATAGTTGTTGTTCTTTATTCTATATAAAATTGACCTATTTCCAATGACCGCAGCACACATCAGGACCCATTTTAAATTTCTGTAACTTACATTTTCTTGAAGAATATTGTCAGTGCTAACTAAAAATCAAAAGAAAAGTGGGGGTCATGTTTGATGCAAGAAAAATAATTTCAGTCAAACACACAAACTGCAAAATCAGCTAAAAAATGAGACCCCAAATTATACTGGTGGTGTATGATCTAAGTTTCCATGAAAAATTTTGTCATGGTGTTATTTCATGATCAAAATGCTATCTTCATGTCAAACATAGATCTGTCATGTGATTTTACCAAAAAAATGCAAAGAAAATAAGGAAAATAGCTCTACACAGCGAAAAAACTGAGGACTATTTGTATCCGCCATTATGCGACTACCATTTTTTTCCGCGCCATTTTTCTATTTAGTGTCTGTATGCCATAATACAACGTGTTATGGTACAACTGTGTTTTAGTACAACGGTGTTATGATACAACGGTGTTATGGTACAATGGTCATAGTGATGATGTCCTTGAACACTTTTGCATACATTTGGTGTTATTATCATAAACACCGTTATAATTCGCTAAATATATTGTGTACAATGCAACCAATACTTGAATTGCCATTCCGAAAGTTAAGATTGAGTGGGATTTATGAGTATGACATTCGAACTCCACTCACACTCCCGCAAGGTCTACTCGATGCCCACTTGAGTGATACTTACCCCTATTTGAGTAGTGTGCGTTTGAGTGACGACTATGAATATAACCCTTAGACTGTAAGCTTATTAAATTGCAGCTGATTGCAACAATAAAATGTTTTATGCATCACGCGTTTATCCTTTTTGTACTTGCCAATTACCACTAAAAAACGAGCGTTAAAACAACAAAGACATTTACAGTTCGCCCAAGTTGCTTGAAAAGAGTCTAGAAATAAAGGGCTATATTCATAGTCGTCATTCAAACTCACACTTGACTCAAACTTGGGTAAGTATCACTCAAGTGGACCTCGAGTAGACCTTGCGGGAGTGTGAGTGGAGTTTGAAAGTCATATTCATAAACTCCACTCAATCTTAACTTTCGGAAGGACAGCTCGAGTAATGGTTTCATTGTACACAATGGATATAGAAGATTATAACGGTTTATATGACAATAACATCAAAGATATGCAAAAGTGCTGATCATTATTTTTGTAGTTGGAACTTGTCATCTTAATGCTCGTCTGTATGTTTATCCGTCCATTCGTTTGTCTATTTGTTTTATAATACGTCCTTCCGTCCGTTCGTCCGTCCATCAGCCAATCTACTCATCTGCATTAGTAGAATTTAATTAATACTTAGAAATATAGAGTTTAACTTTCGTTGAAATTGAAATTTATTTAAACAACTGAATTTTTAACTCTACCATTAATTGTTGGTATTTCCCGAATGCCAGCCTGCGTATTTTTTTAAAGTGCAATTACTAAAAACATAATTGAGCCGCACCATGAGAAAACCAACATAGTGCGTTTGCGACCAGCATGAATCCAGATCAACCTGCGCATCGGCGCACTCTGCTCATGATCCATACTGTTCGCTAATAGTTTCGCTAATTGCAATAGGCTTTGAAAGCGAACAGCATGGATCCTGACCAGACTGCAAACGCACTTGTTGGTTTTCTCATGGCGCGGCTCATATCTTTTTGTATAAATAAGTGTTTCCGTTGTCATTTAAACAATGATATTTAATAATGATAGGTTCTTCATGACATTTAATTTGACAGATTGTATATATTTCAGTATGAATTAACGGATATATAGGCTTGTGAAATGTAAATATTTGTTACTACGTCGTGTGTTTTTGGGAGTGACTGATGAGCCCCGTTAGGCTAGGTTTCGTAGATGTATATTTGATTTCCTATGTCTTTTCTTTTTTTAACCGTTTTTATTAATTAAACAGTCTTTTAATTTGTTGGGTCTTTTTTGCGTTTTCGTCGTCCTCAACATGTATTAAAAAAAGAACATAATATATTTTTCCAAAATACCTTGCACAAATATGAACTTCCGCTTTAACATGACACTGTTATCTTACCTTCAAATTAATCAAATATTGTAAATTTATCTAAACTTACATTATGAGACCTTGAGAAACATTCAAGGGTCCCCAGGACCTCCCCCAACAGTCACTCACTCTTGGGAGTTGACTCGACTGTCACTCACCTTTCTGAATACAACTGGGATCTCTCCTGAGTAAAGACGTGACCGTTAGGCAATTTATTTGAGTGTACTCAATGAGTGGTGTTGGAGTATTGTCTATGAATATAGCCCAATTTCTGATATAATCGATATATATAAAAAGCGCTTTCAACATATCTCATTAATATAATTTTAAAACTTTAGTTCGAAGTATTTGATAATTTCATTTAAATTAAAATATAACCTGAACTGATACAATAAAGTTTTTTGAAACTCGAAATGCACTTTTATTTATTTTCCCATTCAATATTAGTTGTAATGGATCCGATTATTCTTTCTATATATTTTCTGCACACAGACCCCTTCAAATTATTGTAAATAAAATAGCTGGCATGAGTTTCTTCCATGTTAGTTATGTTTTCTAAAATGTGTTTTCTTTTGTCTTCATTTTGAATTATTTGTTATACCGTTCCTTTTTCCAATTCATGGTGCTCTATTTGCCTTATCACTGTCTGTCTTATTCAAAATTATATTTCCCAAGGCCCGTGCTTGTTTTTTCTCATAGTTAAAACTCGGTATCTCGAATTCCAAGGGATCGAGCGTTTTACTTTGAGATAACCGAAATTCGACTTAACAGATATATTCCGTGTACGTGTTTTCGGGACGGGACTTGAAAATGTATTCGAGATAGCCGGGATTTTGAGATATGCGAGTTTGAGAGAATTTTGTTTCTTGTGAGTGTTTTATCCTACTTACGAATACATCATTTTAATATTTGCCTCAGCAAGCATTATAATATTTCTCCATGTATGTATTTCCTATTATCATTAATGCTACAATTTACCAACTTTTCCTTAGCGTACTTGATTTCAAGGTTGATCAAACTTTTATCTTTTTATATATCCATTTTGGCGTACAGATTCCTTTTGTTAACGGGAGAAATCCCGGCCACTGGGTATGGAAAGCAATTAATAAAACAATCAGAACTGACATGCTACTTAAACTGACATGAAACCTGAAGCAAACAACACAGAATCCACACACTCCTGTAAATTAAATCACTCTTGCCTTTTCAAAAGCTGTTTCCATGTTTGGTGTTCATGTAAAAAGCCCTTCCCAACTAAAACGCAGTATAAACCCTCTGAGTCTTGATTCAAGTATAATATATTGAGTAATTTTGTAATTATGCTAGTAACATTAAGCACCTCTAACGTAAACGACGAGAACAAAAGGAAAATCTACTCAATTATTTCTGTGTTCCATTAATGAACATTCTACGCCCCTGGATAAATTTACAAATTAAAGTTTACTATAATTAAGATATACATAAAAATGTGTTTAAATTTGTAAAAAAATCATTCTTCATTTTTGACACATTATCATATAGCAGTTAAAATGTGTCCTTACTGTTCCAGCATTGAACAGAAAAGTGTAACTAGAATTTGCTTTAACGGGAAATTATTTCATTTTAACAAGTTTAAATCACGCCAAGTGTGAGACTGACCAGCCACAAATGCGTTTCACCCCCTACCCCCACCCCGCAAACACACACCGACATTCCCAACTGATTTTTTAAAGTTGGACTTTCTCATATCATCTTGCCTTTCTTGTCCGACTGGCTTATATATTGTATATCATAAGACGCTTGTATCAAAATTGGCGTTATTGTACATGTTGTTATTCTAAAATGTATCTTATTTATAGGTATACACTCAAAGATCCTAGTAGGGAGGTTGGCAGTTACTTGCGGAGAACAGGTTTGTACTGGTACAGTCCAGGGGCACTCGTTACGTTAACTGCCCGCCGTTACATGACAAATACTGTTGAAAAACGGTGCTGATCTCAAAACAATCAAACAATACACTCAAAGACTATGAAAATGCCCGATGTTACACATCAAAATGGTAGCAACGCATTTTAGTAGTCACTACCAAAATTCGGCCGAGTTTTGGTAGCGACAAAATGCGTTGCAAGTGTACATATGATGTGTTAAGGATCATGGAATGGAAGGCATTTTGGTAGTTTTTTCTACATCAGGGACTGTGCTCATTTTTACATTACGCACAAAAGAGAGAGATAAAAGGAGGGAATGTCTCCTATAAAAATGGTGGGGGAGGGGGTTCGGAGTTCCCCTCCCGAGATATAGTTTTCGTATAAAAACAACCAAAATGTAGATTCCAAACGACAGTTCCTATGTAATAACATTGTATTGTTTTGTTGTTTTTATGTGCTAGTGTTGTCGGAGGGATAGTCCACCGAGATGAAATATTGAATTCTGTAAAACGAAGTATAAATGTGAGGATGGCACGTGGGTCCCGGGTTGGATTATTTAATTGTATTTCACTATATTAAACAACATTGAAATATTCTAAATATTTTGGTGGATAAAGGTTGCATGTCTATCTTGCATATACTTTTAATGATATTATACAACCCGTCTTATGTGACCTTTTCTCGTGAATCTCCTGAATTGTAATCTCAAACAGTCTATACTTACTTATGGGCGTTTGTGAAACCTGTCACAGGGTATCAAATAAATGTGGTAAACAGTTGTGCCAAGTTCCTTCAATATCTCTCGATGTATGTCAAAGTTAGAGTTACATTGACCTCTCTCACGTGTAATGGCCCTGCTTGACTGAATTTGGGGCCGTTATATTTTCAAAGTCAAAGGTAAAGGTCTGATGAACGGATGTGTACATATCCAACGCATTTTGGTACTACATTTTTGTAAACTACCAAATTGCGTTGAGTGTAACGCATTTTGGTAGTGACGACCAAAATGCGTTGCTACCATTTTGAGGCGCAACAGCCCTATCTATGCATTTGGAAAATTTAATCAAAGGTTTTCGTAATGCATATTTTAAAAAAGAAATAGGCATAGTAAATAAATAAGTGTATAAATGTAGTAATATTTCTGTGCTAACGAAAATGAAGCGTTCCATATGTACTAGGGGTTTTAATCATGTATGTTTACTCTGGAAGTTTTAGCAGACACAGTTTTATAAAAAAAAGATTTACTTTCGCCCGGTAGTATTGTTTCTAGAGTTACTTCACGTACATGTGCATGTCTAGTTATTGAATAGCGACAATATCGCATGATACAGCATAATACAGAATAACTGAAACAAATCCGTTTCTATTTCAGTTTAGAACTGATACAGTACAGTTTATTAAGGGCACATGACAAATTATAACAATAATCAGTCATAGTAACAAAAACATAAACGGAAATGTTAAAAACATTGAAAAATTGTTGCAGACTAATAACATAATGTGGAGGATGAGAACTAATATTTATCTAAAAGCACATAATTTCTACCAGATAAACGTTTAATTTTAACATGTATTCTTATTGTCATTGTTCATAAGGTAGAAAATTTGAGAGTATTTGGATATTTAAAATAAATATCTATATATTTTTTTATTAAAATTAAATTTGCAATCAAAAAGATATTGCAAATTACATCTCCTAAAAATGTTACAGTACAAATGACAGTTTTGTGTTCTCTTGAATGTTTTCAAATTCTCCTCTTTTTCATTGGCAAAATGATTCATGCATCTGAATTTACAAGTGAAATGCTAGGTTCAAAGGTAAAGCTTGAATATTTTCAAATACAAATTCGTGTTTATATTCTATATTAACATTTGCTTGAGTTATTAACTGAATAGTTCCAGTTTTGTATAAACTGATCTTTAATTCTAGTGTTAACAACATTTTTGAAGGAGTTAAAAGAGTGAATCTTCTGATCTAACCAATAATTGAATATACCAAGAAAATAAGACAAAGGTCGGGTGGGCAGACGCCGAGCGTCCATGTTTTTTTTTGTTGTTTTTTTTTTTTTTTTTTTTTTGTAAACAGTGGTGTTTTTCTAATAGCTTAAACTTTCTTAAAACACAAATGATATCAATAATTATTTGATCATGGAAAGGATATAAAACAGGCAATTTATTGATTACTTTTACCTATTATTTAGGAATAAAATGAATTAATTATGAACGCTTAACTTACAGTGTTTTTTTCTAAAACTTTGGAGCATCGTTACGCCGCTATAAAATCATATGTCATTTAAAATGGTTTTTCATTTTAAAAAGATATTTAAATAAGAAAGTTTGAAAATCGTAAGCATTTCAAAACTTTTTGAATTTTTAAAATCAATAAATTAGCGAAAACTTTATTAAAAATTAAAAATTCCGATCCCATTAATGAGTGACGTCACGGCGATCTCTCCAATTATATTGTTGTCATTTTGCAATGCTTTCATATAGAAATGTGAATGTGTTTTATTTTCAATAGCCTATTGATGCTATGATGCACTTATCTTTTCCCATTTATTGCAAAAAACGTGTGTTCATACAAAAGACATTTTCCCTTAATTTGGTTATTGGAACTATTGGAACAATTATATTATTTTTATTTTATGTAATGCTTTCAAAATAAATTTTATTGAAAATTCAGTGAAGATGATTTTATAGTTTCATAATTGTAACTTAAAAAAACAAGAGCACCGCCTACGGGTGTCATCGCTCGTCTGCAGGTGCTGGATAATACGTAAGAAAAGAGTTATAGTTCAGATTTTCGAAGTACAAAAAGGGTCATAATTCTTTTTTTTATATAATTTATTTTTCAATCTTCATACATTTACAATTTATGATGACTTGGACAGATGTTTTTAACAATAGATACAAAACATGTATTTCATGGTCATCTAAATAAACAAACATTAGTAGTATTAGATGTCAAAAGAAGACTTTTTCTATATATATATTTTTAGATGAAAAAATTAGAGAACAAACAAGAGGGCCATGATGGCCCTATATCGCTCACCTGTTATCATTGCACTTCTTGTCCTCAGAAAAAATATCTAAGTCCAAAGGATAGGAACAACAAAGGGAAGAAATTTAACCAAAAAGAAAAAAAAAATCTTAAAAGGTACAGATATGTCAAAATACACCTAAAAATTTGGAGGTACCATCCATGTTGTACCACAGAAAAGTGGTCTCGGTTTTAGCCAATAATAAAAAAGTTACTAAAAATAAGCAATTAATAGTAACGTAAAAGGGAAGTAATTAAAAAGAAAATTATTGTACGTGAACAAAAGAAGGATCTGCCATATAAATCTGTTGACATAAATGAAATTTCAGATCAGTATCTTCATTAGTTACGAAGATATACCAATTTTAATTTGAAATAAAGGGAGGTAATTTGACATAAAATCAGTCCATAGTTATCTACCCTGATTGGCTCAGTCCAACTAATGACAATAATGAAATTACAAATTAGTCCTATAAGTACTTACTGATATAAATCCAGTTTGATTACAATCAGGGGAGGTAATCAGATATAAAATAACCTACGATTGGATCTGATTTGTCATGGAACCCAAGATTTATTGTTGTTGAAGATATTTTGGAAGTTTGTATCAAATAAAACCATAAATGAAGTCTCTATATGGCTGTAAAAGCCAAAATAGCCAATTTTGGACCTTTAAGGGGCCATAACACTATACCCATGATGGAATCTGGCCAGTTCAAGAAAGGATCCAAGGTCTTGTGGTGATATAAGTTGTGTGCAAATTTGGTTAAAATCAAATCATAAATGAGGCTGCTATTGTGCAGACAAGGTCAAAATAGCTAATTTTGGCCTTTCAGGGGCCATAACTCTGGAACCCATTATGGGGTCTGGCCAGTTCAACAAAGGAAATGAGATCTTATGGCGACACAAGTTTTGTGCAAGTTTGATTAAATTCAAAGGAACCAAGATCTTATGGTGATACAAGTTGTGTGCCAGTTTGGTACAAATCAAATCATAAATAAAGCTGCTATTGTGCAGACAAGGTCAAAATAGCTAATTTTGGCCCTTTCAGGGGCCATAACTCTGGAACCCTAAATGGGATCTGGCCAGTTCAAGAAAGGAACCGAGATCTTATGGGGATACAAGTTGTGTGCAGGTTTGGTTAAAATAAAATCATTAATGAAACCACTATCGTGCAGAAAAGAAATTGTTGACGCACGCACGCACGGACGCACGGACTGACGACGGACGATAAAGGTCATAATTCTGACAAAATGTAGGTAAGAGTTGTGTTTCTTTAAATACATAGTCCCCTAATGATGATAAACAAGTGTGCAAAGTTTCAAACCTAGCTCTTATAGTTTTTTTTAGAAATGGTGACCTAAACAAAACATTTAACCAAGAAACTCAAATTTCTAAAGTACAAAAAGGGCTATTATTCTGACAAAATGCATATCAGAGTTATGGTTCTTGACCTACACAGTCTCCTAATGATGATGAACAAGTGTCCAAACTCATACAGTGTTTGAGAAAAAGCGGACCTAAACAAAAAATTTAACCAACGCCGACGATCAAGTGACATTACCTCTTAGATTTTTTTTTAAATCGGACGAGCTAATAAAAGTATGGGAGAAAATAGTGACCTTTATCGCATTTGAAATAACATTAAAAAGAAATATCTTTAAAAATGATGGTCGGCGAATTGTAATAAGGAAAGTAGGTTTATGAATTTTTCATCTAACATTCATCTTTCATCTAACATTTTTCAAATTGCAAAACTAAACACCGCACTTTAACAATTTAAATGGTTCTCTTTTAATTTTTCGCAAAGGTTTCGTAGGGTTGCAATTTTGTTTCGTTTATCCTTAGACGAATAATTACAGCAGTAGTTTGATGAAGATTCATGAAGAGAGGTCATTAATCGTGTTTATATTTTTAGCTAAATTGGTCCCTATCCCCATTTGTAACAAAATAGCAGGATACCTTACGATATTGTTACACATCGAGTTTGATAAAAATCCATTACATTTTAGTGGTTAATGCGAAGAAAGGCATATCTACTTTTAGCTATAGTGGTCCCTAATAGGGCCCAAGTTCCTATATAAATAAATTTGGAAGAGGACCTTATAATGATGCTCCAGACCAAGTATGACAAAGATCCACCAAGCTGTTCATGAGACGCTGTATAAAGGCATTTCTAGTTTTAGCTCTAGCAGCACCTAAAAGGGGTTAAATGTCCCAGCTGAGCAAAGTTGGCTGCGGGCTTAAACAATTCATGAATCTTTGGACAATGACGTCACACCTATAAAAAAGTGAAGGTCAAGCAAAACATACAATTGTAATTATTTCAATATTTCTGTTTCATAAGCAAAGTTTGACCGTAGTCATATCACATAGATAAACTGTATGCAGCGTACCTTCATTTCAGAGTAATGAGATTCAGTCATTATATAGCATATATATAATAAAACAGATTTCAGCTGAGTTCAATATTTGCATACCATACTAAAGAAAAATATTCATATATAATAAATCAGTTAGATAATTTATAACAAATATATCAAAGCAAACAAGTACTCATTTTAATATGCAATCTGAATAAGTCACAAAAGCAAGAATTCTTTTCATATACAGACGACAATTTTAACAAGGAAAATCTTTTAAAAAGCACTTCTCTACATAAAAGACTCTTATCACACCCTTATTCATGTGATACACAGACCGTACTCAGCTCTTTCTTTAATTTGATGTATGTTGGTATTTGAACAGGTTTTTATCATATTTATTAAACTTACTTATCATTTTGAGATATATCAATATTCTTGCTAAATATACTGAGCCAAAGTTAGCTTTAAAACTGTGGACAGCGTCGTTTAGGATAAACGCTTTGTCTACATTTCACTCAGCGTAGCACAATCAAGTGAAAGAAATTGACACTCTCGTCCAATCAGGCAGAGTGTTGCATAAATCTTTCATTTTGATAAATTATCTATAATGCGTTATCAAGTAGTTTGATTTGCAAACTGAAGTCACGTGGCATAGGTTTCGAAAACGAATTTAGACGGCGTCGCCGAAAAAGGATGTACATGGTCATGTTTGCGACGCCACAGGTAAAAATTATCATTTATTACCAAGAAAATTATTACAAATTAACTTCAGCTTTAACAGGGTATCTAATTCATATATAGGTTGTTAAAATGTTTCAACGAGCTGTTTCTCCTTAAGTCATTATTATGTCTCCCACCACACAATTGTGTGGGAGACATATTGATTTACTCCGGTCTGTCTGTCTATGTGTCTGTGTGTCACAAAGCTTGTCTGCACTCTAAGTCGAACATTTCTCATCCGATCTTAACCAAACTAACAAAATGTGTCTGCCAATAAGTGCTCGGCCAAGTTCGATAACTAGCCAAATCGACCTAGGCACTTCGAAATTATGGCTCTTGAATTACCAAAAATGGATATATTCGTCTAGATCATCCAGAAAAACTAGTCATTTTTCATTGGGCAGCACTGTCACAAAGCTTGTCCGCACTTTTAAGTCGAACATTTCTCATCGGATCTTCACCAAACTTGAACAAAATGTTTTGACCATAAGACCTCGGCCAAGTTCGATAACTAGCCAAATCCGCTTAGGCACTTTTGAATTATGGTTCTTGAATTACTGATTGGATCCATTCGTCTAGACCATCCAGAGAAACTAGTCATTTTTCATTGGGCAGCACTGTCACAAAGCTTGTCCGCACTCTTAAGTCGAACATTTATTCTTCATTTCAGGTTATCTTCCACAAACGCTTAGAACAAAATGTGTTTGACCATAAGACTTCGGCCAAGTTCGATAACTAGTCAAATCCGCCTAGGCACTTTTGAATTATGGCCCTTGAATTACTGATTGGATCCATTCATCTAGACCATCCAGAGAAACTAGTCATTTTTTCATTGGGCAGTTGTGGGAGACATGCGCTTTTCTCAAAAGCATCTCTAGTTTCGTTAAAAATGGATCAGAGTTAAGTAGAGTTGATTTTGCGTTGCAATGTAGGTCACGTTGACGAAACTTCACCGGATGTCCAACGTGGAACGCTACTGCTGCAGCCTATCAGGTATAACCTCAGTGGCTCCCCCATACCCAAATTGCTCACGGGATGGTGTTTGACATTGGCGCTTTCGGGCTTTCAGAGAAAGATCCTTAGTCAGGCTAACGTTTGAGAATAAAAACCAATACAGATTTTAATGAATAAACATTTTAAGAAAAGTTGGAAAATGTATATAAAACAAGAGCACCGCCTTGCGGGTGCTGACGCTCATCTGATTTTTTTTTTGTGTAATAGAAATATTGTCCTACCCATGATTTTCTAAGTCTAAAAAGGGCCATAATTCTTGCAAAAAGCAGGATAGAGTTATGTTTCTTGATGTACAGTGTCCACTTATGATGGTGAAAAACTGTTGCAAATTTTAAAGCAATAGCTTTGATAGTTTATGAGAAAAGTTGACTTAAACATAATACTCAACCAAGAAAATGATTTTCTAAGTCCAAAAGGGGCAATAATTATTGCAAAAAGCAGGATGGAGTTATGTTGCTTGCTGTACAGGGTCAGCTTATGATGGTGAACAGGTGTTGCAAGTTTCAAAGCAATAGCTTTGATAGTTAAAGAGAAAAAGTTGACCTAAACATAAAACTTAACCAAGAAATCTGATATTTTCTAAGTCCAAAAGGGGCCATAAATCTTGCAAAAAGCAGGATGGAGTTATGTTTCTTGCTGTACTGGGTCAACTTATGATGGTGAACAAGTGTTGCAAGTTTTAAAGCAATAGCTTTGATAGTTTAGGATAAAAGCTGACCTAAACATAAAACTGAACCAAGAAAACTGATTTTCTAAGTCCGAATGGGGCAATAAATCTTGCAAAAAGCAAGATGGAGTTATGTTTCTTGATGCACAGGGTCTGCTTATGATGGTGAACAAGTATTCCAAGTTTCAAAGCAATAGCTTTGATAGTTTAGGAGAAAAGTTGACCTAAACATAAAACTTAACCAAGAAATCTGATATTTTCTAAGTACAGAAGGGGCCATAAATCTTGCAAAAAGCAAGATGGAGTAATGTTTCTTGCTATGTTTCTTGCTATACAGGGTCAGCTTATGATGGTGAACAAGTATTCCAAGTTTCAAAGCAATAGCTTTGATAGTTTAGGAGAAAAGCTGACCTAAACATAGAACTTAACCAGGCAACGCCGACGCCGACAACCGCTCAAGTAATGACAAAAAATCAGATGAGCTAAAAACGTTTTTCGTTGAGTTTGTTATCCACCTCATCATGTAATAATAATTTGAAGATGCTTTTATAGAAAAGCACGTCTCCCTCAAAGCATAGTAGTAATAGGCAAGAAGTCAATAGGGGACAGGAGCGGGTCAGAGACACTGATGGTTGGCTTAGTAGCTGAAATGCAATAGGGGTCATCTACTCGGCATGTCCAATCATCCCAGACAAGTGGTTCAAGTTATGGATCGAAACAGTTTTCCATGTTTTGGCCCCTGTGACTTGTTCTTGACCTCTGTAAGAATGCCCCCCCCCCCCACCAAGATCAATAGGGATCATCTACTCTGCATGTCCAATCATCCTATGAAGTTTCAACATTCTTGGTCAAGTGGTTCTCAAGTTACTGATCGGAAATGGCCCCTGACCCTTTGATCGAGTGACCCCAAAAACAATAAGCCTTATCCTTTTATGTCTGTGACCTTGACCTTTCATCGGGTGACCCCAATAACATCAGGGGTCATCTACTCCGTAAGCCCAATCACCCTACCAAATTTGAAGGTTCTAACCAGTTACTGATTTTAAACAGTTTTCCATATTCTGGCTCCCGCGACCTCAAAGTCAATAGGGGTCACCTACTCTGCATGTCCAATCATCCTATGAAGTTTCAACATTCTGGGTAAAGTGGTTCTCGAGTAACCCGGGTGTTAATCGGAAAGGGTTTTCTATGTTCAGACCACTCTGATCTTGACCTTTGATCGAGTGACCCCAGAAACAATAGGGGTCATCAATTCTGTAAGTCCTATTATCCTATGAGTCAAATGGTTCTCCAGTTATTGATCGGAAATGAAGTGTGACGGACGGACAGGCAGGGCAGAGACATAATTTAGTGTACGAATCATTTTCGTTGTGATCTCGGTTCCGTTTGGGCTTGTTCAATAATCCAAGGAAGTCTTGTCATTGCAATCAAAGAAGTATAAAATATTACAAAGGTCAGTTCAATCGAAACAGATTCTCCAGACCACCCCAAATGTTTGACATGGTTGTCTGACAAAATGTTTCACCAAGAGATAATCACCTTAGTCTATGAACTGTCTGTTCTTCACGAGGACAAACAGTCAACGAACTGCTGAACATCTTCATACAAAATGGCATTGTTTAATGGGAAATAAAACACAAGCTATTATTATCTTGGTAAGAAAGTAAATAAAGAACAAGTCTATACACTCTGTCATCATTTATTCAAATATGTTACAACCATGGTCAAGATTTGTATTTTTGAGCTTTAGATGATAATGTGAGAACTGACTATTAAAATGTTGAAAAACATAAAACAAGGATTTCATACATCTATGTGAATCTACACTGACTCACTCCACAGAAACACAAGAACATAGTATGTGTATACATATGCAATGACATTATACACCTGTCTAGACCTAAGATTTAAGCAAGACTGAACTAAAATGTTGTTAAGAATTGAAGATGGTTGTAGAAAAGAACCTGATATTTTGAAATTGTGACATATTCCCTAAAGGCTTTTTGTCAAATTGGGCAATAAACAAAATGTTATTGGTACCCTGATTAATCACAAAAAGACAGAAAATGCTAATTTATATATCTGCAAATGTTACCCAAGGATCAGCATTGACTGTGACAAGTTTATAATCTTAATCAGAATTTCGATGATTTTTTCCCCTTCTGTCAAAAGGGATAAACAAAGGTGACATACTTTGGGGTGTCAAATGATTTACCACTTAAGTTTTCTGACTAAAATTTTTCGAAATTATCAGATTGAGAATAATATATATTTAAAGGCTTCTTTTTTTTTTTTTTTAGAAGAGAACAAAAACAGAATGTTTCTTAAAAATTTTGAAAGATTATCAGCATCTTTTTTAATTCTAGTAAGAAGTAAACATACTTCCCCATACTTTTTCCACTATTTTGTTGTCAAAACTTTGTTAAAAAGTTCACCTAGTTTAACATCCCCGATAGTAAATCTGTTGGTAACCTTCACTTGTTGACAGAAAAAGACTTTCAGAATAACTGGAAGGCGTTGCTGGAATGCATTAAACTGTTACACATACAACAATCAACAGGAACAAGTCTCTTCCAGCATTGTAACGACATATAAAACATATCTTTACATATTTTTTTGCAATATACATAAATATATACACAACACTATACATGTAAAAACACCAAATTACCATACTAACCCGTTCCCCCCTCAACATGTTAAAACAATCAGATTGGTGTAGATTTATTTACAATTTATCAAAACTTGTCCAAGTTCTTAACCTTTAGCCTACTGGCGTCAAGTGGTTCTGCCTTTGCGACCAGTGCAGACCAAGATTAGCCTGCTGGCGTCAAGTGGTTCTGCCTTTGCGACCAGTGCAGACCAAGATTAGCCTGCTGGCGTCAAGTGGTTCTGCCTTTGCGACCAGTGCAGACCAAGATTAGCCTGCTGGCGTCAAGTGGTTCTGCCTTAGCGACCAGTGCAGACCAAGATTAGCCTGCTGGCGTCAAGTGGTTCTGCCTTTGCGACCAGTGCAGACCAAGATTAGCCTGCTGGCGTCAAGTGGTTCTGCCTTAGCGACCAGTGCAGACCAAGATTAGCCTGCACGTCCGTGTATGCTTATCATGGTCTGCACTGTTTGCTATTCAGTCAGTAAATTTTCATCGAGCATCCCCTCAAATGATAAATGGTACTTCCCAAACTGAATGATAGATCAGTCTATTTTAGAAATTTAGCAGGGTAAAAGTTAAACAAATATTTTGCATGCTATGTAGAATTTTAGTTCAATTCTCCTCGAGAAACAGGAAGAACCTGTCAACAGCTGAAGAACAAGACATCCAGACACTTTTCATATTTTGACAGAAAATTTATGCCTAAAGATTTGCATTTGAAGTGTGAAGGCATGACAAAGTTTTCGGAGTAGCACAGAAATTGATCTTACTACGACAGTGTAACCTGAACGCTTTTAGTTGAAAGACAGATAAATGTTTAATACCCCATTATTTCTTATAGAAGTGAAACAGACATAATTATACCGTTTATCCTGACCTTTGGACATAAATTACACAACTCCGCTTTATATTCACCCATTATTCAAATAAATGTTTACTACGTTCACTTTTCAGGTATCTGGAGTTGAAACTTTTACTGGTAAAAATGCCAACATAAATATCACGACAGGTGAAGTCAATAATCTTTTACCCTAGTATTTGAGAAAACTGGACAAATTTTAGATAAAAATTAACATTAACTACTACACCATTACGATGATTGGGCATTATACACAATTGTTATAACATATCAATACGATCATATCAACATTTTCACATATATAATAAAATATACAGCAGATGCAACTAGTTTACAACATTTTCCCTTCGTCATATCATAACATACATTTTTAAAAAATTGCATCTATGTACAAAATTATCTAAAACAGGTCACTCTTTGAGACAGTTCAACTCTAAAATACTTCAAAGTGCCCTTACAGCTGTACATGTACGCTCACATATCCAAAATATTTCCTTTTTTTTTTCCTTGTACCTCAAAATTGTAACAGCTAACTCTTTACTATATTACTGTCTCTATGCTATGTGTATCATAAAATGGAGACAGATATGGTAATGTCCCAATACACATTTTTTGTTATGTTGTTTTTTTTCCAATTGAGGTAGGAGCATAACATGCTGTACAGCGATATATACATTTTCCAATTTACTTGTACTTAAAAATACAACAAATTTGATTGAGCTTTTTTCAGAAAGGTTATCGTTTCAACAACATTATTATGGCATACTTCTTTTTTTTCCCCAATCTATTTTTGAATGTCTCCTAAAACCATACAAATACACTTTCACTCAACATTAACAAATCAATCGCCCACGTTCATCACGCATTTAACATCATTTTTACATCATTCTATATAATTTATCAAAGACTATTTTTTTCACAATGTTTTTTTTCATACTATTTACACATGAACATAGTTGTGTCTACAAGACACACGCATAGAGCAATATTCACGGAATTATCTAAGTGTCCTTCCTCTAAGTCTTTTTTTGTCTAACAAAGACAGCACAGAAGAATTTCCTAGTAGATACTTTCATCTACTCCCAACAGTTTCCAGGCAAATATTTCCTTTACTTCGGTTCATTTTTTTGCACAAATTTCAATAACCGCATTTCATTATATATACAATTTTTTTTTCACTTTCACCATAAATAATCTGTATGATCATAATGACAATTATGAACAGTGAAAGTGGTCTCTCATGGTTATGATGTCGAAGATGGTAACTCTTCAGCGGACTCCACTGTTAACGATGACAATGGCATGACGATGGTGGAAATGGGGATGTTTTTTCAGTGGAGGCCACAACAATGAGATTAAATTTTGATGTTGATTCAATCAGTAATCCTGATCATAGTCGCGATCACGACGCATTCGTTTTCTTTGCGGTTCTTCATTGTGCCTGGAATCCTGAAAAGAAAAAAATTATATTTGCATTAAATACTGCAAAAATGAACTATTTTGTTAATGGAAACCTTTCAAAATGAAAAAAAAAAGTTTTATTTCATCAACGGAACAGGAAAAATGTTGTACATATATATTGTTTCGGCCTATTAAGTGACAACTGTCCTGTCTCACTCCCCATTCAACATATATTAAAAGTAAAAATCATATGTAATCTTACTTTAAATATTTTGTACAGAAATTTTAGCAATATTCCGGTATGCGTCCTTGGTTTAAATTTAAGTCATTCGAGGTCTGAACTGTGCTAAAATAACTTAATTTTGTTCTTTTAACTTCAAACTGCATGTCAGATTTTCTGGACTTCGGACCATCCAACCATGTTGCAGACTTGGAAAGAAATATAACCTCAAATGACTCTAATGTCTTTGTTCAAACTGACAAGGGTGCTATTTGACTCATCTACAGATAAACCTCACACAGACGTTCCGATGCTCTCAGCACTAGAGACAGCTCCATATCACAGAAAGCTAGACAGGGTGCCATACATACTACCCAAAACTACTTCACAAGGAGGAGAAAAAGATATGTCAGCAAAGATTCAAATTTCACATAAAAATCTGTCATTTCTTTCACCCTATCCACATTTTTATAAAACAAAAGCAAAGACGTCTGCAAATTTTTATCTAACGCATTACTTTTTGACATATTTAATACAGATGAGACAATATTTGTTTGCTAAATACGAGATCATATGTCTCAATATAAGACATGTGGTTAAAACCAGTGTCTTCTACCACTTATTAATCTCAAAATATTACATCTACCAGGGGAGTAACATATGATGTATTACTGAATTGTTTACCAAGACAGGCGGTCTGACTAAAATGGAAGGTGTGTTACTTTGGTGCATAATTCAATCAGGCAGTTACACGTTAACAGACGAAATCTGTGCACAGCTTAAGTGTATGAAATCTCATTTGGATGCTAATTTGGAACACGACCCTGAAGTACCTCTACATTTCGACCATAATGGTAATTTGGAACATGCCCCCTACCTCAAAATTTTACTGACTTGTACTTATTCTTTTTTTTTTGTCTCAAATAAGTCTATATGCAGGTCAATATCCATCGAATCTTTATAAAGAAAATTGTAATGATTTATAAAATATATTATTTCTAGGTAACGTTCACCTAAATTCTGTTTGAATTTACAACAACCTACTTAGAGAAACATAACTGCAAAATCAAGAAAGGATATAAACAATGCAAATAACTAACCCAGAATACCAATATAGCCGTGCAAACATCTAAATCACTAACGAATATAGCCATGCAAACATCTTATGATCATCAAAGGACAAAAAAACAAAACATACATTAATATACACGAAGACAGAATCCCTAGCCTATCTTTGTATTTAAGCCACAACAAAGAGTATTCAGTATGATTTTTTGTGTGGTTTAAAAGTATGATTTACAATCCCACGTGTGTTTGTCATAGATTTTCTGATTGCATTCCACTGAGAATAAAGCAGGGTAAGATTTTGTATGAATATTTCATATACAGTGTTACAATATGTTGGGAGAAACTACATGTATCCCTTCTACTATAACAGAACAGTGTCCTGAAATACAAGGACCTGTACAAGTAAAACAAGCAGTATGCATGTCAATTTCTACATTATGCATGCATGTGTTCAAACTGCTTAGTTTTATGTTCACTGTTATAAGCATGTACATGTATGTGCTTATACATTGTGTCATATATATGACTGATGTTGTTAACAAAAACTAGCATTTACATATTAATATTGGTAACTTTTAACATGTATATATTTACAGACTAGCAATATATTTACACATTCTACATAATTTAGTACATAGGTTTACACAAAACAGTTATTCTGGAGCTGCAAAGCATTACAAAACACAGTGAATGTTACAAAAAAATCTACTGTTACACAAAGTTTCTCATTTTCAATCTTGTAAAAATGATTTTTTTTGAAAACTTTAACCTCAGCAAGAATGTGACATGAATGCAGTCACCAAAAAATAACAAAATGTACAATGCCAGCCAAGAAATACAAAGACTTTCTTCACAACCAAGTTCTATGTTACCGAGAAATAAAAAAAAAAAAACGAAAAAAAAAAACATCCACTGTGTTTTTGGTGTTTCCAACTGACTAGCAAAGTAGTTAAGGCAGCTTAAGATCAATATTTTATTCAAAATCTGCAAGTTTTTTTAGTAGCACCTTTATACACAGTGTAACTGAAGAACATTAAAATTCATAGAAGACAATAGGAACATTTCTTATCAGACTTATTTGTCCCTACAGACTTATGGTTAGTGTCATTTTCTAGAAAATCAGACAAGCTTTTTTCTTTTATCAAACTATGTGATTTTCTCCAGCTAAAATGTGTATATAAGCATACATTGTTCCTTCAGACTATTTACTACCACCTTTGTATGATAAATCTATTGCAAATGACTGTAAGGCTTGCATGCTGAAACTGAAACTGCATGTTTACTACTATTTGACTTGCATGTATTTTTGGCGGAAACTGCATGTTTACTACTATTTGACTTGCATGTATTTTTGGCGGAAACTGCATGTTTACTACTATTTGACTTGCATGTATTTTTGGCGGAAACTGCATGTTTACTACTATTTGACTTGCATGTATTTTTGGCGGAAACTGCATGTTTACTACTATTTGACTTGCATGTATTTTTGGCGGAAACTGCATGACAGCTTCAGTGGAGACAGTATGCTGGGCTACTTTGTTGCCGGTTAGTAATTTATTTTGTTGGGTTTAATTGCACTGACACAATTATAGGTCATATGGCGACTTTCCAGCTTTGATGGTGGAGGAAGACCCCAGGTGCCCCTCCGTGCATTATTTCATCACAAGCGGGCACCTGGGTAGAACCATTGACCTTCCATAAGCCAGCTGCATGGCTTCCTCACATAAAGAATTCAACACCCGTAGTAAGGCTTGAGGGGCAAGTGATTTGAAGTCAGCGACCTTAACCTCTCAGCCACGGAGGCCCCCGCTGGATTGAAATGGTGGGCCTTGTTACATATGGTTGGGTCAAGAATGCGGAACAACTGTTTTAAATTTAAATCAAATCCATTATGTAACTGTCGAGAAAGAGTACAGCGCATCAAAACATTAACCCAACATTCCAAGAATGAAGGAGCATTATCCTCAAATAATAATGACAGAGTTATGGACCTTGTGTCAAAGAATGTGGGTGACACTGCGAAACATTACAGAGATAAAGTGAAAGTGCATCAAAACTTTATACCCAATGTGGACATGAACACCAAAGCACTGGTTGTAGGACAGCCCTCTAAGACTTTGTAAATTCAAGCAAAAAAATGCCAAATAAAACTCAATTAATTTTAATGTATTGCTCTTCTTGCCTTATCTGTGCAACAACTACATATCTGGAAACGTTAAAAACCTATAAATTATCAATTATTGTTCACTTTGTCTTCTCAAGTTACACTGTGTAGCCAATGCAGTTATATCATAATAATTGAAGTTTAATATAGCTTGCAATTTCCATAAATTGTAATTAAGAAAATTTCTTTAACAACCTTCATTGTAGTAAGATAGCAGATGCAGTTTATTCAATATCTAAAAAGGCCAGTGGAAGTTAATTTTCATATTATCAGGGTGGAGGGTTATAAAGCAGTTTGGCGTGTATAAAACTGTGCAAAGAGACCAATTTCAGCCAGATCGCTTCCTCACATGAAGTTTGTGTGGTGTTAAACCCAACAATCCTCACATGAAAGAATTCTACACTGGCAGCAAGGTCTAAACCCACATTGGTGATAGAAGCAAGTGATTCAAATCGGCGACATTAACTTCACGGTCATGCTGGTCTCAAAACCTCATTTCATAACTCTGCCATTCAAAGTTTGGTCATCTTTCATCTCATAATTCTATTTTTGTTATATCTAAGGTTAATGTTTCTTCATGCAAGAAGTAAATGAGTATGCCTTATCTAATTAAAAGGTAATAAGAACTTCCAAGAGAATAGGGGAATAAATTCTGACATAAAAGCGCTCTAAAAATACTTTCAAGCTCTGGAGTGTATTGTTACAGATTTCAAAGCTTTTTGTGCAAACAATATAACAAACTTACTATACTTCAGGGAGTTCATATTTCAAGGTGTTTGCTTTTAAATCATGCCTTTTATATAACCTTAATCCAAAGTGGCTCACCTTCTCAAGATTATAAAGCTATAAACATTGGCTAATGCAAGGATTCTGCAGTACAAAATTGGTTTAAATAAAAAATGTACATTTATTTCCTTTCTCAATTAATTTTCAGCTAAAAAGGAGCAGCAAATTTCGACAAATGAAAGAACAAAAACTCACGCCTAGATTTTGTAAAAATCCATCAGGCTTGTATTCATATCTGCAAAGACTGTGTATAAATGAAATCCGAAAAAGCTGTTCATCAAAATACCTTGCTTAAAATCTTGTTTTTAGGTAATGTACCCACAGTGAGAGTCAGCAGTTTTTGTTTGTTTACATATTCTCCATGTGGTGTTAGCATTCTCAGGTTGTTATGAAAAATACCTTTCTGTTACGGTCAAAGGATGCTAAAATTGCATACAGAAGATAATAAATCGCACAGAAACTGCCAACTGTCACTGCAGGTCCACTACCACAAGCCAATGCTATAGTTACAGTCATTACTCCAAGCTCATCCCTCCCCATTCCTTCTTCTAATGAAATTCTGACAAGCTGTATGTTGTTTTTTTTGGTTTTATAGAGAAATGTTGCAGGACACCAGTGTACCAACCTTAACTAACCTAAGCTCATCTTGAACCTTTGGTTCAAGTAAATTTGAACAAAGGGAAGCCATAAAAATAAACAGATTTTCCTGAGCTTCAATTTTCAAACTTTGCAGTAGACATGGACATAAATTAGCTGTCAACACATATATATGCCAAACGTGTTATTACAATGCAGCACACGATTAAAAAACACAAAGGTGTTTAACACGCGAGGGAACGATAACGTACTTCTGAAGGGTGCCCTGTGCCATCTTGCGCTCTTTGTCATTGGTCTGTGGAGAAAAGGGAAAAATAATGGTGCAAAAATAATTCACAATATACAACATATATAAGAAATATAACAAGCTACTATAAGCAAAATACTGGAAAAAAATACCAATGAAAAGGTAACACATGTATATTTCAGTACAAATTATCAATATAACCTAGTAAGACTTGACTTTTTATACCCTCAGATTTAAACATCCTCCAGCTTCTATGAAAATATCGGCAATCTCCTATCTGATATTTCATTCAGCAACCTAACTTTACCGCAGCAGAATTTAATTGGAATCTTAATTTTCCAAAACAATGTCTATTATTCCCTGAATTGAGCCTATTGTTGTAATTCTGTAAACTGATCTTACTCACAAATAATGAACTGAAACTAGGTGAAAGAAGAGAAACAACACCACATCGCAATTTTCAACGACACGAGAAACAAACACACTGCACATTAATGAAAGAACATATAATGAAAGAGGGCTAAAAGAAAACTGCCATCAGCTAGAAAAGAAGTTCAGTTTCCTTTTCTACCCACAAAATGCAGATGTTGTATGCAACATATAAATGTTATCTTCATAACAGAAATTGGGTATGAAAAACCGGACAAAACCGAAAGAAATTATTCAGACTCATGTATTAGCAAACACTTATTTCATTGTACTGAATGAAACTTAATAAGTATTAGACGATCTTGAAAAATCCTATTGTGTAAATATACTTTATTAAATATCTACTGGATTTGTTGCTAGCATCAGCACTTTTCACTATCTTTCCTGGAAATTTTTACATTTCTAGAAAAAAACAACACTATTAATTTAGCTTGCCAAAGCCCATTGCATATATAAATCATTAATGATTTATAATTATTTTCTAATCAGACAGAAATTAATTTTCAAAATGTTACTCAAGGGACGAAAAACAGTAAGATATAAATTCTAATCAAATATGTTACTATGGCAACACAATATATATATCAACAAGAAATGAAATTAAAATGTAATCTTCAAATCTAAGTTTCATTTTCTTGATATATTGTCACAATTATAATATAACTGACTTCCTAGAGGGGTTCTGGTAATGTGACAGTACGGGAATCGAAATTCAATTTTACAAAGTTTGAGCCAGCTTTATAAAAGGATTACTGTTGACAATATATTTTCTCCAGTTTAAAACATGATTCATTGACATACATGTGCATAAATCAAATACACACAATCAAATTTACAATTAAAGTAGAGCAATGAACCTGATTTTTTTTCTACTTTACAAATGAACGAAAGACAAATGTTGGTGTCAAACCCATAATAATCTTTATCTCAGGGATGTACTAGAACGTTTTCATTCCTATTTATCACCTTTTCAGATTTCAAGAAAGATTTTCATTTACATGGAAAACCAAGATCTGAAATAAATTCAGCATGTTATACCACCCCTCTTTTATTTTCTTTAATTTAAAAGTCAAGAAAGAACAGTGTGTAGAATATCAAAGCATTTTCTTTTCAGTGATCTTTTCAGTTGCAATATATATAAATGTAAAGAACCTTGCAAAAAGACAGTTTGTAATATCCGAGCATTTTCTTCAAAAAGACTATTTACCATAACAAATTTTCTTATATCATATAAGAAAAGTTAAGTATCTATCTGAAAAAATAAGGAAAATAGAAATAAAATGAGCAAGCGGAAAAATGTAATAAATCTGCCATCATGCATAATAAGCATAGGTGTTGATGCAAACCACTCAGAAAACTGGTAAAAATTCCACTATAGAGGGAAAAATATGAAGAAAAAACAACTACGGTATAAAACATGCTACACCTGCCCATGAGAAAAGTTTGCAAAAATAGTGTAAAAATATCAAGAAATTGTAAAAAATATATATTAAAAAATGTGGACTCACCACGCAATGGAGGTGTTATCATGGGGCAGGCCTAATCAGAGTGAGCGGGCTTGACACCCCTACAGAACAAAATGGTACCATCAGTTTATGAATATTCAAATTTTGTAATGAGTGATTTAAATAAGAATTACGATAAAAAAGGAAATACTTGAAGCGAAACACAAAAGATATATAATTCCCAAGACACAAATTTATATGATTTTGAAACAATAAAAAGTGATTTCAAGGTCAACATATACCATCTTCTTGACATTTTTTTAAAAGATAATGAAGTTATATAACAGAAGTCTTGATTCAATTATTCAGGGGAAATCACTCTAAAAGATGCAACTGTGTATACTTGTTCAACAGGAAGAGACAGAAATATAAATGGATTGCCAATACACTGTTCAGATCATTCATTTTCCAAAGATTGCCAGTAATAGCTTCTGCATATTCATAATTTTAAATCTTATTACATATCTGCTCTGCCGTTAAATGCATGAATCTTTCTGCTCTTTATACGTATATACGTAAAATCGTTTTACATTTATCTTGATTTTCAAACCAGAAATTTAATAAAAATACTGCATAGTCATTTTGTATTTAGCTACGATAAGATATAAATTTTCCTCCTGGGATTCATTTTACAAAGCGAAATTTTCTGTGGAGATTTATTTCAGTTTCTCCTAGACATATGTACATGACACAACAAACATGAAACATTTACTGCGATGTGGTGTTTGTTGGAAGTTTGGAAAATGTCAAAATTAACATGTCTAATGGATTTGGAGATTTTATCTTAGTATGCAAAGATGAAGCCAGATTAGGGCAAAATCATATAACTACACTTCCCACCCCCCAAGGCATGCTTAGCCAAAATTACTCATAACATGAATCCAATTTGGTACATAATGTTCCAAAGTCTAAATCCATATTTAAAATGCATCAGTCTTTTTTTTTCTCAAATTTACTGCAAAGTAAGTACGAAATGCTTTAGGCATTTAGGCATCAGTGAAAGCAAAACTACGTATCAATGTGTTAAAATAGTTAAATGTAACCATACTAGAATAACAGACTAACTACAACATTATGTAAATAACAAACTACCTGTGACATGACATCTATAACAGACTACCTATGATATGATGTAAATAAATTTGCCTACAACATTATGCCAAGTACAGACTACATGTGACTTGATGTAAATAACAGACTACCTGTGATATGACGTAAACAACAGACTACATGTGATATGATGTAAATAACAGACTACCTGTGATATGATATAAACAACAGACTACATGTGATATGATGTAAATAACAGACTACCTGTGATATGATATAAACAACAGACTACATGTGATATGATGTAAATAACAGACTACCTGTGATATGATATAAACAACAGACTACATGTGATATGATGTAAATAACAGACTACATGTGACGATGTAAATAACAGACTACCTGTGATATGATGTAAATAACAGACTACCTGTGATATGATATAAACAACAGACTACCTGTGATATGATGTAAACAACAGACTACCTGTGATATGATATAAACAACAGACTACATGTGATATTATGTAAATAACAGACTACATGTGACTTGATGTAAATAACAGACTACCTGTGATATGATGTAAGTAACAGACTACCTGTTATATGATGTAAATAACAGGCTACCTGTAATGTGATATAAATAACAGACTACCTGTGATATGATGTAAATAACAGACTACCTGTGATATGATATATAAATAAAAGACTACCTGTGATATGATGTAAATAACAGACTACCTGTGATATATGTAAATAACAGACTAGCTGCCATACGACGTAAATAACAGACTAGCTGCCATATGATGTAAATAACAGACTAGTTGCCATATGATGTAAATTACAGACTACCTGTGATAAGATGTGGAACTGACTCCCTGTGACATGACCTCTGATAGTATGCCTACAACAGATTCCCTTTGACATGATGTAAGGAACAGACAACCAGTGACATTATGCCAATTAACAGACTACATGTGACTTCGTGTAAATAACAAAATACCTGTGATAAGATGTCTACTTGTGATAAGACTACCAATGACTTTAAGCCAATAAAAACTACCTGTGACATAATGTAGAGATTACCTCTGACTTGATGTAAATAACAGACTTAAAAGTAGTCAGCGTGCTGTATCTCCCGCACAGGCTCTACAAAATTCAAAGCTATCTAACTTTGAACTCAAAATTCAAAACTACCTAACTTTGAACTACATTATTGTGATATCAATTATGACACATCCACATTTGCCAATATCACCCATGATACAACTACAGAAGTCAGAAATCTATAGTTTGACTTATTGCTAATTTAAACCAGTATGTAACTAAAGAACTCTAAAAATTTTAAGATTCCATTATATGCCATTTTAAAGTGCTATCTCGTTATACATTTTAACTTGATATTTCTCGACTGTCACTTTCTGCAAGCTCATTAATCTACCGTATGACAAGATTACAATTATTTTATTCAATACAATAATGCCGAGCATAACATAACAGTTAATTCTGTAAAAAAATTACAGTACACTAATACTACTGGTGACATGGTCCAGTTGAACTTTTCGATAACTGTACACAATCTCTTATTATTACAGTTCATGCCAAAAGGACATTCCAATAGAAAACAGTCTTCATGCAGAACTCAGTGAAATATATCCATATAAAAGTGATGAATAAAGTATTAAAATAAAGAAAACTGGAGAGAGGGGGAAAAACAAAACACCATAAATCTTTAATTAAAAAGACTGACTGTTAGTTTATAAAACAAGTGAAAGAAAAGATTCTGTATCTATTCAGCAATATGCGGTTTCAAATTTTGAAGATAATGGCCATGAGGGCCCTGTATCACTCTCCAGTTTCACTGCTCAGACAGGGATAACATGAAAAATTTCTGCCAAATGAGATAACTGGTCTGCAGATTTAGAGGAGATATATCTAAAGTTTTTCATAGTGCTCTTTATTGAAAACTAGTCTGCCCAAAGCTGCCATGTTGGGTTGGTTTTTTTTGTTGTTGTTTTGACAAATGAAGAAGACTTTAACAATTTTAGTAGAGGGTCACTCACAGAAAATGTGAATATTTCAAAATCAGAATAGTGGATATGAACAAGATGGTGTTTTAAGATTTCTCTACTTTTAGCAATGTTTCTTTCCACAAAATGGAATGCTGTGAACCCTCTTGGTTGATGAGCCGATGAACATTCCTATGAAATTAATTCAAGACAAACCAGAATAAATTTTAAAGTTTTCACCATATAAAAAAAAATGGGCAATGGACCAAATAGCTCCCATCATCCTCAGATGAGCTAAAAACTGAAATTAATTCTCAACAGTTTTAACCAAAACAGGCATTTGGTTGGGTGCTACTTTGGAAGTAATGCTATAACAGCCTAAATAAATGTCTAAGATGGCTTATGGATGAATAGATACAGAACTGTTGCTCAGTTTCAGATATATTTCAAATATCAAAACTTCTTGAATCTATTTTTATTTCTTAAGATATCAAAGTAACAAAAAAAGTATACCGTAAACTGAAGATGACACCGAGCTTTCACATAATTAAAATGTTCTACTGTAGGGTGTTAACTACAATTTAGGAAAAAAAAGAAAAAAAAGCTAGGCTGCCTCTATAAGCAGCTGACAGAAGACGATTACTTACCCATCTGATAGCCTCCCTGCCCGTACGCTGGGGCTGGTTGACCTGGCTGCATCTGCATACCCCACTGACCTTGCATTGGCATGCTCCTGTAGAATTACGGTTCTTCATTAAATTACATGGATGCAAGCAGTCCTTAAATAATTCATATGTAAACATATACAATGACTTGAAGGAAAAGTGTCACATCTTACTGCACATAAAGAAAACGTATGCACAAGTTTTCTGTGGCGCTAAGGCTGACATAGGGCTTCAAAGCAATCTGTATAACTTGTTTATAACATACATCTGGTGAAAATGACTGACAGAGAGATCTGCATAGCACTGAAATGGAACTGCCTTTTCTTACATCTAACTTTGTCTAACTTTTAAATACATCCACAGCGAATAACAGTATATTGCTTGCATCTTTATTCGAACTTATCAAGCTGTGGACCTTGTCGCGTGAAATTCTGATACAAACCCGTACTGGTATCCATATCCGTATCCTCCTCCTCCTCCTTGCATGTTATAACCCTGTTGTCCACCATAGCCTGGATAATATCCTCCATATCCCCCCATGTTGTAGCTGCCATAACCCATATTGCCCATCCCGTTGCCATTAAACTGTTGCTGGGGCTGCAAGGTAAAACCATAAATTAATAATTCATTAATAATCCAACTTATCCTTTATTCAAGAATCAGTCTAGTACACTTCCAGGATAAAATTAAATGAAAGGTGCAGACAAGACCCAAGCTAGGATCCAACCTGCAAAGTGCAGTTTGAGAATGTATGTTTGGCTTGTAAGTTAAAATGACAATTTTTCATACAACCATTCAAATACAACAAACAATGAAAACAAAACCTTATTTATCTCTTTTTTACAGTGTAATGGGTAGGAGAGGAAACAACATGCGTTAACCTACTATACTCAGCAAGGATAAACAGCTCCCATATTTATCAATCATTGTATCAGAGATGCAAATCCCAATGCTTTTAATATATATGGGAAGATTGTTTGTTTTGTGCCGGGCTTTAAGCCATACTGACAACTATATCATCTGAGAAAGTTCTAGTTTTAATGGTAGAGAAAGATCCAAGCAGCCACTTAGGGGAAACATTTCAGGCCTATGTTGTCACATGAGCAAAACCATCAATTTCCACAAAGAAATGGCTTTCTCACATGCAAGACCCTGACCCCTGAATTCAAACCCATAACTGCAAGACGGAGAGGTGGTCCTCCATGTTAATTTATATATATCACCTCTAAAATGGTAATAAGTACCCTTATTTCACTGAAACTTCTTTCCTTAACCCTGCAAAATTTTTAAAATGGACTGGTCCATCATTCAATTTGGGCAGTACTACTTACTACTCAAAGGAGTGTTCATTGAAAACTTACTGACTGAATAGCGAACAGTGCAGACCATGATCAGCCTGCCACCAGCAGACTAAAGCTTAATTATTTCGATTAATACTCTGCATTGGGATTGCAACATATTGACATTGTTTTGGCACTTTTATGAAGTTTAGTAGTGGGGGGCATTTGCATATTGTCAATTCACAGCCAAGTTTTACATGTTTTCGCTAAAAAAAAACCCGAACGGCTGCAGTTCTGACCAGACAATGGAAAGTAGAATATAACAATATGCAACATGGGATATCATACACAAGTTAGATATCACAACTATCTTAGATGATAGACATTTTCTTATACCCTAGTGAATATTTTGATCTCTTTCCATTGCTTACAGAAACATTCAAATTCCACAGGGACTTGTATCCAACATACTGTGCAAACATTAGCAAGTCTGACCATGACTACATCTTTTTCTGACTTACTATTTCTGCAATTTTTTATTTTGCTACCATTTTATGTATATCTAAGTTAATTATAATAGTCAAAATTTTGTAAGGAACACCAGTAGGTAAAGAAATCATTACAAAATGAATGCATTTAAAGGTTTGTTCAACAAATGATGCTTTGTTCTTGCAAAAAAATGTAAGTGTATGACCACCCCCCTTATGGTTTCCGTAACTAAATATATGATTTATATTATTCAGAAGGAATGATATATTTACATATTTATTATGTATCTTTATGTATTTTCACTTACTCTGTAATAATAGGACATGATGCCAGGATTATGCAAATATCCTTATCATTTTTAAACTTCTGCCTTCAACCCAATAAAAAGTCTGAATACCAGGATGTAATGGCATAAGTCACTGACATTAGTCAAAGTCTCACAGAGACTTTCCATCTATCCTACAGCAGAAAGAAGCCTGAGCCTTTCTGGGTACAGGTCAAGGCAATATACTAGAATATAAAAGACTAGTCTCCATCAGAGTGCTTATAATTATTACCTTACTATATATATACACTGTACTTGACACAATCCTATAACCCACGCCATAAACTAAAGTGAGCACAATAACAATTGTGAAATAAACAACTCATTTCCATGAAATAATGGTAGAGGTATAAAACTATACGTACTGATTGACTACCCATCATCTGTGGTGTAGACGATTGTGACTGTTGGGCATCATTTGATTCTTTACCCCATGAACACTTCACTTGTTGCTCGTTGACCACCTGACCATGAACACCACATATAGCTTGTCCTGCACTTTCCTTGTTGGAAAATCTACAAAATAACATAGCACAACTGTAAAGACATCACAACTGTAAACAGACCTGGACACACAGCAAACACTATAATTGTGAATTAAGTAAATTTTGTTTGGTTTGCTTTGGGTTAAGCACTATACTGGTTTTCAACGCTATTGCAATTATGTAGCAGTGGGCCGTTACCCTTGCCGGAGTTCCTGAATTCTGTATCAGCACTCAACTATTCTCTGCAAGTAACCACCAACTTCTCCACATGAATGAGAGGTTAAGGACTAATATCTTCTATTAAATAAATCATCACGGCCAACATGCCTCACCAGGATATCAAACTTATGGCCCCATGATCTACATAGATCTACACAGTGCTCTGCTCATGTACACTATACCCTGTTTATGTACACCATGCCTTGTATATGCATAGGACCCTGTGCATGTACACTTTACTGCGAGATATTTAGGAGATGATTCAGAATGGTCTACTTCCCCTCTGCATTGAAAGGCAAAAAATGCATTTACAAAAAATAAAGGAGAGTTATAGCCTAAAAAGCTGTGTCATTAAAATGTAAAATGATTGAATACCAAGTCAAAAAGGAGGGGGAAACTTTGTAAAAATGAAAAACAGAAGTTACTGAACCTAAACAGTGTAGGTTCATTTCATCACAGTGAACAAGTAAGTAAAATTTCAATTTGTTCCCTCCCGAGATAACTAAGACACCAGCTTACATACAATAACTTAACAAAATTGGGATGTGAGCAAAAGGGCGAGTGCAATGACTTCAAATAGTTGTGCTAAACATTGCTACTCCAACTAAAAACTGCTCTCTTCTTCAGTACACACACAACAGAATCAACGTCCCCTGACAGATGCTTGCATGTTAATTAACCAAGAGAAGAATATGAAATATCTTCTGTGTCAAAGTACTATTCTCCAAGTTCTAAAAGTAACTAAAAAATTTCTGGAAGTCTGGTGAACTAAAATATACAGTCAAACGAGACAATAAACAAGACAACGTGACTGTGAAGTTAGTAATGTACATGCAGATTTACAGATAAATCGAGCACAGCAGCTGTTATATCGCAATGTTACACGTATTTTCCCCCCGGAGGATTGACAATCTGTGAAACCGTTTTTAATGCTTGCTTTAATAGATAAAACTGAACAGCATGAAATATTCATGAAGTACTCAGACACAAGTCAGCGGAACAACTCTATAAATTGTTGCATTTGTACGAGAACACCTGCTCGGCAGCAACATAAACACATGGGTATAAAGTATGGAATATTGAAAATCCTGAAAAATATGCTAGGGGCTTGGGGGCCGGAAGGGCCCCCTGGTGGGTCCAGGGCAAAGCCCTGGTAGGGGGGCCATGGGGGCGAAGACCCCCGGAAGCTTCTGAGAATTAGTGATTTTGAACGCTTAGAACAGCCCTATTCTACCCTTATATGTGTGCCAAAAATTTACTTAATATATTGCACAAAATGCATGATTTTCAGTTAACAGTAACTTTTCTAAGTCAAGGACTTGTTTCAACAATATATCCTCAACATGTTTTTGTAAGATTCAGACTGAAACTACCTGAAAATTCTAGCAACATTTTGTTTTTTCATGCCACCATATTTTAATGTTTTGGCACAACATTCACAAAATGCAGACCCTGCAATATCCGGTTTTCGTAGCCAAAAACCCCATCGATCACCATCAGTGTCACATTCAGATAGCCAAGCCCATCTCCATTTGTTACCATGTTTGCTCTCTAAGTCCTAAGTATTGTACGCTGGCGGTAAAAACATTATTTTTCAGGCACTATCCCGTGCAGCCCTAATTACGGCGTGTTAATCCCCGAAAGAAATCTTGATCTTCCTCCTGTTCCTCGTGGAAAGACTGATACTTTGGAGATAAAAAGCGTGCAAACCGTAGAAATCAAGACATGCGTGTGAAAGTCCGTGCAAACTTTGACGCAGCAACTTTTAGGCGCACGTGAAAGTCATGAAAAACGTGAGTGAATAGTTATATAAACGGTCGTCTAAAATGATGTTTTAAAACAAACAGTTGAAGTAAATTTCGGTACGTAACGGGATCGAGTAATCATCACTGCAATATTTTTTATAAAAGTGACTTTTCCATGGTTGACGCTTGTTTTATAATTGGAACTCTTTACAAGGTGTGTATAATAAAATCCAGACATCACGAAAGTTGCCAAAAATTGCCGGACATTCGGTCCTGCACTGCCGGGACGAACATTAAATATGAAACAAACAGGAATCTTGCTTCCTTTTATCAGTATGCAGCTGTTAATTTTTCTTGTATCCTATCTGATCTAGATTGCTTTGGATTCGAAAATCCCGAAAAATAATTATCATCAACCCACCCCTGTTCAAAGCTGAAAAAAACATTAACAATTATCGGTAAATATTCTGTTGATAAAATAAGTACTGGCCTTGTTTTCGTCATCAGTTAAAACCCCCTTAAAGAGCTAAAAGAAGTGCGCCATGTGACACATCACTGTCTGATCGTACCGCCTCGGTTCTTTAAAACAGTAAAAAAAAGTATCTTCTTTAATTTTTTTAAAAGCGAATGTGCAATATCCCCTATAAACTGACAGGTAAATGTGTCAAACGATAAGTGACCTATTTGCCCTAAAAAAATTTACATTATTGTTTGAGAAGAATATCTCACATAGTGTCAAAAATACATCTACAAATATTCATTTACTTATCAAACTTATTTAAAACCACAGCGATATCATACTGCTTTATTTTAAAACCATATTTCTATTTAGGTTCACGAGGTCACCTATTCTGCCGAATTACACAGAAATCTGTTTGCCAAAAATTGTTTCACTCATGATTGAAAAGCTGCCGCTTTTATTATTAAGAATTTTTTAATTCTGTTTTTGTACTTTCTTGTCAAAGTCTGAATTTTATGACCATAGACTTAGATTTTTCTTTGAATAAATAATATTTATCACTTTTGAAATTTTATTAATGATAAATTCTCGTTTTTATAGACTTTTGCTACAATTCTGCGATATTTTAAAATCGTACAGATCAATGTAACTTCTCACGATGTTGAAATTTAAGCGACTATATTAAAAAATGAATCACACGCGTTTTATTTTAGCTGTCGATAAACAAAAGTAAAATCGGTCTATGCCTAAATTTAGCATATTATATTACGATAGTCAAGTGTTCGTGTGATGGAAAATACTGTCATGCGTTTTGATATCTTTAACGATTCGCGAGTAAATTCCAGTAATCCAGTATTTTTGGATGTAATTCTGCATTTGGTAAAGTTACGAGGAAAATACACAGTCGATCGATGAGCACAAGTAGAGTCACTCGTCCTATCCAGATTTAACCCACAATATCGTATAAGAAATAACTCGCATATACGAGGCGGTACATGTCCGTGGTGTTTGAAGATAAATTGCATGCAAGAAATCGAGAATGCATGCGCAGACAAAAGTCCTGCAAATTCTGACGAGGAATTTTGGCGAGTAAGATTATTAAAAAGTAACAGTTGTTTTCATTGAATACAAGCGCCTATTCGGCCAATCAAAATTGTCCCGTACATATGACCGTATAGCAGATCGTGAAAACGGCAATGTATAAACGAGTCGATTGTGTTTGTCGCCGATCGCTGTTTTAGCTTTGAGATGACCCCCCCCCCAAATTCGATGAATTGGAAAACGATCCCGCCAGATGAAAATCCGAATTCAAACTTCACCAGGTAAACATTACTTTGACCTACGGTGACAGAGATTTAATGACAAAGCACATTTCAGATAACGAATGCTTCTTTACGACTCTCTTAAACAGAAATCCTTGTGACTGATACACAACAAGAGTATTAATTCATAACAAAGTCAAATGTCAGATAAACCAAACCTAGCTAAAACGTTTAAGAGAGACCCCAAGGTGCCCAAGGTAACATGGTAGATTCACTGACCTTCTACAACACCCAATGGCACAACAAACAAACCTTAGCTTTCCATAGAGCAATGTTGCAACAATGAGGTTGCATTGCACTGATATCACAAAGATTTACTCACCTTATAAAGGCATAATACCTTTGTCTTTGAATACTACTAATATTCTTGTATAGTATCCTATACACAGTACTAGAAATATGTTTTCCTAATTGATAGCATCGATGAAAATTTTCTAAGAATCTCTGAAAACAGAAAAATACATTCTGCTGTTACTATTTAACAAGAGCTGTTTGTAAAACGCGTTCATCCCCCATGATGGCCTGTCCCATTTTCAGTCGCTGAAATCACCGTCACCTTGACATTTGATATACTGCCTTCCAAAATTACAGAGGTCATGTATCAACCACAGGCAATCATCCTATAAAGTTTGATTGCAGTGGGCTCAAGGGGTATTAAGTTACTGTGCAGAAACCATTTTCAGTCTTTAGGCCACTGTGACCTTGACTTTTGAAATACTGCCAACAAAAACAATAGGGGTCATCTATTGGCTGCAGGCAATGTTCCTGAAGTTTGAAGACTGTAGGCCAACGCATGCATTACTTATTCAGAGGAAACCGTTGTCAGTTTCAAGGTCGCTGTGACCTTCACATTTGTCTTACTGATCCCCAAACAATAGGTGTCATCTACTTAAAAAAAATTCTGTCCTGTCCTTACAACCTTCGTCCCCATATTTATCATATATAATAAAATAGCAAAATGTTGCATTTTTATGAAGTCATTTTCAAAAGAAAACCTTACTGTTTGTAGATAGTAGTAGAAAAACTGAAACATTATATCTGATCCAAAATGAGAGGAAAATACGCCTCCTTACAAAAGAACATAGTAAGAGCAAGGAATCTAGAGTTCAGGGAAATACACTGGGACCCCGTTATAATGCTGTCGTCGGGGTCCAAGGTTCAAGACCCGCGGATCTAGCAGGGTTAAATTTATAACACGGGTTGATTGTATCAGCCGTATATGCAATACCCCACCCACGGTAATGTATTAGATGTATTTTGGACGCTGTTTTATGTTACAAAACTGGGCCTGTTGTTTGATTTTTTTTTTTTATTCACTCAAGTGTTCATGCCATCCGCTTAATTGGTTCAAACTTAAACGGTTTGATAGTTAACTGACCAATGTTACACGCTTGTTATGCAAACAATCTAAGTTTTGACACAGTACTGATTGCCTAATAGTCACATGTCTACAAGTATTCAAACTTAAACAAAGGCGATACGCAAACAAGTAAGCTAGCAGACAATTATTGATTTTTGTCACAGTTGTCATGACAAAGGTGTTAAAGTACCAAGTATACAGGTACATGTAGTTTTAACGCTGGTTATGATCAAATTAAATAACACCCGCGAACTCTTTTTTTTTTTTTTTACCCCCGAAAATTCCAGAGCCAAGAGCCTACCGCGTTATAAAGAATACCGCGGTATATCAAGTAGCGTTATAACGGGTTTCGAGTGTACTCTTATAACTCGTATCAAATAAAATAAAAGACTTATGGCAGTTATGTACTCATCCATCAGAATATTCCCTAAAAGACCAAATTCAGGAGGCCTATATTCTTGTAAAAAGTTTACAAACAATAGAGATGGGAGAATCTTTTTCCATAATCAATCAAGCTATAACCAGGCCCTGTCATTGTACAATCAATCACCGTATATAATCATTCTCCCTTTTGCATGTTACACAATCAACTTCTGTGCACCAAGTATTGCAGAAACCTAAATTAGACTGTAATGTTTTGGTAGACTGCAATATTTCGGTATTGGTATTCTTTGGAAAAGTTCAGAATGATAACACAAATATTTCAATATTCATAATGTTATTGGTCCAACCAAGAACAACAATCTCTTATAAAATTACCTCATATTTTTTAGATCTAATTCTTTAGATATCTTAATGTCGCACTTCCACAGTGGAAGCTAGATGTCATGTTACACTGGCACTAACAAAGTTAGGCATCACCTCATACTAGAAGTTAAATATCTTAATGTTACATTCCATAGAAAAAACTATATATCATGTTACACTGACACTAAACAAGAGGGCCAAGATGGCCCTAGGTCGCTCACCTAAGAAACACTCCATAACAGTGTAAAACATGTTTGACCTAGTGATTTCATGGAAACAAATATTCTGACCAATTTTCATTAAGATTCGACCAAAAAATTGGTCTCTTGCAATAAAAAAACCATTTTCTTAGATATGACCTAGTTTTTGACCCTAGATGACCCATGTTCAAACTCGACCTAGATTTTATCAAGGCAATCATTCTGACCAAAATTCATGAAGATCAACTGAAAAATACAGCCTCTATCACATACAGAAGTTTTTTCTTTGATTTGACCAAGTGACCTAGTTTTTGACCTCAGATGACCCATATTCAAATTCGACCTAGATTTCATTAAGGCAATCAACCTGACCAAATTTCATAAATATCAACTGAAAAAAACAGTCTCTATCGCATACACAAGATTTTTCTTTAATTTGACCTAGTGACCTAGCTTTTGACCTCAGATAATCCATATTCAAAACCGACCTAGTTTTCATCAAGGCAATCACTCTGACCAAATTTCATGAAGATCAATTGAAAAATACATCCTCTATTGCATACACAATGTTTTTCTTCGATTTGACCTAGTGACCTAGTTTTTGACCCCAGATGACCCATTTTCGAAATCAGCCTAGATTTTAACAAGGTAATCATTCTGGCTAAATTTCATGAAGATCAGTTGAAAAATACAGCCTCTATTGCATACACAAGGTTTTTCTTTGATTTGACCTAGTGACCTAGTTTTTGAACCCAGATGACCCATTTTCGAACTTGGTCTAAATTTCATCAAGGCAATCATTCTGACCAAAATTCATGAAGATCAATTGAAAAATACAGCCTCTATCGCATACACAAGGTTTTTTACGTGATTTGACCTAGTGACCTAGTTTTTGACCCGAGATGACCCATTTTCGAACTCAGCCTAGATTTCATCAAGGCAATCATTCTGACCAAAATTCATGAAGATCAATTGAAAAATACAGCCTCTATCGCATACACAAGGTTTTTCTTTGATTTGACCTAGTGACCTAGTTTTTGACCAGAGATGACCCATTTTCGAACTCGGCCTAGATTTCATCAAGGTTATCATTCTGACCAATATTCATGAAGAAGAATTGAAAAATACAGCCTCTATTGCATACACAAGGTTTTTCTTTGATTTGACCTAGTGACCTAGTTTTTGACCCGAGATGACCCATTTTCGAACTCGGCTTAGATTTCATCAAGGTTATCATTCTGACCAATATTCATGAAGATTAATTGAAAAATACCACCTCTATCGCATACACAAGGTTTTTCTTTGATTTGACCTAGTGACCTAGTTTTTGACCCGAGATGACCCATTTTCGAACTCGGCCTAGATTTCATCAAGGTTTTCATTCTGACCAATATTCATGAAGAAGAATTGAAAAATAACAGCCTCTATTGCATACACAAGGTTTTTCTTTGATTTGACCTAGTGACCTAGTTTTTGACCCGAGATGACCCATTTTCGAACTCGGCCTAGATTTCATCAAGGTTATCATTCTGACCAACATTTATGAAGATTAATTGAAAAATACCACCTCTATCGCATACACAAGGTTTTTCTTTGATTTGACCTAGTGACCTAGTTTTTGACCCGACATGACCCATTTTCGAACTCGGCCTAGATTTCATCAAAGTTATCATTCTGACCAATATTCATGAAGATTAAATGAAAAATACAGCCTCTATCGCATACACAAGGTTTTTCTTTGATTTGACCTAGTGACCTAGTTTTTGACCCGAGATGACCCATTTTCGAACTCGGCCTAGATTTCATCAAGGTTATCATTCTGACCAATATTCATGAAGATTAATTGAAAAATACAGCCTCTATCGCATACACAAGCTAAATGTTGACAGACGACAGACGACAGACGACGGACGACGGACGCCGGACATCGAGCGATCAGAAAAACTCACCTGAGCATTGCTCAGGTGAGCTAAAAACTAGATATCACCTTTCACTAGAAGCCAGGTATCATGTCTTGTTGACACTGAGGAAGTTTGGTATAATGTCAAATTGATACTGAGGAAGTTAGGTATCATGTCACATTGATACTGAGAAAGTTAGGTATCATGTCACATTGATACTGAGAAAGTTAGGTATCACCTCATATTGACACTAAGGAAGTTGGGTATCACGTCAAACTGACACTATGGAAGTTAGGTATCATGTCACACTTGACACTGGAAGTTAGGCATCATGCCACACTTGACACTATGGAAGTTAGGTATCATGTCACACTTGACACTATGGAAGTAAGATATCATGTCACACTTGACACTATGGAAGTTAGGTGTCATGTCACACTGACACTATGGAAGTAAGGTATCATGTCACACTTGACACTATGGAAGTTAGGTGTCATGTCACACTTGACACTATGGAAGTTAGGTGTCATGTCATACTGACACTATGGAAGTAAGGTATCATGTCACACTTGACACTATGGAAGTTAGGTGTCATGTCACTTGACACTATGGAAATAAGGTGTCGTGTCACACTGACACTATGGAAGTAAGGTATCATGTCACACTTGACACTATGGAAGTAAGGTACCATGTGAAACTGACACTATGAAAGTTAGGTAAAATGTCAAACTGACACTATGGAGTCAGGTATCTTGTCATATGGACACTGTGAAAGTGAGGTATAATTGTGACATATTTTTGCAAGGATCAGTCACTGTACATTTTACTTGTGATATGCCACTCCTATCTCAGCCGGGAAGTGCAACAAAAATCAATAGAAATAGTGTCAGCTTACCCTGGCTTTATACAGGAGATATGTCGTTGATGAATCACTGACAATGCTAGTTCTAAAATATGACATAACGAAAGAGTTGATTTGATATCTTTTGTATGAAACCTATGAAGATCTAACTAAGAAAAAAGTGTTATACGAACCTGTTAAACCATTTATGATACCACCACAATATACTGTGCAGTTGGTTGGACTTGACTGACTCATCACTTCATCAATATTCAACTGTTTAACAACTGAAATAAATGAGAGTGCAACCATTAGCTAATCTTGTTTTCTGTCCATCTTCTCAATAATTGTTATGCACTGTAGAGTTCATGTTAGAGAGCTAGTTTTTATCAATTAATTAAAACAAATCCTTTTGTCTGTGATAAAATTTCAAGACTAGAATGATGCAATTGTACCAGATTCTTAAAACACATTTTGGGAACTTGTTGTAAAATTAAGATTTAATTGACAAATAACATGTATTCAACTAACTGAAATAAATACATTCAAGGAAAGTAAAAACATCATATCACCTCTTCTTTGAAAGGGTTGGGCGGTGGGGGCCTAGATATTTGCAAACAAGTTATTAGAACGAAATATCTGCCATAAATGGATGTTGCGTTTTTACTTTTCTTCAGTGTTTTACGTTATTATAACAGCTCTACATTAGTCATATTTAAAATTGTTTTCAATACAAATAACGTTTCTTCCTTTTAACTTTTTTAAATTTAAATAACAAATAGCTTTCATTTAGGTCAATGCAAAGTTCACGTGCTGAAACGCAGTATAATTGTCCTACTGAAAATATTTTCACGCTAAAAATCTGAGATTACAAGTGATATTTAAGTCAATGGTTGATCAACGACATTCCCTGAATGCATTGTGAAAACGAGAGATAATGACGGTTTTACGATCTGATGTTTACTGCTTCATTTATATGCAAAATTAATTACGAGGTTTTCAGTAATTTCTCAGCAATGCAAAAAAATGTGTTGAATTAAAGAGTCGCAGATTGCATATTACGGTTTCTAAGACAAAACATTTGTCATCGCAATACACGTTCAACATTCTTGATTAAAACAAAAACAAAGAAATGGTATAAATGCAGCCCAATCTTATTTCTTTTTTCCTGTTCTGAACAGAAATCACAAAATTAGTGTGTTTTTCCTTGAACGCTGACATATTCATTAATACATGACTGAAATAATCTCGGGTAATCTTACAATATTAAGAATTTTGACCTGTAAGGCGTATCGAAGTTCTTACAGTAACGAAATCATTCGCCTTTTATACTTCATTTTGTGTAATCATTTATTTACGCAAAGTAATTTGATTTTAACTGAGTTGTTTCTTCACTAAAACATTGAGGAATAGTAATTTTATGTTGTTTCGGACAAGTTCCTGCGTATTATTGTATTATGGTGCAGAAAAAACTATTTATTAAGTAATGCTGTTGGCAGTTTCATTATTAAACGTATTACGTTAACAGATACTGATGGATACCAGAAGGCTTCTATTAAATCCTGCGAACATAGAGAAACAGTCTTCCATTTTCCGAAGATTATCTAATTTCAACGAACAATTTCAAAAACGCTGACGTGCGGTTTATAGTTACCCTATCAATAAATTATATAAACAACATCAATATTTCAACAGGCTGTTTTCAATTTAAAAGCAATGACAGACGATCTAATGCAAAAATTATATGGTTTAATTGAAAGCCCATATTCGCACTGATAGCATACATTCATCGCTAATAAGCCATTTGATGCCAAAACCCATTTCCAAATGCATCCTTTATAAACAGCATCAATCAATTCAATTGTTTAAAGTTTGAAAGCATTGTGATTACATAAACTGAAATTTCCCAGACAATCAAATTATCCGACATTTCATCCAAACAAACTTAAGAATTAGCATATACTTCTTAGACCTCCTGCTTTAATCAGTCTTCCTCTATGTGTCACAACAAAGCTATGACCAGAAAAAAATATGCAGATCTAATGATTTAGTTTGGACGTTTGTTTCCGGTTTTACACCGTTTGTGAACAGTATTTCAGTTATATAATGGCAGGCAGCTAATTAAACTGGTATTCTTGGATTCTGTACCAGTACAAACCTGTTCTTGTTGGCAGTTACTTCCTACAAATGATTTCAGACGCACCATCTTTTATTAGATTGTCATGGAGAACATTGTTTGATACAGTGACCCTAACCCCTCAAAACAAAGAAAATGCAGAAATTACAATATTTGCCAATACTTGTGATAAATGAGACTTATTTCTTACAAGAAATACAAATCCCTTACATTGGTTTTCTTTCGTGGGCGGGGCAGGAGGTTTCCTTGTGGCCCAGTTTGTTCTGATTGGTCGACTCCCTAACCACTGTCCGTTCATACTGGATATCGCTGTTTCTGCATCCTGCAAAATGAATAAATGTTAACTTAAAAGGAAGAAAATTCTACATTTAATGTAGAAATATAAACTTTAGCCACTTTTTTACATGTGCTCTACACATTAGTAGACAGTTCTGTAATCCTGTTGGTAGATACACTTTATCTCCATGGTTAAAACATCACTTTTTTTACAATCTAATTCTCTCGGAATACAGACCTTTCACCAAAATAAACCCTCTCAAGTGTTTAGGCATAAGATGTTTAAGTTAAGCGTAAGTTCAATTGGTAAAAGCAGCCCTTGGTTTAATATGCCAGTTTATGCATTCTGTCTAAACATTATCTAACAAAATTCTATATCCATAAATTGCGGAATGGAAAATAAATCACAGACAGACAAAATGATTACACAATCTAGGCAAAATCAGGGTATAAAAAAGACCTTAACATCCAACATATGAGCCGCGCCATGGGAAAACCAACATAATGGCTTTGCAACCAGCATGGATCCAGACCAGCCTGCGCATCCGCGCAGTCTGGTCAGGATCCATGCTGTTCGCTTTCAAAGTCTATAGCAATTAGAGAAACTGTTAGCGAACAGCATGGATCCTGACCAGACTGCGCGGATGCGCAGGCTGGTCTGGATCCATGCTGGTCGCAAAGCCACTATGTTGGTTTTCCCATGGCGCGGCTCATATCTCATTTGACCAGACTTTGTTACACTGAAATATCCAACATAGTAAGAAACATTTTGTTGAAGCAAGAAGTGCCTAGGCTATTTTAGGCATTATATTTCAAGGGATTCATTTGTTTTAAAGCAACAGTATACACAATTTAACACACAAAACAGAATCAAACAGAAATTACCAGTGATCACAATGGGTGTTTCTAATTTTAGCCACTGCTTCTTGCAAAATGTTAAAATTGAGAGGCAATATTTTACTAGAATTGTGTATATTGTACACGAATGCCCCCACATACTGCATCATATTCTAAATTGCTAAGTTTTTAGTACAGACCATCTTCACATGAAGGATGTTCGACTAAAGGTTTGAAGCAATTTGTATTCAGATAAGGTTGTGCATCTGAGCAACTTTGAATTCATTCCTTCAAAAAGTGTGTGAGGAGTTGAACACACCAAATTTTTTCACTATGGCCAATTCTGTAAAATTAAGAAAGAACCACAATTCTTGGAAAAAATAGCCAAAAAAAAAGTCTGTTATTTATGGTCATCTTCACATCAAGGTCCTTCATCTGTGAAACTTTCAAGCATATCCTTTCAATAGTGTTTGAGGAAATGGACACACAAGATTTTTCTCTATATTCTATATGGTGCCATAACTGTGGTAAAAATAGTCGCAGCATAAATCCCTTCCTTTAAGGTCATCTGCACATCCAGCTTGTTCATCTGTGAAAGTTTGAAGCAAATCAGGCCGATAGTGTGGGAGCAGTTGAACACACAATATTTTGGAACATACGGACAGACATATGAATAAACAGACAGCATCAGCGCTATATGCACACACCCCCCACCCCCCTCCCCCACCCCAACATAAATGTGGAGACATAAAAGACAACATTCAGAAGAAATCTAATCTTAAAATTTACAACTTGTCAAAGTTGGAAACTTTTACCAATTCTATTTTAAACAAAGCCTAAAAGTAGGTCTGTTATGGAGACACTGTCACAATGTATATCCTAAAAAAAACTTTGAATTAAGAGTTAGTCTTGAATTTTTTTGTATTTCTCCAAACTAGAGGCTTTCTATTGACACATATGTAAGATGACTAAAAAATGACAGAAACTGATGGAAAATCTGGGTTGCGAAAACATGTGACAAATTGGGAAGGCCTGTTTAAAAGAGGCATTTTTCATCAAGAACATTCCATATTAAATTTCAACCATGAATTAAAAATTTACTGAACACTTAACACTGATCAGTCATGATATATCAAGCAGCCATATTAATTGTCCAATCAGTTATTCAATAATCAAGTTACCATCCACTAACTGCCCAATCAAATTAATTGATTACAAACAGATCGCTCTTGTTAACATTATGGATGTTGCTTAAATGTTTAATCTCAACAGATTTATCAGTTTTCAATGCCTTTTGAGCCATGAATGCTGTAAATCAGAATACGGAGCCATTTTTGCATGTAAAAAATTTGCTTGGCCTAGTTTTATTTTCTTTGTCGGAAATGACTCAAGTGGTGGTTACTGTAAATATGCCAAGGAGAATCAAAACATTCTAAGATACCAAGTAAATGCTTTCATTTCCCTCTTCCGTTACATTTCCTCATCTCGAGAACTTATTAACTCTATCTTCCTACTACCACAGCGATGTCCTTCTTACATAAAACTGCAAGTTTAGAGAGGAATGAACCTGCACAAACTCAATAAAGGTTTCTATAAATCTCTAATTTAATTAAATACCGCGACAAGGTTGCTGGATAACAACAAGCTATATAAGATGACTTGCTTCCTGTTAAATTTGTACAAAAACTAACATTAGCCTTCAATATGTATTGTTTGCAGAAACACAAAACCTATGCAGTGCTAGTTAAACTTTCATGAAGCAGTATAAAAACTGTCCTCGAATGAGCAATTTGATAGAATGTAATGGAACTCTCGCTAAATTGATTCCGACAGTTTTCAATTTCAAACACTTCTTGCAGGAATATTATAAGACGAGAATGGCTCACCATGAGATGTGGAAGTGAGTCAAACTTCTCTTTAAAATGGAAGAAACCGAATGTAAAGCTGTCAGATATTCAATTCACCTTCAGGAGTCTGTTGAACTAAATCACAATTCAATTATTTTTCTTGTCGTCATTATGTCATTGCCGTCCTAAGAAGCCGGTAATCTTCGTAATTTACACTGTCTCCTGTGGCGTCGACCAATTTTCAAAGATGGTATGCTCGCAAACACGTGTCAGCATTTTCTATAAAACTGCCTGCACCAACAGGCTATACATCATAATTACGGATATTCAGAGAATTAAATACACATTGCATTTGACTTCCTAGAAAATTAGATCGTCCCAGCAGCTCTGCTTCCGACACTTGCATTATATATATTTCTCCTCTGGCATCTTCTTAACCCAAACATATTACTTTTACAGGCCATTTTTCTTACTAATCTGACATGAAACAGACGAAAAATGTCAAATGTTCAAGAAAGACTGAGATTTCATTTTCTGAATCATCTGCTTGTTCTAGACAGCCAAATTAAAATGAAATGAAAGTTAAATGAAGTCAGAATGGGACACATACCAATCACTTATTTATCTGCAATTTAACAAACTGCAGAAAAAAGTTTTTTTTTCTGAAAATGAAAATTTTTTATATTGAAAATACTGTTAAACACTGTAATATTTGATTCTGTCAGTACTGAAAATTTTTGCCAGCTATTTACTTCACTGAAAATTTTAATTTAAAAAAGAACCTACTTTTCCTCTTTTAAATATGTGTGACATTAAATACCCTCTCTAACAAGTAAAAAAAAAAATGCATTTCGGGTTATTTTCGCTTTATTTTTTTCTGAAACTACCTTCAATGACTGTTAGTTTGTTTGTTTGTTTGTTTTGGGTTTAACGCCGTTTTTCAACAGTATTTCAGTCATGTAACGGCGGGCAGTTAACCTAACCAGTGTTCCTGGGTTCTGTACCAGTACAAACCTGTTCTCCGCAAGTAACTGCCAACTTCCCCACATGAATTATCAGAGGTGGAGGACTAATGATTTCAGACACAATGTCGTTTATCAAATAGTCACGGAGAACATACGCCCCGCCCGCTGTTAAGTTTGAGCATTAAAGGGAAGTAATTCATTAACATAGTTGCTGTCATATGAAGAGGACACTGGAAGAGTATGTCATCACAGGCTCCTTATACCCCATTCACTGAGTCTACTATAAAACTATTTCACATACATATTACTGTAAAAAGAAACATTTTTCATTGTGTTTCATTATCTCAATGTAACAGTGCCTCGGACCTCTTACTAACTTTAACACAAGGACCTTACTGTCAATGAGATAATTACTTCAAAACATGGCGCTAAAGAGGAAAGAAAATGATACTTCTTTGATTAACAAGAGCTGTCTAATGACACACAGTGAGCTCCACTATTCGAAGTCCTTCCACTAAATACAAGCTTACAAACGCTTTAACAAGATATAAAGGGGCATAATTTTGCTAAAATGTTATGTTATGAGTTATGTAACTTGTCTTAACTCTTAGCATGTTGGACATGAGTGATTCTGCCTTTGCGACCAGTGTAGATCATGATCAGCCTGCTCATCCATGCAGTCTGATCATGATCTGCACTGTTCGCCATTCAGTCAGTATCTTTTTGGTAAGATGATCCCTTTTAACAGTTAATGGTACTGTCCAAATTGAAAGATGGACAAATTCATTATAAAAATTTAGCAGGATAAGGGTTAAGAAGTCATTTCATGATGAATATATGTGTGAAGTTTGAAAGCATTAGACCTGATCGATTTAGAGATATCTGCTTACATGTAAAACTTTCCTAATACGGATTCTGACAAAGACTGACAACAAAAACTCAACTAGATCTCGAGAGTTGAGCGAACAACACTTTTTGTCCTCAATCAAACTTAAAACCTTTCAGATTAAAATTCCAAAATTCTCCCTCATCTAATCCAGCTTCATATAATGTAATATCTTAAGCTATTTCGAGACATTCTTAACAAGCTTGCCACCATATTTACTTCTTTTTATCTTTAATTTAAATCGAAAAACCTTCTCTTCTGACTTGTTTGCAAATTCAAATGGGAAAAGGAATCGATGTGAATTAAAGTTTTAGGTATTTTTTATGTAAATAAAAGGAAGAAACAAACAAAAACAAGAGCACCGCCTACTGGTGTCATTGCTCATCTGCAAGTGCTGGACAGTATGTAAGAAAAAGAGTTACAGTTCAGAATTCCTAAGTACAACAAGAGCTGTCGGATGACAGCGCGCTCGACTACTCGAAGAATTGATTAAAGAATGGGGTCAAAATATTTCCATAGATTTTCAGACTAAACAAAAAAATGGATTAAACAAAAAATGTTCCTGTATTTGTGGATTTCGATTAGTCTTGCACTAAATGGCAAAGTTTCAAAGCTTTATCTCAAAAGACTTTGTCAAAATGTGGACTGGTACGAAAAACTTAACCAAGATTTCTAAGTCAAAAAGGGGCCATAATTCAACCAAAATGCTTGATGGAGTTATGTACTCTTGCCTACAACTGAACATGGTGATGGTAAACAAGTGTTGAAAGTTTCAAAGCTTTATCTCAAAAGACTTTGTCAAAATATGAACTGGTACGAAAAACTTAACCAAGATTTCTAAGTCAAAAGGGGCCATAATTCAGTCAAAATGCTTGACAGAGTTATGTACTCTTACCTATAACTGGACATGGTGATGGTAAACAAGTGTTGAAAGTTTCAAAGCTTTATCTCAAAAGACTTTGTCAAAATGTGTACTGGTACGAAAAACTTAACCAGGGTGTGACGCCGACGCAGACGCCGACGCCGACACCGACGCCGACGCCGTGGTGAGTAGGATAGCTCTACTTATTCTTCGAATAGTCGAGCTAAAAATGGCCACATTTCTGACAAAATGCAGGTTAGAGTTATGATTCTTGGCCTGCATAGTCAACTAATGATGATAAACAAGTGTGCAAAGTTTCAAAGCTGCAGCTCTTATAGTTTCTGAGAAAAAAAAATGTTAACCAATGCCAACGGCAATGATCAAGTGACAACAATACCTCATAGATTTTTTTCAAAAATCAGATGAGCTAAAAACCACAAAAGAACAAAGGCTATCACAACAGCAATGCTCGACTATTCAAAAGTTTTGTCAGTTTATAAACTACTTGTAGCAACGAGCACAATGCCCAAATTCATAGTGCTGTCTCACTGGAATATCATAGCATAGACACGTGACATGATACTCTAACCAGTCATATTATACTGAAACCAGAATGACCAGTCTTAGAACTATCCACTGAACTGAGCATCAAGCGATGACGCTACTAATACCAACTTTCATGTCTTTGATATGATATGGCCAAGAAGCATTCATGACTTCCCACACTCAAAGCAGGAGCTCTAACACTATGCTACCAAGACCATATAAAGTCAAAACTAGTAGAATTCGACAATGTTGGTCCTGTTTTCCACATAAATATTTTATTTAGTAAAGATACAAGTGTAAAAAATATTGGAGTTTTAGTTAGCACAAAAAAGGTAAATTTTAATAATCTGCAGACATTTCAATCTGTTTTATAAATTTAAAAATGTTGATAAATTTGATGCAAATTTGGAGGCAAGCAGTTTGAAAGCAGTCTGGCAACAACAAAAACAACATCATTCAAATTTGAATTACATACCTGTTTGTTGACGAATGATACAAAGCCATAGCCCTTGGACTTCAGAGACTGTGGATCTCGTATAATCTTGCAATCTCTGAAAATTTAAATATAAAATGTTTAATAGTTAAAACAGTACATGAGAAATGTTCTGTAAAATCACGAAGAGTGCTACAGACAAAATTCTAATTTTCATCCCAGTGTCTCAAATCTCACCCTTTCCTCGGATTTTTTATTTGCCCCTATCTCTTTTACACACATTGTATAAATAGTATTATCTGTTCAATCTTTAATGCAATCAAGACATTCTTTTTGTATAACCTTCTAATGCTTAATTCTGCTATTCCTCAGGTTTTGTTTGTTTGCTTTGGGTTTAGTGCCACTGTTCAACAATTATGGAACAGCAGAGAAGAAAACTAACCAGTGTTCCTGGATTCTGTACCAGTATAACATGTTCTCCACAAGTAACTGCAAACTTCTCCACATAGATCAGAGTGATTTCAGACACACTGCCAAACTATCCAATCGTCACTAAGAACATACACCTTGGGCAGGGATTAAACTCTTAACCCTGCAATCCATAGGTCTAGGCTCTCCTAATTCAACTAAGCAGTCCAGCTCCTCAAGTTCTGAACTTTTTGTTTTTCATCAGTTTTCATGTATGGTAGACACTCATGACTGGTATGATGATCTAGGCTACTTTCACATAAATATTTCAATGGCATGAAAGTTCTGGTACCTGACAAATAACTTTGCTGGAAATTCTGGTAACATCTTTGTTACCTCACATATTACTGTGTTAGAAGTTCTTGTAACAACTCTGTTACCCAACAAATAACTGTGTTTGAAACACTGGTAACAACTGTGTTACCCAACAAATAACTGTGTTTGAAATGTTGGTAACAACATTGTTATCCTACAAATAACTGTGTTTGAAACGCTGGTAACAACTGTGTTACCCAACAAATAACTGTGTTTGAAATGCTGGTAACAACATTGTTATCCTATAAATAACTGTGTTTGAAACGCTGGTAACAACTTTGTTATCCTACAAATAACTGTGTTTGAAACGCTGGTCTATAAATAACTGTGTTTGAAACGCTGGTAACAACTTTGTTATCCTACAAATAACTGTGTTTGAAACGCTGGTAACAACTTTGTTATCCTACAAATAACTGTGTTTGAAACGCTGGTAACAACTTTGTTACCCTACAAATAACTGTGTTTGAAATGCTGGTAACAACTTTGTTAAACTACAAATAATTTTGTGATCTCTAAATTCAAGTAGCACTGTAACTGGTGTTTAAAACTCAAAATATTATCTGGAATTGGAAGTTTGTCTTTAAACTTCACTCCTGCAAATTGCCTATCGCTTCACCATTATTAAAGTCATAAATAAATAATAACAACATTTCAGCATCGGCTTCATGGTAATGGGAAACAATAATTATATCTAATAACTTCTTCCCATATTTCATAGATAATCAAGTGATCATATAGCAAGATCTAACATTGCAACAACATTTAACATAGTCTTTATAAATCTCCACTTCAACTTCTGTCTAAAATTCATACACGCTTTGAATTCAGTCTAAAATTCAAGTTTCATACTACTATACTGTGTCTTCACCAATATAGATTATTATGACAGCATTTTACTATAGGATTAAAATATTCATGCACGTGCAAATCCTGCCATCAAAACATGATACAGCTTTAGGAAACTAGGAAAACATGACAGAACTGTATGAAACCATCAAAACGGACCCAGCTGTAGGAATCTGGGAAAACATGACACAACTGTATGAAACCATCAAAACAAGACACAGCTGTAGGAATCTGGGAAAACATGACAAGGGTGTGTGAAACCATCAAAACAGGACACAGCTGTTGGATACTGGGAAAACATGACAGGAGTGTGTGAAACCATCAAAACAGGACACAGCTTTAAGAAACTGGGAAAACATGACAAGACTGTGTGAAACCAACAACAAATCAAACAACTTATGTAACTGGGAAAATGTGATAGGATTCATTCATGAATCTCTTTAAACAAGGAATTCTGTTTCTAACAGCAGTTCCTCCAAAATGCAATATTCAGTAAAATGCCTGTATCTCACATTTCAATGTAATGCATGTAAACTAGCACAACCACTTTAATTTCTGTGCCTTAAGTTCTTCCATGCCTTAAAAATAAATGCATTTCATCTGGAATTGAATTACAGAACTGAATAACAATTACAGACCATGCATTAGGCCCACAAACATTCAACAAACTGCAGCGCCCTTGCAGTCTGAAATCCTCAATATCTGAACATGTTCCGAGAAGAAGAGAAAGCTAAGCGAGTATATCTTCACCTACACTCGCCTCTTGTGTCTGAACTGCTCCAAATTAACTAACTGACCATTGATCAATTTACCAATTCCCCTGACACTTTCTCACAGTAATAATACACATTACAGCAACCATGTGACACATTTAATAACCCTATTAGTTTTATTATATTTATAATAAGTGATATTTATTACACTGGTTATTCATTTTGCACACTTTCCTGGAATCAGTATTGAAAGAGTGTCAAGGAAAAGTAAATTTGGGATAAATCTTTACAAGTTTCTTTGAAATGCTGTCTTCTTCAATAATCATTAATATATACTGCCAACACAAGTTACAATTAAGACCCTTCCATCTAATGTAAAGAAGTTTCTCAGATCAAAGCTTGTCTTTGAACAGATCCCAATATGAAATCCAGAAACATGATCCCAAATAGATCCCAATATGAAATCCAAAGACATGATTACTGATCACAAATAGATCCCAATATGAAATCCAAAGACATGAACACAGATCACAAATAGATCCCAATATGAAATCCAAAGACATGATCACAGATCACAAATAGATCCCAATATGAAATCCAAAGACATGATCACAGATCACAAATAGATCCCAATATGATCACAGATCACAAATAGATCCCAATATGAAATCCAAAGACATGAACACAGATCACAAACAGATTCTATCAGAAATAGGATTTGACAAGAAATTAATGTATTCTATATTAGTATCAAAGTATTACGTGGCAGCCACATAATAAACAAAGGCACTATGAGCCTTTAAGGGCCAGTGCACAGTGAAGCCAATATATAATAAGACAATAATGGACCTTAACAACACATACATCATGTCTATATATCACAACAAGCTACAAAATAAATTGAACAATTGACTTGAAACGAATCACAGGAAAGGAAAACAAAACATTTTACCGTAAACAAATGTCACCTAAAATATGCTTGCACACTGGTGTTACTAGTATGTTTTTTTAAGATGTCCTTTGTTGTGCGACACCTACCAGCTCAAATGCTACAACATCATTAGTTCTGTTTCCCCTGACAGCAATCTGATCAACTCTCGAGTATTTTTCCCTTAAACAAGGACAGATAAAAATCACAACTGAGGAAAAAGGAAAGATCAATCAAGAAATAAAAAACAAGTTTGCTTTTGCAGCCTTATAAATCAAAGCTATTTGAAGCTGTGAAACTGTATATTTCCCATTTTCCAAAATCCCAAAGGGAATTTTAAAACCATTTTCACTTGACTTCATCAATAAAGGCATTGTCTCAGTGTTCATGTTGCCATGGCAATGTAAAAGTCAACGTCAACTACTGTCATCCAATTGTGAAGGTGACTGCGCTATGAGCCCCTTGATGACAATTTTTCCAACTAAGCTGATATAAATTCACAAACCTACACAATTATAAAGTCAAGATTTGTACTAATAAACCCATCACAGTACTTCATTAATACTTTATACACTGACTGTTGGAGACATTTATGTTTTACGATGTAGGCAGGAACTGGCAATACAAAAATAGACAGCTGCAGAGCTTTTATACTTTAATAAATTATTTCCATGATTTATACCAAATGAAAACAACTGAACGGCAAAAGATGCTTACATTTCACATTTCAAATTCTGGTGAGTGGGAACTAATTAATGTACAAAGTCAAACAAAGAGGTATTAAATTCCTAAGACAGTTGTGAATACCAAATTTTCCAGTCTCCTGTAGATATTCCACAGATTATCTGAGATTTTACTTTGTCCAAATGCTATACTTCTGTGGGTTACGTGACTTGTCTCTTGATTATACAGTATTTGCCTTATGAAAGTTTTCATTTAGTACTTTCATTTTAAATATGGAAATCAACTTGAAATGGACTATGAATAGTATAGTAGGCAAGTTAATATCATTGTGCAATTCTCACACATGTTATCCATGCCAAATTTCTGACTATTGTGAGATGCAGTTTCACAAGGATTCAAGATTTCTAATGGGTCAAACATTTTACAATACTATCATAAATAGCTACGAAGCAGGTTATCAAGGTGCAGGTCAACGTGATGCAGGTTTCCACAAAGCAGGTGATCAAGGTGCAGGTTTCCACAAAGCAGGTGATCAAGGTGCAGGTTTCCACAAAGCAGGTTATCAAGGTGCAGGTTATTATGATGATGCAGGTTTTCACGAAGCATGTTATCAAGGTGCAGGTTTCCACAAAGTATGTTATCAAGGTGCATGTTATTACGATGTTAACATATGACTTTCAAACCAAAACAGTTGGACATGAATATGTTTTAAAGAAATGTCTTAAAAGCAATTGCTCCAAAAAAACAAAAACAAAAAAACATAACTGAAAGACAAGATTCTGTGAAATCATTGAATTTAGGCGGCAGTAATTTAGCGGTTTTGGCCGAAATAGCTTTTAGTGAGGATGCAAACTTGTAGCCTTTGACCTTTAAAACATAAAATGAATTGGAATTTTGCTACCTCGTTGGAATTAAATTTCAATGAAATCCATGGAAAAATTAATTATTTCACAGTATCCATTTTGCAGTGATTCATAAAAAGAATCTATCCGAATTCGTTTAGGTCAAGAATGCATTTTTTTTAACTCTGTTCCTGTTATAAGACATTAACTATCCTGCACATACATCAGCCAATTATAGTTAAAACCACGCTAATAAAACTGGAGACTACAATGTCTTCTCTGATACATCAGAAGTTAGACAAATCAATTAAAGTTAGCACAAAGACGGTGCTGAATGTGCAGGTTGTAACGGACAATTTGTATTGTAATCCAACAATCTAGCTAATGTATTCTCTCATGCATGTTATATTGTAACAAAAGCCCAAGCAACATCATGTGAAATATATACTGGATTGTTTTATTTTGACGTGTCCTAAATCACGTGCATCCTGCAACAGAGAACTCTCCTGTTTTAAATGTGACGGAAGACTCAAGGCGCCTCTCCAAACATTATTCCAGGTACACAGGGATAGCTTCCTCACCATAAAATCATTTTAAATTGGTGAGGAGCTTTCTCTTGAGAATTAACAGTGCAGAATTCTTGCCATAGTATAAAGCTTTGTTTTGAGCATTAACAATGCAGGACTTCTTGTAGCAGCATAGAGCTTTCTCTTGAGTACTAGCTTCTAATGTAAGTATCGAGCTTACTCTCTAATAGTAGCACAGGTATTATTTCTTCAGTATTAATTTCTATAGGTAGTATGGATCTTCTAAAGTATTAACTCCAAATGGTAGTAAGGAACTTTTTCTAGCGCTATTTAACAATGCATGACTTCTTGTAGCAGCAGCATGCAGCTTTCACTTGAGTACTAAACCTCTCACTAAAGTATGAGGCTTTTTCTTTAATATTAACAATACAAGACTTCTAATGGTGGTGTGGAGTTTTCTCTCAAATATTAACAATACTAGACTTCTAATGGAATATTCTCTCGAATATTAACATACTGGCCTTGTAATGGTGGTGTGGAGTTTTCTCTCGACTATTAACAATACAGGACTTCTAATGGTGGTGTGGAGTTTTCTCTCGACTATTAACAATACAAGACTCAATGTGGTGTGGAGTTCTCTCGATATTAACAATACAAGACTTCTGATGGTGGTGTGGAGTTTTCTCTCGAATATTAACATACAAGTCTTCTAATGGTGGTGTGGAGTTTTCTCTCAAATATTAACATACAGGTCTTCTGATAGTGGTGTGGAGTTTTCTCTCGAATATTAACATACAGGTCTTCTAATAGTGGTGTGGAGTTTTCTCTCGAATATTAACAATACTAGACTTCTAATGGTGGTGTGGAGTTTTCTCTCGAATATTAACATACAAGACTTCTGATGGTGGTGTGGAGTTTTCTCTCGAATATTAACATACAGGACTTCTGATGGTGGTGTGGAGTTTTCTCTCGAATATTAACAATACAAGACTTCTGATGGTGGTGTAGAGTTTTCTCTCGAATATTAACAGTACAAGACTTCTAATGGTGATGTGGAGTTTTCTCTCGAATATTAACAGTACAAGACTTCTAATGGTGATGTGGAGTTTTCTCTCGAATATTAACAGTACAAGACTTCTAATGGTGATGTGGAGTTTTCTCTCGAATATTAACAACACAAGACTTCTAATGGTGATGTGGAGTTTTCTCTCGAATATTAACAGTACAAGATTTCTAATGGTGGTGTGGAGTTTTCTCTCGAATATTAACAGTACAGGACTTCTAATGGTGGTATGGAGTTTTCTAATGGTGGTGTGGAGTTTTCTCTCGAGTATTAACAATACAGGACTTCTAATGGTGGTGTGATGTTTTCTCTTGAGTGTTAACAATACAAGACTTCTAATGGTAGTATGGAGCTTTCTCTTGAGTATTAACAATACAAGAATTCTAACGGTAGTGTGGAGATTTCTTTTAAAACAGTGCAGAACTTCTTACAGTAGTTTAAAGACATACTAGTTTACTATAAAAATAAGAGTTTGATATGTACCAGACACATTATCAAAGTATCTTATAAATGAAATCAACTTGTTTCACCCAAGAAAGGTCCCACTGGGTATCTTAAGTCTCTTTAAGAATGTCTGACCTTAGTGTCAAAATTTTGAAGAGGATCAGCAAAGCATACAACAGGAGACTGATCACTGATCATTACTGCCAAATTTGGTTCATCAAGTAGTTTAAGAAGAACCAATCCCCTGTGAAGCTTTTATATTCCTGTTTTTCCAATCTGTCTTTCCAATCTTTTCACAATTTGAAAATTTTTAATGATACAGTTATTATTAAAAATGACACCGTCTTGTCTTGTATTGATTTGCAACACATCATATAAATGACATCTTGAGCTTGATAAAATTTGCATCAATATTTCCATAAATGTGTATGTGGACAATTTTCATATGCTACATTTCCCAAGGTGGAATGCTGTTACAAATGAGTTACATTTACCAACATGCACTTTCACAATTTCCTTCATATTTATGTGCAGAAGTGTAGATAAATCACAACATGCTTATGTTTTGCCTGTATATTGGAACAAGATTCATTTACTTCAGGTGAAAATGAGGCAAATAAAACGTATGATTAAGGAATAGTTTCAAAATATGATACACTAAAATGTTATACCAGTACAAACAACTTCCCACATAATAAGAAATTGCGACATACCATTTTCTGTCAAATCGTAAGGGAGATCATTCTCCTTGCTTTGTGACAGAACATAATACTTCAGACATACCATCTCCTGTCTAAACTTAACGGAGAACATTCCCTTGCCTGGGAATTGAACAAATCAAATCGTGAAGGAGAATATTCCCTTGCCTGGGGAATTAACGAATCAAATCGTGAAGGAGAATATTCCCTTGCCTGGAGATTGAACAAATCAAATCATGAAGGAGAATATTCCCTTGCCTGGGGACATAAAAAATACTCCAGACATACCATCTTCTGTCAAATCCTAATGGAGAACGTTCTCCTTGCCTTGGGATTGAACAAATACTTCAGACGTACTGCCTTTCTGTACCGCTTTCTATCAAATCATAACGGAGAACGTTCGCCTTGCCTGTAAACTTTTTATTGACAGTAGTCGTGCTCGGATAAGTGATCTGATAGACATATGAAATTTGTGAAACAATACAGGACTTGTATTAATGTAAATTTTAAATAACCCAAACGTTTCCTCACCATTACCGCATGATAGAGTTAAAACCATTTTGAAGTGAGCAGCTCACATTAATTGCTGTCTGAATCTTTATAACACGTTCCCCCCCCCCCCCCCCCCCCCCCCTTTTTTTTATTTTGGGGGGTTTTTTTTGTTATAATGACACAATTATAGGTCATATGGCAACTTTCAGCTCTGATGGTGGAGGAAGACCCCAAGGTGCCTCTATGTGCATAGTTTCATCACAGGAAGGCGCCTGGGTAGAACCACCGACCTTCCGTAACCCAGCAGGATGGCTTCCTCACGTGAAGGATTAAACGCCCTGAGCAAGGCTCAAAACCATTATCTGTATGAGGCAAATCATACAGAATACACTACTGTAGCCACTTGGCCAAGTAAGCCCCCAATTAATATCAGACTTCATTAGGTGTTATATTAGGTAAAAGGCAATAAACAAAAACCGGAAGAGGTTGGGTTTTTTTTTTTATATCTCAGACTGTATGTAATACTTCCGATAAACTAACATTACGTCAAAGATGCAAAGACTTTAGAGTAATCTGAATTAAGAACACTAACTCAGAGATGGCAGGCTGGATGTCTTTTATAAGTTTTCAAGCATTAACAAAATAATGCTATTTACAGTATATGCTATTCGTAAGTATAACAAAAAGAGAATAGAAAAACACCATACATGTGACCCTAGCTTAGCCCCTGTTTCTCTTCTGAGGGCCCCTCTCTCAACCCTTTGACCTGTGAAATGTAATGACAAAACATGTTTAATATAAATTTTTATAATATCTAAACTATGCCTGCAGCTTAGAAATAAATTAAGACATTCAATATTAGAACATTTTTTTTTGTCTAACCACATGTTATCTGTTTTACAAATGAACTGATTAACAATTTCTTTTCTGATAGAGACTATTACATTCTTTCTATCATCAATTATCAATTTATATCACATCTGACGTGCAGCAAAAATTTCCTAATACAAAGAATTGAAGAAAGAAGCCTTAACAAGAGCTGTCGGATGACAGCGCGCTCGACTATTCGAAGAATTGATTGAAGAATGGGGTCAAAATATTTCCATAGTTTTTCAGACTAAACAAAAAAATGGATTAAACAAAAAATGTTCCTGTATTTGTGGATTTCGATTAGTCTTGCACTAACTGGCAATGTGTGACCATGATGGCAAATATGTTAAGTTATATGTCTGGCAAAACATGGACTTATATGAAAAATTTAACTAATTTCCAAGTCCAAAAAGGGCCATAATTCAGTCAAAATAGTTGACAGAGTTATGTACTCTTGCCTACAGATGGAAATCATGTTGATAAACTAGTGTTAAAAGTTTCAAAGCCACAGTTCAAATAGTTTTGACAAAACGCTGACTTGTTAAAAAAAACTGAACAAATTTCAAAGTCCAAAAAGGGCAATAATTCAGTCAAAATAGTTGTCAGAGTTATGTACTCTTGCCTACAGATGGAAATCATAATGATAAACAAGTGCTTAAAGTTTAAAAGCCAAAATGTCAAATAGTCTTGACAAAACATGGACATATATAAAACAAAACCAATTTCCAAGTTCAAAAAGGGCCATAATTCAGCCAAAAAAGACGAGAGAGTTACGTACTCTTGCCTATTGATAGAGACTATTATACTGAACAAGATATAAAAGTTTCAAAGCCATATGTCAAACACTTTACACAAAATATAAACTGGTACGAAAAACTTAACCAAGATTTCTAAGTCAAAAGGGGCCATAATTCAGACAAAATGCTTGATGGAGTTATGTACTCTTGCCTACAACTGGACATTGTGATGAAAAAGAAGTGTTGAAAGTTTCAAAGCTTTATCTCAAAAGACTTTGTCGAAATGTGGACTGGTACGAAAAACTTAACCAAGATTTCTAAGTCAAAAAGGGGCCATAATTCAACCAAAATGCTTGATGGAGTTATGTACTCTTGCCTACATCTGGACATGGTGATGGTAAACAAGTGTTGAAAGTTTCAAAGCTTTTTCTCACAAGACTTTGTCAAAATGTGGACTGGTACGAAAAACTTAACCAGGGTGTGACGCCGGCGCCGTGGTGAGTAGGATAGCTCTACTTATTCTTCGAATAGTCGAGCTAAAAAGGTATAATGAAAAGTGTAATGAAAGTTCAACCTTTCTACAATGCTTTCTAACGTCTTGATACGTCAGCTGTTTTACCTGAGAAATGGAAAAATAACATCCTGTCACAACATTAAAGCAACTGGCTCATAGATTTTAAGGTAAAAAAAAAAGAAAGTTCTCAGAATAAAGCTACTTGCTCATATATTTGTACTGGAAAAAAAGACATTATCTCTGAACTATTAAGGTAAATGGTAAAAGACCTTTTATGTTTATCTTCCTCACAAATAAATACTATTTTCAACTTATTCCTGTATAATAAAATACCTTATTTCAGAAGACACAGCAGCAGAGCTATGCCTCTAAATATTGAACAAATCAACCCACGTATAAAAATTTCATATTCGTTTTACATAAAAATCTAAATGCTGAAAAAGAAAATTTCAAACTATATGTGACAAAGTAGCTTTAATGACTATTGAGTTGTCCAATAAAGTAAGATCAGAGAAACCATTTTAAAGCAGGAGACAGAAAGAACAGAACCCAAAGAAACTAATCTCTGCAACTCATCAAACAAGCAAGCTGTAAAGTTGACATCTGTAAGTTGATACATTAATTCTGGATTTTTTTTTTTTTTATCTTGCTTTGGTATGGAACATTTAAACTGCGTTGAGCAAAAAAACAGGCTATCTCCATATAGAACTTGCTCAAACTGATTTTGATAATAACATGAAAATTACTAAATATAGCAATTTCCATTTTAATGGTGTATTTCATGAAAACAAACATTTGAGCCATGCCATGAGAAAACCAACATAGTGGGTTTGCGACCAGCATGGATCCAGACCAGCCTGCGCATCCGTGCAGTCTGGTCAGGATCCATGCTGTTCGCTTTTAAAGTCTATTGGAATTGGAGAAACTGTTAGCGAACAGCACGGATCCTGACCAGACTGCACAGATGCGCAGGCTGGTCTGGATCCATGCTGGTCGCAAACCCACTATGTTGGTTTTCTCATGGCGCCACTCATTTTATCACAGACTTGCATTGTTAAAAAAAATGGGGGCTGAATACTTATATAAATTCTATGTACACCCTAGACATAAATCTGGAGGCTCCTTTGGGCCTTTAAGTAACTTCAAACAATACTTAAAACACAATTTTTCTACGTAAGACTTTTTCATTTGAACATATTTTACATTAGGTTCTACCGTATCTGCAGGAAAAACGGATAGAGCCATTTTTATGCAACAGGCTAATTTACTTAAGAAAATCTTGATTGCAAAATACACAAATCAAAATAGCAAACAAAGTAATCTGATACTGTCAAGCGGTGCAACACTTTCAATGATTTATTACCAAAAACCCTGTAAATTATTGATACACAACTGACAACTCTTAATAGATACTGAAAAAACCCAAACAAAGTCAGATATTTGACACCTTTCCATTGATAGCTGTTCTTCAAACTTAAAATCTATGCATCCATTATAATCCGAATCAGAAAAACTGCAAACATAATGGTCAATATTCAGGCCGTATTTTTTAGTTTTAGGATAGAGGCTGACGAGTGTTTTCACAATACTATATCTATATATATATATATAGTATATATATATTACTATACCTAACATCCATGAAATAATGGGTACTTTATTATACTTCAAACCATGGTAAAAAAGTTCCAGTCTGGGGATTACAATTCATCATCTTATATTGATAAAGACCCAGTCTGACTAACTGATCTCCAGTCCAACAACATTCATCTCCAGTACGAATAACATTGACCTCCCCATAGACACATCATTCTAAACTGGTACATCATGAAAATTTATACGACATGAAAGTCCCAACAAAGTGCAAAATGTCCTTTTCATATAGATGATGTATACCAAGTTTCATTCCAGCCGAGAGTCGAGTACACAAGAATGTGCCACAGACTGACAGACAGTTCAGTTCAAACACTACATGCCTCTCTGGCATAAGAATTATTAAACATTTTTTGTAATTTTATTCCAAAATATGGTCAGACACGTGTAGCACATTGACAAATTTGGTAAAATATTAGCTGCCGTAAGTTGTTTTAAACAAGAGTAACGCTTTGTGGGTGCAGACGCTCATCTGATTTTTTTATCTCAGTATAATATTTTCTAAGTCCAAAAGGAGCCATAATTCTTGCAAAAAGCAGGATGGAGTTATGTTTCTTGCTGTACACAGTCAGCTTTTGACGGTGAACAAGTGTTGCAAGTTTTAAAGCAATAGCTTTGATAGTTTTGTAGAAAGGCTGACCTAAACACAAAACTTAACCAGGCAACACCAATGCTGCCGCCGATCAAGTGATGACAATAACTCATCATTTTTTTTTTTCAAACAAGAGCTGTCTCCATAGAATGACACATGCCCCCGATGGCACTTTGAATGAATAGTTATGGCCGATGTTAGAGTTTAGGACCTTTGACCTACGGACATGGGTCTTGCGCGCGACATGTCATCTTACTGTGCCACACATTCATGCGTAGTTATTTTAAAATCCATGCATGAATGACAAAGATATGGACCGGACATGCCCATCATTGCACTATCATGAAATATGACCTTTAACGTCTAAGTGTGGCCTTGACTTTTGAGCTACGGACCTGGGTCTTGCGCGCAACACGTCGTCTTACTGTGGTACACATTCATGCCCAATAATTATAAAATCCATGCATGAATGACAAAGATATGGACCGGACACGCCCATCAATGCACTACCATGAAATATGACCTTTAACGTCTAAGTGTGACCTTGACCTTTGAGCTACAGAAATGGGTCTTGCGTGCGACACGTCGTCTTACTGTGCCACACATTTATGCGTGGTTACCTGAAAATCCATCCTTGGATGACAAAGATATGGACCGGACACGCCCATCAATGCACTATCATGAAAAATGACCTTTAATGTCTAAGTGTGACCTTGACCTTTGAGCTACGGACCTGGGTCTTGCACGCGACACGTCGTCTTTCTGTGGTACACATTCATGCCAAGTTATTTGAAAATCCATCCATGGATGAAAAAGATATGGACCGGACACGAAAATTGCGGACAAACCGACAGACGGTTCAAAAACTATATGCCTCCCTTTGGGGGGCATAAAAATCAGACAGACTTGTGAATGACAGTGATGTTAAAAAATATTTCAATAAACAAACTTCAATATAATCTTTTCACAAACACAGACCTTGGAAATTACATACACCACACAAAAATTTCCATTTTATTTCAAGCCAGCCATCATTTTACTCAAAGCCAGTCATATGTATGATTGAAGTTAATGGAAGAAAAACCAGCATCAAGAGATCAAAAGAAGAAATACTGAGAGAGAAAAAGGATGCATTTACTGACACGAAAATTGAAATGTCTGGAACCATTGTTGTTACTACATAGTTCACTGATTCTGTGGCAATATTTTTTTGCCAATATGTCTTTTGAATTTCGTAAGACTCAAATGTAAGTTATATGTCACTCTACAGGCCTCTTGTAAGAATTTAGATGTCTATCTATGACAAAGAATTCAATACTTTATTTTCATACGGGATGAACACCAGACTGAACTTAACTGTATCAATAAAAAAATGTTGCATTTTGAATGGAAGTGCCAAACTGTCACAATATACATCTGTCACCGCAAATTACTTTACTACTAATTGTGAATTTCCGGTCATAACTCAAGCATGAAAAAGACTATCTGGTCACTGAAACTGGCCAAGAAAAAACAACCATAAACAGTCTAAGTTTAGTGAACACAAGATAAGAACTGCCTAAGTTATTAAGTGGACACTGCCAATTTTAAGTAAATTAAGGGAAGAATGGCTTCAAATATTCCACCGGCTATCAAATTTGAACCTGATTTATGTGCCAAATTTGGTAAACACTGGATAAGAACTGTTCAAGTTAAAAAGTGAACAACTTTGCTGGATGCCCTACAAATGCTTGCTGCCATAGGTGTGGGTGGGGGATGGGGGAATGCCATTTATCTAAACTTTATTTTATTTCCAAATTTTATTATTATATATCTGTCTATAAAATAAATGAACTTTTGATTCCCTTTATAAATAGGGTGGGTGGGGGAGAGCTATTAGGGAGGAGTTTTAACACAGGGATATATTATGGGATCCGGACAAAATCCCCTGCGGACAAAACCCCCTTCCCTCATTTTTGCATAGGCGGACAAAACCCCCTTCGTGTTTTTTACAAGAAGGACAAAACCCCCTTTGCTGAATTTTACAAGGAGGACAAAACCCCCTTCACATTTTTTTACAAGGAGGACAAAAACCCCTTTGCTTTTTATAAGGATTCAAAAGGGAAAACATCATAATACACTTTAGGATTTATCATTTTATTTATAGAAAAAGATGTCTTGAAGATAATTATAATTAACGATTATAACATGGATAATTGATGTACTTACTCTGTTATATACAATTATTACAGTTTGTTCCATAATGACTTTGAGATTAATCAGACTATACATATACAATTATTTATAGTTTGTAGAAATAAGTGTGAAATATCTCTTAATTAATTGACATGTTAATTTGTTAATTGTATGTTTTTTCTCACTGAACTGTTCATTAAAGTAAATTGTTAAATAACTCTCAGATAGTTTGATTAATTAAATATTATTATATAATTTGCCCTTTTTATTCTAGATGAAGGGGTTTTTGTCCTCCCTGTAAAAAACGTGGTGGGTTTTGTCCTCCTTGAAAAAAGTGCGAAGGGGGTTTTGTCCTCCTTGTAAAAAACATGAAGGGTGTTTTGTCCGCCTATGCGAAAATGAGCAAAGGGGGTTTTGTCCGAAGGGGATTTTGTCCTACACTCATATATTATAGCAGGCTGTAGGATCCTAATCAAACCTTTTAATATTCAGGCACAGGTGAGCACCAAGGTATAATCATCAACAGTCTGCTAACTTCCTCTCAAGGAAGAATTCTACATAAGCTGGGGTCAAGATATTAATTGCAAGTTGGTGGCCTGAACCCATTAAATTTTGGTTTGTAAGGATATGACATTGCAAATCTGATGAAAGTACTATGAGCTAGGTCCCTCACAACAATTTTTTTTCTAATTACCTTGAAATTACTAAATGTAATAGAATTGTAACTAAACTAATTTCAGTAATAATGTCAGATTTACACTCAGGAAATATTTATAACAGTAATTTCATAACCTGAATGAAATGCAGAACAGTTATTAGTCTGTCGAAAAGTAATTTAATATAATCAAATTAGCGAAATTGTCCAATCTGGAGGTAGTACACTGACGGCAATTATCCCGCAAGTATCACAGATTTTCTCATCTTTCTGCTAATTTTACTGTATCTAGATACTGTGATTACATTTTATTAGTTCCAATAATCCCTCTTCTTTTCTATCATCTTTTTTTTTATCTGTTACTATTATAATGCATAGGATTGGATGTAAATAGGAAATGCACAATGGGTAGACGAAAACTAATCAATTTTGGATGACGCTACATTGCCTTCTATTGCAATGTATATTAATTCAACTAAGTGGTCGGATAGGACCATGTGGTTTTTTATATCAAAGAATATTGCTAGATAGAAGCACAACGCTCTACTGCATTTCTACATAATCTTTTTTTAAATCGTTGTCGATATTCATATGTTTATGTGATTATATCCCTTCTCAATGAAAGTGTGTAAAGTCTTCAAGACTCATTTACAGGGGGGGGGGGGGGGGGGTAAAACCAAGCTTTTTTTTTACATGGAGACATATTATCATAATATCAGCTGTAAATAAAAGTTCCATTTTGTCACCAAACTTCTTGAATGACTGCCTAATTGATTACTATTCAGCCAACATAACAGGAGATTACACTGTCTTGTGCAATATAAAGGTTTTTTCGAGAGAAAAAAAATAGTGGTTATTGAGACGCCGGCAAATGAAATGTTTCTGCAATACATCACTGGGTGCTTTTCTATTATTAATATGCCATCAACGCATTATTTTGAGAGCCAATCAATTTTCATCATGGCAGAATCCCGCTACGACTGGGCTTAAAAGTAAAGCATTCCAGGCATTTGCACGCAAAAATAATGCAATCTTCATAATTGGCTAGCGATATAGGGGGATAGCGATATGAATTCATTGATTTGTGTACGGCCCATACTTCATCATATATTCCTGCCCATCATAAACTGACTGGCACTCATTAAAGTTTCACATCTCTATGCTACCTTATACACCATACCAATTGATAACTGTCCCCTGGGACCAGAAATGATTCCAAATGATGCCACAGGAGCTCCGCTGAATCAAATATACAATAACTGTCTCTATTCTCAACGAAGTAATAGGTAACAGACGATGCTCTGGGGAAATATCACCAAGTTCTGTTCAAACTGTTTGTTTGTACATGGTGGCCTTCGGCAACACTTTTCTCTTCATTTCATGTCTGTGCTTTCATCGAAATACCACGTTTTATGTACATGAAACGTTTCAACATAAAAGAAATCTATTAGGGGGACACAAGATATTTCATAGCAAACACTTGGAAAAATTTCTTCTGAAGCAAAATCGCAAAATAATAAGGAACATAATTTCCAAGTTCCATAAAATATGATTTTCATGATATGTATCGAGCAAAATATACATATATCATGTGTGCAATAAATATATCATAATAATGGTAGAAACAAAAAACTTTTGCGTGTTCACTTGTCATAACAGGAAGTTTATACCCATCTATATCTGTAACACAAAAGTGCATTGACTACGCTGCACAACGCACATTACACAGTGTACCAGATAATTGCACCACAGAGTCCGTACACGTCTTAAATTTACAGTTTCTGCTGCAATGAACAAGAAAATGTTGGACCAACACAAGATTAATTAAAGATACCATTTTCAGGGTTTAATACAAAATCTGATTTATCAGCCAAGAGGGTATACTAATCTCAAAATTCATCACCTTCATTCAAAAATGTTTTTTGTTTTTTTTTTTTTAGGATGAATTTCCTGTGGTTTTCTAGCAATCTAATTTTTCCTAGGACTGCCATTAAACTGTGTTCTTATCAAAAAAGCATACACAGTTCACTACAAAAATAAAAATTTCAGAAATAAGCACATCCCAATGGTTATACAAAATGTTAACATTTTAATTTGACTTTCTAACCTAGTTTTGTTTCAGAAGTTGTTTTTTTTTATCTGATCAACTCACTACAAGAACTGGATGCAGTGGACACTTGGATGCTTCTTATTTGTAATACATAGACTCACAATGCAAAACCTGCCTTCATAAAGCCAAGCTGATAACCAACTGAGATGATTTCATATATCAGTCACAAGGGTAAAACCTGCAAACATCCAATTTAGGAGAAGCCACAATGAAACAAACAAGTGTTTCCAAACAAACTGAACCTTTCTGAATCAGCACACAAAAGCTACACTAACAGTTCAACACTTAAAAATGCCTGAACTGAAGTTACAGAACCACTTGGTTAAATATCACCCAAAACCTGCAAAAATGTTCATCGAGTATGGTCTGAAATGCCACTTAGTTACGTGAAAGTCCACTTTGCCTTACTGAAACTTCTCACTACATTAGGGCAATACATAAGGACAAAATTTTCATTCAATCTGGCAAAGCTGGAACATTAAATCATCATCAGACTGCCATATTTGGCAAAACCCAGTGTTTGGATCATATTTTCACTAGTACCTGTATCACACCTTTTTTTCTTCTTGACTGGCAATGGCACATATATTTTGTCTGAAACACTCTTCTCGTTATCTTCAATTTATAATCAACTGGCAACCTTAGTTAGTTAACAGCATATTACAGTATAAATGAGCTGCTCTCTCTCCAATCTGAATATATCAATGTTCCTTATCTGTGCTGAAAATTTATGCTGAAAACTTAGGATTTTTCCAACAATCTCTAAATGTTCTTTATCTGAGCTGAAAATTTAGGTTCTTCCAACCTCTAAATTATTACAGACTGCTACATATTTGTGTTGAAACATTTAGATTTTTCTATCAATCTCGAAAATTTAGGTTCTTCCAACCTCTAAATTATTACAGACTGCTACATATTTGTGTTGAAACATTTAGATTTTTCTATCAATCTCGAACTGACACTGTTTTTATCTGTGCTGAGACATTTAGGCTGTTCCATCAAATTCTAAATGAGACCACTCCATATGTGTTCTGAATCATTTAGGTTCTTCCTTTAAGCTATATATCACCTTTAAGAACTGCAGGGAAGCTCAGTTGAGGCAGGTCTTTAAATCTGTTAAATACCTTTTTATGGTTTGGTTCGGTTTTTATAGAAATACAGTCCTGAAAACCACAGCCTTACCCATGTTGCTGCTTACTTCTAAAGCAACGTTCAAACCTTTTTCAAACAGACTTTGAATGTCGTTATCAAAATACTTACGAAATTTCACCAAATACTTGGAAGGCACCTTTGAGTTGATGGGTTTCAATATCTGGGCTTAAATCACCAACAAATATGTGGAAATGCTCTGAAATATAAAATAACACATAGCATCAGCTAGTAGCGGAGGCTAAGAGATTTCTTTCAACAGTTTAATTACAAAATGGGTACTAAACTAACTGTTTGAAGCATCTGTGTTTGTGCAAATGAATATGACTGATTAAATCAGCAAATAGAGTACAACAATAATTTGACTAAACTTTTACAAGAAATGGTACCCATTTAGTCTTAAAACTCATCATCTGTTACTGTGGTGAACTTCCTTAACAAAATCTTCAACTAGTCAAACAAGAAATGTTTGAAGAACTTGCAACCCCCCCTTCGTTGCCAGTCAGTAATTGGGGTGACAAAGAAATACTGAGTAATTAAGAAATTAACAATTTCAATGCTCAAGGTGACCTTGACCTTGATGTTTCATCTACTGATCTAAGAAAATATTTGGAAAATATGTAAGTGCACCTACAGGCGGGCAGTTGGTTATTGCAGTCAAATCAGTCCATGTTATAAGTCATTTGTATAACACGAAGTCTAATGTACAACAACGTGTAAATAGCAACCAACCAATAAAGGGGGCAAGTCAACCGACGTGCAAAGCAAGATGCCCCCGCTTCTTCGATAAGCCCAATCATTCTATCAAACTTAAAGGGTCTGGATCAAGTGCTTCTCAAATAACCCTGCAGAAATAGTTTTTTTAATGTCCAGGTCCTTATGACCTTGATGTTTGACCTTCTGACCCCAAAAACAATTGGAGTCATCTGTTTCAAAAGCCAAATCATTATATTATTTTGAAGATACTGGGGCAACTGTTTCATGATTCATACAAATTATTCCAAAAGAAATTCAAGCACTTTTCAAGGTTCAAAAACTTTAATTCAAGCACTTTTTTCATGCCTTCCCCAGTATTATATTTCATCTTGCATACTCTGGCAATCAAAGCCACAATCTCCAGCTCAAGAGTCTGTGGTTCAACCCATACAACACTGCATTGCCCAACCTTCCTACTAAAGTTATACAGAAAGGTCAGGTTACAAGCTCCATATATCCATATTTCTGAATTTCGTACAAATCTACTATGCACTCCACATATTAAATGACAAATCACCCGCATGAACTGGAGACGGACGACTGACCAGCCTTATCTTTGCATTCTCATCCATCAGATGTTCGTCAAAATCCCGAGACGAACCTCTGATTTATTTCTGTCGTTTATTTGGTGAGCATGCGCACTCGTAATTACTACCAGGAGAAGTTTCAGCCAATCAATGTCCGCCACTATTTGGCATGCCGAATTGAAATTTCAAACAATATGTAAGCAAGGTAATTGCTAACGATGGATAAAGGCGATATTCCATGATTGCGATTAATAAAGATTTATTTCTGTTATTCGATGTTAAGAAATTTACCTGAAGAAATAATAATATTCCTCGTAAGTCGGCATCAATATAAAAGGACGCGGTCACGCTTTTCACGGACGATTTTGATTGGTTCGCTTCATTTTGTCGCGAAACGACGCTGATTGGCTGAAACGTTTTACCTGTAATGTAACCAAACCACAAATATCGGCGAAATGTGCCAGAGGAACCACGGTAGACCTCTGGTATGCGAAAATGAATCTTTGCAGCTGGCAACTGATTAACCATCATTTTTTCAAATGTTTCATAGGATTATGAAATGTGACCTTCTGTCATCAAAATGTACTCACTCATGGGTATGTACAAGTTTTCCAACATGGAAAACATGTCGAGACAAGGAGGCAAGTTTCTCTTCATCAACAGTAAGATTCAAAATAAAACTTTCATAATTGAGCCGCGCCATGAGAAAACCAACATAGTGGGTGTGCGACCAGCATGGATCCAGACCAGCCTGCGCATCCGCGCAGTCTGGTCAGGCTCCATGCTGTTCGCTTTTAAAGCCTATTGGAATTGGAGAAACTGTTAGCGAACAGCATGGAGCCTGACCAGACTGCGCGGATGCGCAGGCTGGTCTGGATCCATGCTGGTCGTAAAGCCACTATGTTGGTTTTCTCATGGCGCGGCTCATATACTTGAACTACATTGACTTTGAAGTATTTACAAATCACATAATCAGTATCTAATTAGGGACTGGCATTTGATTACAAAATGATATCTTGGTTTTTCTTGACGTATTAAGAGACATTTGCCATATCATCATTATAAAGTCAATAAAGTAGACTACTTAATAGTATCAGCCAGCACTGCAAATCATCATCTTCAAAATCTACATCATCAAAATCAACTACATCATCATTAACAACAACAACAACAACGTAATACTCACTGCTTGTGTCTTGTTTTGGTTGGTTGCTAGGTGATGTGGCCCAGTTTACTTTCATCTCCTGAAAAATGTAAATAGATTGTTTTCATCAAGGGTTCAAGGTCAAATATTAAAGCAAACAGAAATATTTTTCAAACAATTTTTTGCAAGCCTCATGATACATTTTGTTTTCAAAGTTCATAATACAATTCAAATCTACACATGCTAACAATATTTCATAAACAATGGCAGGAAATCGAATAACACTGAAAAATAAGAAATTTAAATACAATTACACATATATATATTACTATATATCACAAGTTCCGTTTCTAAACACACATGCATTCTGACTCTACAAAGTTTAAAGTATCAAAAACTGAACAACTTTCAAATTCAGATATCGGAAAACTGAACTATGTTAAAATTCAGGTAACAGGAAAACTGAACAATATTCAAATTTGAGTATCAGAAAACTAATTTTCATTTTTTTTCTGATTTCAGTATTTTAAAGACATTCAACCACTTTATGTGGACTACAGATCTTTGATGTAAAATTCTTTTTTTCAGTCTAGCAGGAAGGATAGGGCTAAATGGCTGGTAAATACCAGTTCAAGTTTCCAAAATGTTTTATTTTGCATACAAGATATATATTGCAGCTCAACTAGGTGGATATCTGAAAATTTACATAAACTGGTTTCTTTACATACAGTGTTCGGAATGGTAAATGCATCATTACATAGATGAGTAGCATGATAAAACACAGACATCTACCATCTAACAGAAATGGAAGCCACAAGAAACCAATAAAATCAGGCTAGATGTATTAAAACTATAGAATTGTAAAGAATCACTTTGACAGAAAATATCATAAATAGCAATCGAGCCTGAGAAGAGCGCCTATAATACAGCCATTTTCTGGAGAAATATTTAATGATGACATCGTGGAGAAAATTGGTCTGGCAAATGTTTTATGTCTTCTATGTTTTTTGTTTAGTTCATATTCAGATACCTTCTTGAGAAAAATAAAATAATACTTACTACATAAGATAATATCAATGTAAACGATACTTAATAACTTATGGTATCAACTTCGTTATTTTCAAAGAAGAGATGCAAAAGAGAGCCTATAGCTGTCTAGTGTCAGAATTCTAAAAAGACTGGCTGTGAAAGGTAATTGTTCTGAGGCTGGGGGCGAACTTTGATTAAAGTTTTTCTCCAGACCGACAATAATCATGTTTACACGGAAAAGGAAAATGTTTTTAAAGACATCTGTTACAGAAGAAATTGGTGCCAAGAAACACACAAAGGAATACTACTCATGCGCATTATTTCCAGTCATTATACGAGGTATATGTCTAAATTTTGTAAAGGAAAAACATAGCTACTTTAAGGATGGTCAACGAAAAGCACAAAGCTTACTAGCTATGCTGGTTAATAGCTATATATAGCTATTATTGTCTACTGCTGTATAACTAATTTTAAATAAAATTCCTTCAGCTTGTTTACCCTTTAGCCTGCTAAATTTCTACAATGGACATGTCCATCATTCAGTCTGGTCTGTACCATTTATTATTTGAAGAGGTGTTCAATGAAAATTTATTGACTGAATAGTGAACAGTACAGACCATGATCAGCCTGCACAGACGTGCAGGCTTATCTTTGTCTGCACTGGTCACAAAGGCAGATTATCACTTGCCGCCAGCAGGCTAAAGGTTAAGCTTAGAAACTTTGTCTTAGATTTTTATGTGACAAAGCTGCAAAGAAGGCTTTAAGCTGACTAACAAAATGCAAATGTTCGATCAAAATGATACATAAATATTCAAAATGTGCAAGTACCACACAGTATTATGGCATTTTTATTTTTAAGCAGTATGTGAATAAACAATCACTAGCTTTTTAGTTTACTGTGCAATACCTATCATGTAAATGTTTAAAACAAAATACAAATGATCAAAACAGCATGTAAACTTTCAGAAACAAAATTAATGTAAAATTGGTCAAAACAAATATTCAAAATTCAAATATTCAAAACAACATGACTGTGTTAAAACAAAAAACAACAAAATGTACTTATTCAAAAAGTTAAGCCAGTTTTCAAAACAACAAGTAAAATGTTCAATGTAAGATAAAAAGTCTGAAAAGGAGCAACAATGGTAACTTTTTGATGGAAAAAAATAAAACAACAACTAGAATAATCTATCCTTTCAACATTCATTAGTTTCAAGCAACATGCTGCAAATAGCATCATAGCCCAGCTGGTGTTCCAATCAAGATGTTTTATGATTTTGACTGGTTAGTATATGTAATTAAAAATCCGATCAATAAAGTAGAAGAGCAATAACAGTCTTTCTGTATCTTGTCTCATTTGTTACTGTGAAATTATTACTATTCATGGGAGACTAATTTCCAGCTAAATTTCTATAATGAACTTTTCCATCTTTCAATTTGGACAGTAATTACTTGTTAAAAGGGGTGCATACCAAACAGTGCTGATCATGATCAGCCTGCACAACTGTGCACTGGTCGCAAAGGCAGAATCAATCATGTTCAATTTCGTGGTTAAGTCAATCCACGAAACTTCATCCCAACAAAAATGTAACTTCCTATTCATTTCATGTTTAAAAGTTGAAATCCATGAATTCATAGCCACAAGAAATAAGATGTTTTCATCAAAACCACGAAATTTCTTGCCCACGAAATTAAATTATTTCAAAGTATCACGTTTTTTTTTATATTTCATCATTAAATGCTTTACTATAACTAGGAACAATTCTGTACATTACAGAATTTTGTAACCCATGCCACCTGGAACAGTTATTGACATCTCATGTGACATTCCAATAACCTGAAGTTTACCTAAGGCATGGGATTGCCATTTTGCAAGTGTACAACATCATTTGGAAGAAAGTTTAGTTTTTTAAATATTCAATCAAATATTGATTTTATCATGGTGAAAATTGGGTCAGAATCGGTTTATAACAAATTACTAGTGCGCTATTATTTTTTAACACTGCACCAAGAGAAATGCAAGTTAGCAAGTGACGTGCCTCATTGAGAATGAAGACTGTAAGATAGATAGACTATCCCATACAAAAGTTTACAACTCACATTTGGGAGAATCACCCATTTAATGGGAAAACACAAGTAATGCATGACAAAAACAATACATATTACAATATAGTATATCTAGGAGATTTATTTGCATTGTCTGTGTTACATGTAGAATTATCTACATCCACGACTGAGGCGGTTTAAGTTTCAAGTGTCACATCAGGTATTCGGGTTTCACTTTATCCCTTATCCAATGCCAAAATAAAAACAAAACCTGTTGTAAGTTCTGTTTTTGACAAATTTTTGTAGAATGTGGGATTCTAAAACGGTCATACCATAAAATATTAACGAGTACTACCTCCAAAATTTAACTATTACTACCAATCAACCAGCATTACTTGGAAAATTAAGAAGCCACGAATATTACCAAGCAATGCTTCATTACTTTGGAACAGTTGTGTATAGTTTGCAAATTTAAATCGCCAAAAACACCCAAAATACAGCGTCACTCTATCTCTCATGGTCTACCACCAGTCCTGTATGTACCATAGAGCATCGGCTCAAATTCTCTAACTTACATTCATGTAATAGAAAAATTCTTTCGACCATTACAGAGCCATATTAGAAGCCATAGGCTGAACATTTCATGCAGAACAGTCGTAATCTACGCCTCTGGTGATAAAACAGCATTTTTATCGCCGCTCAATCAAAAAATTCACCTGCAAACATGCTTTGGTCACGAGATCACATCAATATTTAATACAGGTATAATAAAGAGGATAGCATGACACGGATATGCAACATCAGATAAACTATAGCTTTTTAATAGAAGTCTACTAACAGAATAGAGCGCCGTGTAACAATAAAACGCCTAGTAAACTGCGAGAACACATCCAAGAAGTCAACAAATAATTCACTTCAATAAATCATTTTCATTAGGATTTTATGGGCGACTAACAAAATTTCCTGTTTCAGATTAAGATTTCTGATCAATCAATAAACGAAACTGCTATTTCGCCTTGATTACAGCATCTTAGCGCTAATATTAAATGCAGACACTTGCAAAGATTTACATAAATGAAGCAATTTCCATTCATATTCTACCCTCCTGTTTTTACGCTATGCGCAGTTCTTATACAAATTAATAGCATATTTGCATGCTAAAACCCAGTCAATCTGAGGAATAATACCTCCACACACATTGCATTAGTTGATTGTCTTTTTTTTTAAATTCATTATTTAAGTCGGAACTTTAACGCATTTCGGTATGCTATTCATCATTGTTCAGTGAGTGATATGGAACAAACTATATGATTTTGCCATTTTAGATGCTTATTTTCTGATCTTAAACTGCATTAAAAGCCATTTTCTTTGCCAACTTATGGAAAGAAAATTTTCAAAATACTGACATAATCGTGGATTGCAAATTTTAGTGAGGCATCTTAAGAGGTGGAAACAATGTGAATGGTGTAACTAAATAATTATGCTTTTACTGAAAAGTTTAGCACTTATTTATTTCATTTCCAGCGCAGCCTTGTGGCGTTCATTATTATTTGTAGCCTAATGTTAAAGGATTTTTCATGAGATAGTCCCACACTAATGACTACGGCAGTAATATTCTTTCATTAACTAAAAAAAACCTCTTTCGAAGCTGTAATCTGACAAGATGAGGTATCACTAAAAAATTACACAAACAATGTGGTATGGCTTAAAAATTACACAAACAATGTGGTATCACTAAAAAATTACACAATATGGTATGGCTTAAAAATTACACAAACAATGTGGTGTAGCTTACAAATTACACAAACAGCACAAACACAAAGCTGACTGAAAGACATCTTAAATTTTTTTTTTCTACGATTATGAAAATTAATATCTTTGAAATAAACTGAAAATGACAGGTAAACTAGATCAATCATATATCAGTCTTCATGGGATAAAAGTGTATAATTAAACACAATGGCAGCAGCACAGTGAAAATGTTTCACTTGCATGTCCTCCAGCAATTATTTTAATTTTTGACATTCAATAAGATATAATATATTATAAGGAAGTCTGTAACAATGTTTAACACACGATTCAATTCTCAATGGATTTCTATTTTCTCACTTCCCAAACAAAGCAGTCTTTTTTATCTCCTCTAGGTTTTGGCTTTGGGCTAACAACACCATGAAAAAACTGCGCCTGGTGCCACAGATAATCAACTGAAGAGCCATTTTGTGTCCTGAAACCTACAAACAATACTGTTAACAATCAACACGTTAATTATTCATCACTCTTCAGTTATTTCTGTTGGTTTTTCTGTCGAAACAGTGTACCAGTGAAAGGTTTAACGACAGTCCTAACTCCCTAGCCAGACTCTTGGAACCTTTTCCACTTTTTCGCACATTCACGTCTAAATATTGTGCCATGTAAATCATCTAAACATTAACGTTTTTTTTCCGGTGATTTACTTTCAGACTAACTATTACTATGGACGGCGCAACAGCTTAAAGCATACGAGAGTGAAATCAATCAAGAAACTATTCCATAGACCCATGAAAATGCGTGGTGATGCATGTTAAATTCCATCGATATTTCATCACCGTGGAGATCTGAGACCACAAGATTTTGTACCAAAGCGACTTAAAACAAAGATTAAAAGTGCTAAAAGCCGTTGCTCCATTATTGACCACAAAGTGCATCAAATATTTGTCTGTTTGTTAAAAGCAACCAAATCCACTTTTCTTCTTATTTGTTATTCATCAGGATTATTCTGGTGTCCCTATCAACATGTTTCTGTCCCTCAGTCTCCTGATTTTAATACTCTACTGATAGTCAATGAGGAATAGTTGTCAACATCATCTTAAGATGCTTTCCGAATACTGTGGAATCATTTCATTTTAAGGGCATAAAATTTCAATGGTTTTAGTTAAAACCACTTTTTTGTCGGCGTATGAAATTGTGGGTTTCAGTTTTTGAACATAAGTGAATGAAAATTTTAAGATTTCACAAAATTCATAAAAAGTAGTCCCAGGTGGCTATTACCATGAATGATTTCGAAGTTTACACATATTAGATGGCTAGCCAGTTAATAGTTAAAACTATTGCCCAAGATACAAAGGACTGAGGGTTAATAATTTTCACTACTGACCAGCAAGCCATTCAATAAGTGTTTTATTACATGACGTCAGAAATTAAATTTTCAGAGATTTATTTTCATGACTGTGTTGAATACAGTCCAGTGATATAGCACAACCTATATGGACCAGCTATTTATATCCGAAGTCATGTAACACTCTAATATGCTTTTCTCTGTTATAAAACTCTCTTACGCTACAATGACGTCACGTTAACGTGCGGTGACCTCAATGTTTTTGTGGCGACCAAGGAAGAGTGCTACTATATTTTATCTACTGTTTTAGATTAAGGGCATATTAGAATCGAAATAATTTATAGCAAAACCGTGTTTTAACACCATTTATACACTCTGGCGGTAATACGTCGTACAGATAATTTCACTTGGGCTGCACCCTCGTGAAATAATTATGCCCGACATATAACCGCCCATCATGCATAAATAGTGTTAAAACACTCTTTTGCTATAAATTATTTCTTAAATATAGGAGAATTATTAATAAATCTGTTACAAGATGGCTAACTAATGGTTCTACATATTATGGAACTACTAAGGTAAGACAAATTCAATAATTGATCTTGTCTTTTTCATCCATCTTTAATCAGCATAAATAAGACATGGGTACAATCTATACGAATGTTACTGGTATTTTGTAATCTACAATGAAATCTACACAAATATGCATTAATCATATTTTAATCCTGTAAAGATTAAATATCCAATCTCTCATCACAAGCATTTGCCACAGAAACTTCAATTGGCCAGCATCATAATGAAAAAGAGCTGCTTCAACAGCTATTTTCATAGGTCAAGGTCAAATGCAAGGCAAGCTGTGGTCTAGTGTTTAAGGTGTCAGCAACTTAACCCAGGGCTCATAAGCCCCTCTAGGGTCGCGACCAACTTATCATATTACACCAGTACTAGTTTTTCCAGGAACGGACTCAAGTGTGGCTCCAGTAAGCTTCAAGCTTTCATCACAAGCTTTGTTGAATTTGAAAGGCACTGTTGTTATGTACGGAAAAATCAATGAAAGGCACTGTAGTTATGAATGGAACAAGAGCACCGCCTTGCGGGTGCTGACGCTCATCTGATTTTTTTTGTGTAATAGAAATATTGTCCTACCCATGATTTTCTAAGTCTAAAAAGGGCCATCATTCTTGCAAAAAGCAGGTTAGAGTTATGTTTCTTGATGTTCAGTGTCCACTTATGATGGTGAAAAACTGTTGCAAGTTTTAAAGCAATAGCTTTGATAGTTTATGAGAAAAGTTGACTTAAACATAATACTCAACCAAGAAAATTATTTTCTAAGTCCAAAAAGGGCAATAATTATTGCAAAAAGCAGGATGGAGTTATGTTGCTTGCTGTACAGGGTCAGCTTATGATGGTGAACAAGTGTTGCAAGTTTCAAAGCAATAGCTTTGATAGTTTAAGAGAAAAAGTTGACCTAAACATAAAACTTAACCAAGAAATCTGATATTTTCTAAGTCCAAAAGGGGCCATAAATCTTGCAAAAAGCAGTATGGAGTTATGTTTCTTGCTGTACAGGGTCAACTTATGATGGTGAACAAGTGTTGCAAGTTTTAAAGCAATAGCTTTGATAGTTTAGGATAAAAGCTGACCTAAACATAAAACTTAACCAAGAAATCTGATATTTTCTAAGTACAAAAGGGGCCATAAATCTTGCAAAAAGCAAGATGGAGTTATGTTTCTTGCTATACAGGGTCAGCTTATGATGGTGAACAAGTATTCCAAGTTTCAAAGCAATAGCTTTGATAGTTTAGGAGAAAAGGTGAACTAAACATAAAACTTAACCAGGCAACGCCGACGCAGACGCCGACGCCGACAACCGCTCAAGTGATGACAATAACTCATCATTTTTTTTCAAAAAATCAGATGAGCTAAAAATCAATGAAAGGCATTGTTGTTATGTACGGAAAAATCAATGAAAGGCATTGTTGTTATGTATGGAAAAGGCATTGTTGTTATGTACGGAAAAATCAATGAAAGGCATTGTTATGTATGGAAAAATCAATGAAAAGCATTGTTGTTATGTACAGAAAAATCAATGAAAGGCATTGTTGTTATGTGCGAAAAAATAATTGAAAGGCATTGTTGTTATGTGCGGAAAAATCAATGAAAGGCACTGTTGTTATGTATGGAAAAATCAATGAAAGGCATTGTTGTTATGTACAGAAAAATCAATGAAAGGCATTGTTGTTATGTACAGAAAAATCAATGAAAGGCATTGTTGTTATGTACAGAAAAATCAATGAAAGGCATTGTTGTTATGTACAGAATACAGAAAAATCAATGAAAGGCATTGTTGTTATGTACAGAAAAATCAATGAAAGGCATTGTTGTTATGTACAGAAAAATCAATGAAAGGCATTGTTATTATGTACAGAAATATCAATGAAAGGCATTGTTATTATGTACAGAAAAATCAATGAAAGGCTTTGTTATGTATGGAAAAATCAATGAAAGGCATTGTTGTTATGTACAGAAAAATCAATGAAAGGCATTGTTGTTATGTACAGAAAAATCAATGAAAGGCATTGTTGTTATGTGCGGAAAAATCAATGAAAGGCATTGTTGTTATGTACAGAAAAATCAATGAAAGGCATTGTTATGTATGGAAAAATCAATGAAAGGCATTGTTATTATGTACAGAAAAATCAATGAAAGGCATTGTTATGTATGGAAAAATCAATGAAAGGCACTGTTATTATGTACAGAAAAATCAATGAAAGGCATTATGTATGGAAAAATCAATGAAAGGCATTGTTGTTATGTACAGAAAAATCAATGTCACAATATATCTGTAACTTGTAAAGTCAAGGTCAGTAATCAAAATCATTTTTTGTGAAACTGTTTTGTACAGTTAAGTCAAGGCTACAAAGTGTCACTAGTTAAAGTGATATAGTCTAGTCACAAAATTATTCGATTTGTTCAGTTGAGGTAACTGTCAACCTTTATGAACTGTGTTTTATGATGAAGTCAGGGACACTTTCAAAGTGACTGGCATGTGCAATAAAGTCAAAGCACACCAAAACAGAACAGTTTATATGGCATGAAACAATATAATATTAAACATTTTTGTTACAAATGTACATTTCACTGAGGTATGGAATACTGCTTGAATCAGGGACACATCAAAACAAAGTGTTAAGACATTATTAATCGCCTCATATGATCATGCAAGAGTAAGACAGTGGTTCCAGTTTTTTACATACACAAAAAGTCTCCAATCCACATGGGACTAAGCTTCTTTCAAAACTGTTACTGTTACTGTTACGTGTAGTCATACCAGTTAAACTTGTATAATCTAATAGTCTAAGAGGATCTAGCACTGTTTATCATGACTTGCCTATCAATAGTCTGAAGAATTGTTGGAAGGACCAAGGGCAACAGTTTTGACTAAGAAATGAATTTTCATATTTCTTTCCTTCAAGTTTTGACTTCAACCCAGCTTAATTTAGTGTTATACTACACATCTATCAATAGCACAAACATGGTCAAGAAATTTATATAAAAAGTCAGGTAATGATATGGAAGAGTCACTACCAGTTCTTTACTTATTTTAATACAGAAAATTCAAAATGACAGTGTAGAAGTGACGTCTGCTACAGGTTTTAAATATTACTGAAATTTTTCTCAAACAAAAAGGCATCAGGAAAGATCAACAAAACGAATAACATATCTAAATTAATGAGTAATATAATGAAACCAAGCTTTTACAGTAAGAGAAATATCAAACGGCCACTAAGTTCAAGATGTATTACCAACTTGAGGGCATAAATGCAGCGTTACACAAGATTTGTAAGTCCCCTCAGAGTCATGTTTACATTAATGATCATATATCACCCATTCCCCATTAGTAAAATCTCTAAATTAATAAATTAAAGTTCCATCTCGGTGGGAAGGTTGTTCTTTCATCCTCTATTATATCAAAAGATAAACTGAGCTTTGAAATACACAGAGACGAGAGGAGCTCATACTCTAGGGGAATCACAGCTATATGCCTGCATTCCTTTTCCTCTATACAAAGTTCCTCTAAAGTGTCTTCACAAGGTGTGACTGAGCCACATTTCAAGAGAAAAATTTTAACAAATACATTAGCAATATTACATACAACTAAATCAAAATTAAGTGCACATTGAACCTTCGCTTATGGTTTTATGTCACATTTATTATGCAAGATGATGATAAAGACTGCTTTCAAGTCTTGATGCATGTGAAGAGTGCAATTTAAAGCTATGTCCGAGCATAATCCCGCCAACCTTCTGCAAGATTGCTGGATGACTTCTTCATATGAAAGCTGCTGCAGAGATGTAGACACATAAGATATGTTGAAGAATGGTTTCATATAGTTGAAGCAATCTTTGGGGCTCCCTTAATACTTTATTTATGTCTTAAACTGTGGTTTGATTCCTGTTCAAAATCTATGTAAAATGTATTAATGAGAACATATATTGAAGCGTAATCTATACACTGCTTTGTCAATACAAACTATCACTGATCGACATTTTCCGCAGGTGACATAAAAAGTTAATTACACTTTGTAATATAAAACATGCAATCTCACTACAACCTGGTCAGAGTTTGAATTTTTTTTAATAGAAAAATCTCATTTTCTAGCTAAATTCGAACTGCTGTAACAGTATTATCATTGTGTTGACTACTCTTTCAGTTCATGAAAAGATTCAGGTGTTTTCATCTGAATTAACTGAAAAATATAAATTAATTTCTCAGAAAAATGACAAAATTTACAAAGCCACCGTCTCAGTTTATATAAATCTTTGCAAAATCTATACACTTCTAAAACAACACAGAAAGAAGATACTGAAAACTATCCATAATGAAATTTTTCGTCATAATTATTAATTTAGGAAGGGTGGGGAACATTTTTTTGTTTGTTTAATCAGCTTATGTAAGGAAAAAAAGGTGTGATTATCTCCTATGTTATGATTCCTCACCCCCCCCCCCCCATCATAATATACTCAATTACAAGAAGACATATTCATCAAATTGGTTTGTCTGAAAATTACTGCTTATTTTGTTTATTTAAATTGGTTTTTCACTGAAACTTCCTCATTTATCACAGCGTTTAAGTAAGAAATGACATACGTAGAAGAGGCATGTTTTAATTAATTTAAACATGACAATCTGGTTATCGTTACATGGAATAATATCCTACGGGTGAGGACCAAGTGAATCAATCTATGTGGCATTTAACTGATTTGGAGCCTTCAAATTAATTAAAAGAAACTTCTGCTATATTATCACTTTGACTTTTATACTAATTGTATATCAAATAAAGTAGCCATATTTCTTTGTCGCAACAAGTAGATCGACTATATTTAAAGCATGTATAAATAAAATAAAAAAAACATATTCTATTGTACTTGAATAAAAGATATCGGAAGTACATTAATTAATTACGAAATTCAATCTTACCAGAGCGGGTGTTTGCGTTGTTTCCATTATAATAGGAGTATAGCTCCCTGTAAGACTAGTATTTTGAATAAATCCGTTTCCAGGTAACACTCCAGTTGTGCCTTGTATTAGTCCAGAATTCTGCACCAGACGATTAAAGAATGGCACGAGGCACACATAAGAGTTACCGTTAACGACGGGGTCTGTGCTGACCGGATTTATAAATCCGGTCGGTATCCTCTCGACGGGTGCCGGAGCTGGATATAAACCCCCAGTTGACATGGAGTAGTCTAACATATAGCTGTTACTGATGCCACGACAAGGTACAAATCCAATTCTCTCTAGGTGCTCACTTCCCTTTTTATTTCTTTGTTATTTAATCGGTAGACATTCTTCTATCACTGGGGCTGCCGATCTATTTCGTAATCTTGGGTAAATAAAATTTTCCAATTATCTTGGTTAGGAGAATTCCTGCCAATTATTGTCAATGGATGCACTTTTCTCTCCACGTTAGCAATGAGCAAGTTTTCACTGATCGTCTTTCGCTACACTGCTCCTTAGACCAATATGAAAACCAATCCAATTGTAGTGTTTTTCGCCTTTTCCCCTTCTCCAATACTGGTATACCCAGTTATACTGTTAACAACTAAAGCTTGAAACAAAGCTATTGTATTGAAGCTAGAAGATACAATTCGCACATCATCAATAATGGTGGCAGCCGTACAGTGGCAACAGTTTGTTCATCCCAGCACAGCTTCCTCTCTTAGTCAATAAACCTCTACCTCCATTTAGCTGTCAACCCAATACTGTCAGTCCTACCAAACAATTGTTACCTAAAGCTTTTTTTAACAAATGATGAAAATGACTCGTCTGTAAAAAAAATTTACGAGACAATTCTTCCGATGATTCTGCCTATTTACATTAAATAAATATAATTTTCAATTAATTTCATTGGTTTCCGATTGCATTCGTAACGGTCACTGGCACTATCAAGATGCTTGTCTCAAACGACTATGGGCATTACTGGTAGTGTCAATATTTAAGTACTGGCTTGTTCCCTATTATTTCCGATGAAAACTTTCTCTCGACATTTGCTTGTTTGTCTCGTATTATTGATTCGAAAGTGATGAGACCCCCATTAATATATTTAATATTTTTCAAGGTCTGTTGAATGTGAAACGTTTTAATATTTTTTCAATAATTGCCCTTTCAAAAATTGCCTTTTCACAACAATGAATTAATCTGTTTTGACTATTAATCACATTTCGGTGGACAAAAAGCTTAATGCTACATAGTAAATTGAAAGATGTGCGGTATACAAAATAATCGTAAAAATAGATTTTTTAACTTCTGATTACTGGGGATGACAGGACAATGTTAGATCACACGGTTTCGTTGTAAACAGCATTATACAATTTATTGCAGCACGTTCATCTTTACTTCGTTTTTGTGGCCTTCTTTCATGCTCAACTGCTAGACTGGCTTACAGATTTTGTATCCAAAACAGTCTTGTCTGGCCAAAATATTCTAGCACAGAGCATACGTGTAAAAATTCTATTACCATGGAAAATCAAGAATTATTTCTAAGCTAGAGTGGTTTTTGTCTAATATTCCTTCAAATGAATAGGTTGTCTATCTTACTGTTAGTATGTGTAACAAAATAAATGAAGAAGAAATCTCAGGCCATCATTATATATACATTCTCATGATTTCTAGCCAAGACTTGATCAACACACGCTATATTAAGTAGTTCTTTTGCTGTGTCCATTAACTGCCGTTGTAATGCATTCATCGAGTCTCTACATTACAAGAGCAATGCATTACTCTGCGTTACCATAAAGAGCCAAGGTGGACTGACCAGCTATACATGAAAACTTTCCTTGATTTCTACACTATACCTAAAAGCAGTCTTTGAGCTTGTTATCAAAGCTATAATAGAGATAACATTATCCATACCCGTTGTAAAGTGCACAATGCACATCCTACCCTTGAATAGTTATACAGCAAAAATATATAATTTATAGTGAAAATTGTAACTAAACACAACAATAAAGTAACTTTGTATTTTTGCAACAATCTGAATTTCTTTGCCAAGACAGCACAGCATGTTGCTTAATTTCCTGTCATTTTAAAGCAAACTTCATGCAACATCACCAGCCAGTATTGCATGTCATACAGCACTGCAAGCTAGTTTTCTCTGCCACCAGAGTGCATCATTTATTAATGCTTAGCCCATGTTGTGCCGAAAAGATACAGCTTTCAACATAAAATATTGTCTCATAAATTTGTAGCTAATTAAGGGAGACAGCTGTTTGGTAAGACATTGAGTGATCTATTTCTTCCATGTTTAGTAAGGCTGTCCGTAACATCAGACAAAGTGCCGATTTAACCTCAATATCCTTGTGTCCTCAGGGCAAAACAATGATTTTTTTTTTCATCCTTATTTTATACGGTTCTTATTGTTTCATGCTGTTGTTACGAGATATATTTGTTATAATAAAGTACATACAAATTAGGACAAATGAAAAATATCGGTTTTGCACAAGCCCTTTTCTGGGTATGCCTATACATTATGTCTAATCCATTCAAAATGTCTTCGGTAGGTATTTTAGACCGATGTGATGTGTCATTATTAACATTGGTTTCTTAACGGTCTGTAAAAGGAATTTACATAAGCTATCAGCTTGTTTTCCAATCCATGTATTTGACATGTAAAAATTTGTTGTACATGTTATGTGTATGTTGCTTTAAAAAAAAAAAAAAAAAAAATATTGTTTAAACTAACAGTCTGTAACTGACCAATAATTGTCAATGTTGTTATAGACCATGTACACATAAGAAACCAGCATTTCGAGAAAAGTTCTGAAGTTACAATATTTTGTGAAGCGAATATAACATTTAATTTATGCACTTCTGCCACAGAATCCTAGATAATTTTCTGTTCTTTTTAAGATACATACAATATGGTGCACCTTACACAGCTCAACCAATATGTAACAGAAGGTGAGACAGGGTCACGACCTAATAAGGAAATTATCTGCATTAACCACCCCAAGCAACAGGTGGCAACCTCTCATTAAAATGCCATCAACAATATAAATTATCTGTCCACTGCGTATCAACATTTTCCTCAATCTATTTTAACTAGAAGTCAATAATTTTTGCTGCTGGCCATATTTTTTTTCTTTTTCATCTTTCATCCTGGCACTGTTTTAAAGACCATGTTTTGAACTCTCTGGGATGACTAACATTAAGATGGGTTAACACATCAATAATGCTGGCTTGTGCCTCATTGCCACCTTCTAATTATCCATATTTTTTGTTTTAATTTTCCTCAAGTCACAGGCTATTCAATCTTTTGACATTTTTCTTGTTTTTTTTTTTTAATCAAATTTTGTTACAATTCAGTACAACATGTATGCTGGTGTCTACAAGAGCCTATCTGCAGCACTAATTCCCATGTAGAAGACACGGTATTCTGTGAAACTTCTATTTCATTTACTGTACTATTAAAACTATGGAAAAGAACTGTTGGTCTCAGTGCCAAAACTATTGTATCTTAGTCTTTATCTATCTAAAAATACAATAATTTCGCACTGATCGCTCAGTCAGTTTAATTTACAGTTCAACTCTTAAAGGTTTACAGAAATTTTTGACCCCAAATCAACTAAGCATAAATTGGAGACTTCTGCTGATTATCAAAGTGGATTTCGAGACAAATGTATATGATTGGCGGTTTCTGGGCACAATCTTGCAATTGACCAACAAAAAGGTAGCAAACTTGGCAACTGAGTCAGCTTTATAAACTGTGGTTATAAGCTGTTTTTCATGTTGTTCAGTCTGCAACAATAGTGACGTTTTCAATAGAGGACATGGGACAGACATGTCAATCAATGAACTATAGAGGATAAGTCTACAATTTCTCCTCAATAGAAATGGTTCCGCACAATCAAAATTATGTTTTTCTGACTGTACAAAAAACTTCACATATCCAAAAGAAGACAATACAACTTATTACTAATTAGACCTTTCTACAGTGATATTATTGGCTATTTGTGAATATTGCGAGCAGAATTTGAGCAGAAATCATTGCCATCGTACCACACTATGAATAGTTTTATCCTCAATTAGCTGACATTCCTGCTAATTTCCTCATGTATTCAAAGTTAATGATTAAGACAGTTACTGTAAACCCTATGAAAAAAGCTGCTACATGAAATTTTCTGTACAAATATGGAAAGCAAAATATGTATTATATTTTGTAAACCTTTTTAGAAGTCAGAATTCATTTCATTTCTACTCTATTGCTACTTTACATTTTGAGCTGCCAATAAAAGTTTTAAAATTAAACTGAAGAATAGTAATTAAAACCAAATGCCAACAGATGTCATCAGGTTAATAAGAAGAACACCATCTGTAAACAGAGAACAAATTAAAAGGAAAGCAAAATGTGAGGAGAGGTGGTGAGCAATGCTCAGAGCAGAACAAGCTGTGGAGGGAAGTAGGGCAAGGGGAAAGACCAAAGAAGGGAAAGGAGAAAATATTTGTTGTATGTATGTTGACTAGAAACACATTAAACTTTCAAAAACTTGTACAAGTTTACATAGTCTAATTTTTTTTAATACAAGTTTACATAGTCTAATTTTTTAGACAAAATGAACATGCAAGCCTTAAACAGACCTAGCTTTCGTAGGGAATTACAACAGGCAAATATAAAACTGGTATGCCCTTAAGTATTATATACTTGCATTCAAAGCATCTGTTATAACTTAATTCTTTTGCTTGTCTAAACCACATTTTCTCAATTTACAATTTTCTGAATATCAATCATAATATAAAAAGCTGGTATCATTTTGTCATTATAACTGGAAATTTGAGACCTTCAGCCGAATGCAAGAAACAACGGCAAAAGTGCCCTACTTTTCAACAGTACTGCACACACTTATCACGTCCAAGTATTTGCTATTCCCCGACATTCACTTTCTTCTTGGGCCATTACCGCAGACAGGCGGCATTAATATTTGGTGTATGATAGCCATTACGAAGCGATTATGTATTGATTTCCACTCAATTCAACACTAAATGCTTCTGAGATGGTGTGTAAATGACGGAAAATTGTCCTGCTAGATGCCTTTAACTCATTTTTCTTGACACCATAATATGATAATAAATGAAGCAAACAAATGCTAGCTTCATAACGCACATAACTATTGGGCTTGCTATAATATGTAATTCATAGAAATACTTTAATCATACAATTGTTTGATAGGATCTGGCGTAAAAATGCAAAGGCTTTGTCATATATCATATGGATTTTAAGGTCACTTTTATTCAACATTTTCTGATTTTTCTTAATATACAGGGTATTTTGTTAGACTGACTTTAAAGACCCATTACGTGGAGTTAGATTCCAATTAAAAATTTATGCTGAAATTTTGAAATTACGTGAAAGTATTCAAAAAGTCGGCTATTTCTTTTGATTTCAACATCATTTCTAGTTTTACATCTCTTCAGTTTTAAAACTGACTTCCAAACTCATTTAATATGTCCAGGTTGTTGAAACTAAAATAGGTAAAGGGAGGTAATAATACTTTTATTATGAATTCTGGCTAAATATATTATTGTTAATGTAAACTTTTGGTATTTATGATACATTAGATGTTATATTCAAATCATTATTTAGGCAAAGAATATTTATGAAATATATACTTACGCTATAATAACCCTATCTTGGTATGGCAACCAGGACAGTAAAATCAAATTAGTGAAAATCTAATATGTTCTAACCTTTAGCCTCCTAAATTTCTAACATGGACTGGTCCATCATTCTGTTTGGGCTGTACCACTTAATGATTCAAAGGGGTGTTCATTGAAAATTTACTAACTGAATAGCGAACAGTGCAGACCATGATCTTGGTCTGCATTGGTCGCAATGGCAAAATCAGTTGCCGCTAGCAGGCTATAGGATATATATAAGCACTCAGTGAACACAAGTGTAAATGTTTATTTGTAACAATTTTAAACAAATCCATCAGTTGACCAAAACTTTAACACCACTGAATAATAGTCTAACACCAGTCTGTTTATTTAACGTAACCAGTAATAATTAGTCTGGATTCTGCACCAAGTTCTCTGCAAATTACTGACAACTTTCCCACATGAAACTTAAGGTATAGGAGTAATAATTCTTGATATTCTGTCATCTGTTGAATCGTCAAACATATTACCTCTCCCAAGGATCAAACTCATAACTTGTGCTAGGCCTATTGGGCTTAATGTGTTGGATTCAAACCACTGCTTGACCTTAACTTACAAAAAAAAACTTTAAAGCATTCACAAACATAAATGGCTGGTACTTGTTAGGTAACAATGTTTCACATTTTTAAACTAGAAGCAATAGGAATTTGAGCCGTTCCATGGGAAAACAAACATAGTGGCTTTGCGACCAGCATGGATCCAGACCAGCCTGCCCATCAGCGCAGTCTGGTCAGGATCCATGCTGTTCGCTAATGGTTTCTCTAATTGCTATAGGCTTTGAAAGCGAACAGCATGGATCCTGACCAGACTGCGCGGATGCCACTATGTTGGTTTTCCCATGGCACGGCTCATTTCTTTCTTCTTTTTGTATGGCATTGTAATAATTTTAGCTATATAGAAATTTATCGATTAAGAGAAACTGTTGTAAGTTTTAGGTATACATGGATATTTTCTTAAAGCAAAATTACTGTTCAATTCCAACATGTTACACAATTATATCGAATCTGAAATTACATCATTTTTCTCCTATTAGAGACTTTAATGAGTCTAACAGCTTGCATAAATTGCAGTATTACAGTAAACAAGAGCTGTCCGTAAGACAGCCAAGCTCGACTATTCGAAATATTGTCCCAGAAGCAGGAAAATATTACCCAAAAAGGTTAAATATCACAAGAGTTTTAAGTTCAAAAGGGGGCATAATTTGACCAAAATGCATATCAGTTATGGGACTTGCTGCTATCAACTAGTTTTATAGATAGTAACTTGCATGTAAAACTTTAACCAAAATTTTCTAAGTCCAAAAGGGGGCATAATTTGCTCAAAATACATGTCAGAGTTATGGGACTTGACCCAGAGAGGTTGGTAATTGACTTAGAAAAAGAAAAAATAAGTTTCAAAGCTATATGCCTTTAATTGATGGCTGTATGTACTTGCATGCAAAAACTTAACCAAGGTGTGCGCCGACGCCGACGCCAGGGTGAGTAGAATAGCTAGACTATTCTTCAAATAGTCGAGCTGAAAAATGTTTCCTTACAACGTCTACTGTTTGTTCTACAATGCCAGTAGTAGCGCTTTTCCTTGTTTTCTCTTTAAATATTAGAAATACCATTCTTTTCATTTTAAATAATTTCAAAAATGGTCAAAAGAACTCTTTTAAAATTTCAAAATATTTTGACTGTTTTTTATTTATTATCAAACAATTCTGACATTTTTATTATTGTAAATTTCATTAAAAAACTAGAGCTGCTTTTGAGAAAAGCGCATGTCTCAACTGCCTAATCATTTATTGATTCAAAGTGGTTTGGGCGAGTGGTTCCTATAGTGATTCAAAGTGGTTTGGGCAAGTGGCTCCTATAGTGATTCAAAGTGGTTTGGATGAGTGGTTCCGAACTTCCGATCATTAATTCAAGGGCCATAATTCACAAGACTTAAATTTTAGTGCCTGGGCCAATATGGGTAGTTATAGAACTTGGCCGAGGAATTATTGGCAAACACATTTTGTTCAAGTTTGGTGAAGATCGGATGAGAAATATTCAACTTGGGAGTGAGGACAAGATCTGTGACAGACACACAACACAGACAGGAGTAAATCAATATGTCTTCCACACCACCGTGTGGTGGGAGACATAATAAAAATGTTAGTCCATACAAATTGAAATGGCATATCATTAAAGGTCTCTTGAAAATACATAAAGATCTCACTAACCACCAAGCAGACATTTAGACTGAACCTGGATCATGCACAATAAATATGAAATTTTGCGAGACGAGAAAAAACTGTTACAGATTCGGTGGACCAAACAGCAGCTGTGACAAATTTTCTGCAGTCGTCACAATTTTGACAATGCACATGAATGCAAACCATATGTTACCAAGAATCTGTTATCTACCAGTACACAAAACAATAGAAAACATACACATTATAAAACAAAGCCATAACAAACAGTTGTTACATAGTCTCCAGTTATAGAAACACCTGAACGATTGATTTATTCATCGAAAAACCATGTCATCTCTGTAGGGCAAAATAAATGTACTGTGCTGAAAATTGATGGTTAATCATGTTAATTATTTCTATCAAGTGTAACAGGATTTTGCCTTTAATCAAAATTCTCATTAACAATGTATGGTCCTATACTTGTGTTATAAACAACTGTAAATGTTGTAAGTTAAAGGCATATCAGCTTACAAAATTTTACTTTTTATACAAAAATGTATCTATAAAGTCATTCTTAAAGTCAATATAAGCAAAGTAAAATGAGAAAATTAGACAGAAATCAATTTTTTCAAGCAAACACAAAAATAGCAAATTTGATATAGCTTTCCAGAAGTGTGATGTAAAACAAGTACCATAATGCAGGAGCTGCTAGAATCTAGTGTAGAATCATTTAATTTGGTGGGCATGAAATTTTGTGTTTTTTGGCAAGAATGGCTTTTTCATAGGAATATAAATTTCTGGATTTCATCTGCACATAAAATGAAATGGGAAAATTATATGTTTGAACCAAGAAGACAAAAATAAGTCTCCAACAAATGTTTAAAGATTTCACATTATACTGGACAGTGTCCTTTACAACTTCCAACTTTGTCAAAGCCAGAAGCACCCACTTCATTACTTCTCAAAAAATGACTATAATTTTTTTTCTCTTTTAGACTGCAGAGAACCAGTCTCCTGCTTTTCTCTTAAACAAAACTATATATATATATAGATATATAAAGTCTTTTGAAATGATGTAATATTAATACCGTGTTCACACTAGCAGATCGGTTTTATTTTTATCTGGCACTAATTGACTTTAATTAGTATTTGACATTTAAAACCCATCAAAATATAATCTAGTTTGCTCCACACTAAGCAAAGAAAATGTGGTTTAAATATATACATGCAATGTTGGAAGTAAACAAATATTTTGCAATAAGCAAAAAAGGTTACAAAGAAGGGGGTTGACAGAAACAAGAAGGAGACATTAATGTTTTAACTTCTGTGTTCATCTAAAAATTTCTGTTCATTCCATCTATAGTCCATTTTGAGCATCAGCATGACTCCATATTGCAATTTAATGTTTTTGCTTCATCAACACTTCAATCACTTTTGCCAGCCATAGCATCAGTTGTTTGATACAAAAGAGAAACACATGGTATTCTTCAGCCAAAAGGTAAGATCTGGGGATTTGGGATTGTAAAACCAGTTATAACTCACATTTGCGTTCACACTTGTATAACTAGAAAATGCTTTTGTAAATAAGCGCATGTCTCCCCCAATGCAAAGTCCTATAGGCAAGAAGTCAATAGGGGTCAGGAGCGAAAGTCAAAGAGACACTGATGGTTGGCTGCAATAGGGATCATCTACTTGGCATGTCCAGTCATCCCGCTAAATTTCAACACTCTTGGCCTAGTGGTTCTCAAGTCACTGTTCAGGCTCCTGTGACCTTGACCTTTGATCAAGTGACCTCAAAATAAATAGGGGTCATCTACTCTGCATGTCCAATCATCCTATTAAGTTTCAACATTGTAGGTCAAGTGGTTCTCAAGTTATTTCCAAAAAATGATTTTACATGAACAGGCCACTGTGACCTTGACCTTTAATAGACTGACCCAAAATCAATAGGGGTCATCTACTCTGCATGTTCAATCATCCTATAAAGTTTCAACATTCTGGGTCACGTGGTTCTCAAGTTATTGATCGGAACTGGTTATCCATGTTCAGGCCTCTGTGACTTTGACCTTTAACGGAGTGACCCCAAAAACAATAGGGGTCATTTACTCTGCATGAACAATCATCCTATGAAGTTTCAACATTCTGGGTCGAGAGGCTCTCAAGTTATTGATTGGAAATGTTTTTCCATGTTCTGGCCCCTGTGGCCTTGACCTTTAACAGAGTGACCCTAAAATCATTAGGGGTCATCTACTCTGCATGACCAATCATCCTATGAAGTTTCATCATTCTGGGTCAAGTGGTTCTCAAGTTACTGACCGGAAATGGTTTTCGATGTTCAGGCCCCTGTGACCTTGACCTTTCACAGAGTGACCCCAAAATCGTTAAGGGTCATCTACTCTACATGACCAATCATCTTATGAAGTGTCAACATTCTGGGTCAAGTGGTTCTTAAGTTACTGACCGAAAAATGGTTTTCAATGTTCAGGCCCCTGTGACCTTGACCTTTAATAGAGTGACCCCAAAATCGATAGGGGTCATCTACTTTGCATGTACAATCATCCTATGAAGTTTCAACATTCTGGGTTAAGTGGTTCTCTAGTTATTGATCGGAAATGGTTTTCCATGTTCAGGCCCGTGACCTTGACCTTTGATGGAGTGACCCCAAAATCAGTAGGGGTCATCTACTCTTCATGACCAATCATCCTATGAAGTTTCAACATTCTTGGTCAAGTGGTTCTCTAGTTATTGATCGGAAATGGTTTTCAATGTTCAGGCCCCTGTGACCTTGACCTTTGACGGAGTGACCCCAAAATCAATAGGGGTCATCTACTCTTCATGATCAATCATCCTATGAAGTTTCAACTTTCTGGGTCAAGTGGTTCTCTAGTTATTGATCGGAAATGGTTTTCAATGTTCAGGCCCCTGTGACCTTGACCTTTGACGGAGTGACCCCAAAAACAATAGGGTCGTCTACTCTAGCAGCCCTACAACCCTATGAAGTTTGAAGGTTCTAGGTCAAATGGTTCTCCAGTTATTGCTCGGAAATGAAGTGTGACGTACGGACGGACAGGGCAAAAACAATATGTTTCCTGGGGGAGACCTAATAATGTAGTATTACTTTTTAATATAGTATTAAAACCACCTCCCGAGGTAGTTAATGCTATATTACAGAAACCACTTGACCTTTACATAATTCATGTTTTACACCACATACAGTGGACGCAAACGAGTTTAAAAGATAAACCCAAATTAATGTAGGATTAAAAGCGTAGTCTGAACACGGTATTAGATTCCTCTAAATACTGGCATACTTTATTGCCCTATTTCACTAATTCATAATTATTTGACTCAGGGGAAAGTCAATTTATGGGTTTAGCTTTGAGAAAATAACACAATCCAAGGCCGTCACAATTTACAGAAAAATTCCAGTATAGTAGGTAGGGGCGTGCTGCGTTACCAATCAATATACCCAAATATTGTGAATCTGACTGTAAAAAAGAAAGGTATCATGGTACAAAAATTTCAAAACATAAAACATAATGGCTATTCTTAACACTCCTGCCAATGGTCCAATCTTGTCCCTGTGAATGTGTATTTACAGTGTTTTTTGCTGACGTAAAACACAGTACTTTTAAAGAATTCTAAAAACAGACAATATGGAGCAAGCCGTCAATTAATACTGCAGATGAATTAATCAGTGACCCTTATTTCTAAATGTATGTACTTCTCACTGAAGCTTTGCTGATGGGCTTGTTGTATATTTTCCTCATCAGATATTTTGTGATCTCAGGATTGTGCTAGAATAGCAAAAAGACAAAATGGAAATATGCACAGCTGTACTTTTGTGTTCATTTGAAACATCGCTTTTCAGATTATAATAAATTACAATATGTATTGCGATATGGTGTTGCATTATCATTAAAATACTATGATACAACATTTTTGATAATACCCATCCCTTGTAATGATACAAGATAGAAATTTATTATAAATAAATCACAAAGACCTTAACGGCCAGTATTTAACTAAATATTTTAATACAGTAAAATGTTAATAGTATAATTAATCCTCAAAGCAGGACTATAACCGAAATACCCCCAGTCATGGTTACCCATGGCAACTTCCAAGAAAATCAACAAAATGGAATTGGCTACTCACAGCCTACTCAATAGAGTCAGGAGCCGAATGTTCAATTATTGTGACAATAACGTGCAAGATTGCGTGACCTAATATAGTACTCTCGTTTCTCACTAGAAGATCATTCAGCCTCATTAAATACCATTGGTGCAGCATGGAAAGCTCAGGTTTAATGTCTTGAATTTGAGAACATCCTCAATACACTAGTTAAGGGAAAATTATTGACTTTTAAATGTTGAAATATTGAATCTTGGTACAATTATAGGTATAGCTGGCCATGATCATGATCTAATGATGTTTCAGAAAATGGAAGACAATCTTAAAATGACCCAAAATTTCCTTAGACTTAAATTTTAACATTTCTTCACTTTAAATATAGTAATTTTCATTTCTTCACTTTAAATACTGTAATTTTCTCCTTACCTAGTCTTTTTTTTAAATTTAAATACTCTACATCTTCTACTTGTACTTTAAAAGTGATAAATTACAAACAGAAATGAAAAAAAGAACACCCTTCCAATATTCCACATAAATAAGAAACCTTTAAACAAACCCTAAAATTACAATAGTTCATGCTTGAAAAGTTCAAATGAATAATATTTCATTAAGAAGAAACAAAAAAGAGAGAGAGAAAATTTCCAAGAGAGGCAAAATTTCTACTTAAAGATGTACGCAAAACTGTATCAACAATACACATTATTGGCTACTGGGGAAAATAAAACTGTATGTATAATTCAAAACAAAGCATTTATTTTGGCAGAAAAATGATAAAAACATGATGAAGAATAAAATGCAGGCCATTATTTCACATACACTGACAATAAATATTTAGTCTGTCTGCGCCTAATACCAAGGGACTTTGTGTTCAATATGGAATATGAAAATACCAGTTCTCTGGATAGATAACGCAAGGCACAATAACCAGAGGCGCAAACGCTGGTGTATATAGGGTAATGCATCAGCTTCAATATAATGCTGCTTTTGTGTGTGTGTATTTTTTTTTTTAATTATTGATCCAGATGATCAATAATCATAAATCTGCATTCCCGTCACGAATCACTGTTTGTCATTGGTTTAAATAATTTACACATAGTTATGCGATCATCAGCAACAGTATCAAGTTAACTTTTAAAGCGGCATCTTTGAATTCTATTGTTTGACAATTATAAAACATCCCTATGTAGTGCAGTCAACTAACAATTGAATAATAATCGTTATTAACAAACCTGCGATCCTAACGGACATTGTGACTATTTTATATAATTTAATTTAATCTGTTGAAAATGTTTGGACTGGACTTCCTAGTCCAGATGATATATAGTGAAATAGCAACCTGTCATGCATCTTTATTATATCCTTGATTGCAAGATCCACATACATATTCACGATATCTGCACTGATACATCTATCATGTATTTCATGAACTCACCTTAGCCAAAAGTGAATATCCTTCTTAAGTCAATCAGTTACCTTCTCATGAGTGACGTATGTTCTTAATTTAAATTTATGAAACATTTTTTATTTTATATTTCATGAATTTATCATATATCATGAACATTCTTATTCATTCTATTATTTCATGGAACTTTCTTGTTCATTTTCTCTAACAGAATTAAGTGTAATGAAAACGCTGTGAACCTCCAAATGCAATAAAACTGTTTATTTCTTCATTAAAGTGATAGGAAATTTTCATTAACTGAAATGAGATTTTCAGAAAAAAAAACAAGGAAAAGGATGGACTAGAGGACAAAACTAGCATGTCTGTTCTAGTAGGAGATTAAATGGGTACATTTATCTATTCATGAAATTCGAATGACAATGAAATACTTTTCTTTCTAACTGCATGTCACTATATGTTGATAAACATAGGCAATACTTTCATTAAGCTAACAGTAATCTTGCGAAAAAGTCAAAGAGAAAGCAAAACAAAAAGTAAGCATTTTCTTTGAAAAATATACAATTTTTTTTTTCTCCTTTTCTCCTTTTACAGACAGATATAACTCAGTCACTTTCTGTGACCTCTCATTAACTTAAGATTACATTTCAAATTACTTTGTGGGACTACAGGTGAGCTCTGTTTATTAATACATTTCCGACTTTGGACATCTATTATTAACATTACTTTTTTTTCTGGTATCGTTTTTTCGAGAATTTTATTAGAAATAAATCAAACAAAATGTTATTCTATTTCCTGTTTCACAGATGCCATGTAATAAGTTATTGTAACTGTCCACTAGATTGAACATATTTCCACTGGATAAATATCATGGAAAACTTTTTAGGCCAGACAAATTATTTTCCTCTTACTAGCTGTAACTAAAAGAAAAACATTTCTGAGAAAATCTGTAAAATTCAATTCGAAATTAACCAAGAACTTACGATGCATTTAAAACTGGTCTTAAAAAACTGCATTATAATCTTAGATAGAGCCTTCTTGATTATAGAAATCTTTCTGTTTTCACAAATTGATCACAAGCAAATCAAATAAACAAGAGGGCCAAGATGGACCTTGGTCGCTCACCTGAGAAACACACCATAACAGTGTAAACATGTTTGACCTAGTGATTTCATGGAAACAAATATTCTGACCAATTTTCATTAAGATTGGACCAAAAATGTGGTCATGTAAACAAGTGTTTTCTTCAATTTGACCTAGTGACCTAGTTTTTGAGCCAAGATGACCTACATATGAATTTGACCTAGATTTGATCAAGGCAATCATTCTGACTAAATTTCATCAACCTCAATTGAAAAATACAGTCCCTATCGCATATAAAACGTTTTTCTCTGATTTGTTCTAGCGGCCTAGTTTTTGACTCCAGATGATCCATATTCAAACTTGACCTTAATTTCATCAAGGCTATCATTCTGACCAAATTTCATGAAGATCAATTGGAAAATACAGTCTCTACTGCATACACAAGGTTTTTCTTTGATTTGACCTAGTGACCTAGTTTTTGACCACAGATGACCCATATTCTAACTTTACCTAGATTTTATCGAAGCAATAATTCTGACAAAATTTTATGAATATCCAGTGTAAAATGCAGCCCCTATTGCGTACACAAGGTTTTTTTTTAATTTGACCAGGTGACCTAGTTTTTGACCCTAGATGACCCATAATCAAACTTCACCTAGATTTCATGTAGACAAACATTCTGATTAAATTTCATGAAGATCCGGTGTAAAATGCAGCCCCTATTGCATACACAAGGTTTTTCTTTGATTTAACCTAGTGACCTAGTTTTTGATCCTAGATGACCCATATTCGAACTTGACCTAGATTTTATCAAGGCAATCATTCTGGCCAAAATTCGTGAAGATCAGTTGAAAAATACAGCCTCTATCGCATACACAAGCTAAATGTTGACAGACGACAGACAGACAGATGCCGGACATCGAGTGATCACAATAACTCACCGAGTATTACTCAGGTGAGCTAAAAGGTGGAATAAAAATGTTATAGCTCTGTTATCAATTTTGGAATCATGCCAATTTTTCATACATCAGGAACTTAAGGTCACCAATATTTGCTGGTATGAAAACAACACTGATGTGCATTTTTTTTATTTTATTATATAGTTTTTGTACCATAAGCATGCACTGCATATGAATTGATAAATTTTTTAAATATGCAATATCAGGTCTTACTGATGAACTGACTGCTTTCTGGCAACACTGACAATGTAACGATTGTGTGGCAACTTTTAGGTTATAAAGTAAATTATTATTGATTTAGCGAGAAAGGTGGCATGCAGATCTGTCCCAGTGGAGACTTCACAATACAAGATCAGTGCCAGCGGACACGACTCAACACAACTTTATGCAGTGCCTGTTTCAGTGCCAATTAAATACAACAACAAGGCACTGGAGTACGCAACATGCCTTATTAAGTATTCATATAATTTCTCTAGATGAGAACATATGCTATTGTAAGTCCTTAAGGACAAAATAATTTCTATTGATCACTCTGAATTATTAATCAACCACAAAATAAGTAGGGGTGGCTATAACACCAGAGCAGTCATTGCTTACTGGACCACGTCTAACTGGGTTACTGCAAATGGTCAGTTGCCTAAGGAAACAAGTAAGGGGGTGTTTATGACAGTAAGTATATGGATATTTTTGTAAAGGCCATACATTATTGCAGTCATTACTGTCAAGTAGTGTTATTTCATGCAAAAACACCAGCTGTTATGGGGATTATATAATTACCTTCAGAAACATTTTCTGCATTTTTCAGGCAATGTAAATAATTACAGAAATTTCGAGTATGGGCATTTTGTAGTATTATTTTCTGTATAGAAAGCAAACATTTCATCTGACATATTTAGCGACTTTTACCCTCTTTTACAGCAACTAATGAAGCCATTCTAATGAAAACATTCAAGTTCTTGGCCGTGCATTTTTGGTCCTAGCACCTTGCTATAGTTTGCATTTTATGCCTAATTAACTGCTAGTTACATCCACTCTTCCACTTCAGTGGGAAGGTCCCATGTGCTCCTGCATGTGGTAAGAAATACAAAATGGTGTCTTCATGAGGATGAATAGCAAGACTTAAACTAACCGGTGGTGGCGGCAGAGTCTCCTCGATAAACATAAATAAAGTCTTTGTAAGAGTAAGAATTAAAAAGAATATTGTCATAATTACTAATGGTCTGGAACTTATAGCTTTCAATAGTATAGACATTCACTTTAATTTTCAACAATAAAGACACTGGCTTTAAATTTCAAGAGTAAGGACATTGACTTTAATATTCAAGAGTAAGGACACTGACTAATTTTTAAGAGAAGGACACTGGGTGTAAAGACACGGACTTTAACTTTCAAGAGTAAGGACATAGACACTAGACTTCAACACTAAGGACATTCACATCAATATTTCACATTGCAATTCCTGTTTTATTACGTACTCCATAGATTGCCTGAAAACATTGACACAATATTTCAAGAATATCAAAATAATCTTATAAAAAACGTAGAAAATACCTAAATAAGGAATACACATTGCAATTAAGGTCTTCCACAGAACTCTTAATCTAACTTATCAATCTTGTTTCCTTTCCTGAAATGTGTCACAACATTAAAAAGCTACTATATTAGAAATTTCCAAATGCAGCATGTAAGGTAATTTATCATTGGAAAATTTCACATTTCAATTTCGGAGTAAATATATCACATGAAAACTGCGTCACTTACTAATTTTGCGACTAAAACTTACCGTGTACTTTAACGCTGGTATAATGATACACCTGAACCAAAGAAAATTTAATTGATGATGAAACGTCAAAGAATGAAGAAACAACCCATCTTTATTGTCTTTAACAATAAAATATTATTTTGTAGGTCAGCTTTCTGTCTGTAAAAAAGTAACGTTTGTATCAAATATTTTCCGAGGATGGGAAATTAACTTCAATAAATAATAAATGAGTCTGGGCTAATTCTTGTTTTCGGGGGACAGATATTCAATATTTATCAGATTTGTCACAATTTAATGATCATATATCCCTGTTATGAGTGAGGAAATTAGATTACAGAAAACACCTACAAGACATTACCCATAACATTTATCTAAACAACTTGAGTTTGTCACAAAATATATTCTAAGGGAGACAACTCTTATGATGTATACAGAGTAGCTAAGTAACCCTCATCGCCACATCTGGTATTTTATCGTATATTATTGAATGCACTCTATTGTATGAGGCAAACACTTTTCTCTCATTAGGAAAGGCTTTCACTTGTCATGCAAATAACACCAGAAGCACAGTATTAACATACAATATTCATTATATACATGAAAGAAACATGTACCGACATAAAAAAAATTCACTATCTGACTTACAATATTCTGACAACTTATGTATTAAATAATATTCCAATGAGAATAATTTTATTGTAAATCATTGAATTTTAACATATTTGGCAAAAATGATAATAAGAGTGTTTGGTGCAAAATAGAAACAAAATATATCAATCTTCAAGAAGCTTAAAATTATCCACTGAAAATTATTTCAAGAATCTTTTTATGTACAATTATATAAACAATACAATGATAACTGTTATTATGTACAAAATTTAAAACATTTCAACGAAGACAAACAGAAATTCTATTTTCTATCCTATAGTCAAGAACACTTAAAAATATGATGCAGGCAAAAACTAACTTTTATATACAATACATTTTCATTCCTCGGACCTATCACAATAGTATAAATATAAATTTTTTGTAAAAGCTTTCCTACTTAACAGCTGAAGCATGCAAATCTGAGCTACCAAGGCCTTATGAAGTTGCAAAAATATCTACAATGCAAATATAGTAGCAAAACCATCTCATATGATCCCACTGTGCAAACCCATTTAAATGCTGCTTGTAAAAAAACTTAAAGACTTAAGCAAGTGGACCCCTTGTGACAATCAGCATTATCCATACAATTTTGTATTTTCTTGAACTTTTTCCACAGCTGCCTATTTGAGCGCTTGACTTACTGCGGCAGCAGAAGAATTGGAGAATACACAAATGAATGGAACTTATACTGACTGTCATCAAGGAGGTCCACTACCTTAAAACAGCAAGTTTTCTGTTTGCTATAATTTGCTTAGCTTTAATTCACAGCACAAAGAATGCTATATATTTTTTAGAGCTTTAGTTGACAGCACAAAGATATTCTATAAAATTAATATAGATCATACATGTATTCTATAAAGTTTCAAGATCATATTTTTTTTAAAAAAAGGAAGAAACAGCAAATTGAAGATTTTTAACTTCTTCATTTTAAACAATAGAATAGAGGCAATAATATCATTAACAACTACAGGTAGAACTTGCCATCTTGTAAAAACTGTAGACAATAGAAACGCTAAAATGCAAGATAAATTTAGTAGCAAACAGTTGTTAGTAAGTGCAAATATAGCCGTAATACTTTTTGTTTCTGTGAGTAAAAATATACAAGTTTAAAGAATATATTTCACTAAATCAGTGAAAGACTAATACACATTCTATCTTTAAGTATGTGTACTTAATAATTAATTTGTACTAATTGGACCAAAACAGATGTGTTGAATAAATAAAAAAAAAAATAATAAAGCAGAAAGCGAAACAATGAAATGAAAACAACAGTCTTTCCATGACTTACGTAATGAGAGGGGAAAAAATGAAAATTCTTTTTTTAAAATGAACAGAAATTTTAATAAAATTGAAAAAATATGTGAAATTGAAAAATTCAGAGTATTTTTTTTAAAAGGAGGAGAAAAAAGTATGTTGGGGATCTCATCCAATGAAAACACAAATCCACAAGAAAACATGACCATAAAATTAAAAATTATTTGGGGGAAAAAGCGTACAACAAGAAAACAGGAGAAAAGCTTCTGACCATGACATTTGAAAACCACAAATAATTTATAAGAAGAAAGTTGTAGTCAAAATTTATACGCATATAATTGACACAATCTCTATTTACTGCAACCCTCAAACTGCAACAGTCTAACCCTGGCAGAAACTAGTCTGTGAAACACCTATACCAAATATTTTACTTCTTTGACAAAATACTAATAATACAAAAATTCTTTAGCTTCTTTGACAAAAAAAAACAACACCTTTATATCCAGAATGAGCTAATTTGGCCTTAAGAAACAAAAGATTACGAACCATAACGTGACTTTCATTTGAATGTAAAGTATATTTTTATGCCATTTTTCTGTAGCTGTATTTTTCTTTATGTTGAACATAAAGAATAGTGTCCTTTCTGACCGATAAAACATCTATCTATGCCAAACAGACAGGGAGTAACAAAAGAATTTTGACATATGTCTTCTGTCAAACCATCTCTAAGAACATGGACAACTTTCCCCCTTACAGTATTACAGGCTTCAATACATTCTCTGTGTTTTATTACAGCAATCTAAGTTCTAGCAAAAGCCAAATAAAATACGTAGTGCGCCTGTAAAAACAGAAAAATACAATATTCCCCTATCCCACGTCCCACTTTATTCCCAGTAGATATACCTGCCAACCCAATTTGTATTAGGACTGCTAAAGTCGACAAATTCAATCCCAGAGGACACACTTGCCAGCCTAATTTTTTTAATGATTGTTTCCGTAGACTATCTTGGCATTGAAATGAAATAAATAAATTTTGTTTCTTGAGTCACTAGAAATTGAAGTGGGTAAATAAATCTGAGCCAGTAAAAGTTTGTTAAAATGTCTTGTAGAGGTGTAATAACATTTTTCAACAGCATTTTCATTATTCCTCACAGTGGACAGTTAACATATCCATTGATTCTGGATAATATATTAGTACAATTTGTTCTCTTACAAGTAACTAACAGCCTTCATAGTGACTGTAGGACTGGCTTCAGGTGTATTGTCTTTTATACCCCAGTCACACATACGGCGCGGATAGCTACGTCTAGCTACGGACAGAAACGTTGTAATCCGTACCTGAGCCGTACCTTAATGTAGTAACCCGTATCAATCCGTACCAGTCTGTACGGCTCAGGTACGGATCGGTACGAATTACTACGTTTCTGTCCGTAGCTAAACGTACCTATCCGCGCCGTATGTGTGACTGTGGTATTATCGTGTCAACACAGAGCACATCCACCACAATGAGGGACTAAAGTGTGCTTTCCCAGTACCGCTAGCCCTGTATGCTCTCATCCAAGGTACACTCTGTAAGATCTATGACACATACTGGAAAGGTAACAGTACATCGAGTATATTGCTATTCATTCTGTTAGATTTTTTGGAGGGGGGGCAATTAATTGCATGATTTGGTCAAATTTGGTACAATGTACGTGAAAATGTTTTTACTCTGGAAGTCTCGGGGAACATAATTTTTCCATTCATGTGTGTTCACAAAAGTTTGACTTCAGGGTAGACTGTTTCTATGGTTCCGACAAAAAGGGTGAAAGAAATAAAAGGTTAGAATGATGCAAAAAAAAGTAAAAATATCAAACTGATTTTAAAACTTCAACTGTATTCTACCATACACATTTTTGTCTAGGTTGACTTATAATATAAAATAGTCAAGACTAGAAGAAAGAAAAATGAAAAAAAAAAGAAGAAAAAAGGTTAGAAAATGGTACCCTTATTTTTGACGGGACAATTCCAGGAAGTGATACTCGCTATCATAACCTGAAGACAAGAAATAAAACATTAGTTTTCCAACAGTTTATCTCTCATATACCTATCTTGTGAAGAAAAGAAATAGAACATGTTTTTTGAACAATGTACCTCTCCAAATCAATAATATCTAATTTGATGCAACATAATAACTAACTTGTTGCATATCTATGGGTGATATATCTTACTTGTTGTATATTCATGAGTGATATATCTCAATGGGTTGGATATCTATCCATGATATATCTCTGTTGCTGCATATGTATCTGTGAAATACCTTACTGCAGCATATCTAAAAATGATCGCAATTGTTACATAATTATATAATATTATGTATTCCTGATTCACTATATACCTTACTTCTGGTGTAACTATCATTGATCTATCCAACTTACTGCATAAGTAAGATATCTTCCTATCTGTATATTAGTATCATATCAGCAATAAATCTTACTTGTTGCATATCTATTAGTGATATATATCTTACTTGTTGCATAATCTGTCGGTGATACAACTAACGTGTTGCATATCTGTAATTCATCACATCTCTTACTTGCTGCAAAGTCATATAATCTGATTTGTTGCAAAATTACCTTTCAGTGATATAACCAGCTTTTTGTACATTTATCGTCAACGTGATTTATTAGATACTAAACTAAATCATTACTAAGTTAATGCTAAGTTAATGCTAAGTTAATGCTAACTTAATTATCACAAATATCTTCAATTTCAGAAGATGCTAGCATTTTCATATTTCGGCTTTACAAGTAGAGAAAACCTTTGATGTTGAAGAAAAATACTATTTTTCCTGCATGCTGGTATTTAGTCTTTATCCGTTAAAACTTTCAGACTGTTTTGTTGACACTTCCGCCCACACATAAGGTGACTGACTCTTTAATCACCGACTCAAGAAGTACACGAATATCATATTACAATAATGAGGTGCACATTTATAGGGCAAAAAAAAATCTAAATATCAACCTAAGAAATGATCAGTGACAGTTATATTGACTGTACCACAATACTGAACCAGCACAATTTCAAAGGGAAGAATGTCTAAAATAAAAACTTCATTTCCTACTTACAAGTTTGTTTTACTATCATCTTCACAAAAAACACAATTATAAGGATAAGAGCCAATTTCCTTCCCAATCTAGAAACCAATTTGACCAATGAAATAAAATAAATAAATTTCCTCGGCTGTGACACTGGCAATTCGTGCTGCAAAGCAGATGTGTCTTTTACATTGACATCGAGTAGAACCGAACACTTTTTTTACTGTAATATGTTTCTGTCACAGCATACTAAACGCAGCAGCGGGGAATTACTTGGAAGTGTCTGAATGCAACAGTACTTAATTTAGGAAGACAGAACAAAGATGGCACCTTTCCAAGGTAACTGACGTACTTTTTCTGCCTTCCTTGATGTATGAGCAGACTTATACCTATTTACGACAGCTTTTGTGTTCCATACGTTTTTAGGGTCTCTTAAAGTCATTATGGTACTGCGAACAAACCTACAATTAATTTATCAGTATTATACCGACAGCCTTAAAAAAATCACCAATTACATACCCAATTTTTTTAATTGACCATCAGTTTGGCATTGAGAAATATACATCCCTTCTTTTTTCTGAGCAATATTCTGCCTCTTTGGTCATGGAGACCCCTTCAGCATATTTCTCAATACAAATCTAAATGACCTATAATTATTCACAATGCAATACAAGACTCATTCCTTGCACTTAAACACTGACTGTAAACTGCCAATTCACAGCAGCTGAATCTATCACTAAATTACCAGGGAAGAGAATAACCGATTAATGCAGGAAACACAAATTTAAAAAAAAATCATTTTCATGGTATCAAAGACCTAAATTTAATATAAGTTACTGTTTTATGGCGCCATATAATTTATGCATGTTTCTGACAACTTAATAGTTGTAGGAAAACTGTTCTATATACAATGAAGATTTGATGTATATCGCCAGTCATTTCCACCATTACAACCTATTTACCAGCGGCAATTGCTAGCTGAGACCATTTTACATGAGTGTATAATTTTCCTGTCTACAGCACAGAGAAAAGGTCAAAACCAAAATGGAGAAAAATATGAGAAAACAAAATGGACAAAAACTCTGGAAAGCAACGATTCCATAACAAGGACATTTCTGTGACCTTGATCTTGGCCCTTCACATGAAAGTAATGGGTATGAAACTTAAGAGATGCCTGAAATTCTACTTGCCTGATTTTTGCACAATCACAGAATTAAAAAGCTCTATAGCACGCGCAAGCTTTAGACATGAAAATCAGTACATATAGTATGATCTGGAAAATAAATACTGAAATTATTTCAGTTATAGTATATATCAACTGGCAGGATAATAAAACGCTTTAACCAAGAATTTTCAAAAAATTGTGTTTGGTACAGGACAGTTTTTGAAATTGAATATATCAGGTAAGCAACTGGGTAAAAACCGTTGTTCTGTATATAATAAGCAAGCTGGATAACTCCGCATTTCAAAGAACTCTACATCCCAAGCCGACTTTTGATTGAAAGGTTTTGAGTTTTACAGGGCACTAACACAGTACTGGTTAGTGTAGTGGGATGAAGAATTCTGAATAGGTTATGGTGCCAAATAGGACTGAAAATTTTGGTTTCACATCATTTACATCAAAATACAAGAATGAGGCATGGAATATGAACCAGAGAGGCTAAGGACAGGCCACCACTCAGCCAAAATATGTGCACGCAAGCACCCTGAAACACTACTGCCTATTAACCCTTACCCTGTTAAATTTCTAGAATGAACTTGTCCATCTTTCAATTTCCAGAGTACCATTAAATGTTAAAAGGGGTGCTTTCCAAAAAGAAACTGACTGAATGGGTCTACACTGGTCGCAAAGGCAGAATCACTTGCCTGCAGCAGGCTAAAGGTTAATTAGATGTTGCATTAATTTTCAACTCTATGACTCAGAATAGTTAAAATAGTGTTTTTAATTATATTGTACAGGAAATAACTGATTCAAGTATAATGAAACTGTACATGTATCTATATGCATATTTAATTACATGAACAGTTCCTAATACAGAATTTTACAATGGTTGTGATACTGGTCATTTCAAGCAGAAGGCAATCTGAGTTTTCCTTCAATATATAAAACAAAACAATCTGACTAAAGTACTTGATCTTCTAAACGAAGATCTGAGAACGACCCATTCACATACGTCTTCTGTATATTTTGGATTTCCAGTATTGTTATTTTTATTTTTGCAAATCTATATTTATTTGAACCAATCAGACGACTTGTTCCAATGTCAAAGAGTAAGAAAAATGTGCAGTCATTCCAGGGCTCGAACCCGGGACCCCTCTCTTACAGAGCAAGTGGCCTACCGACTGAGCTAACCGGCTATCTGACTTATTACGACATAAGAATTGTAAATATCAACAAGAGCACCGCCTTGCGGGTGCTGACGCTCATCTGATTTTTTTTTGTGTAATAGAAATATTGTCCTACCAATGATTTTCTAAGTCTAAAAAGGGCCATCATTCTTGCAAAGAGCAGGATAGAGTTATGTTTCTTGATGTTCAGTGTCCACTTATGATGGTGAAAAACTGTTGCAAGTTTTAAAGCAATAGCTTTGATAGTTTATGAGAAAAGTTGACTTAAACATAATACTCAACCAAGAAAATGATTTTCTAAGTCCAAAAGGGGCAATAATTATTGCAAAAAGCAGGATGGAGTTATGTTGCTTGATGTACAGGGTCAGCTTATGATGGTGAACAAGTGTTGCAAGTTTCAAAGCAATAGCTTTGATAGTTTAAGAGAAAAAGTTGACCTAAACATAAAACTTAACCAAGAAATCTGATATTTTCTAAGTCCAAAAGGGGCCATAAATCTTGCAAAAAGCAGGATGGAGTTATGTTTCTTGCTGTACAGGTTCAACTTATGATGGTGAACAAGAGTTGCAAGTTTTAAAGCAATAGCTTTGACAGTTTAGGAGAAAAGCTGACCTAAACATAAAACTTAACCAAGAAAACTGATTTTCTAAGTCCAAAAGGGGCAATAATTCTTGCAAAAAGCAAGATGGAGTTATGTTTCTTGATGTACAGGGTCTGCTTATGATGGTGAACAAGTATTTCAAGTTTCAAAGCAATAGCTTTGATAGTTTAGGAGAAAAGTTGACCTAAACATAAAACTTAACCAAGAAATCTGATATTTTCTAAGTACAAAAGGGGCCATAAATCTTGCAAAAATCAAGATGGAGTTATGTTTCTTGCTATACAGGGTCAGCTTATGATGGTGAACAAGTATTCCGGGTTTCAAAGCAATAGCTTTGATAGTTTAGGAGAAAAGCTGACCTAAACATAAAACTTAACCAGGCAACGCCGACGCAGACGCCGACGCCGACGCCGACAACCGCTCAAGTGATGACAATAACTCATCATTTTTTTTTCAAAAAATCAGATGAGCTAAAAATCAAGGCTAAATGTAGATTTGCAAAATGTTGTAAGTTAAGCTCTGATTGGCTAGCGAAAGGGTCGTCAGAACGAGGCTATCAATAGGTCGTTCTCAGATCCTATGCGTAGCGTAATAGGATATGTACTTTAGTCAGATTGACCAATCAGACGACTTGTTCGAATGTCAAAGCGTAAGAAAAATGTGCAGTCATTCCAGGTTTCAAACCTGGGACCCCTCGCTTACAAAATAAGTGGCCTACCGACTGAGCTAAACGGCTATTTGACACAATGTGACATAAGAATTGTAAATATCAAAAGTCAAGGCTACAGGTAGATTTGCGAGATATTGTAATTTAAGTTCTGATTGGCTAGCGAAAGGGTCGCCAGAACGAGGCTATGAATAGGTTGTTCTCAGATCCTATGCGTAGCATAATAGGAGATGTACTTTAGTCAGATTGTAAAACAAAATAGTTTACTTGCTTCACAGAATGGGTTTGTTTTCATGTCTCTGTCGGGCTCAGATTAGAATCTCTAACAGTAATGCAGCTATAAAGTATAATTAAAAGTCAGGACCTTGCACTTATGATTTACGGCAAAAGAAACCATACCAGTGCTGAAAACATGATAGAAAATATGGAAAACACCCCCATTAAAATATATGTTGGTAAACGGTACATAATATATAGTAGAAAATCTTTTAGATTTCCTTCCGTCTTCTTTTCCCGCTGCATACGAACTGAAACATTGTCTTACTTGAATTTTTTTTTCAAGGCATTAGTCAATGGTCATAAAAATATAGCAAGTAAAATGTACATAAATTATGCATTTCGCAGATGTTTTTCTTTGTTCATCCCATAGACTGCAACATCTTGTATGTAATGGAGTCACTGTCAAGTTTGATATTTTCAATTTCACTCTAAAAGCCGTACCAAACTTTATTATGTCATGCACTAACAAAAATACGTCAAGAACATTTCAAAGTCTTAAATATTTGAAATGACAGAGAATTGTCAATGATGGCTGTAAAATGCAGGAGGTTTCTTACTTCTCTGGCGACACGTTCCCCCTGGGAGCTAGCATCGCCAATGATAATGGGGTCATTATTTATTCCAGGCTATCAATGCACAGACCAGTCGCCTGGTAATTCAATAAGAATCCTTTACATCTTCTCCCTTTACTGTAGGGAAAATATCTAAATACCTCATATAGACAAACAAACAGTGCAAGGCAAAATTTTTACATTTCTTCCAAACACGTACTGCCTTGGAAGGGGAAAGGAACATTCATCTTGCTTTACAAATGGCCGAACATTTTGTACTCCAAGAGGTTTTTTTTTTAAAGAATGTCTATGACCAGGGAAAATCTTTACATTTTTTGTGATGTAATGCAGCACAGCCATGGAGTGTCTGGCATTTCCCAGGTGCATCCTATCTGCCAAACAGGCCAACATAAAGCTTTTGATGTACAACAAAATCATGCTCTAACTTTGTTTTAAGTCAGAATGTGTTATTTCAAGATCAAATTAATCTTATTTTACACTGACTTGTTTTCTTTTTTTCTGGATACTTTTCTCTCCAGTTCTTCTGGGTTTTTTCCCGATTTAGCATCATTTCAACAATGAGACTTGTGTATAATTTGATAAAGTTACTTCCCTTTCCTTCCCTTAACACCTAACATGCTCTCAAGATGCATATAATATTACAGTCGTTTTTAACGTCTACATTCCTCAACACTCTAATAATTTTGTTTGCAGGTAAAGACCCAGAGGTTGCAAGTTTGAGCCCCACTAGGGTCAGGACCATGCCATATGGCACCAGTATTGTTTTTGTTTTTTTTTTCAGGGAAGAACAGTTTGAACCATTTTATATTTTTTCACACTTTTCAAATAAACGGATTAGAAAAATTTCTTAACCTTCATGTATTGAATTTTAAAAGAAACATCATTCTCTCAATATTTTTATTTTCGTTCATGAAATATTGACAAATCTCCTTCCAATATAATATGGAAGTGATATTTTAATACTTTTGCACCACATCCTACATATCAAATTATGGAAACGCAAAAGGCAAAACCCACATGATCTGAATTGTGTATGACAGAAAGGACTGTATTTCACCTCAGTATGAAGAGAAACAGACATATTCATTAGAAAGTGATTTCTGAATGGCTTTTCCTCGTCAAAAAACTTGTTGTTTTGCAGCAGAATTTTATGTATCTCTTTCTATTTTCCGAAAATTAACGCAATCTTGAACAGCACGAGTTGAACATTTTATTTTGTCTACATGAAAGATGTCAACAGATCCATAAACAATAGAAATAGAAAATAAATAGCCAATTTGACTATTTCTTTACTATCAAGCCAGAGACCGTCACTTTGTATTTTTGTACAACGTTACAAATTTCTTGGAAATATGCCCAACCCTTATAAGGATAACTGGTGAATTGGAAGTATTAAATTGATAATGGCATACAGAACTCTTTACCATACTTCCAAGTCAGTTAATTATTCTATTTTCTTCTAACTCCTTTAATTAATTATAAAAAAGATAAAAAATTTAATTTCAATCATCATATTAAGCAGTACATAATCACATTGTCTGTAACCTTAACTCCTTAAAACTTTTTTTATTTGGTTGGGTTTAACGTCGCACCGACACAATTATAGGTCATAAGGCAACTTTCCAGCTTTGGATGGTGGAGGAAGACCCCAGGTGTCCCTCCGTGCATTATTTCATCGCGGGCGGGCACCTGGGTAGAACCACCGACCTTCCGTAAGCCAGCTGGATGACTTCCTCACATGAAGAATTCAATGCTCCGAGTGAGGCTCGAAACCACATCGATGAGGGGCAAGTGATTTGAAGTCAGACACCTTAACCACTCGGCCACGGAGGCCCCTTGCTGAAAACTATATCCCCAACCATCTTTATTTACTCCAAAAACTACTTTAACTTCTAGAAACCTTATATGGTATTTTTTTTATTCTAATTAACTTAAAACTACGGTAACTGAAGGACCTGTTTTGTGTAATAAAGTACCAAGGAGAAAATGCTGAAAAAACACATACTAATTTTCCTCGGAGTCCCATATTTCACGCTGTTAGTGCGACACCGCTATACAACAAAGTGTTTACAAACACATAGCCAGATATCGAACACAGAGCAATGTTGTTAATATTTAATGGAATTTCAACAACAGTATGACTAGAGCAAATGGAATTGATGAATTTTTGCCATGAAATAATGCACCGTTGTTCCACTGCCAATCTAAATGTTTCAAATAGTTGTGAATACCGAGAGATAAAAAAATTCTTTGTGCAATGTGAACAAACTTTGTTCATTTTAAATATTTTTTGTTCATTTTATGACCTCCATTGCTTCATGCCTAATGCTATTTTATAGTGGTTCATTTTTTTGTTGTCACAGCTCTAGAATTCCACAAGGCATAATATTATACCTCAATCATCATTCTGACTTTTCTTAAAACTATGACCAAAAATGCAAGAAGAATTTTGATGCAAGACAATGCCCTTTCTTTATCAAAAACCCATTAAAAAAAATAAGCAAGCTAAAACAATCTTATTACATTAATGTCTTTTATAAATAATCCTATCCTATTCAGCAGTAATATGGAATGAAACATCAGCCAGTAGTACATGGACGAATTTTAGACAAGCCAATCGCAAACAAAACTAAAAGTTCCTTCAATTATCCAGGTACATGCCTGTACAGACAGAGTTGTAGCATGTATTCTGAAATGTTAGAAAAAACAAGACTCTGCCTTTCCAAATATTTAGAGCAGTCTTGTCCTGGCTTAAACTTCCAATTAATTTGTATCAAGGAATTTCACTGGCTGGGTGGTTACACATGGACAATGGAAGTTGGCCAACATGTGTGCAAGGGACATACCAAGGGTTGAGCATTGATATATTGTAACTGTGTATAAATAAACAACAAGATACAATAGTTCTGGGCCTAGCCCTCAACATGCTGTTGGATCTAACTTCGCACTGACACATGATAGGTCATATGGTGACTTTCCAGATTTAATGGTGGAGAAAGACCCCAGGTGCCCCTCCGTGCATTATTTCATCACAAGCGGGCACCTGGGGAGAACCACCGGCCTTCCGCAAGCCAGCTGGATGACTTCCTCACATGAAGAATTCAACGCCACGAGTGACGCTCGAACCCACATCGATGCGGGGCAAGTGATTTGAAGTCAGCGACCTGCCACTCGGCCACGGAAGCCCCCCCTCTCAACATGTAATTTTGTAACAATTATGAGCAGAAAAATAAGCATATTCACACATTTCTACTACGGTACCTGATGCTATTAAGGTCAACCTAGAAAAATAATCAAACAAGCAATGAAATGTAAATGAAACCTCTAACTACACTAGCCTGACATTATGAACCTCAACTTCAGAATTCCTACCAAGTTTTAATAATTCTGGACAAGATAAAATTGTGCAAATATGGACGGAAAGCCGATAATTGGATTAGGGAGAACAATCATATACCCCATTATCGCGACGATCATTTCAAACATTTATTTATATATTCTGACAGCCATATTACAAAAAAATCATTTGTTCAAAGGAAAGCAGGCTTAGAATCCATGACAATTACAATGTATGGAGGAATGTAAATAATCGTAAAACCCATATAATACAGTACCATGTTTCACTGGGGAATTTTCTTTGTTTAAGTAACAATGCTGTGTCTAAAGCACAAATCAAGGCTTTGTTTAACTGAAGATGACTCAAATTCTGTACATACAAAAGTCATAATTGAAGAAAAAAATCTATGCGGAATACTTTCCAATTATGTTTTTGCAGGACAGATAATTTGAAGTATAGCTGAAGACTCTACGTGCTAATAAGTGAGATAATTTCTTTTGTACAAATACCAATTACCTATTTTCTACAAGTGTTAAATAACATAATTTTCCTTTTTTTTTAAACATGTTTTGTCCCCCACAAGTAGTCTCTAGTAACAAAATACTTTAAATCATGTTCATTATCAAATGTAGGGCAGCAAGAAAGGCAAAAAATTATTGTACAGAAATAGAAAATATGAGAATCCAATTTGGGTCAAAATGAATTTAGCCGAGATTTAATATTATGTTTTTTTATGTTGGATGATAATTGTCTTTGTCTTCCTTTTCGTTTAATTTATTTATTAATTTATTTGGGTTTTACGGCGTACCAACACACTATAGGTTATATGGCGCCAAACAGGACTACAAATTTTGGTTTCACATCTCATTTACATCGAAATAAAAACATGAGGTATGGAATCAAAATTTGCATACCTGCTGGAATCACAGAGTTACAGCAAAACCAAGTGTTAAGACCCTATAAGTCGCCTCTTACGATCATGCAAGGGTAAGGCAGTGGTTCCAATTCTTTTCATACATAGATCGTCCCAGAACCACATGGGGCTCCTTTTCGTTTAAAAAAAAAAAAACGATTTCTCAACATAAACTATACAGAAAAGTTTCTCTAATCTTAAAAACAGCATACTGGTTAATACTTTCAGATTTCTATTTTGGATTCTGTACCAGTAACAACTCTGCCTTTTCCTCAAGCTATATTACTGACAACATATCTATCTATCTATCTATATATATATATATATATATATATATATATATATATATATATATATATATATATATATAACATTTCCACATACTGTCAAATCATTTAATTTCGTGGTTTTGGTCAATTTGGCAATTTCGTCGGGATATGAATTCGTCAATTTCAACTTTTGAACATAAAATTAATTGGAATTTTACCTGTTTTTTTTGGGATTAAAATTCGTGGATTGACCCAACCACAAAATCTACGAAAATTAGTCCCCCACGAATATTAATGATTTCACAGTAAATCGAGATGGAGAACAGTATCTCCACATAAATCAAACAGGACAAACGATCCGCATAAATCTGAGATGGAAAACAAGATCTCCACATAAATCAAAGCAGGACAAACGATTCACATAAATCTGAGATGGTGAACAATATCTCCACATAAATCGAAGCAGGACAAACGATCCACATAAATCTGAGATGGAAAACAAGATCTCCATATTATTCAGGGACAGACAATAACATCTCAACATAAATCACAGATGAAGGACAAGATGTCTAAATAAATCAGAGATAGAGAACTATATCTCCATAACAGTTACAGATGAAGAACAACATCTCCACATAAGTAAGAGATGGAGAACAAAATGACGTTAAGACCTATTGCCTTAAGCACACCATCACAAAGAACATTTCATCTGTATGATATTCATGAACCATTTGACTGAACAGCCCAGCATAATGTCTGGTTTTGAAAAACTTAACTTCTAACAAATAATTCAAGATCTCTTTAGTTGGGAGATATTTCTTGATGAGAAACTGTTACCACATTTAGAGATGGACTGGAACTATAACAGTTCCTGCACATTTTAATCAATCGCTAATGCAAGATTTGATGTTAAAAGTTACATTAAAATGAAAAACTCATTATTTTATCAAGACAACATGGACAGCATGGGGGTGATAAATAGCTTAATCCAATATAAATGGCAATTAATAATCATTCAAAACCTTAATAGATAGAAGAGTGTGTAAACAGTTCTTGGGTAACGATATATACATTGCCCTCAGGATGAATTAACATGTTTAAACATATAATAAATCTGAAAACCCCCCTTATTAGCTAATATTTACCAAGATCTTATTATCTTTTCCTTACATGTAATATTGTACTAATCCACATATTTGTTTCTTTACAAATTACTCCGACGTTGTTTGAACTGTACTTGTTTTCGAGAGCAGGCAAACAGAAAATCGGACCGTTAACAGACATGTAATGTCATCACACTTCACGTATCCAAGTTTCTCGATAAAAAAACAGTCATGAATTCTTAATCTTCAAATATTTGCAAACCTTATTTTTTACCAATCATTAAGCATGTGTACATGTCTTATCCAAGATTTTAGTGTAAGTTAATCTCAAATTTTTTAGGATGACTGTAAAAATTAATTAATTTAACATTAAAAGCTTTACTGTAGGACAAAATACATATTTTGTTTAACTACCCACAGATTAAGTGGCTTTTTATGCAGCATGTTTTATAAACAGGAAGATACAAAATATGTCTACACTGGAGTTCTACCTTTTTCCATATACCAGTTTTAAATCTACTTGCACGTTTTTTGTGGGTTTTTTTGTTTTGGGTTTAACGCTTTCAACAGTATTTCAGTCATGTAATGGCAGGCAGTTAACTTAACCAGTGTTCCTGGATTCTGTACCAGTACAAACCTGTTCTCCACAAGTAACTGCCAACTTCCCCACAGAGGTGGAGGATGAATGATTTCAGACACAATGTCTTTAATCAAATCCTCACGGAGACTGATAGAACTCACAACCCCACGGTCCGTAGACCAACGCTCTCCCTACTGAGCTAAGCCGGCAGGCTACTTGCATGGTTTTTAGTTAGAAAGAGAGAATTTAAATCATATGGTGGAGGATGACGCCAGGTGTTCCTCCAGGCACTGTTTCAGGCACTTGGGTAGAAACACCAGCTTTACGTAAACCAGCTGGATTGCTTCTTCACAAGAAAAATTCTACAGCCCAAGCAATGTTTTGATCCCACATCGTAGGGGGCAAGACATTCAAAGCCAGTTATCCTAACAACTCGGCCATCGAGTATTATGGATTATAATGATAAACAAAATGCTTGAATACAGAACTTTTCTTTTGTCATAACTGACCGTAATAGAAAATAACATAATAAACAGACTGTTCAAAAAAGTTCATACTAATCTCCTGAGAGACTTTTCTTTATAAAATGTCTTTATATAGGTTTAACCAGGTTAGCGTTTAAAAACAATTGAAATATCAACCTCAAGAGACTGGGACATGTAACAAGAGCTGTCGGATGACAGCGCGCTCGACTATTCGAAGAACTGATTGAAGAATGGGGTCAAAATATTTCCATAGATTTTCAGACAAAAGAAAAAATGTATTAAACAAAAGATGTTCCTGTATTTGTGGATTTCGATTAGTCTTGCACTAAATGGCAATGTGTGACCATGATGGCAAATATGTTAAGTTATATGTTAGGCAAATATGGACTTGCATGAAAAATTTAACAAATTTCCAAGTCCAAGAAGGGCCATAATTCAGTCAAAATAGTTGACAGAGTTATGAACTCTTGCCTACAGATGGAAATCATGTTGACAAACTAGTGTTAAAAGTTTCAAAGCCACAGTTCAAATAGTTTTGACAAAATGCTGACTTGTAAGAAAAACCGAACAAATTTCAAAGTCCAAAAAGGGCCATAATTCAGCAAAAATAGTAATCATAATGATAAACAAGTATTTAAAGTTTAAAAGCCATGTGTCAAATAGTCTTGACAAAACATGGACATATACAAAACAGAACCAATTTCCAAGTTCAAAAAGGGCCATAATTCAGCCAAAAAAGATGAGTTATGTACTCTTGCCTATTGATAGAGACTATTATACTGAACAAGTTATAAAAGTTTCAAAGCCATATGTCAAACACTTTACACAAAATATAAACTGGTACGAAAAACTTAACCAAGATTTCTAAGTCAAAAGGGGCCATAATTCAGTCAAAACACTTGAGAGAGTTATGTACTCTTGCCTATAACTGGACATGGTGATGGTAAACAAGTGTTGAAAGTTTCAAAGCTTTATCTCAAAAGACTTTATCAAAATCTGGACTGGTACGAAAAACTTAACCAGGGTGTGACGCCGACTCCGACACCGACGCCGTGGTGAGTAGGATAGCTCTACTTATTCTTCGAATAGTCGAGCTAAAAAGAAGATAGGACCATTTTGAAAATGTATGTCACAACGCCTACACACTGCATTTTATAAGATTCCCTCATATGCAGTTACCATAGCAATTTTGTAGACAGACAATATTCTTAAGATCTTCTTTAGCATCCAAAAAGTTAGAAACTATGACTGAAAATGTGGAAACATATTTAATTAAACAATCAAGGCCTTGTGTGGTTTAATATCGGATATACCATGGTTAAGAATTCTGATGCTTGGGTATTCAACTGCATTAATGTTATATCATATGATTAAACACAGGTCCTCATAAATATTGTTATTCTAACATGAAATCTACAGCCACTGCTCTGTTTAGGAACCTGATAACACATGGGAAAGTTTGGCCTCTTATGCGTCTGTGTGACAAACCGTTGTATATTGCAGAATATAAGATGCTTGACTTCCTTCTTTGTTTAGCAGACATAAGAATTAAGCCATGTAAGTATAATAAATTTCAACTTGGAATATTTTTTATAAATACTAGTATGTCTTTTTAATATCTCATAAACAACTTTAGACAACTTATTATAGGCACTATAAACATATCTTTAGTCAAAAAAGCAACATTGCTTGAAGATGTCAAAACTTTAATCAAAGAACCAATCAAAAGAAAATCAACAAAATGGCCATAACGGCAGGCACCTGACCTTGACCTTCTGACCTTAAATATATTTGATGACAATATGCATCATTAAGAAAGCTTTATCTCTATTAGCTCTGATGATCCCTAACAGGTACCTACAACAACCATTTGAACAAACTTTAGGCTGTTCTATACAAGACTGCTACAGACCAAGTTAGGTGAAGACCCATCAACTTGTTCATGAGAAGAAGTTGTTAACATGCTGTTTTTTTGTTGTTGCTGTTTTAATGTGGTGGACCCTAAAAGGGGACAGGTGGAAGCATCTTTAAAAACTTGATAGAGGCCCCATCCAACAATACTACAGAAAAAGTTTGGTATAATTCAGACCAGTGCTTTCATAGGAGATGTTGGAGTGGTTAATAAGAAAAAGTAGTTCAATGTTGAAGTAGTTCATAAGAAAAAGTAGTTCAAAGATTTTTTATACTTCAAGTTGACCCTTACAGCGGCCATGACAAACCATATTGAAACAAAGCTGAGAGAAGTTCAAACAAGGCTTCTACATACCAAATTTATCGAAGATACATTAATTTGTTCATGAAAAGAAACTTTTTTTTTTTAGCTCTAGCAGCCACTAAAAGGGGCAAAACAGAACCATTTGAAAAAAAAAACAACTTGAGAGAGCTCTATACCAAGATGCAAAAGACCAAGTTTATTGTAATTCAGACTAGTGCTTTCAGAGATGTTCAGGCATTCTTGCAGGATGTTCTAGGCCACACCATGCACCTGCACGTATAGCTCACTCTGATCAAAGTTCAAATGAATTAAAAAAGGTTCTAAAACAGATTTAGTCATAACTTAAATTAGACTGGAACTCCCGTTACACACATATTTTGTATTTAATGCACAATTACTGAACTTTCTACGAATGAATCAGTAATCATAATGCATCATGTCAGTGTCATTTCTTATTAATATAACTTGTATATGCTTTCGTGGCTGGCAAGGATACAGACAGCATCACTTATGACCGACAACCGAAAAAGCATACAAAAAAAAAACAGAATCATATAGAAATAGCACACTGTAATTTCTTGTTCCCTACTGTAAGTCTGTAACTGATGATTTCATGCCCTATTCACCAAAAATACCTGGTTTAAAGTTTACCCCAAATATGAAAGAGAAGGAAGTAAAGGAATAAGCATCATCATTTATAAATGTGACACACCTAGATAGTAACTCTTTGAACACAAGTCTGGCTTTTCAAAATAAAAACTACAATTTAATCAAACAAAATGAATGTTGATATAGTTGTATATTACAAGAACTAAACTGAAATTTCTAATTAATATTGAATTTACATGTGCCAAGTCGTTAACACATCCCTAGTGAAAATGATTTCATTTTCTACAACAATATTCAGCATGTATATGTACAGTCATGTTACCATGACATCACAAAATAGAACGTTTCTCCTTCAGATGTAACTTTTGATGGATAAATATAAGTAATGAACATTCTCGAATGTCTAATATAACCTACAAGCAAGAAGCAAAATGCCTCGAAATTGTTATATTATCTGTCTTGAGATCAATGAAAAAGTCAGCAGAATAAGGACTGGGGGAATTGATGTCATTAAACAAGTTATCTCATTTCAATATCTAAATTGTTGAGTAATTATAGACTTTACTTTTAAGATCAATGCCTTAGGCTTCATCATACAATAAAAGGAAGTATACACAAATTATACACTACAAATAATTTTATTTATGTGGAGTTAAAACTGACATTTAATTTCCTTTTATGTATATATAATCATAATAATAATACTATAAAATCTGTTGTTTTGTGAAAACATACAATACTGACAGCTGTGATGGTATCTGTATAAATCATTTTTTTACCATTCATACAGCAAAATATGTTAAAATAACCATTTTCTGAAAGGAAAATGAAATAAGTTATACACAAATTGAAAAAGAAGTTTAAAATGAATTCAGAAAATATCAACCTACCAAGTTCTGTTTAAGGTCCAAAGGGACATACTGAACATAGTAGTAGGGATGCATCCTCGTAAGTCCCGGTCCGAGAAACCTTCTTGTCGTTGTCGGTACGGTAGAAACTGCCTTGAGTGTTGGTGCTGGTGCAGCTAGCGCAGGTGAAGCTCCGAGTCCTGATAGTCCTGTATTGATGGTAAGTGCCGTGGAAGGCGCTGCGGCTAACTTGTGCACTGACTGATAGGCAGGTGATGGGATGATCAGCGGCTCAGTCAGTAAATCCAAACTCTGTGCTTCAATCATGGATAACAATAGGACGGAATGTATTCCGTCTCGCTCATCAAACTTTAGGAAATCTTTTCTTTTATAGCCGCGACAGTGAGTGTTTCTTTTAAATTAAATTACAATCACAGACATGTATGTCACTTAAAATCTGTCAGACTAAGACATATACTCCAATTGCCTATAGCAAAATGGTATGAAGCGAATAAATGTCTCCTCGAAGAGAATTCTGCGAGGAAATGAACTATGAATTTTTTACACAGTTTGTCACCGTTATGTGGAATATGGCCCGCCTATGGATGATATACTATCTGGTTGTTAGCTCTTACCTTGGGGACCCTGCCGTTCAATAAATTTCTATTCTTTCTAATGGTGTCATGCACTGTCAATTCACACACGCTTCTACATGGAGCAACAGCACATCCGATACGAATAGAAACACATGTAACGACTCAATAAATCTTGCTCCTCTAAATCACAATGGTATTAGTCTCTCAGTAATCTACTTTTTCATTCATATAAAGTCCTTTTCTTTTCTCTGACGGAATGTTTTATGTGATTGTCTCACTGTTCATCAGAACAAGAAATAGCGGTGACAGAATCTCATCCAATTACGAGTTAGGAAACGTGTAGCGATAATACTGTTGAAACTCTCATCTATGCCTATGACCTTTACAAATAACAACCGTTAACTATGTTTAACTATTTTAAGTGAGCGTATTGCCGAATAATGCTTCAAACGGGACAATCATACGGGTAATTATCCCTGCCGGCTTCTATAGAGGTACTGTTGATTTTTCTGTCTACCAAATGGCAGCAATTATATTTTATTCATGGTCACCTCAACAATGAAAACGAAAATTAGCAATTATGACACGCAAAGATGACTCTAAATATGAAACTCGCTTTGATATATCAACTTTCGAAAAATCCATATATTTTTATAAATTATTCAGATATATTTGAAACTGACTAAATATGAGAAAATATCCAATATGAAATTCTGCTATCAGCTGTCACCCAGACAAGTAAAAGTGTTCCATCCAATCAATGACCACAAGGCAATACGGTGGTAATTAAGTTAACCCCAAAAGTGAACAAGTTGAATTAGTTAAATTAGTAAAATGACAGCACAGCCTCAGGGGTACCTATCACGATATGTAATACAATTTCCTTAAGATCAATCATGTATTCAGACCCCAGCTATGACAAACAAGCGTGGTCGAATTTTTGGCTAGTGTACATTCAATCATGCAGATCTAACCAAATATAATGATCATTTGCATCAAATCAAACCAGCGATTACCCATAATGCTTTTCATATGCAAATTAGGGCTTGAGATTCTTTGCTCAACAGTTCAAACAGCCCCGATGACATGAAATTTATTACAACGACGAACTGCTTCATAAGGCTGAGTACATTTCTACACATATCTGGAAAGATTAAAACTTAAAATGAATTTAATCCCCTTGGGTAAATGTTTGAGATACATCTCAAGATGGGGAATTCGTGTTCAAGATGGTATTGTAGGACAATATTGACTTATTTCCTAATTGCTTTTGACTTGTATCATCTGCTCTTGTAAGTTGGAATTCTTCGAGAAACTCTCATCTAAATATAATGTCATTACACTGGTATCTCTCTGACAATTTCGCCACAAGGAAACGCAAGACATCTGCATTCAAAGAATATTGCCTGAACATGGCATTTTCTTTTGTCACTTTTGTACATGTTTATTAGCAATACTGTATTTATACAAATAAACCATTCTCTTCCTATGCAGACTTTGCTCAAAAATGGAAAATAAATGGTATGAAGCGAAGAAATATGGAAAAAAAAAAGGTCATGCAAATTACCTTCCATTTGATTTTACATTAAAAGAACTCTGCAAGCTATGACATTCTAACAAATCTTAGCGAACTCTAGTCAAGTCGAGCTTAACTGCGTCAAACTTGAGTCACTGAACTTAAAGCTTTAGTAAACAAAACAAAATGAGAAATGCGTCTCTTTTAGAGAAATTCTTCTTCAAGCATTGAAGTACATCTTAACTGATTTAGGACGATATCTTAACTCTCGTCAGTGGCAGGAATGATGTCGTAGTGATCGAGATTTCGCCAGATAATGATGGGTTTCCTACAGATACCGTATTTTCAATTTCACTTTTTTTGCCTTCGAAGAGAAGCACATGGATTATTCGATAGAATTGGCATCAGTAAATATCTGACCTTCTGGTGATTTCAACACAATGTTACTGCCATTTTCAGCACCAAAATTTGATTATTTAGATGAAATAGAACAATTTCCTGCCTAAGTTAAGGCTAGACGCTGGTCAATAATAATGCTTCTGGCCGTCCTATGCGACAAGACAAGCGCAAGGGAATAACCTGCTGTGCTACGACCAAATATTTCTCGCAAACAAGACAATGATATTTGCTATCAAGTCAGGGAAAATATATTTATTTCTTCTAGAAAAGTGTCCAAACACTGCACATTCCAAGCAGAATATAGACAGGAAAATTGACAGAACACATCACCTTCTGGATTATCTTATTCTTCAATACAAGCTACGGCAATCTTCCTTATTGTTTATCAAATTCAGGGCATGGGAAAGAAAGGTCATAGCTTTCCCCTCCACCAGTCATTTCTCCTTACGAAAAGGGGATATTCCATAACTTAATGTTTGGTAGCCAGGAGAAAGGGTTCTATAGCATACAATATTACTGACTGAAAAACTCAGTTCTGGGGAAAAAAGGAAATTCCATAACTTACTGGGAGTGGGGGAGAGGGCAATCAATTCTGACAAGCAGGAAAACTCCATGAATTATTGTTTACAAGAGTTTGGTCCAAGGAAAGCTGGAAATTTCATAACATTAGTCTAGGTCAGCTCTGAGCAAAATGGGAAATTCTGTAAACATAACTCTTTCCTAAGGTAAGTTCTAAAGAAAAGAGGAAAATTCATGTACCTGTCTATAAAGACTACCCTTGGGAGAGCCAAAATGTGGTCTTTTTTGGGTGGTGGTCTTTATTCACAGGTTAAAATGGGAAACAAAGCATGCAGTCTTTAGAGCCAGGTGGTCTCTGTTCAGAGGTGGTCTTTAACACAGGATTGACTGTATCTTATTATTTGCTAAAGTCTTGCTACAGTCTTGCTACAGTCTTTTTCTAAGGAAAACGGGAAAATCCATAGTTTATTGCTGCCGATGTTAGGTCTGAGCAAAAAGTGAAATTCCATCAATTACTTAATGTATGCACTGTTATGTAGGAAATGTCACCAATAATACTGCTTGTTAATGTTGTTTAGCAAAAAAACTGGGTATTTTCATATTAGCACAAGAGCAGTCTTAGAGAAAATTTAGTAAATCTTCTACAAATTTCAGGAAAATGGTGAAACACTTGTGGTGACCAAAACTTGGCATAAAACATATTGGAAGTAAATGAAAACTCGTTCAACTGCAGGAAAAAACCTGTTTCTACTATAATGTCACACAAAAGTAAAACATAATACTGTAACATTTTCAATCAACTGAAATAGAAGGAAATATTCATAAGCTGCTGCTAAAGCCATATGAGCCGTGCCATGAGAAAACCAACATAGTGGGTATGCGACCAGCATCCGCGCAGTCTGGTCAGGATCCATGCTGTTCGCTAATAGTTTCTCCAATTCCAATAGGCTTTAAAAGCGAACAGCATGGAGCCTGACCAGACTGCGCGGATGCACAGGCTGGTCTGGATCCATGCTGGTCGCATACCCACTATGTTGGTTTTCCCATGGCACGGCTCATATGAATATTTCAAACACAATATTTGCGTTTCAATTAGGCAAATGTACTCTGCTTTGTTACCAGGCTTGTCGAGACACACAATCTCCAAGTATTTTCAGATTATATGGAAATAATGACAGCAGCTCGTTTTTTATCAGTTGTATCTTCTATTTACCAATTTAATGCTGTGCCTAGCTCACGCGTAAAATGTTACAATTTTTTCCAGTTCCGTTCAATGACTTTCTATTTTATGTAAATAAGGCCAATAAATTAATAAAATTACATGGCTTTGATCAAAACGGCATTCAGAGGCATGCTCTTAGGGCAATGCATTCAACACCACCATTGCTTTTATAAATATTAAATTTGCAACATGCCGTATACTAAAGAACATTCTAGCACTTAAAGATTTTCTTTTATAAAAACACAGAAGGATTTTGCTGTGTATTGTCTTTTTGATTAGAACACGTTTTGCAAAATGACTTACTTTTGTCTATTCCAGTTTACTCCCTCGTATTTAAAACAGCATTTTATTCCAGATTAATATCCCTTTCTGGTGAAATTCGAATGTGTTAGAATGGAAATAGATTTTAGTTTTGCATGCTTTTTTGGCAAATAATACATGTTTTTTCGTTCAGATGAGTTGTAATTAATTACTCAGGCCTTAATTCGTCCTTTGTGATTAGATTACTATGCATCTGAACTCAAAACTGTGTTTTATATGCCAACAAAGCACGCAAAACTAAACTCTATTTCCCAAGTAAAATACATACTCTATACTAAAAGCAGTGATATACATGCCATATACTAGAGGCAGTGATAATATACATGCCATTTTACTTCTGGCTGTGAAATGCATGCTTTATATTACAGGCAGTGTAATACATGCCATTATACTAAAGGCAGTAAAATACATGCCATTATACTACAGGCAGTGAAATACATACTATATACTACAGGCAGTGATATACATGCTATATACTACCAGGGTTTTCTTTTCCTTCATAATAGGGGCTGTTAACAGGCCCCTTCCCTTCAGAAAATTTCTTTTAAATCATGCAGTTTTCCCCCAAAAATTAACTTTACATCAGGTTTTTTTATTCCCCTTTGCCCAGATACAGAGCTATTTTCCCCCAAAATCACAGGCCTGGGCCCCTTCCCCTTCTGGTAAAAAAAAACACCCTGACTACAGGCAGTAAAATACATGTCAAATACTACAGGCAGTGATATACATGCCATTACACTACAGGCAGTTAAAATATATACCATGTAGGCCTGTTTCATGTGCCAAAATGTTTAGTATCAGAATACAAGTACATACAGTATATTACATCTCTACTGATCTATAAATTCTGTAGACAGATTAAAAAATTGTATTTTAGCTATGATATTTTCCCAAACAGACCTACACAGTATTTTCTTTTTTTCTTTATCAGACCTACATTTTTATGCAGTTTGACCGACACAACAGATCAATTTCAGAGAAAAAACATAATTGAAATTTAATCATTTTCAGAGAAAATAGAAAGCTATATAAAGGGTCATGATAATGTAGGTGCCATAGTTTTTATGAATATAAATTATATTTATTTCTTGTTAAATCCTATTTCTCATATATCTGTCATTTGAATATTTCATTTACATAGTAGGAAGTCTGACTGAATACTTTTTGATAACATCTCTTTCTTGTTCTAGCTGCAATATTTCGAGCAGTGCTTTTCTAACTGTGAAATTGTATAATTATATTCCTTATTTGGACAGCTGCTTCATCTGTTTTAAACATGAAACTATTCGCCTTGTGAGACTTTAAATAGTATAGTGATGAGTTCACGTAAATACCAAAAGTTGCTCCAGGGGTATGCATATACATGCAGAACAAATCATTAATGTGTAATAAACATGTCAATATTTAACCTTCATTAAAACTATTTAACCTTTAGACTGCTGGCAGCAAGTGACTCTGCCTTTGCGACCAGTGCAGACCAAAATCAGCCTGCACAGATGTGTAGGCTGATCATGGTCTGCACTGTTCGTTATTCAGTCAGAAAATCAGTGAACACCCCTTCGAATAATAACTGGTATTGCCCAAACTGAATGATGGACCAGTCCATTTTAGAAATTTAGCAAGCTAAGGGTAATATCACTTACTAAAATTGGACATTTTGGAGAGATATGAAACTGGATTCAATTTATTTCATCACAAAATTAAAGACCTATTTAAAGGAATTTCATTACTTCAATTGTCAATCTGAAAGCCATTTCATTGCTGCAGATAATTAAGGGAATGTAATTCTCTTAGTTTTCTCAATGAAAAAGAAAAAGCTATGGGAGATCTGTTTTAAAAGAGTTCTTTTTTCCCCCCAATCATCCAGCTTTTGTGCTATGCTGCCAGTTTCACGTGCAAACTCTTTCAAAGAAAATCATGTAATCCCGTGACCAAATTAAAATTACTGCTGGTCGTGGATGGTAGGCATGCAAGGCTCTCATCAAGGGATGTTGGGACGCAGTCTGTGTGTCCATGAACATTTTACGTCGCAGTCTATCATGTACTCCAAATGAACGCTAACATGGTGTGAGACACGGATTTTAATACAACTTTTTCAAAGGCCATCAGCAGGAAAAATGTAAATGAAGAATGACAACATGCAATTTAAACACTAATCATTGTTACAAAGAAATCACAGGAAACTGATGAAAATTTCTGTAACAAACACAGTCTTATTTCCAAGAAATCCAAGCTTAAACGTATTGACCTTGAACTAATTTCATTAAGTTTTACAGACAGGTAAGGTATTAAATCCTCATTTGTCGTTTGTCATAGAAAGAGATCACTGCCAAGGGCACCTTGTTTACATATTATGGAATGAGTTTTTTCATAAATATTTACAATTTTAATTGTTTTTTTTTGTTTTTTTTAAATCCCTCTTTATTTTATGGCTCTTCACTTCTTTTAAAAAACATTTTGTGAACTATTAGCTTCCTTCGTTCATACAGGGCGCAAGAGACAATATTTAAGGACTTTTCAAGCACATTTTCTAAATTCTCCAGAACTACTTTTCTTGAAACCTTGTCTTGAAATCACAGTACCAACAACATTAATCAACCTTTTTCAATCACTCATTGTAAAAAAAGTATATATAATTCCTAAGGTTTATCTGGCCCTTATATTCAGGTAAGTTTTATTTGGATATATAGGGATTCGGCTGTCAGCATCAGAGACGAAAATCTATTTAAGGCGTTACATTGTTTAAAGATAAACAAAACTGACCAGTCTGTGAAATGATAACAAAATTAAAGTCAACAAGCCAACGAAGGTGACGTTTGCGTAATTTAAACAAGAGGACCATGATGGTCCTGAATCGCTCACCTCTTCCCACATGACCCAGTTTTGAGTATGACGTCATTATTTGACACAGTGACCTAGTTTTTGAGCTCATGTGACCCAGTTTTGAACTTGACCTAGATTTTATCAAGATAAAAATTCTGACCAATTTTCATGAAGATCCATTGAAAAATATGGTCTCTACAAAGGTCACAAGGTTTTTTCATTATTTGACCTATTGACCTAGTTTTCGAAGAAACGTGACCCTGTTTTGAACTTTACCTAGATATCATCAAGGTGAACATTCTCACAAATTTTCATGAAGATCTCATGAAAAATATGGCCTCTAGAGAGGTCACAAGGTTTTTCTATTTTTATACCTACTGGCCTAGTTTTTGACCGCACGTGAACCAGTTTCGAAACTGACCTAGATATCATCAAGGTGAACATTCAGATCAATTTTCATGAAGATCCATTGAAAAATATGGCCTCTAGAGAGGTCACAAGGTTTTTCTATTATTTGACCTACTGACCTAGTTTTTGAAGGCACATGACCCACTTTCGAACTTGACCTAGATATCATCAAGGTGAACATTCTGACCAACTTTTATGAAGATCTCATGAAATATATGGCCTCTAGAGAGGTCACAAGGTTTTTCTATTTTTATACCTACTGACTTAGTTTTTGATCGCACGTGACCCAGTTTCGAACTTGACCTAGACAACATCAAGATGAACATTCAGACCAACTTTCATACAGATCCCATGAAAAATATGGCCTTTAGAGAGGTCACAAGGTTTTTCTATTATTTGACCTACTGACCTAGTTTTTGTCGGCACGTGACCCAGTTTCGAACTTGACCTAGATATCATCAAGGTGAATGTTCTGACCAATTTTCATGAAGATCTTGTGAAATATTTGGCCTCTAGAGAGGTCACAAGGTTTTTCTATTTTTCGACCTACTGACCTAGTTTTTGATGGCAAGTGACCCAGTTTCGAACTTGACCTAGATATCATCAAGGTGAACATTCTGACCAACTTTCATGAAGATCTTGTGAAATATATAGCCTCTAGAGAGGTCACAAGGTTTTTCTATTTTTAGACCTACTGACCTAGTTTTTGAAGGCACATGACCCAGTTTCGAACTTGACCTAGATATCATCAAGATGAACATTCTGACCAACTTTCATAAAGATCCAATGAAAAATGTGACCTCTAGAGTGGTCACAAGCAAAAGTTTACGGACGCACGGACGGACGCACAGATGGACGACGGACGACGGACACCGCGCGATCACAAAAGCTCACCTTGTCACTTTGTGACAGGTGAGCTAAAAAGTTCACTTGGCGGTGTCAAATGCGGAGCCCTAGAGCCGCAGCCTGTCAAATATCATTTTGATGACTTTCCCGTACCTATACAGCTGGTTGGTGTTTGATATTTTCACTTTAATATAGCGTTTCAATTGAAAGCGTCTGAGCAACATCGACTTTGAGGACAACACAAGTCAATACTGATTTTAATGAATAGATCTTTACTTCAATAAAGGTAGGAACATTTTTATAAAATTTTTGTTCACGGGTTAGTATCAGATCGTAATAACATTTAATCTTTATAAATGTCCGCTGTGAATTTTGTAAAACATGAATTACTGCACTAAGTAAACGCATGCACAGGCAACAGCGGTCACGCTTCAGTTATCACAAAAGAAACCAGCATATGGGATTAGATTTAATGAAAAAGTGAATATAAAATGCTTAAAAATGAAATTATTTCCAAATATATGTATGGATGAGGCATTTTTAAAGTCCTTTTTAAACCCTCTTTTTATCTGACATCTTCAACTATTTTGAAAACATAGCAAATGCTGCCCTTACATGGCATGAACTTCTGTCTTTCTGAAAAAGGTCATGTTTTTTACCTATTAAAAATTTATTGCCATCTTGAACGTTTTTTGTTACCATACAGCGAAATGAAAAAGATTTCAATAGATTGTTATGCAAAAACAAAAAGTATCATTGTAGAGGAAATTCAATGAAAGGTGTGAAAGGAAAGCCATCAAATATTTACAAGTCACGCTGTACCGAGTTCCATCATCAAGCCAATTAATTTTGACTTTCTACAGGCATAGAGTGCTGTGTGACAGGAAGGCTCTTGTTTTATGGCTATCAGATACTTCCACTGGGATACTACCTTGAACAAATTATACCATGAATAATTAAAATCCCAACACGCCAGCACTCGCTATTCGCATAGCAATAGCTGTTAATTCTCAATCTATAAAACAGGAATGGTTAAAATCAAGCGAAGCAAGAAAATTCACCAGAAATTTCAGAATCCATATACAAGACAATCGGTTTAAAACGGAGCCATTATATAATGCATAAAGTCACTCATGTAAGTGAAAACAATTTTCATGTAAATAGACAATTTCCATGACAATTCTTTTTTGTGTAAAACTGTTTTTAAATTGCATCTAAAGCATGCCGTTATTACCTCGTTTTTCTCTATTGTTTACAATTCACATAAAATATTTTATCTATCTAATTCTTTGTCTGAAAAGCCAAAATGTTCCATAAAATGCCAAAGCAAATGCAAAATCGATATAGACTTAGCTTCCAATATTACTATTCTTCTATTTTCATATGCTTTTATTCCTCCCGCGAGACCCCTCTTCTTCGTAAACATGAGAAACAAATCTTAAAGCAAGGGACCCTACGGGCAGCTAAAATCTTCATAAAATTGTCACATCTCCCCACTTTCAATCCTTGGAGGAGAGATGAATGCCATCATTCCCCACAAAAAATTGTCAATCTTCCATCTTTTAACAAGAAAACCATGAAATTTTAAAGAGCACTCTTTCGGTAATGACACATCAACTACTTTATTATTCTACAATGTCATACCTCTGCTTCACAAGAATCCTACTGTTTTGTCGGTCAATTTTCTCCCATATTTTTTTTATTTTCATCATTATTGATGAAGTGTTGTGATGCATTCGTTTATTCTTTCAATTTATCAATATTCATACGAAAATCAGTCAGGCAAAAAATCATTACAATGACCTACCGACATGCTTAATTACTCTTACATTAACCTACTTCATTTTTCCTGTTCCTTACACTCAATACATTGTTTTTTATATAACTTGCCCTCCCAGGTAATGCTTTTATTATCAAAAGTTATATTCTACAAGCGACACCTTAATCCTCATCATGCTAGACAGGATTGATTCTGCCTTTGTGGCCAGTGTAGATCACGATCAGTCTGCACATCTGGCAGTCTGATCAAGATCTGCACTGTTCGCTATTCAGTCAGTAACTTTTTGGTAATCATCCCTTTTAAACAGTTCAGATTAGAAGATGGACATATACTTCATATAATACATATATAAAGGAAACTGGTGTCAAAAATTTCTGAGGAAGTGCTTTCAGACTGAGCAATTACACATTGAAGCATCAAAAACACTGCTTAATAATAAATTTTTTTAAACAAAGCATTTCTAAAGAAATCTTACATTTTTAATCAAATTTAAGTCCCGTTCCGAGAAAAAAATTAGGTAATGATGTCATATGAAGAGAAAAGACCACGACCCTAAAGGTTCAAAGCAATTATCATATGGTTTAGCGGTAACTGTTTTATCTATAACCCTTAACAATGCCTCCACCATTAAAAATGCCTGCAGGTTTTACATGAAAACTTGTGATATATTTTCCACCAGAAATGTACCAATTTTGCAGGAACTGAGACATCCGATGATGATAAGACCCAGACTGTTTATGTAAAATTTCGAATTTCAGACATAATGCTTTCAGTAAATTGGATTGCACTGTTCATTTTAACAATAGAAGTAAATCACACACTGGAAAAACAATTTCCATAACTTCATTTCGTCGGTCACCGTTACTGCTGCATGTAGCACACGGGTACACAAAATTTCTTGAAATAACATTGCAGATGATTAACTGAAAGAATTTCTCAGGAAAGTAGGACCTTGCGGTATCACCTCTTATTTCATTTTAATTTCATTTCTTTTTGTTTCTTCGTTTTTATTTATGTTATGTCCAAACTCAAGCAATTAGATAAAAATTCTATAGATTTTATTTACGCAGCAGCAAAACTGAATGCTCAAAAAACTTATCAGTCTACTCATCAGCAAATGTTTTCTAGGACTTCTTTTTGTCTGGTTTAAATTCATTCAAATAAATTAAAGGTAATATTTTTCAGCTTTTCATGGTAACCCAGGTGCATAATCAGTCAGTGACGTTAACCAGTGAGCCGCAGAAGCCAATTCTTCTGTTTTACACAATTAAAACATTTCTCTGATACAAAGCAGCCATAATGGCCATCTATAGTAATGTTTGGCAATAACTAAAGAAACTAGAGCTGCTTTTGAGAAAAGCGCAGGTCTCCCACAACTGCCTAATCATCTGAATAGTAAGTCTGTCTTTATATACTGTTTACTCACAGAAAATATACCTTTGATAGTTTTGGAGTATTTGTTTTGGAGTAAGCGGCCTATGGGTAATTTTAGAGTAAGTGGCCTATCGGTAATTCAAGGGCCATAATTCCGAAGTGCCTGGGCAGATTTGGCTAGTTAGCGAACTTGGCCAAGGACTTATTGGCAAACACATTTTGTTCAAGTTTGGTGAAGATCGGATGAGAAATGTTTCACTTAGAGTGCGGACAAGATTTGTGACAGACTGACTGACTGACACACAGACAGGAGTAAATCAATATGTCTCCCACCACAGTGGTGTGGGAGACATAATAACACTTACTTTTTGTGTCCAAACTTACACCAAATTAAGGACTTTAGTACACAGTTTTTAAAATAATACTCATATCTAGATTTTATGTTTGAAATTTGATCATTTCTGTTATATAGAAAACACAGTATATTTATTCATGTCATGTGAAGTGATGGCAGATGCTTTATGATTCAGACCCAAAATGGTGTAACTGTATTTAATCTATGTAAATGGTATAAGACATGCGGTATCAGCAATTCAAAAACTGTCATTCCTTGCCAACATTGTCTAATAAAATGAAATAAGTCTATACTGGGATGTCTCCGAAGGAATTTTCAAATTCTTAATTGAATTTATCTGTCAAATTCCAAAACCCCTCATGAAAACTTTTCTCTCTTTTGATTTATCTTAGAAGTTATAATCATCGCTTTTCGACTATCCTTAGACTGTTTTATCACAATCTGACTAAAGTACATATCCTATTACGCTACGCATAGGATCTGAGAACGACCTATTCATTGCCTCGTTCTGACGACCGTTTCGCTAGCCAATCACAGCCTAACTTACAACATCTAGCAAATCTACCTGTAGCCTTGACTTTTGATATTTACAATTCTTATGTCATAATGTATCAGATAGCCGGTTAGCTCAGTCGGTAGGCCACTTGCTTTGTAATCGAGGGGTCCTGGGTTCGAGCCCTGGAATAACTGCACATTTTTCTTACTCTTTGACATCCGAACATGTCGTCTGATTGGATAAAATAAAAATAGCAATACTGGAAATCCAAAATATACAGAAGACGAATGTGAATGGGTCGTTCTCAGATCTTCGTTTAGAAGATCAAGTACTTTAGTCAGATTGGTTTTATCACAGTCTATAAATCTCTCTTCTTTTTTTCAAGTAAAAAACCATTTCAAGATTATCAAATTATTTCATAGTGTTCATCCAGAAAAGGGTCAATTATTGTGAAAATGTTTTTAAGTCGACATGGGACAGCAATTTACCGACGAAGATCCAATAATCTGGCCATGCACAAGAAGTGAATTTAAACCCATCGGATAATTAGATTTCCGGATCTATGGCATTCATTGTGGAAATTTTATTGGACAAAATCGCGAATATAAAGCCCTAATCTACTGCTGAAATGAATCAATATGCAATTAAGCAAGATGTCCTTATTTGAAAGAGACTGCGGATTAGCGATGCTAAGGCATACAATATGAACTCACGCAGTCTTCTTCAAAGTTAGTCCTTACAGTATATGTATCTGTAATTGAAAAGTGCCTTATCCATTCATCAATTATCTCATGTTGCATAAGTTCTGGTAAAATACACTTCATAGTCTAGAATTCTAATATGTGTATGTCTGCCTTTGGATAAAATTTCTGCTCTATCAGAGATTGTTAAACTGTTTTCTTAGTAGTAATACAATTAAAACTACCAAGAACCAGTCCTTTAAAAGTAGCTGGCAATGAAATGAGCATTTCTACAAATAAGAGTTTAATGAAGAATTAGTGACTGAACAGATTCGCCTACTGCAGACAATGACGTGCTGCCCTAAATAAGTAATTATCAGACAAAGTTTACAGAAATACGTCTTCGAGACATGGGTCTCTAATGTTAAGTCTGTCCCTATTATATAATAAAAATTACAAACACCTTAAGTCTGATAACAATGGCCCATTGTGTAAGCCCAAACCAAAAGGGGATAGTCCTTGAGCTTCTGTATGAGTTAATGTTTAGCGCTATATTTTCATTTCAACAAGGCAACAACAAAATTGTACAAACTAAAATCTGATTATGCATTTTTATGCAAATCAAACTGTGACATGTTCTTTTCCACTGAATCAACCCCAAGTTTATTAGACACAAGTTGCAGAATTCAATAATGAAAATGTCCAATGTTTTTGCAGCACTAAAGCCACTAGTATCACACAGCTAATGGGCAATAGAACGGATGTCAAATGAATTATGATTCTCTCTCGATAAAAACCAATTGACACTTTGGTCACAGACTCGACAATTCTATTGATTTCAATTTCCTTCTCCCTTTCATCAAGTAAAAAACTTACTTTTGTTTCTCGTTTTCCTTGTTATTAATCAGAACGATAAGAAAGAATGCACCCCAATGAAAAACAAAACAGAACGCGAAGCTGAAAGATGCAAACTGCGGGAGAAAGAAGTACACATTGCAGGGATGGAAATCAAAGCATAAGGCACTTTTTGGAGAATAATATGCATTGAAAGGGAGAGAAATATGCAATTAGAGGGAGAGAAATATGCAGTTAGAGGGAGAAAAACACACAACGAAAGGGAGTCCTATTATGTTTTACAATCCTTGTTTCACTGGGATCCCTTCAATCTTTCAGAAGTTATTACAGCGATAAAAACACTAGCTCGACTTCTATAATTTTCAAAATACAGAGCAATCTGACCACGAAGCTGTCTTTCCTGGGAAGAACCAGTACTGGCCTCTTAGTTAGGTGGGAGACACTAAAGAGCACTCAGAAATTTCCAGTGCCTGGACCAGGATTCGAACCCCGAACCTTTGGACTGATAGTAAAGCATGTTACCACTAGACCACCTTAGTGACCCATGTCATGTGCTCAACTGATGCTAGTTTTACGAAAATGAAGCTGTTTAACATACAAGTGAAAATAAATTTGAATTATTTGATTGTTCACTTCCAAATATGACCTTGACCTCGGATGTGCACTCTGCATGTTATCTTGTCGATGCAAGTATTTTTCAATTAAGAAGATAAGCGGAAATGACGGATGAATGGACTGACCATCCGCCATGCCTAACTCCAATATAGGCTCCAGATTAACATAACAGAATTAACACAAACATTGGTTTGAGCAGAAATAACATTACAACTGATCGAACAAAATTATAACTAGAATGTGTCTGTAGGACACAGGATGTGCCCCCAACTGGTACATTTGTCACAAATAAGGAGCAATAATTCAAATGTTTGCAGTCTTAATGGGGTATAGCCTCAACAAACATTTTATGCAAAGGATTCTCTATTCTAGGCCCTATACTTTATGAGCTATGAGCATCACAAACAAAAAATTCACTATTTTGGCTATTTCAAGGGCTGTAACTCTGTAATAAGAGCTAAAATTCTCAAGAAGAATGCCAAGTGTGCATAGTGACATCACTATAAAGACTCCAGCAAGGTTTCCTGAATTTACATCTAATATATAATTTTTTGAGCTAGGCACATAATTAGATGAAAAAGTGCATTTCTTTACTATTTCAGGGGCCATAACTTTAAAAAAAGGGGGTGGAGCCAGCCAAAAAATTAGAAGTGTGCAAGTTTATATCATGATAAAGACTTATGCAAGTTTTCAACCATTTATATTAAATACTTTTTGAGCTAGGTGCGTCACAAGGTGAAAATGTACATTTTTGACTATTTCAGGGGCCATAACTCTAGAAATAGGGGGCGGACCCAAATGAAAAATAGGAGGTACGCAAGTTCATCTCATTATTAAGACTCATGCAAGGTTTCATGAATCTATATCAAATACTTTTTGAGCTAGACATGTCACAAGGTAAAAACGTGCATTTTTGACTATATCAAGGGCCATAACTCTGAAAATAGGGGGCGGAGCCAAATGAAAAATAGAAGGTGCACAAGTTTATATCATGATTAAGACTCATGCAAGGTTTCATGAATCTGTATCAAATACTTTTTGAGCTAGGCATGTCACAAGGTGAAAATGTACATTTTTGACTATTTCAGGGGCCGTAACTCTGAAAATAGGGGGCGGAGCCAGATGAAAAATAGAAGGTGCGCAAGTTTATATCATGATTAAGACTCATGCAAGGTTTCATGAATCTATATCAAATACTTTTTGAGCTAGGCATGTCACAAGGTGAAAATGTACATTTTTGACTATTTCAGGGGCCGTAACTCTGAAAATAGGGGACGGAGCCAGACGAAAAATAGGAGGTGCGCAAGATCATATCATGATAAAGACTCATGCAAGGTTTCATCAATTTATATCAAACACTTTTCGAGCTAGGTGCGTCACGAACTTCGGATGGACGGATGCACAGACAAGACCAAATCTATATGCCCCCACCACTCATGGGGGTGGGCACAATAAACACACACTGGTTTGAACAGAATTATTGTAAACTCTGGCTTGAACAAGAGTAACAAACACTAGAGTGAACAGAATTACTGATAACTTAAAGAAATGATTCAATAGTGAAAACTAGCATCAAGTGAATTAATCTTTCCCGAATATTTTGCTAATGCTGACTTATGGCAAAAATTTGAGCTTTTCATCTAAGCTGTATTTTTCTATTCATAACTAAACAAATTTTCACCATTTTGGTTAAATGTGTTAGGTTTAATAATCATAATTGTAAAGTCCTTTTCAAGTAAACCTTTCACAAAGAAATCTGGTATGGTAATTACATGAAGTCATGCATCTACAAATAGATCTTGTAAAATTGTGTTATTATTCAGCAATTATTCTAATTTGTAATTTGCCCAATACCGTTAGGGTTTAATCATGTTCGTACCATACATGTGACTAATCTATTTCACCTAGATTTCGTTCTCTATTATAATCTACCACACTTAAAACATCTGGAGTCATTAGTTACATTGCCAGTTTTGTAAATTTCACAAATGAAAAACTGTGACGTGAAGATTTAACACAAAGATATCAGAATACGTTTTTAGCATGCTAGAAGCTTGAAAATACCAACTGGAAAAAAAAACATTAACATCCCTTAAGAATCTTTTTAGCTTTGCTATATAAACACAGTATCTGTTTAACCCCAAATTGTCCTCCCACATAATAATAAATTCAGAATAAAAACAAAATAAGGATATTGTTAGGCAATAAAATTTAGTGTCTAACACAGTATATAAATGCTATCAACTGGAGGACTACACTGGGAACCTATGCAACCGCACTATATGAAACCTACCGTAGATACCCATGTATAATGCTCACCTGTGTATAATGCGCACCCCCGATCTTAGTCCAAAATCCTGGGAAAAAAAAACAAAAAAAACATTTTTGGTCAATTTTGAGGTGGATGGAAAACGAAAGTAGAGTTTACATCGACACCGGTAATAAATTTTATCTCCGCGGCGGAGAGCAGCATCGGTCTCACGGTACTATCGATTTTTGTTTTCTCGAAAAATAAAACCAGTAAATTATTGTTATATTTGTTGTTTTACCTTTTTTAATTCACTATTTTGAATAAATAAATAGCAGCTGATTCAATATTTCGGAATGTTATCTTTCAAAATGACATGAGCTTCTCAATTCAAACTGATAACAAAAGGTGTGATAGTCTTTTTGTCATGATCATAAAGCCAGTAATTACCAGCAAGTAACGTGTCACCTTTTGTCAATTATGTTGTTCACAGTTTGATCTCGGTTAAAGATAATTCTCGATCTTTAATTAGTATCATAATTTTTGTGATTTATAAACATTTCTTTCGTCAAAATACTTTTAAATTTATATGAAATTAATTTTGTTTGAAAGAAAAATAAACAATTCGATCTTTACGAAACGTAACGGCAATCTTAGATTTTAGCGGAGACAGTAAGCGCGGGGAGTAGTTTCCCTTTACCAAAATGGCGAACATCGGTAACAAACTTGTTTTGAAGTTGGAAAATTGTCTATACCTGTGTATTATGTGCACCCACGATTCGGGGGTGGTCCCAGGGGTCAAGAACTGCGCATTATACATGGGTTTCTACGGTATTTAAATATTGCCAATATATATCATAATGTAATGCTTATTGTAACACTGCACGGAACCCATTCAAAACTTGCCAATTTCTATATGTAATATCTTCAAGAATACAAGTATACCCATACGTATCAATCCCTCTTATAATGTACCATAGCCCTGTCATTTCAATTCCTTTTGCTCCATTCATTACTGCTAAAAGGAACAAGTGAAGCGTATTAGCTGACACAAGATGCCATTTTGAATTGTCCTCAATTCTGCATTCAGAGTACTCGACTTCCCATGCCCTATCTCTATATATGACTAATCACCTTTTTATTGCCCGACAATACACATATAAAGTTATAAATAACTAATTATCATATAACATGTATGTGGATTGATTACACTGCATCATACAAGCAATATGTAGTACAAGGGAGACAACTCTTACAGATCTTTGATCAAACACACTGATAAGAAAAACTTCAGAACTTGCGGGCAACTAGACTGGAATCAGCCACGTAACTTCTATCAAACAGCTCCCTCAGAGAAGGTCATTCTTGATACACAGATGAATGTATCATCATCAAAATGTCTAAAAATAGCCTTCTTTTTTGAACTCAAAAGTTCAAGTCCAGTCAATCAACTTCAACATTTTATGACTCACATGTTATATTTCCTGTACAATTTCTGATAAAACATTTGACCAATTTCCTTATGAACTTTTAAAAGTCATCAAAATATCGCTAGATGTCATATAATCAAAATATACAATTACACTTGTGCAGGGAAAGCTTAAAGGTCCATTACCAAGGGAAAGTGAGTTGGCAGTTTTTTTCATAGCCAGTGCATAGACTTCTGCAAGACACTAAATAATGAAGATTGGCAGGTCAAAATTTGCAGAAGGTCTTTGGAACTCAAAGAAATGTATGTGTATTATGTTGAAATTTCAATGAATCGACAGAATGACCCCCCAGGTCTTTTTAACTTTCTTCATACTTCATAGAAAAATAATTGTACATATACTGCGATTTATTTCGAATTTCTACATACCAACTTTCATTTTCCAATAAAATGAAATAGTTTCTGTGCTTTTTAAAAGAAATTAAAATGTTCACTTTCCTTAGTATTGGACCTTTAAAAACAACAACATGTCTTTGAGGAAAATATAGTTGTGAATTTAATTTTTTTTTCAAAGCAGACTGACAACAGTTTAGTTACTATCAATATAAACCAAGATTTCCCTCTAATGTGCAGTCTGTTATATTTTTTATCATAATAAACAGCTCATGGACTAAACCAAAACTTATAAAATGAGATAGCCGAGAAATGAAATGATTTTTTTTTTTGGAATTGTATTGCTTTTTTTTAGAGCATCCTCACAGTTTATAGGCAATATCGAAGTGATAAATTTCACTAATCAATATACGGTAGTTTATACAATCCCTAGCTGTTTGATATCAATCAATCTTTCCAATATAGCCAACATCAAATGAAACAATAAGGATAAACAATCTTACTTTATTACTATAATAAAACAGATATTGTTTTCTGATCTAAATGATACCCTGGAATCACTCAAAAAATGGAAGTCTCTGTCTCCAGTTTCATTTGTTGGATTGCTAATAAACTGCAGGTGTCTCAGACTCGGCTCTCGTGATCTCAGCATTAAATGAATTGTTACAGATTTAGCAATGTCTATATTGTTTATATAGATCTGTAGAACAATGGTGTCATTTACCTGCACTTGATTCACTCTGGTAAATGAGCCACGAGAAAACCAACATAGTGTGTTTGCACCAGCATGCATCCAGACCAGACTGCACAGATGATCCAAGCTGTTCGCTTTCAAATTTATTGCAATTAGAGATACTGTTAGCGAACAGCATGGATCCTGGTCACAAATGCACTATGTTGGTTTTATCATGGTGCGGCTCAATTATTTTATTATTATTCATCTGGTAGGAGCACTTCAGTGGTTGCTGGGCATTTAGTTTTTTCTATATTGTGCTGCAATTGTGAAAATTAATGGGCGGTTGTTTTACTCTGCATTTGCATTTACAATATTTTTACAATCTACACTCAATACTAAATTAATCTATGCCATATGCTACTTCATCTACTGTAAAATAATTATCAGCCTATTCAGACCATTGACATCTTTTCCCATAATATTCTCACTTCAAAGTCAAAACCAGGCTGGATGGCAACACTTTTTGCTGTTTTTCTGGAAAATGGTTTGGACATAACTGGACACAAATCTCACACAAGTGACAATTTTCATAGTTCAAATTTGTTCTACCACATTTCAGTACATGTCTTTTTTTTTTCAAGTAAATCACTGAAACTTCATTGGAATGAATGTTCCCTTGTTGGTAACAAAGATGTTGAAAAGAAAAGACCAGTCACGTCAAAAACAATTTGAGCTGCGCCATGAGAAAACCAACATAGTGCATTTGCGACAAGCATGGTATCAGACCAGCCTGCGCATTTGCGCAGTCTGGTCAGGATCCATGCTGTTCGCTAACAGTTTCTCTAGGCTTTGAAAGTGAACAGTATGGATCCTGACCAGACTGCGCAAATGTGCAGGTCGGTCTAGATCCATGCTGGTCACAAATGCACTATGTTGGTTTTCTCATGGTGCGGCTCATTTACTCAAGGTTCCCCAAGTCATCAACCAGTTTGAACACCAGCCTAAGAGTGCCTCTTCGCAACTGGTCAATTTCCAGACTGTACCCAGGAGTGACCAATAAGGTACCAGAAGTTTGAATCTTGGAACCTTAAGGTCCTTTACATTGCTTTTATACTGCTATAAAGCTGGGTTTTATTGCTGTTTGTTTGAAAATACACAGCAGGAACAGATTATTGCATGCTACAAGACCATTATTAGAACTTTTAATGAAAATATTGATCACTACCATATCAATCTTTAATATCATACGCTTTTAAATTGTCACACACAACAGCTGCTTGTATATATTACTATTAATGAAATAGAAATTTGTGTAAATTCCAAGTATTATTTGCATATTGTTATTGTTGTATTTACAGAACAGCTATACAATAAAACTGAGTAATAATTCTAATGGCCTTTAGAAAGTGTACTTTAACAAGGCAAAAACTTCATATTACCTAAAAAAAAAAATCATGATGCATAAGGTTGAAACAACACCAGAGGACAACTGTCTCTTAATATAACCAATGGTGACAGAAATACAACAAATGTATTTGTTTGTTAGGCACATGTCCCCCATGATAGCCTGTTGGGTATGTAATTTTTTTTTGTCAGTTTTTGGAGAAAGGTGGCAGGGCCCATTATTGTTGGAAAATTCCATCATACTGACTAAAACGGTGAAAACTGTATCACAATAAAAACAGTATTTTTATCACTTACTCTTGAAAAGAAAATGACATAAAAGTACATAGTTTTGTGTTTTATATGGCTTGGGTTACATAATTATGTAGATCTACTAACAGAGTTCTGCCGAGGATTTCAGCAAGATGGGCCCATGGCCCATCTACCTTGAAAACATGGGGCCGTTCTGGAACTTTTTGGGCCATTCAAAAAGAATCAAATTTTACATTTAAAAAACTTAACCTTTGTTATAAAAAACTTTACCTTTCTTATGCTTTAAAAAGTATAAAGTTTTTTAAATGTAAAGTTATACACAAAGTACATGTCATTAATTCTCTTTTCCTTATAACTTAACCATGTATGCTCAACCAATAAGTTCTTCTGAAAGCTCTTGTTTGCCAGACGTTTTATTCTTACTTTTTTGCTTTACGCAAATTACTTGACTGGGTGGGGGTCGGATCAATCTGTGATTCTGAGGTTGTTGTTCAATGTTCAGCGATATCTATAGTTAAATCGTCGCTTTTGTTCAATGTATCATTTTTATTTGTATCTTTCCCCAGTGTAACTAAAGTCTAGTTCATTTTCCTAGGGGCAGGAGGACTGAAAAATTTGTGCATAATCGCTTTTCCTTTGGGTGCGGTCGCCATTTTGATACAATCATGGTGCAATTATCACGACACATTATATTTTCAATCTGTCGCAGTGATCTCCCCTGGAGGTATGTCTATCTACTGTGCAAGACTGGCAAACTAGCGATCATTATCGGGTTTGAGTTTCAGATTTTCTGGCGCGCCAAAGGCCCACCAACGCAAAATTTGGTGCGCCATTCATATTTTTTCGCGCCAATGGCGCAAAAACGCAGCCTCAGCAGAACTCTGTACTAAGAATTTTGTTTTGAATATGCTGGGATTTTTTTGGTCATAAATGGTTGAAAAAAGATTACTTTTCAAGAGGGGAATGGGAGTAAATTTCGAGCCCAATTAAAAGACTGATTGTTAACTTGGCTTTTGACCAAACAAACACAACAAAAAGCAGGTCAGACTGGAAACATTTTTCAATCTCATTATCACCATTACATACTGACCAGAAAAAATTTACTGGTCATCCTCTAACCACAGATGTTTGAATTTGGCTTCTTCCCCTGAAAGATTGGAAGTTAGTTTTATTCCAGGTCCATCTGACTTTGACCTAGTAACTTAAAAAATAGGGATCATCTACTGACCACAGGCAATCATCCGCTGAAGCCTATATCGACTTTTAAATGTATTCCTAAGTAACTGATTGGAAATTGTGTAATTTCGGTCTAAAAGACACTGTGACATTAACCTTTGACCCAATAAATTATAAGAAGTTGACTGTTAACAACAACCTTTAAACTAAAGTTCAGCTTTCTCAAGACATGACTGGAAACCATTTTCACAGCCATAGGCTCAAGCGAACTCTTATTCATCTTCTTCTGACTGACAAGAGCAAAACACTATATCCCCTCTTCTCCAAAGGGGACATAAAAAAAATTACAATAGTGGCTAAAATAAAGATCATGCACTCTTACCTGTACCTTTAGCTTGTCACAAGTTACCTCCCTTCTGCTGTACTTGATATGGAGCTGAAATCTGGGGTTTTCACCATCATCAAGTCACACTGCTGTAAATACTTACCTTTACACTCAGTAATTAAAACTTTGATTTAAAGAAATTGGAAATTATATATATATGATTGGCAGAAACCTCAAAAGTCATATCCTTTTATAACATAGACTTTTAATGTCAGTTTTATGGCAGGAAAGGTTAAGAACTGTAACAGTATGTCCATTTTTCGAAATGGATGGATACATTTCTGAAATCACAAAGACTAAAATAAAAACATTTACATGTATATATAACAGGTATCATGAGGCTTGCAAAATATACATCAAAATCATATAAATTATAGCACATAACTATTTTGTAGTAAAGACAGATAAATATTCAAAGCACAAAAAAATATCATTTCTAGAAAAGGACACCACAGAGGCTAAAGAGAAAGTACACGAATGTTCGCCCAGGTTTTTTTGTGTCAACTTACCCTGCCTAAACACATTCTTTTATTCATTGCTGCTAAGGCTGCCGCTGCAGATTCATGGTCGTAGAATTCAACAAAACAATATGGGTCCTGGTTTGGCTGAAAATACAAACACAATTGTACATTGTCTGGCTACATATATACACACCAGTAACCTCTCAGTCCTGGGTTTCTAACAAACCAGTCAGAGATTTCTCAATTTTTGTATGTTTCTATTATGAATGGATCAGAGTAAATTAATTTTCACTAGTCTCTTTAAAATTATCCAGGAATATGGTATATTAATTTGGCTGAGGAACACATAAACAGTGATAATTTTGCTAGAATGTCTGCAAGATTTAGTTCTAAACAAGAATGAATGACATAATAATAAGAAATATAATACACCGTTTTCTTCTTTTTTCTTCTGTAATTCAGGCTGCTGATCCATCCCCTTAAGCCATCCCATCTGATTACCATGCCCGGCACATTTCATATTGTTATACATAGTAACAAGGTAACTAAGAAAATTAAATAATATTACTTGGAGCAGGGTAGTCGTTGTGGTACCCTGAATGACGGCTTGTCTGCTACATCAGAACTTATCTATACAAAGATCAAAATGAAAAGGTATACCCTGTCAAACCCATGTTACATCTCCCAAAGGGGCAAAAAACAGGAGCACAGCTTAATAGAAAAACTGGAATACTTTCCTGTCCAATGGCTGCAAATGTGAAGGAAGTTGGAGATTCAAAGGTCAAGGTCATTTGCTGTCTATTTAAATGAAAGATGTTAATTTATTCTTTACCTGTTATATAATAAATAACCAACTTACCTTTCAAAAACAACAATTAGAGAACATAAATATTTAAAATCCAGCTTACCATATGAAAGATGACATTTGTGTATACATCAAAGTATACTGCAGAGCAAAGAAGAAAATACACAAATTTCTATAAAAGATTGTGTTGGGCACAAGAAACAAAGACAATGTTCTATGGTGGCACCACAAACCTTATATAAGCCAAGCTGACTTTTGAAGTTTTCCTATTTCTAACACGGAAATTTTAGTACCAATTTTACTTTTAATTTATCAAAAACATTTTGACCAACCATTTGATCTGCAGATCAGAGATTTAAGAAAAATATACAACTCTGTATTGCAGTAGTAAAAGGATAAATCGTATATAGGAATAATGTCTAAAAGACAATCTCTGGCTGATGACTTACGACTGATGGTGCAGTTTCAGGCAATGCTTAGGATGCTGATTTCATACTAACAGATTTAGAACATATCTACAGACAAGAATAGCTTTCTAAATATAACAAGCCAGTCGGAGACCAGCAGATTTTTTTCTAGTAGAAACAGTCCAGGGGCTTAGAACTGTGTTTTTAGTTTTGTTTGTTTTGGGTTTAACGCCATTTTTCAACAGTATTTCAGTCATGTAACGGCGGGCAGTTAACCTAACCAGTGTTCCTGGATTCTGTACCAGTACAAACCTGTTCTCCGCAAGTAACTGCCAACTTCCCCACATGAATTATCAGAGGTGGAGGACGAATGATTTCAGACACAATGTCTTTCATCAAATCGTCACGGAGAAAATACGCCCGGCCCGAGGATCGAACTCGCGACCCTGCGATTCGTAGACCAACGCTCTCCCTACTGAGCTAAGTGGGCTGGTCCCTTTTCAGTTTTGAGTTTAGTGCCATTTTTCAACAGTATTCTAGTTAACTTCACCAGTGTTCCTGGATTCTGTACCAGTACTCACCTGTTCTCATAAGTAACTTTCAACTTCTTCAGATGCATCAGAAACAGAGGATGAAATGAATGTCATTTATCAAATCGTCATGGAAAACATATGCCTCACCCAAGGATCGAACTTATGACTCCATGATCCGCATATATACTGCACTCCTGCTATTGAGCTAAGTGGGTGGGCTTACTCTTGCGTCTTGGGATAGATTTCCCAACATTCCCAACATCCTATTACATGACCATAGTTGGTTTTTAAAAAAGCAATTTCTTTTAAATCTGGACTTAATGAAAAGTTCAAATGTGTTTTTAGAATGCAAACAACATACATTATGTTGTACTGCAATCTAGATCCTTAAGTATAATGAAAATGAACAAGGTAAAAGTAACCTACTTCTGAGTGTTCGCCTCTTAAAGGGGTTGTGCTCTGAAAGAAATGATACAAGCCATCAAACATTTATTACAGTCTCTAGAAACACCAAAAAGTTGTATTCTTACCATTATGTATGTATCGACAAATTTCTTACCGATATTGAAATGTTGTTTAACAACAATACCTTGCTACACACACATTTAAACAATATCAATATAATGTAATTAGACATAAAAAGACTGAAAGAAAATAGGACAGAGAGGATTGCCTTGAGGAAAGCCAGTGTTTGTGGAGATTTTTTTCAATATCCAGAACTTTTTACAGCAAATGGCATGGGGAAATTTGTTCTATGTAACATTTTAAAGTTTCTACAACAGACGAGAGGATGTAAACATAATGACAATAAATGAAGTGTACTGTCACACATCAAGATGAAAATTAGCAAATAATGCAAAATAGATGTACAAGGAAGGTTAAAAAGGCCATTATTAAGTAAGCAATCAGTCAACCAATGATCATGACATTGTACCTGTAAACACATACAACCAACAGCTGGTCTTCCTGAAAGTCTCATAATGAAACCATATCAAGCGAAAAGGTATCTTTTATGAAATCAATGGAAATCTTTACACTTTCATGTTTATATAAATCGTTAATGTGAGCTTCCCATTTTATCATCTTAAGTGAAATAGAAATGACATCAAATAATCTGTATTTAAGTCTACCTTGGAAACCTTTTCACTTTTGTGTACTTTTCCAAATGTATTTATTGCCCTGGTAGTAGCATACTGATTAGCAGAAGATTTCTTTCAATGTTTGTAACAGTGCAACCTCTCTACAGTGAACACCACTGGGAAGACTAAAATGAGTTTGTTGTACAGAGACTGTTACTCTGGAGACCTTCATTTACAAAGAATTCTATTTGATCGGAAGGAAAATATTCGTCTCTTTAGACATGTGTTTGCTCTAAGAGGAGTTGTTAGAGAGGTGTTTGCTCCTTGGAGGCATCATTATAGAAGTGTTTGCTCTTTGGAGGTGTCATTACAGGGAGGCTTTTGCTCCATGGAGATGTCATTACAGGGAGGTGTTTACTCCTTGGAGGCGTCATTTTAGAGGTGTTTGCTCCTTGGCATTGTCATTATATGGAGGTGTTTGCTCCTTGGAGGTGTCATTATAGAGGTGTTTGTTCCTTGGAGGTGTAATTACAGGGAGGTTTTTGCTCCTTGAAGATGTCATTACAGAGAGGTGTTTACTCCTTGGAGGTGTCATTATATGTGTTTGCTCCTTGGAGTGTCATTATAGAGGTATTTGCTCCTTGGAGGTGTCATTACAGGGAGGTTTTTGCTCCGTGGAGATGTCATTACAGGGAGGTGTTTACTCCTTGGAGGCGTCATTATAGGTGTTTGCTCCTTGGAGGTGTCTTATATGGAGGTGTTTGCTCCTTGAAGATGTCATTACAGAGAGGTGTTTACTCCTTGGAGGCGTCATTATAGGTGTTTGCTCCTTGGAGGTGTCATTATATGGAGGTGTTTGCTCCTTGGAGGCATCATTATAGAGGTGTTTGCTCCTTGGAGGTGTCATTATATGTAGGTGTTTGCTCCTTGGAGGTGTCATTATAGAGGTATTTGCTCCTTGGAGGTGTCATTACAGGGAGGTTTTTGCTCCGTGGAGATGTCATTACAGGGAGGTGTTTACTCCTTGGAGGTGTCATTATAGGTGTTTGCTCCTTGGAGGTGTCATTATAGGGAGGTGTTTGCTCCTTGGAGGCGTCATTACAGGGAGGTTTTTGCTCTGTGGAGATGTCATTTCAGGGAGGTGTTTTACTCCTTGGAGGCGTCATTATAGGTGTTTGCTCCTTGGAGGTGTCATTATAGGGAGGTGTTTGCTCCTTGGAGGTGTCATTATAGGGAGAAATGTGCTCCACAGAGGTCATTGTAGAAAGTGATTGGAGGGGTCATTATAGGGAGGTGATTGCTCCTTCGAGGTTCATTATAGGGAGGTAATTGGTCCTTGAAGGAGTCATTGTAGAGAGGTGATTCTCCTTGGAGGTGTTGTTATAGACAGGTTATACCATTTATTTCTGACTTCTGCTGAAAATCTGCTACTACCAAGGCAAATATTTGCAGCATAATTGGGAAACTTTTGTATTCACCTTCTCCTACAATAGTTTCACAATTAACTCTTCAAACTTAACAATGACAATTAATGATATAACAGCAAAACATGTAAGAGCAAAGATTTTTATATAAAAAGAAAACATTCCTCTACAAATATCCTCTGTGACACAATATACCAAATGTTTAATAGCATGGACAAAGATTGTTTTTCATACACTTTTGTAATTTTTGAAATTAATTTCAGCATTTCTGGTTTAAATTAAAATGTCATTATGAAAATGTCTTGTATACATCAATAGTAACTGTGATTGTTTTTGACTAGAATCCCCAATCAATCAGTACAGTCAATTACTGTATCCAACATCATCACAATCAACCCTTCATCAACTCAATGATATCTCTTATAACAAATCCAGAAACAACCGACTGCTTATATACATGCAAGGTTGACTGTGACTGAAACACAGACTGCCCTGTACACCACTGAACTGATAGGTTGTTCTATATATGGAAATATTGAAATGCATCAGAAAAAGATTGAATTGAATACAAACTTGTTTGTTTTGGGTTTAACGCCATTATTCAACAGTATTTCAGTTATGTAATGGCGGGCAGTTAACCAACTATGACGACTCGCTGGTTAGTGACCTGCAGTAGGAAAAGGGCCGTAATAGACATCTACACATTCTAACAATGTATCTGGGTGATTAACCAAGAACAAAACCCAATACTTCACAAGCCAGTAAATAGTATCATTATTTCTGCAAGTGTAATCTTGCCCTTTTGAATACCAGTTCTGACATTTTGTTTTAAGCTTGTGGTCCCTGGGAGTTGGGCTGACATTTTAACATCTATTAATAATACATGTGGTAGACTTATTAATATGAAAAGTAGCAATTTTCTAAACCATAATAATTGCTATTAATATGAAATATTCAGGCATATTACTAACAAATTGGATGTCGACAAGAGAATTAATTTCTGCCATTCTTACTCATTATAAATTCTTAACATGCAGCTATTTATACTGTAAAAATATAAGCTGTATTTTCTAGGCTGTACAATTCCAAACAAAACAACTTTTTAGCCCATGAACAGCAACCAAAGTTGGAAGACTGCCATAGGTCAGTCGATACACTCTCTGATCCAAAGTCAACATATAAATTCAAACTGGACATCAGTGTTAGTTTGTTTCTCAATTTTGCATTTTCGAAAAGGCATTGTTACCTTCGGATTTCATAGGTCAAACCAAACAAGAGATGTCTAAATCTCCTCTAAAATGTAGTAACTTTTTTTGTAGGGTACTAATTTTCATTGATTTTGACGTTAGTTAATCAGTGAAATTAAATCCAAATTTCCATCTCTTTTCATATCAAATCCACTAATTCATTTCACCTAGGAAATAGCCAAAAACCACAAATTTTGATGTGAACATAATTGAATGATTTCTGTATTTTTTACTTTTAACTGCTACTTTTTCATATAATCTAAGCCAGTGTCAAGAAAAGACAGTAAGATAATGAACCTAACTCAAGTTTTTTTGCATATTCTTGTTCTTTAAAAACATTGTAGATGGATGATGTACAGGCAAGTTCCTTTTTCTTTTATTTCAATCCTAACAATAATGCCAAACTTTCACAACATATGCCCGTCACAGAAAATTACTTTGAGAAATTCAACAGCCATAACTAAAGGCACTTGGAGGATCCAGCTCTTTATCAAACTTGGCCAAGATAATATGAGCCGCACCATGAGAAAACCAACATAGTGCATTTGCGGCCAGCATGGATCCAGATCTGGTCAGGATCGATGCAGTTCGATAAACAGTTTCTGTAATTGCAATTATAACTAAAGCTTTGAAAGCGAACAGCATGGATCCTGACCAGACTGTGCAGATGCACAGACTGGTCGGGATCCATGCTGGTCGCAAATGCACTATGTTGATTTTCTCATGGTGCGACTCATATGCACATAAATATAGTGATCAATTTTAGTTAACATTGGATAAGAAGTACCCAAGTCATAGCGGACACTGTCAATATTTTGCAATTTTGAGAAAATTCAAGGGCCCTAACTCCAGACAGACTTGTGGGGATCTAGCTGGTTATCAAACTTGACAGAGATATTATGCCCATAAACATTGTGACCAACTTTGGCAAACACTGGATAAGAACTGCTCAAGTTAGAGTGCGCAATGTCATGAACGTTGCCCCCTTTTACTTACTTATTCAACGAGCATTCTTATATTGGTACAAAAATAATGGGCTTTAAACCAAAGTGTTTACATTCTAGTTTTTAAGTAACATTTTATACACTTATAATTAACTGGTGAAGAATTGGGGATAGTTATTTTCCTCGAGAAGCATTAATATTATATTAATTGGCGGGGATTCATGTATCATAAATGACCATTCAATTTTGTAAAGTAAAAAGTATAAATAATTAAACACATAACAGGCAAACCAACAAATTTATATCAAGGTCACTGAAGAGAAAACAATCATTTATGACAACCATATAGTTTACATTTATACCAAATTCCCATAGCAACACTTTCTGTAATGGTATTTTAAATGCTTTTAACACTTCTAGGTTTATTGTAAAACTGTGAATAGACGCTTGTTTTGGACTGCCTGCAGCCCATTTCCTCAAAGGAGTGGTTGTGAGTTTGGTCCCAATAAAACTTTAAATGCTCATCCCATTATTATTTATGAACAATAAGAACATGTGAGAATTCCCTGCCACTTGCATGGTTCACACAGAACATCTGTGATGACAAATATAACTACCTATCCCAACTTTTCAAGGATCCTTTTTCTCAAGTTAACAACCTAGTCCTAATAATTTTTAATAACTAGAAACTAGTGTTTGACACCTACACTGTCTCATTTAAATTGAAGTATCTGTTTTGGCGGATAAAAGTCACATCCACACACTTTTGGTCATATGGCGACTATTTCTGTTTTTACTGGTGGAGGAAAACCCCAGGTGATCCTCTAGGCATCGTTTCTGGCATGGGCAGGCATGTGGCCGGAACCATCAACCTTCCATAAGTCAGCTGAATGACTTCCTCACATGTAGAGTAACCTACACCACAAATGCGGTTTTGAACCTACATCAGTGAGACGCCAGTGATCTAGCCATAGCACAGACATGGCTGACTTTGAACAGTCATGGCTGAAAGCTGTGTTTTGCACATTGTCTCATATTAAACATTTGTGCCAAGCCATTGGAAACTCATTCACAGAATGAGAAAGATAGAGCAAACAGGAAATACTACCTATTTCACCTCAAATCTCACAACTAGGGTTGGATACCGGTTCCCGGTATCGGTACCGTACCGAATAATCACTTCGTAAAGTACCGGTATATACCGTTTCGTAAAGAACCGGTTCCGATTCCGGTATTTCCATAAAAGTAAATAAACAAAATAACTACCAAATCCGCGGCAAAAGAAAGCAGAAAATAAGCAAATAGTATTTGAAACACAGTTATAACGCGATCGACATTGTTTACTGTGACACCGCTCCGAGTAACATGGAGAGCTGGCCTTGCGAATAATTTCGTATGCTAAATATTATTATAAAAAACTTCTTTTCCCGTCGTTTTAAACTACGTGAATCATACTTAATTGCAAAATATACGACATTTTTTTGCTCTTTGTCATATTCTATCAAAACAAATGAAAAAAAAAATATTTTAATAAAAAGTTACGAAACTAAGCTGTAACCTACGTAAACAAGTTATCGGTTTTCGCGAACTAATAGAAATACGTTATTGCTGGTTGTTTCAAGCGTTTTGAGGGTTATTTTTCAATGAAAATTGTGTTGGAAAAAATGTTGCAATTTAAATACATTACTAGTTAACCTGGTTGAAGATTTATCATGAGTGACAACGAGTCTGACTTGTTAAATGGGTTAATTTGAAAGCTAGTAAGTGTTGAATTTCACAGTTCTCGTCAGTGCAGAGCAAGCATTAACACAGTCAGTGAGTCCTAGATTTAAATTGCACAGTGAGCGACGTATCTACTCTTTTTTTTTTTATTTTGAAAACTCTAGTTTGTAAAATATGTTTATTTTATTTACTCTTTCATAATTTTAGTACAACATCAAATTAACAGACTTAAAATGTTTATATATCAAAGCAAATTTTCCTGTATAACTACTTAAAACGGTGTATTTAATACTAACCAAATCATTGCTTATGTGATGTACTTCAAAGCTTGGTATCGGTATCGGTATCGTTAAAAATACCGTATCGTTTCGTTGGTATCGGTATCGGTATCGGACCGCTTCGTCCTTAACGATATCCAACCCTACTCACAACAACCTTGACCTTGAACCAACATGACGGAAAGTTGCCTTCTATGAACTGTCTTATTAATGCAAACATTTGTGCCAAGTTATTTCAAAATCATGTAAGGAGCTAGAAAGATATAAAGTAGACATGGAAACTTGCCCACCTAACCTTTAGTCTCACCATATGACAATGACCTTTATGAACATGACTGAATGTCACTGGAAGTTGCATTCTGCATATTGTCTCATTATGGCAAACATTTATGTCAAACGGCATGAAAATCCAGGATACAGAGTGGATATCAATATATGACCTTGACCTTAAAACAAAATGGCCAATAGCTGTGTGATGTTTGAAATATCTGAAAATCCTCCATCTATAAAATCGCCTTGCATAGAAATCTATTTAAAGAACTACACAACCACAAAGTATTCCAAACCAGTGGACTAAAACAATGCTTTAATAGTTACTAAGGAACATAGAAGTACAACAGTAAACTTAGTAACCTTGACAGTTGTTTCGTTCGGTTTTGTCAAACTGGTCCAATTTACTATGCGAGGTCATATGGTGGCTTTTCAGCCCAGTTGCCCCTGTAGATATTGTCTTAGGCATTGACAGACCATCAGACCTTTTTAAGAATCGTGGCATTTAACTGTCTGGTTATTTGAACTATACGACCTATACCATTATGTCCATGGAGCAGATTATGCATGCAGGTGGCATTGCCACGACTGTCAATGCTGTAACAACTCTTCCACTAACATTTTAGTGTTATAACAAGGAAATACCACAGGAATAACCAGGATCTGTAATGCAGCCAACTGAAAGGCTAGTCTTAAGAGACAGCAGTGTCATAACCTCTCTATAATGAACTTGTCAATCTTTCAATTTGGACAGTACCATTAACTTCTAGAAGGGTGCTTACCAAAAAGATACTGACTGAATGGCGAACAGTGCAGATCATGATCAGCCTGCACATCCACTGCAGATCATAATCAGACTGCATGGATGTGCAGGCTGATCATGATCTACACTGGTGGCAAAGGCAGAATCAATCGTGTCCAGCATGATAAGGGATAAGATAGCATTGGTTTTTTCTAGTACATTTAGAAATACATGCCACAAGACTGTAGTATAACCAGCAAAGATTTGTGGTAGCGTAGCTAGCTGTAAAACTGGTGCAATTGGCAGCACTTCTGTTACAGTAGAAACTGAGGTTACAGATAAAAACGTTCTCGTCAATATAAATATACATACCACAAGATCACAGGACACCCAGTCAAGATTCTGTGGGTAAGGTAGCCGGCTCTAAGGCTGGTGCAACTGGCGGCACCGGCCTACAGAAGACACTGTTGGTACATTTAAAACTATTGTCAATATAACAAGAGCTGTCCGTAAGACAGCCAAGCTCGACTATTCGAAATATTGTCACAGAAGCAGGAAATTATTACCCAAAATGTTAAATATCAAAAGAGTTTTAAGTTTGAAAGGGGACATAATTTGACCAAAATACATATCAGAGTTATGGGACTTGATGTTATCAACTAGTTTTATAACCCCGAAGAAACATGTTAAGTTTCAATTCAATATCTGCATTAGTTTTGGGGATAGTAACTTGCATGTTAAACTTTAACCACAATTTTCTAAGTCCAAAAGGGGGCATAATTTGCTCAAAATACATGTTAAGAGTTATGGAACTTGACCCAGCGAGGTTGGTTATTGACCTTGAAAAAGAATAAATAAGTTTCAAAGCTATATGCCTTTTGGTAATAGCTGTATGTACTTGCACGCAAAACTTTAACCAGGATTTTCTAAGTCCAAAAGGGGGCATAATTTGGCCAAAATACATGTCAGAGTTATGGGACTTGGTGCTATCAACTGTTTTATAACCCCGAAGACACATGTGAAGTTTCAATTTAATATCTGTAGTAGTTTTGGAGATAGTTACTTGCATGTAAAACTTTAACCAGAATTTTCTAAGTCCAAAAGGGGGTATAATTTGCCCAAAATACGTGTCAGAGTTATGGGACTTGACCCAGTGAGGTAGGTAATTGATCTAGAAAAAGAAAAAATAAGTTTCAAATCTATATGCCTTTTAGTAATAGCTGTATGTACTTGCACGCAAAACTTTAACCAGAATTTTCTAAGTCCAAAAGGGGGCATAATTTGGCCAAAATGAAGGTCAGAGTTATGGGACTTGGTGCTATCAACTAGTTTTATAACCCCGAAGACACATGTGAAGTTTCAATTCAATATCTGCATTAGTTTTGGAGATAGTAACTTGCATGTAAAACTTTAACCAGAATTTTCTAAGTCCAAAAGGGGGCATAATTTGCTCAAAATACATGTCAGAGTTATGAGACTTGACCCAGTGAGGTAGGTAGTTGATCTAGAAAAAGAAAAAATAAGTTTCAAATCTATATGCCTTTTAGTAATAGCTGTATGTACTTGCACGCAAAACTTTAACCAGAATTTTCTAAGTCCAAAAGGGGGCATAATTTGGCCAAAATGAAGGTCAGAGTTATGGGACTTGGTGCTATCAACTAGTTTTATAACCCCGAAGACACATGTGAAGTTTCAATTCAATATCTGCATTAGTTTTGGAGATAGTAACTTGCATGTAAAACTTTAACCAAAATTTTCTAAGTCCAAAAGGGGGCATAATTTGCTCAAAATACATGTCAGAGTTATGGGACTTGACCCAGAGAGGTTGGTAATTGACCTAGAAAAAGAATAAATAAGTTTCAAAGCTATATGCCTTTAAATGATAGCTGTATGTACTTGCATGCAAAAACTTAACCAAGGTGTGACGCCGACGCCGACGCCAGGGTGAGTAGAATAGCTAGACTATTCTTCGAATAGTCGAGCTAAAAATACATACCACAAGACCACAGGACACCCAGTCAAGATTCTGTGGGTAACATAGCCGGCTCTAAGACTGGTGTAACTGGTGGCACTGCCATTACAAAAGACCCTGTTGGTACATTTAAAACTTTCTTGTTAATTTAGAAATACATACCACAAGATCACAGTACACCCAGCCAAGATTTGCGGGTAAAGTAGCTTGCTGTAAGGCTGGTACAACTGGCGGCATAGCTGTTACAGTAGGCACAGTTGGTACAGTTAAAATCTCTTTTTGGAGAGCTGGCACAGTTAAAATTCCTTCCATTATCAATTTATTGTAACAAGCCTTATCACAATCTCCAAATCTTTCCCACTATTATCCAAGCTGTCCAACAAAATCCAATATCAAAAAAATTTCAACACAGGGCATCCAGTATTAGTTAAAACTTTTTAGAACTTTATTCCATACTTTGTCACAAATGATATTTGCTAATTTCCGCAATAGCTGGAGAGATAATTATAAATCAATCCCAATGAAATATGAATTCACAAAATGAGTATCAGCAATTTGTTCAAACAAAGAATTTAGGCACCTAATTATTTTCTGGTGTCTATATAAGGCAGTAAAAACAGAACCAAATTCCGGTCGGACTGTTATTTCCAATACTGCGATGATGTGTTTTCGCAAGTGCTATCCCAACGTTCTTTTTTTTAAGCCTTCCAGTAAAATAATCACTGGAACTCCCTAAATCAGTAACAATCAATTTTCAATTCCCTGATGAGATTTCAAATATCTGTACCGTTAAGATTGAATAAAATCTCCAAATTCGCTCTCACCGAAACTGCGCTAAATTATTTAAACTTAAACAGTTATTTCTCCCTCTACTCTCCCATTTTTGTCATGTAAATCTGATTTAATCCAATTTCAACATTTTCTATCCTTTGATAAAGTATTTTAAGAAATATTCCATGTATTAAAATTTTAACCTTAGGAGATGTACAGAATATTAATTTTATAATTTATTTACACCTGAATTCCCGTTAAAATCATTTCATACGGTGTTATTATGTAGAAAACAAAAAATCTAATATATTCTCTTCAAAATGCATGACAATGTCACATTTATACATTTATAGAATGGCAGTATCTGTCAACACGGTGTGAAAATATTTTGAATGCCAAAAGTATCAAACAATTGCATGTCCTCTTTTCACTTTTTCATGTACACATGATAAACTGCATATACTATACATCTCAGCAAACAGCTCGAGTCTAATTTGGTAATATAATTAATCTTTGAGAAGATTTTTTCCAAAATTCACCCAAAGAAAACTTTCTCAAGTAATACATTCTTTAATACTGTAATAACTTAACATAAGAAAAATGTAAACAATTTAAACAACAATTATCCTTGAGATTTACTAGGAGACCTTCAGTCTCTACGACATTTGCTTACGGTTTTTGTAATTTATTACGCACAGAATGACAACCCATTGTCCGACTGTAAACGTACAAAGGGACGTTCTTTGAGTGGTCTCCACTCCAGTACAGCAACGTAAGCTGAAAACCTTTAAATTAATGATTATATAGAAGTACCCTAAATCAATGTTTCTTAGTATTGACCTAAACAGTTTTATTTGAAAATTTATCTGTAGTGCTCATCAAACAAAAGAATTAATTAAATACAGAAATAATACTGCTCTTCTGTAAACATTAGCAATGATTTCAACGTAATGCAGAATTTTACTACGTTACTGAATAGGAAAAAAACAGCTAAAACTTGCGGGAGATAATCCTGTTATGCAGTAATAAAGTCGATTTTTTTCATATAGAAATTAAGGTACATAAATGTAAATTACAGCAGATACATCCAGTTTAATGTACCACTTAAAAGACACAGATCTGGGTATGAAAATTAAAATCAGCAAATTAGTCCAAGAGAAATGACTTCCACGATTACTGATAAGCTATTAGTCATTTTTAATGATCATGCTTAACGAACGAGCATAAATAAATGAAACATGAACGTAATTAGTCCACATCACACGTTTATCACCTGTATCAAACAAATTTAATTCCCTGTTTCTGAATATCTCCACGATAAAAAATATAATTTTTCTCTTTTACGATGTTCGAAAAACACATGATGAAATTCTCATGGTCAGGTAGCCTAAACAATCCACTTTTGGATGATAATTCCTCAAGTCAAGTACCTGGCCATTAAATAATTACATAAACAAATAACTACTCAATAAAAAAGGAAAAAAGACTTTCTCCGTTAGATTACAAAAAAATACCATTAAGTTATAGTTCAATTCAAATGTACGGACGACTGATAATTTTAGCATAACAAAAAGCAAACTGAACAGTGAAAATCCCTTAAATATCCAATTATAACACTTCAAAATCGGCAAACGAATTGGTAAAAGTCTGACCAAATGAAAGTTTGAAGATTGAATTCCAATTAGATCAAAAACTAAATTTTATTTAACCACCCTATGGATCAAACGTTTTTCAGCCATAAAGACAAATTATTTCCAAACAAGAAAATCAATAGGAAAAAACATTTAAATTTGCCCACACTGATGATAACTTTGAACTTTTATTGATGCATATATTTCAAAGAGTGAAATTTGAAGACAGACTAGGTACAACAAAGTTGTTTTGTTTTGTTTTGAAAACTTATTTTGATTGTGCTACAAGTTCTACAGTTTTTATTCATCTCTCTCCACACATTCCTGTCTGTACGTTAGTGGAGCGCAAAGCAAGGGCCCTACTGGAACCATTTTTCACTTCTTTGATATCTCACACCAGGCAGCGAACTAAAGACTGCCCTAACTTAAAGTGGGCTGGCTACTAATAAGGTTATGAGGCATACCAAAAAACACCTCAAAAACATGCAATATTTGTAAAATTTAAAGCAACAGTTACTGTGCTGTCAATGTCATTCAACCATAATACTAAGAAATGCACTTTTTTTTTATTTTGAGAATACTACTTTTTCACCCAAAAAAAGGTTGAAAAAAGTCACAAGTTTTAACCAAATGTTCACCAGTTCAATTTTGTCTTATTTAAACAAACAAAAGAATGTAAATGAGCCGCGCCATGAGAAAACCAACATAGTTCGTTTGTGACCAGCATGGATCCTGACGGTTTCTCTAATTACAATAGGCAGGGACTTTTTTCCTTCTTTATAAAGTACCCCTAAAAGGACCTTTTCCCAATTGAAAAAGGCAATCTTTTTTCCCAATTATCATCCAAAAATTCCCCAAATGACCAAATTAAGTTTGCATTTTGATGATTGCAGAAGGAAACCTTGGTTACATTGACATTCACCATGATTTAACCATTCAAACAGTTTGTTTGATATTTACATGGAATTAAAGGAAGAAGCATTCTAAATGATGTTATTAATTAACTATAAAAATTCCCAATCTGAGTAAAAAACCCGCTATTTTCCCCAATTTATCCGGTACTGGAACTTTTCCTAAAAGGGCAATAAAAAATCACTTGAAAGCGCAGGCTGGTCTGGATCCGAGCTGGTCGCAAATGCACTATGTTGGTTTTCTCATGGTGCTGGTCGCAAATGCACTATGTTGGTTTTCTCATGGTGTGGCTCAAATAATAAAATGAAGAACAAAACTGCAAAATGTAGTGAACTCCATGGCCATATGCTAACTAAATATCTTAGTCATTATTTAAAGCGGACAATAAATTAAACTTTTAGGATATTACCATATTTCAAGTGTGCGTATAATGCACATGTGTTTTGCATTCAAATTTCAACTAATTTTTTTTTTTGTGAGAAACACCCACACACCCCATACTCTAATTCATAATGCACCATACACAGAACATTTTGGGACACAAAATTGATCTATTTTACCAAATAATGCACACCTTGCCATACCCATCTCTTTTATATTTATTTAGACCATTAAAATTTGTCTCAAAAGTATTTTTCAACTGATAAAGGAAGATTCATTTTCTGTTTTGTAGGGTTCAGAGTTTTACAAACACAATTCAGGTCATTGGTGACTTTCCAGCTCTTCAAGATGGAGGAACAAAAGATTCATATCAAATGAGATACAGTCTAACCTGTACTAACGGTCACCTCCGTTTAGCGGTCATTTTATGACGCCCCCGACGGATTTTCCACTATTTTATCACTTTATTCAGCGGCCACCTCCCGTCCGCGGCCAGCAGCCACCAAAATTGCCTCCTGACCACCGTATTTGACCCCTTTCAGCGGCCATGTTTCTTCCAAAACAAATTATTTTTAGGCAATGATCGCCAACTATACCCGATTTTTGAGAAACACGTGATTGCTAAGTCTCGCGTGACTTCACCACACGGACGCCAAAATGACATGAGCTTATCAATTAAAACTGATAACCAAAGGTGTGATCCCCTTTTTGTTCCGATCAAATGGCCAGAAATTATCAGCAATTAGCGTGTCACCTCGTGCCAATTTTGTTATTCACAGTTTGATCTCGGTTAAAGATGATACTCGATATCTAATTAGAAGCATTATATTTGTGATTCTTTATATTTCTTTCATCAAAAGACGACTATTAAATTTATACGAAAATTATTGTGTTTGAAAGAAATATAAACCACTCGATCTTTTACGGAACATAACGGCGATATCAGATTTTAGCGTAGACAGTAAGCGCAGAGAATAGCTTCCCTTACCAAAATGACGAAAATTGATTGTTAACGAACTTGTTTTGAAGTTGGAAAATTGTAACAATTTTTGTTGTTAAAAATCACACTGGATTTTTAGATTGCTTAGAAGACAATACATATTACGAAGGCTAATGCACGTCAAGGTATCTTGGTAAAATAATAATAGAAAATGAAAAAGAAATTGGCCTAAAGGCTAAACTAGTCGAAGTCTGAAAAATACATATGCTGGCAGCACCTCCGATCTGCGGTCACCTGGCTTCAGCGGCCAAATTGTTTGCTTCCCCTGACTGGCTGCTTAAGACAGGTTAGACTGTACTGTAAAATTATTAAAATTCATGGTGGACTTATTTTCATGGATTTCTTTGTTGTATAGATTCATGAAGACCACAGAATATTCAGAAGTTGGAACCCCTCCAATTTATAGCCCAAAGAGATCCCCATTCTCGCCAAAAACCCTATATTATTAACCCTTATCATGCTGAACACAACTGATTCTGCCTTATCAACCAGTGTAGATCATGATTGATCAGACGTTGCACATCCATGCAGTCTGATCACGATCTGCCCTGTTCGCTATTCAGCCACTGTCTTTTTGGTAAGCACCCCTTTTAACAGTTAATGGAAAATGGACAAGTTCATTTTAGAAATTTAGCAGGGTAAGGGTTAAATGATTTCATGCAAAACCTTATACAAGTCCTAGTCCAAAGAAGCAATCTTGGTTTACATTAACCAAGTAAATAATTTCATTTATAGTGTTGTTAGTATTGACCAACTGGATTCTCCAACATGCACTGGTACAACGTATGCCATTTTTAAAGCAATTCGCCCAGTTAGATTCAAATCCATGACAAGATGTATGAACTGTATGTTGATTATCTGAACACAATAATTATTTTGTCTCTATTATTTTGACAATTTTTGCACTGATCGAGAGATTGACTTCTGTTGATGGCAAGAATAGCGGTCCCATGCACAGAACGGGCCACAACCCCCCTGCGAAATGTAATGCATGAAGTCATGAATTTTTCATACTTTCAAAAATTGTTCATGAAACTATTCTTGATAAATTCTTAGAGCTAACTTCAAGTAGTTTTTATTCATAGAGTGAGGTCTGTCCCACTTCATAAAGATATGAAGAATTATTAAAGGATTCATAAAATTCTTGAAATATTCATGAAATACATTGTGAATACTTTTATGAATTTAACATTCTTAAAATACTCAAGAACTATTCATGAAGAAAGTGAAGTGTGTAATTTTCACAATGTGTTATTTTCACGGTGCACTAGTTTGGACGTAAAAAATGGTAGGTCTTTCTTTTTTGTTGTTCATAATTATTTGCAGCTGCAGTGTGTATTTCTTCTCATTAAAATGCTGTAGAAGGGAATAATATAGTGTAGTGGGTGCTTTTTTTATCTGTATTTCAATATTAATGGCAATAGTTTTATGATGACGCAACTGTCATCAGTTTTCACGATCTTGGTATCATATGTTACATCATAAATAGATAGGTAGCTAGTTCTTCATCACTTTTGTGGCAGTCATCACTTCTCTGATCAATACCTGTATCTACAAGCAATTGAAGCTTGGCATCTGACCATCATTTTCGCCTTGGCTGCGAAATCTCAGCGGAATATGAATATCAGGCAGTTCTTGGTTCAAATTATACTTCATGAAATATTAAAACAAGAGCTGTCTCCATAGGATGACACATGCCCCCAATAGCACTTTGAATGAACAGTTTTGGCCGATGTTAGAGTTTAGGACCTTTGACCTACGGACCTGGGTCTTGCGCGCGACACGTCGTCTTACTGTGATACACATTCATGCCCAATAATTTCAAAATCCATGCATGAATGACAAAGATATGGACCGGACATGCCCATCAATGCACCATCATGAAATATGACCTTTAACGTCTAAGTGCGACCTTGACCTTTGAGCTACGGACCTGGGTCTTGCGCGCGACACGTCGTCTTACTGTGGTACACATTCATGCCAAGTTATTTAAAAATCCATCCATGGATGACAAAGATATGGACCGGACACGAATGCACTATCATGAAAAATGACCTTTAACGTCTAAGTGTAGGGCTGTCATCGATAGAAACGATATCGATGTATCAACGATATTTTTTGGTCAATCGATTATCGATTCCCATTTTCAAAAATCGATATTTTACAGAGAGAAAAAAAATCTGTCTACATAAACACTCCGAGCCTCTAAAACAACTTTTTCTGCCTGCAAAAATGTGCCGTAAGTAACGGAAGTTGTCAAAAAAGGTCATGCCTAAACTTGTACCGTAGCAGTCTTTTCCCACTAGCCGGCACTACCTATATGGATAGAAGTAAGGGGGCTCAACTTCAGAATCTATTTGCAGAAAGTTACGTTGTCCTGTCTTGAAAGGTCGCTTCGTTGTTTTTGCATGTAAAAACATAGTGTATAATTATATTGTTTCTACGCCAATCTCGGCTTTTTACTTGTTCGTGTATAGCTGATCACTCAGTAAAAGGTACAGAATTTAGCTAGTCCCCGTAACAATAACAATCAAAGATTGCGGAAGAGGAAGCCGTCGCCGGCTTAAATAGTGGAAAAAGAGTCAAAAGACGGAAAGAAAAGCTTTGTTTGGGTTTGTAGAAACACTGGGTGTTGCTTAAATGCCTTTCAGTACAACAAACAAACAGTAAAACACTACAAATTTGAGGCCTATCGAAAACTTGGGCAGAAGTTAAAAAAAACAAAAAAAACACGCGGTGCCAGTACCGAATTAAGTGCAAGGTAAAAATTAGACAGGGCATGAAACAGGCTAAAAATATATAAAAACACTGTAAATAAATAAATAAATTAATTTAATGAATAAATAGATATCTGTGGATGGGAAATGCAGAATTTTAGCTGTTCGAAACCCGACTCCAGTGCCTGGTATTATATATCACTAGGTTGTAAAGTAATATAAATGCAAAAGAGGAGTGAAGGCACAATGAAGATCTATGAAAGATTTCATTAATTTTCATTTATTTCATAGATACAACACAATCAAACAGTAATATAAAAAGTAGGCAATAAAACTAAACATAACATTAACAAGAAGGTATATAGCATGCCCATGAACAAATAGGTTGTTAATCTAACTTAATAATCGATATATCGATGTATCGTCGATATTTGTCTTCTGATATAGTGGTATCGTCGATATGCCAAAGACCCAATCAATGACAGCCCTATCTAAGTGTGACCTTGACCTTTGAGCTACGGACCTGGGTCTTGCGTGTGACACTACGTCTTACTGTGGTACACATTCATGCCATGTTATTTGAAAATCCATCCATGGATGACAAAGATATGGACCGGACACGAATGCACCATCATGAAAAATGACCTTTAACGTCTAAGTGTGACCTTGACCTTGGAGCTACGGACCTGGGTCTTTCGCGCGACACATCGTCTTACTGTGGTACACATTCATGCCAAGTTATTTGAAAATCCATCCATTGATGACAAAGATATTGACCGGACACGAAAATTGCGAACAGACCGACAGACGGACATACGGTTCAAAAACTATATGCCTCCCTTTGGGGGCATAAAAATGCTCATAATTTTGTCCATTAATTTCAAGCATTTTTCTTCATGCATTATTCATGAATGAAATATTCATGAACAGAATGACACATTAAAATAATGAACAAAAAAATTCATGAACTCTTCATGAAGTATATTTTCAAGAATTTTGGTCATGAACTCTTCATGAACAAGAACTGTGAACAATTTTATGAATAAATCCTGGATATTACCACTTCATGAATAATTCATGAAGCTGCCTGTTTCAGACTTCATGAACTTTTCATGAACATGAGCTGTGCATGATATCATGAATAATTCATGCATATACCACTTCATGAATACTTCATGAAATGTGTTTCGTGCACTTTTTATGAGTAAGTCTCATTTTCTGTTCACGTTTTTCTCTTGAAGTCTTCATGAAGTACCTTCAGAAATGGTTCACGAGTATTTAATGAAGAATGACTAAACATTTCACAGGGGCCACCTCATTTTGGCAGTATCATTCAGTCTGATTATATTGATCCAAGTCATTAGAAAATGTCAGCCAACATTCCAACTGAACAGTGAAAAACAAAAACACAAAAGCTTGAAAGTTTAACAATAGTCAAGACTTGAGATAAAGGAAAGTGGAAGATGTCCCTCTAGCCTTTCCTACCAGGCTATAGCCTGATTGATGGCAAACTTAATCAATCTTTATTTGCCCCCCATGCATTCACTAGTCAAATCAAATCAAATTCAAAATGATCCATTTTCTATTCTCTATATCTCATTTAATTTGCTAATCATCTTTGAGAAGTTTTAGAATTGGTACATAGACTTCACTTGCTGTGAAAATTTCTGCTAAAGTCTAAACAATTCAGAACATTCAGGTCCCCTTAGTTCTAGTAGGGTTTTGTATCAAATACTTTTTTCTAATCCCTGCCTGGTGGCCCATTTCTCTCTGGACATTCCAATGGTGACTATGCCTAGAGTCATGCTTACTTCAATTTCGGTAGAGGAAAGCCATAAATTTCTTGAATGGGAAGTTTCCCAAACTGTTAACAATCTCAGCAGTCGGCCAGTTAATGATAACACTGACCAGTCTGTTATATTACTTTATACTTCAAAAATTACCAAAAATAGTTCCTATTAAAGTAAACATTATTTTGAACGATAGAAAGGTTAAAATAATGTCTTCAGACAAATGGTCATGTATACCATTTTTTTCCCCATGATTCGAACAAACAACCTCCAGACTGGAAGTCTTCTTTTACCTATTTGGAGTATATAAATTTGGTGGGTGTTTAACTTGTTTAAATTGGAAAAGTTTTGGAATTCTTCTGTATGTATTATATTGCTGAAGTTTACAGAGAGTATACTAAAACCATCAAATATCAAACAGCTTATAGAGCTTAGCTGGTGTGTGTGTTAGGACTTAACGAGGATTTAATATGTCATCAAACACATAAAGGACCATAAAACTCTAAAACAAACAAATTATTTCACAAATAACAACTAACACACATAAATTTACTTAAGAAAAAGGGCGACAGATTATAGAACCTTATTCCAACAGATTATTTCAGCTTTAAGCTTGTCAATGTGTCATTCAAATAATTTATCTCTTTATCTAAATCCACAATAATTACACCATTTTCATTCTTCTGGCCTATACAGGCAGGAAAATAATGTCAAATGAGATTCAATTGAAACCAGACTGGTACCTTTGTCAGGAAATCCTATGACATACTTAACTGTCACGCAACTAAGACAAAGGCTAGAAAGCAGCAAAAGAATTTCCAGTCAATGACTGCCCTATATAGCTTGCTCAAGCAGGTATAACAATAAAGTACATTTCTGCCATATTTTTTGTAAACCGGGCCTGCAGATTCGGTGGGGGAGAGAGAGAAAGTAAATTTGACTCTACAGGTCATTTACATTTAAATCTTTGCTATACTGAGGATTTTTGTTTGCCTTCAAGGGTAGAAAATTCCAATTTTCTGCTTTAATCTGTTTCTCATCACTCAAAATACAAGTTTCATTTATTTCAAACTGATATGTATATATTTATAATTATTCCGGCAGTTTTTTTCAGCTCTGTTTAATATGATACTAAACCATACAAGTATCTGATCTGTAATAATACCATTAATTGACACTGATTTTTTTTTTTTGTTCAATTTCACTAGTTGTATGTTAAAGATTATCTCAAATTTCTAACAAAGATATTAATAAATTGAGTGACATTATGTTTATTTATGATGAATTTTCTTTTTCTTTTTTCATAGTATTTTTATCTAGGACAAAGAATGAACAATATAAGATGTATGCTGGAACTGTAAAAACTTTCTAAGCATAACCAACAAATAATCCAAAGGCTATGACTGCTAGTGATGCCCCTATGATAGATTATAATGGAAAATTGTTTCGAAAATGGCTTTTAAAGGTCTGCGACATTCTATTATGGTTTTGAGTAATCAATTGTCACTCAAAAAAGTGTGTAACTATGCAGAACTCACTTGGATTTTCTGTTGTTTTTCTCTCTCTGTGACTTTAAACTTTTGGTTGTGGTCAAATTTCTCAAAATGACGACAGATCAGACAAATCTGACAGTGCCGGATGGATTTTTCCATGTCCTGGCAATGCCAAGTCTCATGTGGAAAAATATTGTGGTTTACAGGAACAAATCTGGGGTGGAAAGACCTCCTGTCATGACTGATCTTACTTTTCAGGTTGTTCTTTGCCGCCTATGTCGGAAAACCTACATTAATAACGGTTAACCTTTTCCTCTTTTCATAGACGAAAATTTATTTATTCACTAAATACGTAGCTGCCACATTAAGAAGCAGGAATTGCTACATATATTTTCATTTCACATTATAAACAAGAGGGCTAAGATGGCCCTAGGTCGCTCACCTGAGAAACACAATATAACTGTGTAAACATGTTTGAGCTAGTGATTTCATGGAAACAAATATTCTGACCAATTTTCATTAAGATTGGACCAAAAATGTGTAAACAAGTATTTTCTTCGATTTGACCTAGTGACCTAGTTTTTTTATCCCAGATGAGCCATATTCGAACTTAACCCAGATTTTATGAAGGCAATCATTCTCACCAAAATTCATGAAAATCAATTGACAAATACAGCCTCTATTGCATACACAAGGTTTTTCTTTGATTTGACCTATTGACCTAGTTTTTGACCCCAGATGATCCATATGCAAATTTGGCCTACATTTCATCAAGGTAATCATTCTCACCAAAATTCATGAAGATCAATTGAAAAATACAGCCTCCATCTCATACACAAGGTTTTTCTTTGATTTGACCTAGTTTTTGACCCCAGATGATCCATTTTCGAACTTGGCCTAGATTTCATCAAGGTATTCATTCTGACAAAATTTCATGAAGATCAGTTGAAAAATACAGCCTCTATCGCATACACAAGCTAAACGTTGACAGATGACAGACAGACACCAGACATCGAGCGATCACAAAAACTCACCTGAGCATTGCTCAGGTAAGCTAAAAACAATTTGATTAATAATCGAAAAACTGATTGAATACCTGTCCGATTATTTTCGATGATCGATCATGAAAATACTGATTAAACATCCCTAATGATTGCTCCTTGAACACAACAAGATTCAAAAGACACTGACTGGGTTTATAACAAAAGAATTCGCCTGGTAAATAGCAAGATTCTTCCATCCATTCTGGATAAACAACACAGATTTTGAAAAGACATTGAACAAATTTTAAGACTGGTGGCAACAAACTGACCTTAAAATAGCAAAAATATTTCTCTCTAAAATGACTGTTTTAACAAACAATACCCAACAGCATTTCAAAACCTAAAGCAGTCCCCTCTGAGGGAAAATCAATCAATTTGCAGAGATGAGATTAAATAACAGAATTTAAAAACACATTAGTTCACTGGAATCAATGTTAATAAAGAGATTTTTAATTAGAAAGCAATTTAATTAAACGATAACATTTAACAAAAGCACCTACATCCCAGAGCAACTTCATTTCACTTTTTCAAATTTGCTGTTTTTATATATCATTTATTAATGCCCTTAATTTAATAATGCTTTTATTATCGGGAAAAGTAATTGCTGTAATTAATATTGGCGCCTCTGGCAAGCTACCATGAATTTCCATGAAACTGCTTCAGATACAATCACCCAACCTCTGTGCAGGAATACTGTCAAACAATCGTCCCTCCTATCAAGTAAATCATTGGCGATAGTAAAATTATGTGATCATATGTGGCACACTTCACATAGTCTACAGGCCAAAATTGTCACTTCCCGAACAAAATTTAAGAGGATAACGAAAACAATCAATCAGATTATATTTCATCAAACTCTTTGACTGCACTCGAATGTACTTTCAAATAATTTCATTGTTTACATTTTAACCCTTAACCTGCTAAATTTCTATAACGAACTTGTCCATCTTTCAATTTGGACAGTACCACTAACTGTTTAAAGGGGTGCTTACCAAAAATATATTGATTGAATGGCGAACAGTGCAGATCATGATCTACACTGGTCGCAAAGGCAGAATCGATCTTGTCCAGCAAGATAAGGGTTATTCAGTGAGCTTCACAACAGAAGTAAAAGACATAGATTTAGTATTAATTTTCTGTATTATTTTTTAGCACTTAACTAAGGAGATATAAATTTTGTATAACAGAATTCAAAAATGAAAAAATATAACTCTGCTGATATTCAGCTCAATTCGTATTTACTGTACTCGATGAGGGGAAGTAACACTGTTGGCAGTTAGTGACAGTCAAAAAGTCACTATTGAATTATTTATCTGAAGTTACTTCTGAATGTAGTAAAACTGTCTGTACATAATACAATGGACTACACTTGATTCATACTAACTGTAAACCACATTTATCAATTTGAGTTTAAATTAGGTCTAACTTGAAAATACCATAACATTCATGTTATTCAAGCATAAACAGCTTATTGTTAAAATGTTGCCCAGCTTCCTGAATTAAATGTGCTATATTCAAAATATGTGCTATATTGACAAATATCATCAGAATTTCAGAATTTAAAGAGAAACAAAAATTTAAAGAACTTTCTTTCAGTATTTTTTTTTCAGTAAAGAAGTTGATTTTTACTACATGTATGTGTTGTCTATGAAATATCTGTCTCCAACACTTATTCTGTGGTATTCATATTCAGTGAAACATGGCTTGCTCAAGCATCGGTCACTCTGGCACCATGGCTGGCTCGGGTGATCTGTGTGATCTACGTCTGTTGCTCTTGTAATCACTCGAAACGCTGGATAACTTGAGCACTTCGTACATCCCCAACTGACTCCACGTCTCAATGCGGCTATTAATTTATCTTATATGAATATATGGGTTCATCATGAAATTTTTGTCACCTTTATTTACACCTTCTTTATTTACAGGCAGTAAAACCATTTCACAACTCAAATTTTAACGCAATTCCGAGTATATTTCTACAAATCCTCCGAAAGCATGAGAATTTCCCTGAAAATGTCTACACCAAAATAAATCAAAAGGAGGCATTTTGCAATATTTTGTGCCGAAGTTGTTGTGTCAAGTTTCAAAGCGCTGTCACAAATCATAAGACACATCATTTAGTTTAGTAGTGCCTAGAGAATAACAAGACATACACCAGACTGAGAAAACTTGCCTCACTTAAGCTCTAATAAATAAATGCTACATTTTCATCTACTTCACTTTAAACACCAAAATAGGGAAAATTTTCACTCATTCTGTATAGGAAGTATTTTGTTTACCAATAGGAGGATGTTCTAACAAGAGGTGTCATAGACAACTGTACGCTAGACTATTTCGGAACATGATAGTGATATAGGGCATATCTGAGGAAACTAGAGCTATCAACGGTGAGATTATGCCCCTCAAAAGTGGATAATGAAATTTGAGAACAGTTCAAGTTTGACTCCAAACATGAACTAGAATTTCCAAACATGAACTAGAATTTCCAAATATAAATAGGATACAAGTCATTGAAATATTTCTGCAAGAGTTTTGGACCTTGTGTCATATGATGTGAGTGATGACATGGAACAACTATGAGAATTCTGAATAAAATCAGTTCAGTAATATCAGAGACTGGAGTGAAAATGCATCAAAAGCTGAAATTCTAAGGGGGCATAATTCATGAAATATTGGTGCGAGAGTTTTTGGCCATTGTGTCACATGATGTAGGTGATGGTGTGGGACAAAGCAAATCAGTCAAGTAATAACAGAGATAACATGAAAACACATCAGAATTTTAACAAAGATGTGGCCATGGACACACACAAGGGCGAGTAGGACATATCTAAATATTCTTGGTATAGCAGAGCTAAATGTTTTTCTGTAGTGCTTAAACTAATCTAATATTTCAAATAAATACAGCCTGAGGGCCAAGGCCTTAAGTTGTTCACCTTACCTTCACCATTTGACCTTGTAAATCCTGACAAGCTCTATCGTGAAGTCTGTATAGACAAACACAAGAAAATTCGATAACAGAGCTGTGTGACCTTGGCCTTGAAAATATCACCTGAGAAAGGTCCAACAAGGATTTTTCTGGCCTAACTTAAGTTAGGTACACATCCATCAAGGTTTTTTTCCAGAAGTTTTATCAAGTTTTTTTTAGCACTGGCAACCCCTAAATGCAGTCACGCGAATATATCTGTATGAACACTAGAAAAATCAGACAATGACCCCTCTTATTAACTTAGTGATATTGCATCGAGAAGTTTATGAGAAGTTTTTTTTAAGGTTTTTTCCATTTTTAGCTCTACAACCTATAATACAGTAAAGCAGAACAATCTGAACCAAACAAACAAGAGGGCCATGATGGCCCTATATCGCTCACCAGGGTTGATTTGGCCTACTAACCTAGTCTTTGACCCACATTACCCAGTTTCAAACTTGACATAGAGATCATCAAGACAAACATTTTGACCAAGTTTCATGAAGATAGGATCATAAATCTGGTCTCAAGTGTTAACAAGCTTTTCATGTGATTTGAGCATGTGACCTAGTTTTTGATCCCACATAACCCAGATTTGAACTTGACCTAGGGACCATCAAGATAAACATTCTGACTAAGTTTCATGAAGATAGGGTCATAAATGTGTCCTCTAGAATGTTAACAAGCTTTTCCTTTGATTTGAGCAGGTGACCTAGCTTTTAACCCCACATGACCCAGTTGCAATCTTGTCCTCGGAATCATCAAGACAAACATTCTGACCAATTTTCATGAAGATAGGGTTATAAATGTGGTCTCAAGAGTGTAAACAAGCTTTTCCTTTGAACTGACCTAATGACCTAGTTTTTGATCCCACATGACCCATGACAAACTTTTCCTTTAATTTGATCAGGTGACCTAGTTTTTGACCCCAAATGATCAAAATACAAACTTGACCAAGACAAACATTCTGACAAAGTCTCATGAAGATAGGGTCATAAATGTGGCCTCTAGAGTGCTAACAAACTTTTCCTTTGATTTCATTGAATGAACTAATTTTTGACCCCACATGACCCAGATTCAAATCTGATCTAGAGGTCATCAAGCTAAACATTCTGACCAATTCTCATGAGTTTCAAACTTAAAATGTGGTTTCTAGAGTGTTAACATGATTTTCCTTTGATCTGGCCTAGTAGGCTAGTTTTTGACCCCACATGACCCAGTTTCGAACCTGACCTAGAGATCATCAAGACAAACATTCTGATCAAGTTTAATGAAGATAGGGTCATATATGTGGCCTCTAGAGTGTTAACAAGCTTTTCCTTTGATCTGACCAGGTGACCTAGTTTTTGACCTCACATGACCCAGATTCCAACTTGTCCTAGAAGTCATCAAGACAAACATTCTGACCAATTCTCATGAGTTTCAAACTTAAACTGTGGACTCTAGAGTGTTATAATAACAAGATTTTCCTTTGATCTGGCCTAGTGACCTAATTTTTGACCCCACATGACCCAGTTTCGAACTTGACCTAGAGATCATCAAGACAAACATTCTGACCAAATTTCATAAAGATTAGGTCAGAAATGTGGCCTCTAGAGTGTTAACAAGGCAAATGTTTATGCACACCGCACGACGCCAGACAATGACCGGTCACAATAGCTCACCTTGAGCACTTTGTGCTCTGGTGAGCTAAAAACACAATGCCTCTGACCAAGTTTGAGGAACATCTATAATAGCCTTCATGAAAAGAATTTGTCAAAAGCTTTTTTTCTTTTTTTTTTTCAAGCTCTATCAACTCCAAACAGCAGTCAAGCAGACTCATTTCATCAAACATGAGGAAATTACATGCAAGGTTTGTGGTTAGAAAAAAAGAAGTTATATCAATATTTTTTCTGTAACTTTTATAAATCAACGGTCCACAAAACAAGAGCTGTCGGAGGACAGCAACGCTCGACTATTCAACAGCCTTGTCAATTGAATGAATACCGGTACAAAAGTTGAAAAAGGGGCATAATTTTGTAAAATGCAAAGTAGAGGTATTGAACCTCTGTACTGCATGTCATATCATGACAGTGAACAAGTGTGTGAAGTTTCAACCCTTTCCAATTTGTGGATACTGAGATACCAGCTTACATACAAAAACTTAACAAAAAACTGCTAAGTCAAAGGGGCATAATTTTGTAAAAATGCAAAATAGAGTTATAGGACCTTCACAGTGCATGTTAGATCATGACAGTGAACAAGTGTGTGAAGTTTCAATCCATTCCAATTAGTGGACACTGAGATATCAGATTACATACAAAAATTTAACCAAAAACTGCTAAGTCGAAAAAGGGGCATAATTTTGAAAAAAAAGAGAGTAGAGTTATGGGACTTGCTTAGTACATGTCAGTTCATCACAGTGAATAAGTGTGTGAAGTTTCAATCCATTCCCACAAGTGGTTACTGAGTTACCAGCTTACATACAAAACCTTAACCAAAAATTTCTAAGTCGAAAAAGGGGCATAATTTTGTAAAAAAGCAAAACAGAGTTATGGAACCTGTGCAATGTAAGTCAGTTTGTCACAGTGAATAAGTGTGTGAAGTTTCAATCCATTCCCACAAGTGGTTACTGAGATACCAGCTTACATACAAAACCTTAACCAAAATCGGGACGCGGACGCGGACGCCGACGCATGGGCGAGTGCAATAGCTCACTATTCTATGAATAGTCGAGCTAAAAAACTCTTCTTGCCAAGTTTGGTGAACATGATCAAGCGGTTCATAAGAAATACATAATATAAAAAGTTATAACTTTTTTCAGTATTATGTAACTCTTGATAAATCCCAAAATTAATGCAGGGCTAATTTTGAACCAAGAGTCACAAAGTTGCCAATCCTTTGGGTGAAGAGTATCTTTGAAATTTTCAAACAGAAAACTTGGAAGTTCCCTGGGCGGGGCTAAACTTGACTCCCGGGGAACGATTTAAATCAATTTGAAAAAGCTTTATGTAACAAAATGCTTTACAACAAATTTTATGAACGAGTGCTAAATTGTTTCAACAAAATTCTTTAAGAATAAGACCCACGATGGACACATGGAGATCAAACAAAAACATTAATTTCCTAAAGAATTAAATACCAAACCCAACTGTTTTTGTATTTACTATTGTATTATTCACTGCTTATCTAGGCTTTTCATTATTCATTAATGCTAGAAAGAGCCTGGTGAATGTTTGTTCATTTATTGTATTGACTTTCCATGTATCGATTTTCTAGATTTTCTACAGTAAAATATATAACTGTCAGTATGACAAACAGCCTTTATATATACATGTACATTTCAGTTTAAAACATTGTCATTGCTGATCGTTATCTGCTATTGACTATTCTGTTTTAATACTAAAACTTATCAAAGGGAGACAACTCCTATACACAGAAAACCATTTATAACAATACCTGAATTTGTTTAGGTCTATCGAAGAAGTTGGGCTGATTTAATCTTGATTTTGATGAGAAACTGTTAATGATCATATCCATAAGAAAACACCTGGTTTTTTCTAAGAAGATATATAATTCTAGCATTACCACAGCAAAACTGATGCAATAATAAGGAAATAAAGTTCACTGAAAATGACATCAGACATGAAAAAAGCTCCTGCATCATGGAATATATTCAGAGGAAATCTAGTAAAAAGATGTGTCTACCAATCCATAATGTGCATTAAGAAATTCTAAAATCCAAGATACAAAACGTTCAGTTCAGTAGCCCCATTTCTTAATAATTGAGTGAACTCTTTCGAAAATTTAGACACATTAAGATCTGCTAACAACACCTCTGAGAAGTGATATATCCCTGCAATGGCAGATTAGACTTAATTCTTAGTATATTAATCTGTCTGATGTACACAGGGCGACGATCTCCCTTCAGACAAGTACTGTATGCTATATGAGATATCCAAAAAAAGCACTGACTGACACCTCTTGGCATACTTTTGAGTGGATTTTTTAAAGTTTTCTATTTGGTTTAGAGTCACATCCGCACAATTTAAGTCATGTGGCAACTTTTCCAACTTTTGATGTTGGAGGAAGACCCTAGGTGCCCCTCTGGGCATTATTTAATCTCAGATGGGTAGAACCACCAACCTTCAAGCCACACTCATAGTCCAAGCCAAAGTTACTGACCAGTCATAAATGGTGATGGGTTTTACAATTGTTAACCCTTACCCTGCTAAATTTCTATAATGAAGTTGTCCATCTTTCAATTTGGACAGTACCATTAACGGTTAAAAGGGGTGTTTACCAAAAAGATACTGACTGAATAGCGAACAGTGCAGATCATGATCAGACTGCACGGATGTGCAGGCTGATCATGATCTACACTGGTCGCAAAGGCAGAATCAATCGTGTCCAGCATGATAATTGCTAAATCTGTCTACACTTCACTTGGCATGGTCATTTTGTTTCTTCTATAATTGGGGCCATTTACAGACCTCGTGTCCTCAGAAAAACTTTCAAATCATGAAGCTTTCCCCTAACACAGCCTTAGCTTCAGGAATTTTTATTCCCCTTTGCTCAAGTACCGATTCGTTTTATTCTCAAAACTAGAATGTGTCTGTAGGACACAGGGTGTGCCCCCACTGGTACATTTGTCACAAATAAGTGGCAATAATTCAAATGTTTGCAGTCTTAAGGGGTATAGCCACAACAAACAATTTATATAAAGGATTCATTATTCTAGGCCATAATATACTTTTTGAGCAGTTTTGACTATTTCTGGGGCCATAACTCTGAAAATAGGGGGCGGAACCAGACGAAAAATAGGAGGTGCGCAAGTTCATATCATGATTAAGACTCGGGCAAGGTTTCATCAATTTATATGAAGTACTTTCTGAGCTAGGCGCGTTAAAAGGTGAAAATGTGCATTTTCGACTATTTCAGGGTCCATAACTCTGGAAAAAGGGGCAGAGCCAGATGAACAAGAGCTGTCCGTAAGACAGCCAAGCTCGACTATTCGAAATATTGTCACAGAAGCAGGAAATTATTACCCAAAATGTTAAATATCAAAAGAGTTTTAAGTTCGAAACGGGACATAATTTGACCAAAATGCATATCAGTTATGGGACTTGATGCTATCAACTAGTTTAATAACCCCGAAGAAACATGTGAAGTTTCAATTCCATATCTGCATTAGTTTTGGAGATAGTAACTTGCATGTAAAACTTTAACCAGAATTTTCTAAGTCCAAAAGGGGGCATAATTTGCTCAAAATACATGTTAAGAGTTATGGAACTTGACCCAGTGAGGTTGGTAACTGACCTAGAAAAAGAATAAATAAGTTTCAAAGCTATATGCCTTTTGGTAATAGCTGTATGTACTTGTACGCAAAACTTTAACCAGGATTTTCTAAGTCCAAAAGGGGGCATAATTTGCCCAAAATACATGTCAGAGTTATGGACTTGATTCTATCAACTAGTTTTATAACCCCGAAGACACATGTGAAGTTTCAATTTAATATCTGCATTAGTTTTGGAGATAGTAACTTGCATGTAAAACTTTAACCAGGATTTTCTAAGTCCAAAAGGGGGCATAATTTGCTCAAAATACATGTCAGAGTTATGGGACTTGGCCCAGTGAGGTAGGTAATTGATCTAGAAAAAGAAAAAATAAGTTTCAAATCAATATGCCTTTTAGTAATAGCTGTATGTACTTGCACGCAAAACTTTAACCAGAATTTTCTAAGTCCAAAAGGGGGCATAATTTGGCCAAAATACATGTCAGAGTTATGGGACTTGACCCAGTGAGGTAGGTAATTGATCTAGAAAAAGAAAAAATAAGTTTCAAATCTATATGCCTTTTAGTAATAGCTGTATGTACTTGCACGCAAAACTTTAACCTTTAGCATGCTAGATAAATTGTCGTCTGCTGGAAATGCCGTCTGCTAAAATTGTAAAATTCATTCAATTTGCTCCAAAATTGGAAGAAATATTGTCAGAGTAGCAAACAGCTTGGAACCTGATCAGACGCCGATTTAATCGGCGTCTGATCTGGTTCCAAGCTGTTTGCAAAGGCTGTTAAATTCGCCTGCAGCAGGCTAAGGGTTAACCAAAATTTTCTAAGTACAAAAGGGGGCATAATTTGGCCAAAATGAAGGTCAGAGTTATGGGACTTGGTGCTATCAACTAGTTTTATAACCCCAAAGACACATGTGAAGTTTCAATTCAATATCTGCATTAGTTTTGGAGATAGTAACTTGCATGTAAAACTTTAACCAGAATTTTCTAAGTCCAAAAGGGGGCATAATTTGCTCAAAATACATGTTAGAGTTATGGAACTTGACCCAGTGAGGTTGGTAATTGACCTAGAAAAAGAATAAATAAGTTTCAAAGCTATATGCCTTTAAATGATAGCTGTATGTACTTGCATGCAAAAACTTAACCAAGGTGTGACGCCGACGCCGACGCCAGGGTGAGTAGAATAGCTAGACTATTCTTCGAATAGTCGAGCTAAAAATAGGATGTGGGCAAGTTCATATCATGATTAAGACTCATGCAAGGTTCATCAATTTATATGAAATACTTTTTGAGCTAAGCACATCTCAAGGTGAAAATGCGCAATTTTTGACTATTCAGGGGCCATAACTCTGGAAATAGGGGGCTGAGCCAGGCGAAAAATAGGATATGTGCAAGTTCATATCATGAAAAAGACTCATGCAAGGTTTCGTCAATTTATATCAAATATTTTTTTGAGCTAGGCGCGTCATAAACCTTTTTCGGACGGACGGACACAACCAAATCTATATGTACCCTCCACTGAGTGGTGGGGGCACAATAATATCTGGGCTAGTCATTAGGTGCCTGGCATGTTCTATAACTAGATTCTGAGTCCTGGTATTAGGCCTCTGCCCTTTGTATTCATTTTTCATGTAGTTCATGTAGAGTAGAAGCCCGGAACATCATTAGATGTTAAGCGTTGTCGCTTCTTAGGCCCATTTGAATTTGTTTTCCCAATTTGGTACTAAATTATCTTTATTTTGGTTATCATGGTTTATCCTACCTCCTATTTGTTTTTGCAGCATTTTCAATGTATTTGTATTTTACACTGCAAGAAAATTATTCATAATTCATATCCTTTTTTACAAATTGTGTATCATCCTCTAAACTGATTTAAAAAGCCACTTTTTACTGACTGCCACCTTGACTTAACCAGAATCCTGGTTTTAAATTAAATATGAAAATCAAGGTTAAACTCATTAGTCCAAAATTGGGAACTTTTTTGGTAATTTCTTCAGTCAATCCCAAACACATAATCAGCTAACTCCACAAAGAGGATCGATACCCGATAGGAAATCCACTAATTTTTTTATTTAATTTTTGATTTCAGGAGGCAATTGTTTTAATTATTATTGTTTAGAAAGGAGGAAAGAGGATAAATTTATGTAAGTAAACTGACCCTGACACTTTGCATTTATACGTTAATACTACTGGGACTTCATTTTACCGTAATGTTTTCAATAAAAAGCCAGCCATGTTTGTAAAAGCACAGCTTCAAGCAGGAACCTTGTGTCTACAAAAGATCATACTGCGCTTTCTGAATGCACATAGTAGGCAACAGGAAGTTCTTGAGCCATTTTGTTAAACGGTTTACCTTATTTAGTAATCTTGAGGTGTATTAAATTCTTATACTTTTGACAGTCTACTTTATTACAAATCATAGACCAGTTTACCGTGCTTACCAGATCTGAAGTGTTACCAGATGATTAAACTTTGAACGCAGTCCATGTTACTAATTTGTACTGATGCGCGAACCAGTGCTTACTTAACTAGATCGAGAACAAAAATTCACATTGTAGAAAATTTAGTTATGTTTATTCAGGCCTTTTTTTCTGCCTATTTAGAAGTACCTGTCGAGAGAAAATTGGGAATTTTTGGTCTCAAAATTAGCCAAACTGGAAAACAATTATCAACAAAATTATTGTTTTTGGAAATATTTTGTACTCTGATTTAGTTAAATTAATGTATTTACCTATAAAAATTGCCAAAAAAAGTGTTGGTTAATAAATAATTTTTCTGTTGTCAGGAACTTTGCACGGGGGTTTTGAAATGTATGAACAATTTCTGACCTAGACTAAGGGTGACTAGTGGAAGCTTCTTGGTCTAGACTTTGAATGAGACAGCTTTCAGTGTTCAAATCTAAGTTAAAGACTCTTGAACTTGGAGACAGTTCTTGCAGTTGACCATTTTGTTCTCCAGAACATATTTCAGTGTCTAGATTGACAGAGACATTACTGGGTGACTGACTTGTTTCACTGGCAGTACATGTATCTTTTCCCCAAAGAACATCATGTATGTACCTTTGGTGCCAATTGTTTTAAATTTACCTCTGTATTATTTCGAATTGTGTTATGTTTTGTTTTCTTATAGAGAATAAATCTCCCACACAGAGTACTAACGGTAGTAAACAAACATTCCAAATGATTAGCTGGCTTAAATCCAGCCCCTGTAGTACATACTTTAATAGTTGCTGAATGCCGGGTTATTCCTGATAAGGATTACAGCTATGGATTGGGGTTTTTTTTAATTGGGGAAAAAATATCCATATTTTGCACTGGGAAAGGGCCCAATAGTTTGACCCGTGAGATAGGCATAAAAAGGCCTGTCGTTTGCATCAATAATCACACTTTCAGTATTACTTCGGGGGTTATTTGAGAATATGGTGTTCTAAAATGCATAAAAATATGTTTCAAGGAAAATCCTGCTTGGAAAAATATCAACGGAAGTTGGAGCAGTAGAAGACTATACCCCTACCCCACTCTGAATATCTAAATGATTAACATGATTTGGGAAAATTACCTCTAGGGACTCGGAAAAACTGAACTTCTAAGCTTATGCTGGAGAACTGTCACCCATGCCAGTGTGATTTTTTACCAAAAACATAATAAATGCAACTAGACGCATGTCCACTGGACAGTGCTGCTCTCACTCCCGTCACTTTTTAAGACAAGGAACATAACTCTGGTCTGTGTGAAATCCAATGTCCAAATGAAAACACTAGCTGCACAACTCCACATGCTGAATATTAATTCTGTAAACTTTAACGACTCTATGTCAAAAACTTTTTGAGATATGCACAACACCAATTCTGACAGACAGGGGCAAATCTAAGTGTCCCATCCAAAAATTTTAGTGGCTGACATCACACCACACTGTAAAGCACCTTTCTGAAAGTAAATGCTGGCTACAAATATAACAAGAGCACCGCCTTGCGGGTGCTGACGCTCATCTGATTTTTTTTGTGTAATAGAAATATTGTCCTACCCATGATTTTCTAAGTCTAAAAAGGGCCATCATTCTTGCAAAAAGCAGGATAGAGTTATGTTTCTTGATGTACAGTGTCCACTTATGATGGTGAAAAACTGTTGCAAGTTTTAAAGCAATAGCTTTGATAGTTTATGAGAAAAGTTGACTTAAACATAATACTCAACCAAGAAAATGATTTTCTAAGTCCAAAAGGGGCAATAATTATTGCAAAAAGCAGGATGGAGTTATGTTGCTTGCTGTACAGGGTCAGCTTATGATGGTGAACAAGTGTTGCAAGTTTCAAAGCAATAGCTTTGATAGTTTAAGAGAAAAGTTGACCTAAACATAAAACTTAACCAAGAAATCTGATATTTTCTAAGTCCAAAAGGGGCCATAAATCTTGCAAAAAGCAGGACGGAGTTATGTTTCTTGCTATACAGGGTCAACTTATGATGGTGAACAAGTGTTGCAAGTTTTAAAGCAATAGCTTTGATAGTTTAGGATAAAAGCTGACCTAAACATAAAACTTAACCAAGAAAACTGATTTTCTAAGTCCAAAAGGGGCAATAAATCTTGCAAAAAGCAAGATGGAGTTATGTTTCTTGATGTACAGGGTCTGCTTATGATGGTGAACAAGTATTCCAAGTTTCAAAGCAATAGCTTTGATAGTTTAGGAGAAAAGTTGACCTAAACATAAAACTTAACCAAGAAATCTGATATTTTCTAAGTACAAAAGGGGCCATAAATCTTGCAAAAAGCAAGATGGAGTTATGTTTCTTGCTATACAGGGTCAGCTTATGATGGTGAACAAGTATTCCAAGTTTCAAAGCAATAGCTTTGATAGTTTAGGAGAAAAGCTGACCTAAACATAAAACTTAACCAGGCAACGCCGACGCCGACAACCGCTCAAGTGATGACAATAACTCATCATTTTTTTTCAAAAAATCAGATGAGCTAATAATGGCCAAAAGTATCTGCTAAACAAGTACTGTAAAATCATTTAATTTTGTGGGCATGAAATTACATGGTTTTGGTTAGAACGGCAATTTCTTGGGGATATGAATTCATGGATTTCAACTTTTGAACATAAAATGAATGGGAATTCTACTTGTTCGTTGGGATTAAATTTTGTGGATTGATTCTATCACAAAAATTAGTCCCCCACGAATATTAATGATTTCACAGTACTTTGCAATGTATGAGTAAATCCATACCTTAACACATGGTTCCAGACAGGTTTACATCTTTTAGGATCAGGTAAACACAATAAGTTTCTATCATAAAAGGCCATCCAACAACTCCAACTGATCATTCAAACAAAAGACAAATACCAATGGATTTCTATTGGAGATTTCCGAACAGAAATATGCAGAATAAGTTTGGACGTGATGGGACAGCGACAATCAAAAGTTATCACGCTGTCCCGAAACATCCTATTATTTGGACTACAATTCCACCAGTGTTGACTGTACTAACAAAATAATTTTAAAAATTGGCCCTGATACAGACCAGCATGCATTCCTCTCACCTAAATATTTTACAAGACACAATTAACACTATTAAACTGTCTTCAATTAAAAGATATAAACAATCTTTGTCCATTTCTTAACTAAGGGAAGTTACTCTTATCAAAATATTCTCACCTCCAATATGATTTTGCAACTTTTACACGGTCCTATCTGGCCAAACAGTGTCATAATAAGACCTTCTGTGACAGATGGATCAAGGTTACCCACATAGCTGTATAAAAGATAACATCAAAACTGTTTTAATGATACAAATCAAAACCGAAACAACGAAATTCAACTTCCACAGAAAAGTCAACACGTTTCCTTTATTCAACTAAAAGCCGGATACAGTGTAAATAAAGTAAATATCTGTATACTCACAGGGTTCTTGGGCTCGCTTCACTTTCTCCGTACTGAAAAGGAAAGAAAAGTATTAATTTAAGGTAATGTCAATGAGATATTCAACACAATTATTGAAAAATTCAGTACCTGGTTCGACATTTTTTACGATGATGGCGACCACACGAGAAATAGACTATACGCATGCGCACACAAAGTTGGGAAAGAAACCGCCAAAACTTCCGCTTTTTTGTACGCATTAAACCGCCGGCATCGCGATACCCCATTGCAGCAGCTGTATTATATATTTGATAGCAATTTCTTCAAAAAGAAAGAACACAGCACAGTACTATCGAATAGTTGATCAAACATTACTTTTATTAAATTATGAATTTATATGCCCTGTCTGAAGATATTCTGACATGCCAGAATTTACTAAAGTAATCTCTGGGAGAGAAAATACCAAGGTTCCTACTGAGGCTCGAACCACGGACCTTCCGATCTGTAGGCGGACACTCTAACCACGTCGCTAAAGGGTTAACCTAACAGCAAGGATGTTGGAAGTGGCCTATAAACCTACTATCACTTGTACACTTCTCCCCCTTTACTTTTTTCAGAGCTCTCCAGAACGACACTCTATGCCTACCGCATGAGTCCGTCAAACACTTCTAACACCATTAAAGTAATCCCTGGGAGAGAAAATATCAAGATGCCTACTGGGGCTCGAACCACGGACCTTATGATCTGTAGGCGGACACTCTAACCACGTCGCTAAAGGGTTAATCCAACAGCAAGGCTGTTGGAAGTGGCCTATAAACCTACTATCACTACATTACCATTGCCTGTTCTGTATTTATGACAATGCTTTATATGTACTGCATGTCGTTCGCTTTATTTGGTTTATTGTTAAGCTTCAGTACATTAGTTTGCCAATGCATATTTCAAGCATGCAATTCGCTGATTTGCTCTGCTAATAGTTATGCTGGGTATCAATTATATGCTTATGTATATTGCAACTAGTAACTGCTTTTGTTCTCTGCTTAGTTTGCATGTTTGTGCTTATTTTTGTATTTGTATCTGATTCAAGGTGATATATGATTTTTGAAGACATTTTTAGCCGGTGCACTTTTGTTTTCATATTAACTTTCAGAATTTTATTGATTAGATCTTAATTTATTTTTAGACTGTGTTCAAGATTAGCACAAACCTCTCAGTTTTTACCTTGTATAATTTGAAATTCTGCAGCTGTGTCATTTTATGCTTGATAATTCATGTGCTTTTCTATTTGCTTATTTGTTTGTACTGTAATATGACTGTTATATGTTATCTGTTGCTAAGTCGGCCAATATATAATTCATAGCTAATGTTGTAATGTTGACACCCCGACTATAAATAAAAATTTGTATCTTGTATCTTGTACCAGACGCCTTCCACGGTTCACCAGTTTGTCACAAGATTATAACGAACGTTTGATAGAGCTATTTATTTTTGTTTATCATTTCTTATTTATTCCTCTAGGAAATAGTACATTATAAAATAAAATTAAATAATATCATCTATTCATATAAAAATAAATACACTAATTACGATTATGACTATTCATAAAACTATAAAAGAGCGCACATCGACATGGACATAATATTATATGAAAAATGTAATATGCCCCTAAGATTATTTCCAATGGGGTCCATAGAACTTAAATAAGAAAACAATGAAGCATAAAGAAATAATATTTTGACCAAGACTTATATTGAAAAAGGAATTATGTAAAAGTATGCTCCTCACTAAAAGACAATGCACACAAATTACTATCACAGACATAAATCTAGATCAAAGTAACTCATTCAGTAATACTGATAAGCTATACGAGAATGGTCTGAAAAAGTGGTTGATCTATATACAACGAATTAATAAAAGCACTTTATTTTGTGCAGTTTTGATATGTCAGATACTTGTGTCTATGCAGACATGAAGAACGTCGTGTTTCATGTACAATTGCAAGGAGTTGGTAGGCAATCCAATCAGTTCTTAGATATATCAAACAGTTTGGAAATTAGCCTGGGAATCCAGTCTGACAATTTCTAACTTTTTTCTACCTTCAAATTGACAGCCGTTGATAATATCAGAAACTCGATAAATACTAATTAACACTAATTAGCGCAAATTAAGTAGGATCTTTATGCATAAATATTAGGTATGATTTCTTCTGACAAAGCACAAATATTATCAACGGCTTCCCAGGCTACTTGGAAATATGTAGCATGAGTTTGTTTTAAATAATAAAGTGAAAAAAATATGTCAATGATTTTTCGGCGTATCTGTCTAAGAAAACTTTTGACCTACTTAAAGAACCAATAGAAGTTGTAAATGTATAACTCTTCAACGAATAAAAACAGCGGGACTGGACAGAAATGAATACATGCATACTTTAAATTGGCTGAAATTAATATACTGTTTCACAAAATGTTTCCTTACATTTCAACAGAGTATTACATAGATACAGTAGGTAATGTCTCTAATGAGGTTTAACAGAGAATCACAAAGAATTACTGTAGACAGGGGGTGTTTATACCAGTAATATTGGAGTTTAACCTCACTGATGATTGTTTTTAGTACACGAATCTTGGAAATCCAAATATGTGTAAATATTTATGTATAGTGTAGTTGAAGGTCGTGGTGAGCTCGAACATCTCCGTAAACTCCAACAGGGAATGCCACGTTCCAAAAACGCAGCCTCCCCAATTTGCAAATCACAGTACACACAAACTTCCCGGCGGTGTTTTGCCAATGGTCATTCCCATTGTGTGAAAGGGAATTCCTATAATTTTTTATGCGCATCTTTCTGCGCAGCCGGCACTATCTATGGGAAATTGAAGTGAAGTCAGCAGTTGTTGAAACATGTGGCAGACAATCTTAAATATGAGGAATCTTGAATAAAATAACATTTTTAATAAGTTTTAGCAGTAATCAAATGTTGATACTGGTTTATGTTGTATTGACATGAATCATGCCTGACATATATCTTGCCATTTTTATGGCTGTGTTTTGACAGCGCATTTTAGTACAAAGACAGTGTTGTTCATATAATGTTAGACAATTAACTTTGTATTGATATAACAATATCTCTTTTCAGATTATTTAGTATTCAATTATAGAAAGAATTACGATTTTTTAAACATTTTTCAACTTCTAGCAGATTACATTTAATCAATTTGGTCGGATTCGCGTTATTTTTCGTCCGAACAGGTGTTGTATTCAAGCGGTCTTAACATAAAATTTAGCCTGGTGACCCACACATTTTTAGCCATTTTTATGTTCACAATAAAATTGATTATACACAAGAGAAACAGGAAAAAAGTTTATGAAACAGTTTTTTCAACATTAAAAGAAATATTCCTCACTATGGGTATTTTTCATTGAAAAAAAGTTCACAAAAGTGAATATGAAACCAGATATTTTTTTCATTTATACCCATTGTAATAATATAGTATTACAAATACGACTATAATACCAAATACGTATATAATAAAATCTGTAAAAAGAATTAACCTTATTGTGCTGTCTTAATGCATATTTTGGTCAGTATTTATAAAAAAAACCCCAGAAAATTATGAAAATGTTGAAAAATCGCTGGCAGTTTCAGCAATAGTGGGTGTGTTTTAAACAATTTTTCACAAAAACAAGCCTGATGACCCATTGTTTTTATTTGTTCATTGTTCTCAGTACAAATATGCCTATCATATAGGTGAATTTGAAAAAATCTATGAAAGGAAAAAATATATAGGAATTCTCTTTAATATCTGTGTTTATTTGGTCCTCGGTGTCTTCTTATGTTTGTGTTAGTGTCTATCGTCTAGACATCCATACATAAATTGCAATGGAGGATGCGTTCTTGGAACGTGGCTTCGGCGATATATGACCTTCTTGTGTCAGAACGAGAATCACAAAGTTTGGCCGAAAATTGGTTATTGTAAATTAAGAACATAGCTGGGATTAGGAGGGAGAGAATGTGTTCAATTACCAGTTTAAAGTACCTAGTGGTGTTTTGCCACTGACTGTTCCAAGGCACGACTCCGCATACCCATTGTATATTTATTACCGGAATATCCCAGTTTAGAATGCGAAAAAACAATTTAGCGTTTTTGCTATCTTTGTACTTTTAAAAACAATAATCTATAAAATTGTGTCAGTATATAGTGTTTTGACTTAACCTGACTACCAAATGTACTCGTTTTCTCTGCAAAATAAATGTAAAGGTAAAGGTAAATTTTTATTTTATTTTATCGCTTTATGAAACAATTAACATAAGCTCTGTAGAGCTTTTGAACGACCCTATTTTAATAACAGTTAAAACCAAATATACCTTACCCCCAGCAATTTGCTGGTACCCATTTACAGCTGGCTCGACTGAGGCAATCGTCACAATGTGCCTTGCCCAAGGACACACCACAATGGGAGTAGCCTTCATCCCCGTTGGAAAGCGTCTTAGTCCTCTTGACCAATGCGCCCACAAATATTTTAAAATATCTTATCTTGAATATTTTAAAAACATGAGCATATACATGCTATATTTTTGTATGTGTTAGTATTAATAAGTGATATCAATATCAGTTTAATAATAGTAATATTGATATTTATGTGTCTGTTTGAATTTCAAGGGGCTTCCGCGGTCAAATGGTTAAGGTCGCTGACTTTAAATCACTTGCCCCTCATCGGTGATGGTTCGAGCCTCACTCGGGACGTTGAATTCTTTATTTGAGGAAGCCATCCAGTGTTGAGCGACCCGTGGAGTTTCCACTTTTTCTATTTTACGGAAGGGTCGGTGGTTCTACCCAGGTGCCTGCTCGTGATGAAATAATGCCCGGAGGGGCAACTGGGGTCTTCGTCCACCACCAAAGCTGGAAAGTCGCCATATGACCAATAATTGTGTCGGTGCGACGTTAAACCCAACAAAGTAAGTGAATTTCATCTTCTGTCCATTGTTGATAGGCTTTTATCATTTTCAAGGAAAAATATATGTCTTTCAGAAAAATAGGGTTAGCAACATTTTCTGAGTTCTGTTTCATATGTTTAAGTGAGATCACAATATGCATGATTCCAGTATTTCCTGGTGCTTTGATCAGTTCAGAGGTATTTTTGAAAATGGCTATAAATTGAATTCTATTAAATTCCGATTAAGCTGGTACAAGGGGCCGTGATGCAATGATGAGACCCGCGATTCTTCTTATATTTTTCTTTGTTGCATTCTATGCATCTAATGGATCGTCATATAGATTTGATTTTAACCCTTAGCCTGCTAAATTTCTAAAGTGGACTGGTCCATCATTCAATTTGGGCAATACCATTTATTATTCCAAGGGGTGTTCACTGAAAATTTACTGGCTGAATAGCGAACAGTGCAGACCATGATCAGCCTGCACGGATGTGCAGGCTGATCTTGGTCTACACTGGTCGCAAAGGCAGAGTCAGTTGCCGCCAGCAGACTAAAGGTTAATAACTATCAAAAAAAGTAGTCTCTGTTTGCCATGTGACTGTCGTAGAAGTCTCCAGTATCTGGAGTAATTGTTATATAAATATTTCCTGTTCCTTTTGGATCATGGAGTCAATTCAATCTTTATGTAAAATAGAATTCCACTGAAGCCGATGCTAGGGATTTGAGGTGTGCTGCACCTTTCACCTCCCATGGACCAAAGAATTAATATTTTTTATACGAGCAGATTCAGTGAAACTTAGTCTGTTTTTTCTTGATTGCTTCTGATCTTCTTCTAGATTTTATTTGATATGTAAATATCGTCGAAGCGAGTACATACTCCTTTCATACAATTTATTTACCAGTTACAGTTGGGACAAGGTCCGTTATCAGTTCATAATTATGTTTTTCTAAGGTGTAGTTGAAAAAAAAAAACTGTGGTAAAATGTTTCTACTTTTTGCTGTTTGCACATTTTCGGGTAAGCCCATTTTTAATCTACATCTATTTACATCTACATGGTACTCCCAACAGTCAATAACTGACTATGGCTGGGAGGCGACTGTCTGGGGGACACTTTGTTGATAGAGCCGCTATTGGATAAACAAAATTAGTGTGCAATATTGAAATCAGTACTACTATATTACAAGTTAGTGGTTAAAAGATGATAAAAACATTCATTTCAGGTTAGAACATCAGGCCCCGTGTTCACAAAATATTTTTCGGTCTCAGCTGAGTTTGAGTTTGAAATTTTCATATCAATTTTACTAAAACTTAAAGGTTAACTTCCATCTGAGACAGACCATCAGTACTGAATAGCCACTTGAGAATAGTTATTGACTTAAAATTTAGTTTAAAACATGCTATTTAGATATAAATGACAAATAAAGTTTCATTATCAAACTCAGCTGAGACTGAAAATGTTTTGTGAACACGGGGCCAGTACTTCCAGGCTACTCCTGAACTCGTTTAGAGTAGCACTGGACTTTACATGATATGGTAGGATGTTCCAAAGTCTAATGGTTCTAGGAAAAAATGAATTCATGTGATACTGTGTACGAGAGAAGGGAACATGAAAGTTAAGGTTCCTAGATTCTATTAGGTACTTGTGATCACAGTCTTTTCGAGTTAGAATGCATTCATCAATAGACTGAATGGTTTTCATTCCAATTATGGCAATTTGTGTACATCGCTCGAAACCAAAAGAAGAGGAATTAATGTGACTCTGTATCAGTTGCATACCATTACTGTTTGGCATTTTCGCTATTACAGCCCATTTTTTCCTTTCTTTATTGTTCCATGAAATGTACTTGCAAGAAAAAAAAAACGATATCAAAGATGAACATATCAGCTCAGCTGTGGATATTTTATAGATTATACAGAAGAATTTTACCTAGTAGTCTTTAACCTATAAGACTTTACCGATTTTCATGATGTATTATTCTGATTGCATCGGTCAAAAAGTTTGCGAAAAGAAGGTATACGTCTACAAAATATTTTTTAAACCTTTTCCATATTTTTTTGGACAATGTATACACGTAATTTTTTGTAACGAAGTAAAGTTGCATTGATATATGAAATACCAGTATAATATTTGCAGCTTGTAGATATATGCGCTATAATCAAATTGGTCTTGCACATTATTCGGACAAAGACTAGGAGCCGGATATTTCCAAATTAATTTTCTGTGGTTTGTGGTATAGTTCATTGGCAGATTTGTTTTCAATGTAAGCTGTTTATTCAAACATTGTTTTATTGCATATAATTGTATATAAAATTTTAGTCCAAATTATAGGACGTTTTGGGACCATGTAATAACTTTTGACTGTCACGTCCAAACTTATCTATCTCTTTATACTGCTTCACACCTCTCGCGATTATTATGGGCAGGATGCGTGTCGGTGATTAGTACAGAATAAAGGGCCCAGAATAAAAGAATAAAAACTGAAAGACAGTTCTTTCAGCAATAGTAAGAATGTTAAAGTGATGGGTGTTGTTAAAATGTTAAAAGGATAGAGTAAAAGCATAAAAACAATTGCAGTTTACTTAGTAACTGAGCTTGGCCACTGCCTGTTTGAAGGACTCAAGGTCAGGCATAGTTGCAATATTTGGTGGTAACCCATTCCACAAGACTGCAGTGTGGGGGAAAAAGGAATATTTCAAGTAATCTGAATTGACTTTAGTCCAAATAATTGTACTCGAGAGTTGAATATCGTTATATTATTTTGACTTGTCGATATCCGCCTCCGAGTACAAACCAGAAAAGGTAAAGAATGTGGTAGCACTGTCCTCTTCTTTGCGTAAGTAACACCCAATGGAATCCGTTGGGTGGGAATTATGTTATAATAATGCAACGGATAAAAAAAAGAAATACATACATAGAAAGCCTGTAATTTTTCCTTTTCAATGATGTATATATTACCGAGATTTCTTGAGAAAAATTCAAACTATGGCAGTTAAAAAAATGCCAAGGTTTAACACGAGTGTACTACATATTGGAAAATGGCCGATCACCGGTAAACACATTACTACACGAAGCGTTTTCATTGGTCACGCCTCCGACCGCCATTACATGAAGACGATTGAAACGTTAGAGGTTTAAATTTTTTACAACAGAAATTCATGATAAATATGTCCTGTTCTTATGTTTTTTATTTACTATTTATGATTTAAAACAACAGGTAAGCAGTTAGGGCTAAAGAAAAATCGTGACTACTGATAAATCGTAATTTCAATTGACCACAGTTTCCACCACAGTTTTGATTGTTTCTGGTTGAGACCTCTAGGTAGACAACGTAAAATATCAAAATGTAAAATCGGTCTGCCCGAGGTCTCATTATTTAGACTAAATTGACTTGGACCTGACGAAGACTTAAGGGATGCATGTGCCTAGTAAACCTGGTAGGGGCCTGTAAGTAATTGGGGAGGGATATGGCTACAAGGCCATGGTATATCTTATAGAACATGACAAGCTTAGAGTCTAGACATCTGTTCTCAAAGCGTGCGCCAGTCAAGGGTATTTTGCATTTGTGTTACACTAGAATAACGGGAATAATCATTCTTGACCCATCTGATTGTGCGTCGCTGGACCATTTCCAGCTTGTGAATGTTGACCTGTGTATGTGGTGACCATGCACATGAGGCATATTCAAGCTGCGGTCTGACCAATGTTTTGTATGCTAGAGATTTGATGCTTTCATGTTTTGTTTTGATGTTACGTTTGATGAAACCTAGTTTTCTGTTTGCATTTGTTGTGATTCTGGAGATATGTGTGTTCCATCTAAGATCATGACTGATGTCGACTCCAAAGTATTTGGCATCTTTAACTGGGGACAATGTATGGCCAAGAAGTTATAGGGGAATTCAATGGGTTTCCTGTTGCGTGTTATATGGAGGACCTGACATTTACTAGGATTAAATTCCATGTCCCATAAAGATTACCATTTCTCTAACTTAAGGAGATCATTTTGTAGCCTTTGACAATCAGAGTGGGAAGTTACCGCGAGATAGATGGCTGTATCATCTGCAAACAGACGCACCTGGGATGTGACCATGTCGGGGAGGTCATTAATATATAGTAGGAAGAGGAGGGGCCCTAGAACAGATCCCTGTGGGACACCGGACGTGACTGGGACTTGATCAGAAGTAATGCCCTCAACTACTACTGACTGGTATCTGCCTATAAGGAATGATTGTATCCAAGCCACGATTTGGTCACACACACACCGTGTTCTTGGAGTTTGTATAATAGTTTAAGTGATTGACCTTGTCAAAGGCTTTACTAAAGTCAAGCAGGATAAGATTGGTCTGTTTACCTATGGAAAGATTTTTCGCTAGATTGTCTACTAACTCAATGAGCTGGGTCTCACAGGACCGTCTTTCACGAAACCCGTGCTGCAGGTCATAGAGTATGTTATGTTTTGTAAAGTGTGTGGATAGGCTAGATGCTATGACGTGCTCCAGGAGTTTACATAGAACACATGTTAATGATATGGGCCTATAGTTAGCTGGATCACTAGTATCACCTTTCTTATACAGAGGGGCGACGTTTGCCTTCGTCCACACTTATTCAGCATATTTCTCTTAGAAAATCCCCAATGAAATGAGGGAATGTTTTCTTGTACATGTACAATGTATTTATAAGGATTACATCTCTGATAATTAACTTTTGTTGACATTAAAGCATAGAAATTGTCTCGCTGACATTTTTTTAGCTCACCTGTCACAAAGTGACAAGGTGAGCTTTTGTGATCACGTGGCGTCCGTGCGTAAACTTTTGCTTCTGACCACTCTAGGGGTCACATTTTTCATGGGATCTTTATGAAAGTTGGTCAGAATGTTCATCTTGATGATATCTAGGTCAAGTTCGAAACTGGGTCACGTGCGGTCAAAAACTAGGTCAGTAGATCTAAAAATAGAAAAACCTTGTGACCTCACTAGAGGCCATATTTTTCATGAGATCTTCATGAATATTAGTGAGAATGTTCACCATGATGATATCTAGGTCAAGTTTGAAACTGGGTCACTTGGGGTTAAAAACTAGGTCAGTAGATCTAAAAGAAAAACCTTGTGACCTTTCTAGAGGCCATATTTTTCATGAGATCTTCATGAATATTGGTCAGAATGTTCTCTTTGATGATATCTAGGTCAAGTTTGAAACTGGGTCACGTGGGGTCATAAACTAGGTCAGTACGTCTAAAAATAGAAAAACCTTGTGACCTCTCTAGAGGCCATATTTCTCAATGGATCTTCATGAAAATTGGTCAGAATGTTCACCTTGATGATATCTAGATCAAGTTCGAAACTGGGTCACGTGGGTTCAAAAACTAGGTCAGTAGATTTAAAAATAGAAAAACCTCGTGACCTCTCTAGTGGCCATATTTTTCATGAGATCTTCATGAATATTGGTCAGAATGTTCACCATGATAATATCTAAATCAAGTTCGAAACTGGGTCACATGGGGTCAAAAACTAGGTCAGTAGGTCTAAAAATAGAAAAACCTTGTGACCTCTCTAGAGGCCATATTTCTCAATGGATCTTCACGAAAATTGGTGAGAATGTTCACCTTGATGATATCTAGGTCATTTTCGAAACTGGGTCACGTGGGATCAAAAACTAGGTCAGTAGGTCTAAAAATAGAAAAACCTTGTGACCTCTCTAGAGGCCATATTTATCAATGGATCTTCATGAAAATTGGTCAGAATGTTCATCTTGATGATATCTAGGTCAGGTTTGAAACTGGGTCACGTGCGGTCAAAAACTAGGTCAGTAGATCTAAAAATAGAAAAACCTTGTGACCTCTCTAGAGGCCATATTTTTCATGAGATCTTCATGAATATTGGTCAGAATGTTCACTTGATGATATCTAGGTCAAGTTCGAAACTGGGTCACGTGGGATCAAAAACTAGGTCAGTAGGTCTAAAAATAGAAAAACCTTGTGACCTCTCTAGAGGCCATATTTCTCAATGGATCTTCATGAAAATTAGTGAGAATGTTCACCTTGATGATATCTAGGTCAAGTGTGAAACTGGGTCACGTAGGATCAAAAACTAGGTCAGTAGGTCGAAAAATAGAAAAACCTTGTGACCTCACTAGAGGCCATATTTTTCACGAGATCTTCATGAAAATTTGTGAGAATGTTCACTTGATGATATCTAGGTCAAGGTTAAAAGTGGGTCACGTGCCTTCAAAAACTAGGTCATTAGGTGAAATAATAGAAAAACCTTGTGACCTCTCTAGAGGTCATATTTTTCAATGGATCTTCATGAAAATTGGTCAGAATTTTTTATCTTGATGATATCTAGGTCACATATGCTCAAAAACTAGGTCACTATGTCAAATAATAGAAATAACGACGTCATACTCAGTTCAACACTGGGTCATGTGGGGATAGGTGAGCGATTCAGGACCATCATGGTCCTCTTGTTAATTGTAATAGGAGCCGAAAAATGTGCAGTCCGATACAGGACTCAAACCTGTGACCTTCTGCTTGCAAGTCAGATGCACTACCAACTGAGCTAATCGGACACTCGGTATCATAGAGTAATTATATACATTATATACACACTGCTTCATTCCTCTCTCCTTTTTTTTCAAAGACAAACTCAGATTCTTTTGACAAACCCAGCCATTGCTTCACCCTAGCTCTAGGATTCCAAGGCTAGTCACCACACTCATGGCACCAATGTAATAGGAGCGGAAAAATGTGCTGCCTGATACAGGACTAGAACCTGCGACCTTCTGCATGCAAGTCAGATCTCTACCAATAGACAAGCTTACTGTAGCTGAGTGGCTGCTTTTTGATTTTCTGACATTTGCAGCCACCGCTGTTACAGTTTGACCATCACAATATAAAACAAACTGTATGCGTGGGATTAGTTCGACTACTCTACCAACTGAGCTAATCGGACACTCGATATCATAGACTTGTTATATACATTATATACACACTGCTACGTAATGTATATTTTGTGTTTTGTTTCTGCAATTTAGTGTCATCGGCAGTCTGCTATGTACTGAAACCGGTTTCAGGGTAGATTTCTTCTTACACCTGGCTGTTTACACATACTTGCGAAGATTTAAGTCTCTTTTTTAAAATTATGAGTTATATTCAATTCATTTGACATGAATATTAATGTTTAATTTATTGGAGCAAGTAATTTTGACCAGTATTTTATAACTTTTTTGAATTTTTTTAACGTCTCTGTTTTCCTAACAGTAAAATGCAGATACAGGTAAGGCTTAGAGGGATGACAACTATAAAATAACAGATCATAAAATAAGTCATCTTGATAAGCCAAATAAGTAAGGCTAACAAAAATTCAAATTTATACATTCAAACATCAAGCATACAACATAGTATACATATCTCTAGAGTTCTGCCAATGCTGTGATATCATGGAAACATTGCGTGAAAATAATAAATGTTGCACTAAAATTTACCTAGGATCATAAATTTTCACATAATGAAAATGCTGGGGATGAATCTGCACGTCGCTTCTGCATGTGAAATTGAAAGTGAGTTCCATGAGAGCTTAAATTCTGTAATTTGTTCCACACCAGTCCTGTTGTCTCCAAAACTGAAAATGTATGCCCCAAAGTCAAACCACTGAGGTTCAGAACGCAAAGTCAAAAAGTATAAAAGCTACAGCTTTCAAACTTTACAGGATGACTAATTTTAATCCAGTTTTTTTGTTGTTCTATTATTATATGTTTGGTACAGTGTTTTTTAAAAAATATATATCAGGTTTTCACATTTCACAGTACAAGTACTGCCGTTTTCATTTCAGGTACAAATTACATACAAGTAACTTAGAAAAAACAAGGTGACCATTGGAAGGAAGTTATGAGAACACTGCATGGATCCTTACTGAAGACAGAGCTACTAGTTAGACTGTTCCTCATTATATTTTTCTTGTATGTATAAAGAACAAAGCTATAAGCCTTATGTTTTCTTTTTTTTTTTTTGTTTAGGGTGGGGGTGGGGGCAGGGGTGCTGGTTTAACACCATTTTTCAACAGTATTTCAGTTCTGTAACAGCGGGCATTTAACCTAACAAGTGTTATGGAGAACATACACCTTGCTATGGGATCAAACTCATGATCCCAAGATTCAGAGATCTGTGCTTTCCCTGTTGAGCTACATGTAAACAGGTTGACTATTAAGCCTCATGTAGCATGATGTTCAATTGCACAACTGTATCTGCATTAGTTTCCTGTGAACAATGTGGCTGCACATAATGGTTGGTCACCTTTCACTAAAGTTTATCAGAGTCTTCCATGTTAGGTTTACATCCAGCTAGCTTTGACCAGTGATTTGATTCAAGAGCCATGAGGAGCTCCCATGGCCGAGTGGTTAATGGAGCTGAATTTGAGTCTCTTACATCTGTGCTCAAGGCCCTGCTTGGTAATTATTTTAGGAAGCCATCAAACTGGCTTGTTGAAAGTAAGGTGTCTGCCCATACCTGTTCTAATGCCTTAATGGGCATCTAGGGTCTTCCTTCCCCCATTGAAGTTTGAAAAGTCCCATATGACATAAATTGTGTTGGTGTGACTCAAAAGCCAACAAAAACCTTTGTTGTACCAAGCACAGTCATTAAAGCTAGAAGTTTCTGTATGACCTTTAAGTGATTTTTAATCCCCCACCACGAGTGGTGGGGGGTTATAGGAATGGTCTCTGTCCTTCTCTCCTTCCATCCGTCCGTAACATTTTGTGTCCGCTTTGTATCTCCTAAACCCCTTGTAGGATTTTCATGAAACTTTGGTCAAATGATCACCTCATCAAGACAATGTGCAGAACTCATGAGTCAGCCATGTTGGCTCAAGGTCAAGGTCACAACTCAAGGTCAAAGGTTTGAGCCTTCCATTTTGTGTCCGCTCTGTATCTCCTAAACCCCTTGAAGAATTTTCAAATTCATTGATGTCGTCATACATGGACTATAAAATATACTTAACAACGTCAGTGCTTCAATCAAATACCATCAACCATTTCACTATCCATAACAGAGGCGAGGGATATAGCTGTCTTTCAGACTGCCTTGTAGTGATTGTTTTCTGTCCAGTACCATAAACTTCTGAAAGTGTATTACTTTCAATGATATGGTGAATGAATGATAAAAAATCACAGGTTTCTTGATGTTTTGTTTTAAAGTGATCTTTGGATTAAAATTCTGTTTAATGTTTTGTTTTATAGTTACACCGACAAGGCTCCTGGCTTTGTGAGGAAGATCCAGAAAGAAGAGTACTGGTTATATAACTTTCCACGTACAATCAGTTACTATCCCAGTGCATACCTATGGGTAAGACACATAGAAATCAGTTATAAATTGTTATTGAATTCCCAGCATACACAAAAACGTTACCTGATAATGATGTACCATTTTATGGCCTTTCCTCTCGTACCCTACGGAATTTAAATGTTTGTGTAAGGTTTCAATAATACTTTTTAGCTTGTCTATTTGTAGAATATTTAGAGCTATTGGACTCCCCTTGCGTCCGCGTCTGCGTCCTGATTTGGTAAGCTGGTATCTCAGTAACTGCTCATTGTAATGGATTGAAACCTCACACATTTATTTGCTGTGATAAACTGACATACAGTTTTACAAAATTATGCCCCTTTTTTCCACTTAGCGATTTTTGGTTAAGATTGATGTACAGTGCACCGGTTCCATAAATCTACTTTGTATTTTTACAGAATTATGCTCCTTTTTTGACTAAGCATTTGTTTGGTAAGTTTTTATATGTAAGCTGGTATCTCAGTACCCACTAATGGGAATGGATTGAAATCATTGTGATGATCTGACATGCATTGTACATGTTTCATACCTCTGCTTTGCATTATTACAAAATTATTCCCCCTTTTTCAACTCGGCAGTTTTTGGATAAGTTTTTGTATATAAGCTGGTGGCTAGGTACCTTCTAATGGGAATGGATTGAAAGTTCTCACTCTTATACACTGTAATGAGCTGACATGCATTGTACAGGTTCTGTAACTATGTTTTACATTTTTACAAAATTATGCCCTTTAATATATCAAGTTTATATGAATTCAAATGACAAGGCTGATGACTAGTCGAGCACTACTGTCCTCCAACAGCTCTTGTTACACTGTATATTGACTGTTACTAATAAGTTGTGGGGCCTCCGTGACTGAGTGGTTAAGGTTACTGAATCACTGCCCCTCACTAATGTGTGTTTGAAACTTCGATTGAGGTGTAGAATTCTTACCTTACCCTGCTATATTTCTATAATGAACTTGTCCATCTTTCAATTTGGACAGTACTAATAACTGTTAGAAGGGGTGCATACTAAAAAGTTACTGAATGGCAAACAGTGCAGATCATGATCTCCGTGCAGGCTGATCTTGATCTACACTGGTCACAAAGGCAGAATCAGTCGTGTCCAGCATGATTAGGGTTAAAAACTGGATAAGTCTACATAATTATGATCAAATCTGTGTAGGTGGGACTCTTAACCCATCAAAAGCAGAAAAAAAAAGAAAGTAAGTTTTACACGTTGAGTGAGTACTTGAGTAATAACAATGAAAGACATAATTAAAGTTTGATATTGTTTAAAGATACTAAGGTGGTGGGGGCTGATTGAGAAACAACACGCCAGACACCGGGATGATTAAGACTATTTTTCATAATTGTTTAAAGATATCCAATGGCTATCTTTCTCTTAATATTTTATATTTAGATATTTACAAGTTTCAGATGTAGGAAATCCTCATCAAATATATGTAACTTAACTAAATATATAAATTAATTGCAAAGTAATAATTGAGTGTTTAAAAAACTAACAGTTTTTAGTGGTAGTACACATTTAGTTTAGCTATACATGTATACAGTGTGCACTGTTTTTGTCGAGCCCGCTTGCAGAAGCGAATACATAGTCATCCAAATGGCTGTTGGGTGTATGTGCGGCTTGTGTGTGTGTGCGTGTGTCCCTCTGGATTTGTTTGTCCAGACCATAACTTTGACATGCATGGAGCAATCTTGTTTATATTTGTCATGAATGTTAACCTCAGTGAGACGGAGTGTCGTGCGCAAACCCCAGGTTCCTATTCTCAAAGGTCAAGGTCACAATTGGAAATTGCAAAGGTCATGTAGATCTTGTCCGGCCCTTAACTTTGACATGCATTGAGGAATCTTGTTTATATTTGGCATGAATGTTTAACTCAGTGAGATGGAGTGTCATGTGGAAATCCCAGGTTCCTATCTCAAAGGTCAAGGTCACAGTTAGGGGTCAAAGGATGGGCTGGACATGTTGCCCATGGGCAATTAGTTAATCTAATGCATAGTACAGTTAATACAAATTAACTTGGCCTTAATTTTATTTTTAGCTCACATGTCACAAAGTGACAGTGTGAGCTTTTGTGATCACGCAGCGTCCGTCGTCCGTCGTCCGTGCGTCCGTCCGTGCGTCCGTGCGTAAACTTTTGCTTGTGACCTCTCTAGAGGTCACATTTTTCATGGGATCTTTATGAAAGTTGGTCAGAATGTTTATCTTGATGATATCTAGGTCAAGTTCGAAACTGGGTCACGTGCGGTCAAAAACTAGGTCAGTAGGTCTAAAAATAGAAAAACCTTGTGACCTCTCTAGAGGCCATATTTTTCAAAAGATCTTCATGAAAATTGGTCAAAATGTTTACCTTGATGATATCTAGGTCAAGTTCGAAACTGGGTCACGTGCCTTCAAAAACTAGGTCAGTAGGTCAAATAATAGAAAAACCTTGTGACCTCTCTAGAGGCCATATTTTTCATGGGATCTGTATGAAAGTTGGTCTGAATGTTTATCTTGATGATATCTAGGTCAGGTTCGAAACTGGGTCAGCTGCGGTCAAAAACTAGGTCATTAGGTCTAAAAATAGAAAAACCTTGTGACCTCTCTAGAGGTCATACTTTTGAATGGATCTTCATGAAAATTGGTCAGAATGTTCACCTTAATGATATCTAGGTCAGTTTTGAAACTGGGTCACGTGCCGTCAGTAACTAGGTCAGTAGGTCAAATAATAAAAAAACCTTGTGACCTCTCTAGAGGCCATATTTTTCATGGGATCTGTATGAAGATTGGTCTGAATGTTCATCTTGATGATATCTAGGCCAAGTTCGAAACTGGGTCAACTGTGGTTAAAAACTAGGTCAGTAGGTCTAAAAATAGAAAAACCTTGTGACCTCTCTTGAGGCCATATTTTTCACAAGATCTTCATGAAAATTGGTCAGAATGTTCACCTTGATGATATCTAGGTCAAGTTTGAAACTGGGTCATGTACCTTCAAAAACTAGGTCAGTAGGTCAAATAATAGAAAAACCTTGTGACCTCTCTAGAGGCCAGATTTTTCATGGGATCTGTATGAAAGTTGGTCTGAATGTTCATCTTGATGATATCTAGGTCAGGTTTGAAACTGGGTCAGCTACGGTCAAAAACTAGGTCATTAGGTCTAAAAATAGAAAAACCTTGTGACCTCTCTAGAGGCCATACTTTTGAATGGATCTTCATGAAAATTGGTCAGAATGTTCACCTTGATGATATCTGGGTCAAGTTCGAAATTGGGTCACGTGCCGTCAATAACTAGGTCAGTAGGTCAAATAATGAAAAAAACCTTGTGACCTCTCTAGAGGCCATATTTTTCATGGGATCTGTATGAAAGTTGGTCTGAATGTTCATCTTTATGATATCTAGGTCAGGTTCAAAACTGGGTCACATGAGTTCAAAAACTAGGTCACTGTGTCAAATAATAGAAAAAAAATGACGTCATACTCAGTTCAAAACTGGGTCATGTTGGGACAGGTGAGCGATTCAGGACCATCATGGTCCTCTTGTTATATAAACTATATGTAGCATTTGTTCATGTTTTCAAATATGAAATTTGGGTCTATTATATCTGTAATATTTCAGCTTACAGTATTATTCAGTCCTTTGATAACAGTGTGGATTGTTTATTTCTTCACAAAGGATAAAGTGGATGCTGTCCAATCATTACTAGGTAGGTATAGGTGAATACAGCAATTCATCACTCTGAGACATTTTTAGCTCACCTGTCACAAAGTGACAAGGTGAGCTTTTGTGATCGCGCGGTGTCCGTCGTCCGTCGTCCGTCCGTGCGTGCGTGCGTCCGTAAACTTTTGCTTGTGACCACTCTAGAGGTCACATTTTTCATGGGATCTTTATGAAAGTTGGTCAGAATGTTCATCTTGATGATATCTAGGTCAAGTTCGAAACTGGGTCACGTGTCTTCAAAAACTAGGTCAGTAGGTCTAAAAATAGAAAAACCTTGTGATCTTCATTGGGTTCAAAAACTAGGTCAGTAGATTTAAAAATAGAAAAACCTCGTGACCTCTCTAGTGGCCATATTTTTCATGAGATCTTCATGAATATTGGTCAGAATGTTCACCATGATAATATCTAAATCAAGTTCGAAACTGGGTCACATGGGGTCAAAAACTAGGTCAGTAGGTCTAAAAATAGAAAAACCTTGTGACCTCTCTAGAGGCCATATTTCTCAATGGATCTTCACGAAAATTGGTGAGAATGTTCACCTTGATGATATCTAGGTCATTTTCGAAACTGGGTCACGTGGGATCAAAAACTAGGTCAGTAGGTCTTCATGACGAGATCTTCATGAAAATTTGTGAGAATGTTCACTTGATGATATCTAGGTCAAGGTTAAAAGTGGGTCACGTGCCTTCAAAATCTAGGTCATTAGGTGAAATAATTGAAAAACCTTGTGACCTCTCTAGAGGCCATATTTTTTACGGGATCTGTATGAAAGTTGGTCTGAATGTTCATCTTGATGATATCTAGATCAAGTTCGAAAGTGGGTCACGTGCCTTCAAAAACTAGGTCAGTAGGTCAAATAATAGAAAAACCTTGTGACCTCTGTAAAGGCCATATTTTTCATGGGATCTGTATGAAAATTAGTCTGAATGTTCATCTTGATGATATCTAGGTCAAGTTCAAAACAGGGTCATGTGCGGTCAAAAACTAGGTCAGTAGGTCTAAAAATAGAAAAACCTTGTGACCTCTCTAGAGGCCATACTTGTGAATGGATCTCCATAAAAATTGGTCAGAATGTTCACCTTGATGATATCTAGGTCAAATTTGAAACTGGGTCACGTGCCTTAAAAAACTAGGTCAGTAGGTCAAATAATAAAAAAACCTTGTGACCTCTCTAGAGGCCATACTTTTTATGGGATCTGTATGAAAGTTGGTCTGAATGTTCATCTTGATGATATCTAGGTCAAGTTCGAAACTGGGTCAACTGCGGTCAAAAAACTATGTCAGTAGGTCTAAAATTATTAAAATCTTTTGACTTCTCTAGAGACCATATTTTTCAATGGATCTTCATGAAAATTGATCTGAATGTTCACCTTGATGATATCTAGGTCAGTTTCGAAACTGGGTCACTTGCGGTCAAAAACTAGGCCAGTAGGTATAAAAATAGAAAAACCTTGTGACCTCTCTAGAGGCCATATTTTTCATGAGTAGTGAGAATGTTCACCTTGATGATATCTAGATAAAGTTCAAAACAGGGTCATGTACCTTCGAAAACTAGGTCAATAGGTCAAATAATAGAAAAACCTTGTGACCTCTCTAGAGACCATATTTTTCAATGGATCTTCATGAAAATTGGTCAGAATTTTTATCTTGATAATATCTAGATCAAGTTCAAAACTGAGTCACATGAGCTCGAAAACAAGGTCACTATGTCAAATAATAGAAAAAACGACGTCATACTCAAAACTGGGTCATGTGGGAAGAGGTGAGCGATTCAGGACCATCATGGTCCTCTTGTTAGATTTCTGTACAGTTTTGTTTAAACTAATATATTATCAATCAAGAAAGTTTTTCCTGCTGAATGATAAATAAGGTGGCATTGTGTTTTTGTAGACAGGGAGTACAGGTGATAAAAAACTGCTGAGATCATGGAAGTTAGACCATTAAGGAAAAAGTATAAAAGAAAAATTCTGGAAGTGGTCAATTCAAATGAGAAAAAATCATCTGAAGCACTTTAAGTATATAATTAGTCTTATCAAGAGCCATTGAATATTGATTAAAGGAAGTAACCCTTTCAACACATAACACCTCTCAATGATTTTTAATGAAGTGGACAAAATCCCTTTGCTGTTTTAAAGGTTTGACAACTGTTACACCTGTCAAAATGGCAAAATGGACAAAACTCTTTCCACTGTTTTTAAAGTTGGACAAAACCCCTTCCATTATATTTTCTAGTGGACAGATCTCCTCCCACTAAGAGTTTGTCTTTCCTGTTAAAATCACAGAAGAGGTTTTGTTTGCTTCGAACATTAAGCGGGAGGGATTTTGTCTGCTTATAAATTCTAATGAGTTTTGTTCTGTACCTTTCAAAATGATGGGAGTTTTTTTGTCCATTTCATCAGAAATCAGTGGGAAGGATTTTGTCTGCGACGTCATTGAACATGCTTTGAAATTTGTGAACTCATTTTTTCAGTTTAATGGGATTTAGCTCTGTTTCTTATCAGAAGACAATTTTATTAAAGGTATATGTCCATCTGGCTGTGTCTCTGTGTTCAAGGTAGACCTAAGCCCTTTAATGGATACTACTTGTTTAAAGATGTATCAAATTGATTTTTATGAAAATTTAATTTGTATGCATTTCAGGTTCTTGTCTGTCCATATTCCTGGCAGGAAGTATTACCAATGTTGTCAAGATGGGCGTGGGCAGGTATTCTGAATGGTTTAGTTTTAATACATAATGCGTTACAAATTCATATCTTTTAATGGTTGCACAATTGATAAAAATCTTAAATAAGACTTAGAGAGTCTTGTCAGAAACTAGAAAAAGAGATAAAAATGCTTGTTGGGTAAAAAATTAAATAAGTCAAAGTTTTCACTCTAAGTTGGCATCTGATTTCAGAGTACTACCAAATTGTTTATATTATGATACAAGATATCTTTCAGGAAAATAAAGCAATAGCTCAGAAAATCGGACCTTCTGAAAAACCTAAATCCTCTAAAAATCAAACAATTTGTCTGATATTTTTTTGGAGAGTAATTGCCTTTCTTGCATACAGTTTTTACATAAAATTTATATCTAAAATAATATCAAAGACTTAACAAAAAAGAGACTTGATTAAAATTTACACCAATACCCCATGCATAATGAAGATATACAAAGCATTGTTTACTCTTTTAATCCTTTTGAAACAAGGGTTTGTAGGACACGTGATTGCTGGGAATGATGATAACCAGTCACTTCAAAGTTAGCAGATTTTCAGAGTAGTACGGAAGGTATGAGACTGGTACTGCATTCAGGCAGTTTGTTGTTGTTGTTGTTTACAGACCTAGACCCGACTTCCTGGCTCGATGTTTCCCTGACGGAGATATAGATGATTCTATGATATGTAAGGGAAACGTGAAAGATGTTATAGATGGATATAAAAGTTTTCCAAGCGGACATTCAGCACGTAAGATATTTTTGAATTTTAAGGTTTATATGATAGTAACATGGAAATATAACAAATGAACCCCAGACTTTGAGCTGTACATCTGCCACAAAAGAAAGTCCACGTTCCATATTCATCAATTGCCTGAAACTAAAGTTTAGATTCAAACATTAAAATGAAATATATTATGTTATATATATAATTTTTTGTCTGTTCATCTATCAGAACCCATATCTAAGACGTTGTTTTGACTAGTGTTAAACCAGTATTAAGGTAGTTCTGCATGTTTGGATGAAAATTTTTCTACAGTGTAGAATTTTATTAAACCATGATTTTTCAAAACTTCAGCATATACTTAGAAAATTCAGCAAATAAAAAAAAGATAGGTTCATTTGCTTGATTTGCTAGACTGATTTGGAAAACATTGATCTCACACAAGTTTTCATAGTGGGAATCTGTGGGAAAATCACAATTTTGGCAACATTAATGTAATACCATATAATACGGTGAAATAGAATTAATCAGTCCCTGTGCTTGTTTTTGAGATGTTTGCCCATGATTCAAGAAATCTGTGCATTTAAAGGTAATTTTAAGTAATTTGTCTGGTATATTTGTGGTTTTGCTTAATTTGTACAATTCTCTCTACTTAAATATATAGATAGATGGATAGATATGTTTAAAAATAAAATTTTTATAGTCTGCTAATAATTTTGAAACTCTTCAACTTTTCAGTAAGTTTCTCCTGTCTAGGATTTCTCTCCCTTTATGTGGCTGGAAAACTTCATGTATTTAACCCTACTGGTCGAGGAAGTGCATGGCGTCTTATGTGTGTGATATTTCCATTGCTATGGGCAACAATGATAGCAGTATCTAGAACAGCTGATTATCATCACCATTGGCAAGGTAACTGGTTCTAAAGTTACAACTTGTTTTGGGTTTAGCACCATTTTTCATCAGTATTTCAGTCATGTAATGGCAGGCAGTTACCTAAACCAGTTTTTATGCACCCGAAGGGAGGCATATAGTTTTTGAACCGTCTGTCAGTCTGTCCGCAATTTTCGTGTCCGGTCCATATCTTTGTCATTGATGGATGGATTTTCAAATAACTTGGCATGAATGTGTACCACAGTAAGACGACATGTCGCGCGCAAGAGCCAGGTCCGTAGCTCAAAGGTCAAGGTCACACTTAGATGTTAAAGGTCATTTTTCATGATAGTGCATTCGTGTCCGGTCCGTATCTTTGTCATCCATGGATGGATTTTCAAATAACTTGGCATGAATGTGTACCACAGTAAGACGACGTGTCGCACACAAGACCCAGGTCCATAGCTCAAAGGTCAAGGTCACACTTAGACGTTAAAGGTCATTTTTCATGATAGTGCATTTGTTTCCGGTCCATATCTTTGTCATCCATCGATGGATTTTCAAATAACTTGGCCTGAATGTGTACCACAGTAAGACGACGTGTCATGCGCAAGACCAGGTCCGTTGCTCAAAGGTCAAGGCCACACTTAGACGTTAAAGGTCATTTTTCATGATAGTGCATTCGTGTCCGGTCCGTATCTTTGTCATCCATGGATGGATTTTCAAATAACTTGGCATGAATGTGTACCACAGTAAGACGACGTGTCGCACACAAGACCCAGGTCCATAGCTCAAAGGTCAAGGTCACACTTAGACGTTAAAGGTCATTTTTCATGATAGTGCATTTGTTTCCGGTCCATATCTTTGTCATCCATCGATGGATTTTCAAATAACTTGGCCTGAATGTGTACCACAGTAAGACGACGTGTCATGCGCAAGACCAGGTCCGTTGCTCAAAGGTCAAGGTCACACTTAGACGTTAAAGGTGATATTTCATGATAGTGCATTGATGGGCGTGTCCGGTCCATATCTTTGTCATTCATGCATGGATTTTAAAATTATTGGGCATGAATGTGTACCACAGTAAGACGACGTGTCGCGCGCAAGACCCAGGTCCGTAGGTCAAAGGTCCTAAACTCTAACATCGGCCATAACTATTCATTCAAAGTGCCATCGGGGGCATGTGTCATCCTATGGAGACAGCTCTTGTTCTAGATTCTATACCAGTACTAACCTATTCTCCACAAGTAACTGCCAAATTCTCCTCATTAATCATAAATAATTTGGAATAAGATTGGTTCAGTTTGTAATTAGTAGGTAAGATCAAGAGTGGTTCCATCATAATTTCTGAGTTCTGGGTGTACCGTTGTAATTGATCTGTTTTCCTGTTTTCAGATGTGACAGTCGGCAGTATATTAGGTCTGACCATTGCCTATTTGGTTTACCGCATGTATTACCCATCCTTACAGAGACTGAACTCTCATGTGCCATACGTGTCAATATCACCAGCTGATACACAGATACCGTACATAGATCACCGAATGGACACACCGCTTACGCCATTATCCCCTTCTCATACTACAGATATAGAGCAGCTGTTGAAAACTGTCTAGTGTCATTTTAATTTATTCAAATAGTTGCACAACTTATGTGATCATTTTTTTAAAATCATAATAACATTACAGTCGAAATACAGTAACAGTCAAACCTCATTTGCTCGAACTCAACGGGACCGGCAAAATTTGTTCCAGTATTAGTAGTTCAAGCCATCAAACAATATATATTATCCCTTACCCTGCTGAATTTCTGTAATGGACTTGTTCATCTTACAATTAGGACTGTTCCATTAACTGTTTAAAGGGATGCTTACCAAAAAGATCCTGACTGAATGGCGAACAGTGCAGATCATGATGAGACTGCACTGAAGTGCAATCTGATCATGATCTACACTGGTCGAAAAGGAAGAATCAATCATGTCCAACATGGTAAGGGTTATACAGGGATTTTGCTAGGACCTGTCACTGAGTTTGAGCGAAGGGCAGTGCACATATTATGCAAGTCCAAACAAACTAAGTTTAACTGTAATTGAATTTATTGAAAATCAAAAGTTCTGCTGAACTTGTAAGTTAATTTTGAATCATATTAGCTTGCCATTGAGTTTGTCTACCTCAGTTCTCTGTTGTTCTGAAGAGCTGAATGTTGAATGAGTTACTGTGAAGCAGTAGTGGTTGTAGATGGACCAAAGCATTTATGTAGATCTTTAATATTTTTGTTTTTGAAATATTACGTAGTTAAGAGACCAGGAAGCTGTTTAGTAATACTGTATATGATACATTTTTTTTGTACAGTCACAGTATATGTATTAACTTTTTTCATAAAAATCTTTTTTCCAAGAGTTATGTATATAGTAAAGTGGTAAGACGTATTTGCAAGGTCACGTGCCATTCAAACTTTGTAGATATAATTTGCAATGCGCTTTATTTAACTGCATATTTATATTTTATTGTACAGTTTCCACTCTATTAGATTAAAATTTTGTGAGAGTATATGAAATATATATATATATACCTGGCATGTTGTTTAGCTGGAAAATAGTTGTAAGGCAAAGGATAACATTTTGAGTTTTAAGATAGATAAATTTTCTTAAACGGAATAGAAAAGTACAGTAAAACCCCACATTAAGACCACCCCTAAATTAAGACCACCTCAGTATTAAGACCACTTTTTTTCCAGAACAGTATTTTCTCTTTTACATTTCAATAGTCGCAAACCATCTGTGATACTAATTGTTCAACAAACAACCATTTTGAGGTTTCAGTACAATTTATTTTTCATTTTTGATAACTTGTTATTTCTGTGAAATTGTTTGATTTTGTGATCATGATATTTCACGATTTTGGTCAAAACAGCTATTTCACTGGGATATGAATTTGAAGAATCCAAGTGTTGAACAGAAAATAAATTAGAATTTGACTTGTTTGTTAAGATTAAGGTAATGGACTCATAACAACAATTGGCCAATAACAAATTATCCATATGTGAATTTGGAATTTTCCGACTTTTTGTGCGAATATATGTGAGTGTTAATTGAGCTACATTTACATCTGAGGAATGCTAAATTGCTTAATGAGATTAAGTAATCAAGCAGGCATTGCTTATGCATAGGAAATAGAGATCAATATAATTGCACCTTTACTAATCCTACAGGTGTTCTGTATTACAAAAGTGCTTCTATTGTGACAATTTGATACAAGTAGAACTGTATTATCTGCACTATTAGTTACTTACTGGTACTTCATTTTATTATTGGTTTGTTAAAAGTTGATTTTTATGCCCCCGAAGGGAGGCATATAGTTTTTGAACCGTCTGTCGGTCTTTCGGTCTGTCGGTCCGTCGGTCTGTCAGTCTGTCAGTCTGTCGGTCTGTCAGTCTGTCCGCAATTTTCGTGTCCGGTCCATATCTTTGTCATTGATGGATGGATTTTCAAATAACTTGGCATGAATGTGTACCACAGTAAGACGACGTGTCGCGCGCAAGACCCAGGTCCGTAGCTCAAAGGTCAAGGTCACACTTAGACATTAAAGGATAGTGCATTTATGGTCGTGTCCGGTCCATATCTTTGTCATCGGTGGATGGATTTTCAAATTACTTGGCATGAATGTGTACCACAGTAAGACGACATGTTGCGCGCAAGACCCAGGTCCGTAGCTCAAAGGTCAAGGTCACACTTAGACTTTAAAGGATAGTGCATTGATGGGCGTGTCCGGTCCATATCTTTGTCATCCATGGATGGATTTTCAAATAACTTGGCATGAATGTGTACCACAGTAAGACGACGTGTCACGCGCAAGACCCAGGTCCGTAGCTCAAAGGTCAAGGTCACACTTAGACGTTAAAGGATAGTGCATTGATGGGCGTGTCCGGTCCATATCTTTGTCATCCATGGATGGATTTTCAAATAACTTGGCATGAATGTGTACCACAGTAAGACGACGTGTCATGCGCAAGACCCAGGTCCGTAGCTCAAAGGTCAAGGTCACACTTAGACGTTAAAGGTCATTTTTCATGATAGTGCATTGATGGGCGTGTCCGGTCCATATCTTTGTCATTCATGCATGGATTTTAAAATAACTACGCATGAATGTGTAACACAGTAAGACGACGTGTCGCGCGCAAGACCCATCTCCGTAGGTCAAAGGTCCTAAACTCTTAACATCGGCCATAACTATTCATTCAAAGTGCCATTGGGGGCATGTGTCATCCTATGGAGACAGCTCTTGTTTACCATGTGCAAGTTGACAAAATCATAGGAACCATGTTTTGAGGGGTAAATCAAACACAAATGAATAAATCCTTAATGTTTGTGTTGTGCAAAAAAGTATGATATTGTGTCTAAAACAGTTTTCATTTTCCATTCAATTGTGTAATTGCAAGGGAAGTAAACTAATAGATATCTCTGCTTATAAATACTAACCCAAGGCAAGAGTTGTCATTCTTTGTGGATCACAACTTTAAATTAAATATTAAAACTTCTGTTATTGATATTAACAAAACTATCATAAACTTCACATTTGTGAAATCATTTTTGGTTATTCCAAGGACTTGGAAATCAATTTCTAGATTTTATTTAATATATAACTATCATTGAAAATTTTAGGGTCTATCTCTACATTGCTGAGTGTCATTATGGGTCCTCTGCCTTAAATTTCTTGTGATGTCACATCATGACTGTCAAGATACGAGTTATATGACACAGGGAAATGCCTATGCCTTTAGTATCTTGAGCAATGAAAAGGGTCCAATTGCTGAGGTGACTATGTCTTAGACTACCTGACAAACTATGTAGAAAGTTCAGATTACCTGACAAACTTTGTAGAATGTCCTTTGTTAAAACTTAGAGCTATATATATCTTGTATATAAAATTTTTCTCCGGCTACCTCCCCTATGATTCATAAATGATTTGAATTATGAGCTAGATAATTTCAGGGATCATGCAAATCACTAAATGTTTTAAACTAATAACCTCCAGTGTATGATAATCAGCTCAAACTCCTATAGGCTGGAGATACTATACTTGAATTGTTGAAGTTCCCATCAGACGATTTTTTTTTAATCAACAACATATGATATACAATAACTTTCTTATGATACAGGCCTCCCAGGGGGTCCGTTAAAACCTTTAAAAACATTTCAACAATTGGACTGGAGGAGTAAGGGATATATAATGTTTTGTCAATTTTAATTCATCAGTGCTTTAGTCTTTCCTATACCATTGTCTGTGTACTTGATGTCTGTGAAAGCATTAGATTTGATCTGACAGCCAATAAGGATCAACAGTTTAGTGAAACAGACCCTAAATGATAAAACAGCTCTGATGTGGTGCCTTATTATCTGCTTCTTGATATGCGTTGAATGCGATACTGAAATGTTAATCCTTACTACATAGTTATCTTACATAATTACTACACTGTATTGTTATGTGATAACTCCACCGTGATGTTACATAATTACTACACTGTATTGTTATGTGATAACTCCACCGTGATGTTACATAATTACTACACTGTATTGTTATGTGATAACTCCACCGTGATGTTACATAATTACTACACTGTATTGTTATTTTTCCGTGATGTTACATAATTACTACACTGTATTGTTATTGTCCGTGATGTTACATAATTACTACACTGTATTGTTATGTCCGTGATGTTACATAATTACTACACTGTATTGTTATGTGATAACTCCACCGTGATGTTACATAATTACTACACTGTATTGTTATGTCCGTGATGTTACATAATTACTACACTGTATTGTTATGTGATAACTCCACCGTGATGTTACATAATTACTACACTGTATTGTTATGTGATAACTCCACCGTGATGTTACATAATTACTACACTGTATTGTTACGTGATAACTCCACCGTAATGTTACATCAGTGATGATGAACATTGCTAGTTTTTAGATCACTCAAAATTCAAACTTTAAGGATTTATTTATTTACTGTATTTTTTAATCATTTTTGTTTTGTTTTTATTTCACAATTAGGTAACGAACATTTTTTCTGTCTTTGTAGCTAGTTATAGTTATGATATACAGCTAAACCTGCCTAAACGGATACTTGTTTTAAGCAATCACTGCCTTAAAAAACAGTCAGCTAATTTCCCAAATTGACTTTTTGGTTCTAATTTCAGCTTGTGTTATGCAGCCGCCTGCCTTAGGCAGCCAGGTTAAATCACCTTGGCTGGCTGCTTACTACATGTTTGACTGTAGAACTGCTTTAAGTATCATTTCTGTTATAAAATTACTTGTTAATGGTATGCAAAATTTAGCAAAAATGCAACCATTGTACGTAAGTAATACCAAATTTATTGTACCTGATTCTGTCATATATATAGTGAGAAATATTCAACTGCTGTATCGCCCTCTGAAGTGAGAATCAAATTTGAAATGTGACGACAAAGTGTTCAATGCTTATTTTACAGCTGCTTAAAAGTGTTGTTTTGATTCATTTTTGCTCCTTTGATGTTTCTCATAGATTTATTGTTATAAGGATACCATGTAAATACATGTATAAAATCAGTAAAGTTTTGTTGTTTGTATACAGTATAGAAATGATCTTCAATGAGTATGTGGTATTGAATTTGAGTTCTTCTTCGTTATCAGTCATTGGAAAAAAATGTCACTAATAAACAAAAAAATAAGTTCATTATTTTATCTTTAGAATCTGAAGTCCAAGCAGTTGCGTTCCCCACAAAGTCATTTTTGTCATAACAGCAATTCATCCTTTAGCATCTAATATGGCCAGGGAGTACAATTCATCAGTTACTGAGCTTAAACCTTTATATGATACAATCAGTGCAGTTTATCATATATTGAGCTTAAACCTTTAAATGATACAGTCAGTGTAGCTTATCACATATTGAGCTTAAACCTTTAAATGATACAGTCAGAGCAGTTTATCACATATTGAGCTTAAACTACTTTAAATGATACATTCAGTGCAGTTTATCACATACTGAGCTTTAACCTTTATATGATACATTCAGTGCAGTTTATCACATATTGAGCTTTAACCTTAAAATGATACAACCAGTGCAGTTTACCACATATTGAGCTTAAACCTTTAAATGATACAATCAGTGCAGTTTATCACATATTGAGCTTAAACCTTTAAATGATACAGTCAGTGCAGTTTATCACATATTGAGCTTAAACCTTAAAATGAAACATTCAGTGCAGTTTATCACATACTGAGCTTTAACTACTTTAAATGATACATTCAGTGCAGTTTATCACATACTGAGCTTTAACCTTTATATGATACATTCAGTGCAGTTTATCACATATTGAGCTTAAACCTTAAAAATGATACAACCAGTGCAGTTTACACATATTGAGCTTAAACCTTTAACATGATAAATCAGTGCAGTTTATCACATATCGAGTAAACTTAAATATACAATCGTGCATTACACAATACTAAACCTTAAACATTTATCACATTTGAGCTTAACCTTAAGTAATTAGTCATGCATTTTATCCTATACTGAGCTGAAACCTTTAATTTAAATAGTAATATATAATCAGTGCAGTTTATCACAGTCATATTGAGCTTAAACCTTTAAGCAATATAATCAGTTGCAAGTTGTTATCTTGCCTGTAATAATGATCCTTGTGTCTCAAGTGTAGTGGGAGTGACTTTTTGTATATGTATAATAAATTTAATTAAATAGAAGAAAGTTTAATTTAACAATCAGTATTGTTGCATAAATTTGCATTTGTTTTGAGAGTGTCAATGATTAAATTTTGCTTACTGAAATTGGTGTATACTTGAATATACTTCAAGTGAAATCAGCTGTGTTAACTTGGAGGCTGTATGTGGTGTTGTATTTAAGAGTTTGTTTTTATGAAAAGTTGGAAGGAATGACGAATCCCTGCCCAAAGGTTATAACAGGGCCCCTGCATCTGGAGAATAAGGCAGCTTCTGATTGGTAGGTTTACTTTTTATATTATATTTAAAAAAAAAAAATATTTGAATAATGAAAAATTACTCTAAATTCCAGTCTCATAAACTGTTAGAATTTTAGTTACCTTCCATCAAAGTCACTTGTCAGAACATTCCTGATCTTACTCAAAAGTGAAAAGGGAATGAAGTATGGTATATACATGTACTATCTAAAGGGAGGTAATGCCTGTTAAATATGTAATGCTCTTGCCAACTTAAGCATTAGCTTTCAGACACTTAGCTTTTCTTCCACATGTATAGCTCCAAAACTTGAGCAGTCTTTGGTAAAAGTATGAGTTGTTTTTAAGTACAGGTGAAATTGTGAATAGAACAAAGATGAAAAAGGGCTCTTGGGCAGTATTTGTAGTTGTTCTGATTCTGAAATGTGAAATTTAAAATGTAAACTTTTCAGCTAGTATTTCATTTGTGCTGAAATGGGTTAGTTATATTTCAGGGGCTGCCAAGGTTTCATAGCATATGGTTGCTATGGTTACGCAGTAGTGGTGGACCCAGTGACCTTGCAGATAGCCCAGACATTAGGACCACATTCAGGATGTGTTACACATGTGAGTTATTATAATTCATACCATTTTAAAGACTAAGGAAACAAATGGGATTCTTCATTAAGTCAAAGGAAACTAAATTAAAATTTAATTGAAGATTGCACCCCAGGTTGCAAGTACCTGTCTAAGGATCCTTGACATTGGATAATGTACTAAGGGGATTTCAAAGCAGTTTGAGCAGTTTGACAATTTTGTTTCTAAGTAGAAAAATAAATGTTTTGCAGTTTTAATTATTTACATATACATTTACTATAAACTTGATTACTTCATAAATTCACTTTCTAAATTTAATTACAAGAAATGATTTTGTTAGTATAGATTCAAGCATGTGATTGTACAACAAAAGATTGGCTCCTGTTCTTAAAGAACAGAAATGAAAAGTTGACTGGCGTAATAATTGGGATTTGGCCACAGTTTTAAAGTTTCAATTTCAGGTACGTTGGTCTGGGGAGAATTACCATCATGCATTTGCGACAGGAAGTACATATAATCTTCATCTAGCGTGTGCAGATAGTAATGGTGTCGTAGTAATCTGGGATGTTGTTACTGGTCAAATTCGTGCAGAACTGTCTGACACCCAGCCTTCAAAACCAGTCATAGGTTTGCTAGATTTGTTTTTTGCTAGAACATAACTGGAACATGGGATGCTGTTTTTTGTTTGATTCATTTTGTCTGGAATGTACTGTTTTGTAAAACTGCACATCTTTTAATGTTGTTACACCTCTTTTAAATGTTGGTAAATTTCTGTGAAAATTATAAACAATACTTTATTTTAATGACACAGTAAAATAACCCTATAATCAATAGTCATAAATACAATATTTCACTTTGGGGGCCTCCGTGGCCAAGTCGTTAAGGTTGCTCTTCAAATCACTTGCCCCTCATTGATGTGGGTTCGTGCCTCACTCGGGGCATTGAATTCTTCATGTGAGGAAGCTATCCAGCTTGCTTACGGAAGCCCGCTCGTGATGAAATAATGCACGGAAGGGCACTTGGGGTCTTCCTCCACCATCAAAGCTAGAAAGTCGCCATATGACCTGTAATTGTGTCGGTGTGACGTTAAACCCAACAAAAAAAAATAAATATTTCTATGACTGCAATGCACCTAAAACATGCAGAATTAATGTAATTCATAGTGTGCATGTTAGCTGCAGACATGCTAGTAGCAGTGTAGCTGAATCTTGTTGATTACACTACATGTCACACAGGGGCCAGTACTTTGATGCACTCATCAGACTTTTAATGTTTGGGTTATCTGTTACTCATAGCTTAATAAATTTACTTTCAGTTGTTATCATTGTTATGTTAGAACAAAATTAGGTAGTCTTTAAATATTGTGTAGTGTGTTAAGTTTTCACAGAAATATGTTAATGTTTGATAGACGTACAAATGTAAAATAATTACCTTAAGTATGGAGTTAGAAAAGAAGTTTAGTACAGTGATGTAAGCCTTGAAAGTGAAAAAATTACATTTTTATAAAATTCTGTAAAAAAGAACAGAATATATACAGCTGAACAGTCACTTGTTATGAAGTACTGTTTAACACAGTTTCTGGGAAGATGCCTCAAACAGAAATATAGCAATATTGGATTACTAGCAATTATAATATGTTTTTTAATGAATTATTGAAATATTAGAGTGAAATATGTGCGGTATTTTCACAGTGAATTCTTCTTTATGTTCTTTCCAAAACTAAGATATTGGAATATTTTTTATTCTAGGAATTGAATGGTATAATGGTCATGATGAGTCACATGATCTTTTAATGTTGTTACGTAGTCCGGACATTCTGGAATTATGGGATGCCTTTTCTGGTGTTCGGCTCTGGAAGAAACAGTTTGGGGAACAGCTGCTGACATTTGCTCTTGATCCGTTTGACATTCAACGAATAATTTGTAAGATTTTCAATTAATTTTGTCCGTGTTACTGCTGCTGTACAGTTGGTTCATTTACCACCTTTAATTCTAGGTAAAAAGTACATTTCTTTTAGTTCCATATTGCATTGTTGCCATGTTTTGGGTTTCAATGATTTTTTTGTAGAGATAATTTGCCGAAAAACTATTGAATATAATATAGTCTTTGCTACACTACCCTGTCAGCTGTAATTCAACTAAATACAGTTGAAACTTGATATCTCGAACGCTCTTATCTCAAAATTCTTGAAGACATTTTCATATCCCGTTCAGAAAACACATGCACAAAATGTCATTTTCAATCAAATTTCAGTTATCTCGATGGAAAAAGCACAGTCCCATGGAATTCAAGATACTGAGTTTTAACTGTATCTTGAAAAGAATATCTACAAATTCTAGTTTTGCACACCCTTGGTGTTTTTGTATTAGATTATATTAGTTGCCAGGAAGTGTTTGATGGTTTCATTCTGAAAGGCTGTATTACCTGGTATTACAGTGATGTGTGATAGTCCTTTTCTGCTAGTTCTGAATGATGTCAACGTCATGAGGGAACCATCAGATGGATATGGTTGTATACGAATCTCTGATCCACAGCTAGCTGTATCAGGTGACCTGTTTATTTATTTTCCTCTTTCAGCTACATAAGGAAAGTACAGTCAAACTTGGTTTGCTCGAACTGGAATAATTGGTACACCACCCTCCGCTCAAACATATTGTCCGGTCCTGGTAAAATCCCTGTATAATGTTTTTTCTTTGATGGCTTGGACAAACAATAACTCGAACAAATTTTTCTTGTCTCGTCGAGTTCGAGCAAACAAAGTTTGACTGTAGTAGGATGGTTATAAATTTTATTCTTGGATGAGGCGAACATTTTGTGAGACTGTTTGACAGAAGACAGTGTCTGAAGTCTTTGATTTTTGTGAATATGTTGTCAGTTACCGGTATTTGCAGAGAATTTGCTACCACGATGATTTGTTAGTTTAAATAAAAAACTGTTGAAGAATGGCATACTCTGAAATCATTAATATTCGTGGGGGACTACTTTTTCGTGGCTGAGTCAATCCACAAAATTTAATCCCAACGAACAAGTAAACTTCCAATACATTTTATGATCATAAGTTGAAATCCACGAATTCATATCCCCACGAAATTGCCGTTTTGACCAAAACCATGAAATTTCATGCCCACGAAATTAAATGATTTTACAGTATATCTTTTTCAGTGAATTTTTGAAAAAAAGAGTGCATTATCTTTGACAATTTCAGTAAAAATATCAACTATATTTATATATTGGGAGAAAATATGGAATATGCAAACTTTAATTGTAACCACTATAAACATGAAATAAAAAGAAAGTTTATTTCTTGTAAAATTGTATAAAATTAAATTTCACCTTTTACACAAGATCTAACATTTTCACTTGTGGCTGTACCACTTGTGAAAATGCTGCATCTGGTGTTCAGTCGTTGGAAGATATTACAATTTTACACTGATACAAACAAGATGTCCTATATATAAATATTAAAAGAAAATAATTTATTTTTCATGATTTTGACCAGGTTTTTTAATGCTGGCAAAAGTAGTGGTCAACAAATCATAGATGAAACAAAAGAAAGAATATTGATTATTTAAGGTCTGCTGCACTTGATCAGATCTTTCTCTTTGGGGGCCTCCGTGGTTGAGTGGTTAAGATCCCTGGCTTTGAATCACTTGCCACTCATGGATTAGGGTTTCAAACCTCACTCAAGGCATAGATTTCTTTATTTGAGGAAGCATTCCAGCTGGTGCCCCCCTCCCCATATAATACCCGAAGGGGCATTTGGGGCCTTCCTCTGCCAGGAAAAGCTGGAAAGTCACCATATGACTTATAATTGTGTCGGTGCAATGTTAAACTCAACAAAAACAATAAATTAATCTGATCTTAAACTTTTTCAAAAAAGCTTCAGGGCCTCAGCGTACATATTCAAGTGGAAGTGACAGGAGTCTACCTCGAAATTCAAGTTCTCTGACCAAGATGGCTTCCCTAGCAACAAATATACTCACTGGACCAGAACAGAGTAAGAAGAGGTAACTACACAGCTAGCTAATTCTGTTTCCTTTTCTTCTGAGAAAATTTCCTTGAAATTGGATTACTGTATTTTTACCTAAATTTTGAAATACAGTTTGTAAATCATGGTTTTCTTGATGATGTGCTTGTAACTGCTAGGTATTCTTAGTTTTCAGTAATTCAGTTGGTGATTGTGCATAAATTATATTTACATTTGGTAAATCATTTATGATATGTTAGATAGTATGTATTAAAATAAAACACCTGTATTTTTCAGACAGAGTGTAAGTGATGATGACTCAGATTTACAGACTAGCTGTAAACAAGTTGTGTTTAATCCAGCGCACAAACATATCGTCTTGCTCGTGTTCCCTAGAGAAATACACATGATAGACTTGGAGGTAGATTTAACCATTGGTACTATACGGCTAGATAGAGCTTCACCAAACTTTGTTAAGGTAATGCTTCAGCAAGCTATTTCTGTATGAAATTATCTAAATAGGAAAAAGACTCGGAATTTTTATATAATTTCACCACTGTTTCCTAAGAACAAGCCGCCATTCAAAGTGTTACTGTATTGTATACTCATTTATCTGAAAATATGATAAACAGTTGGCAGGTTGTGACAGCCTTTTATGAGAAAGAAGTAACATGAAGCAAACACACAAATGTTCACATTATGTAAACTGGATAAAAACACCACCGCCAGAGGGCGTGGTCACTTTCTTTATAATTATGTATATAGTGGAAACGTTAAAATATTCTTGTGTGAAACTGCTGGCCTAATTTTAAAATAATTTCACACATATCGTCCTTGCATGACCTTCTACTAAGATTGTTCAGATTATTTTGATTCATCAAAAAACAAGGCCACTAGAGGGCATGGTCACTTTTCCCTGTATACGTATATAGTTGAAACTTTAAGAATCTTCTTGTATGAAACTGCCGGATTTGAAAATAATTTCACAAAAATGGTCCTTGTGTGACCTTCAAATTATTTTGATTTGTCATAAAACATAGCCACCAGGGGTAGTTGTCACTTTTTCCTTAATATATGTATACATTGAAATCTTTAAAAATGTTTTTGTCAGAAACAGCAGACCCAACTTTAAAACAAATGTTTCTTGGATATTTGGCCTGTGAGATCAGGGTTTGACTCTCTGCCATAATTGTTCAAATTATTGCTTTATGTTCAAAAATAGCCATGCCCATGTGTGTGACATGTATATAATATACTATTAGGCTAATATAAAAGAAACTATGAATCCAGTAATAGCTAGTGCCTTGCCTAACTCTGTAATTGTACCATTACATTATACAAACACACTTGAAGCATTTTGCACAGGTGAGTGCTTTAGGGTAAATGACCCTTTTGTTTACATAATCTAAAAATTAAAACCTGTATGACTGGATGTCTAAAAGACTGGATGACTTCAAGCATCCATCGCCACCTGACAGGGCACCAGTCATCTATCAATGCTTCATGGGTAGAAATTTTAGGACACCTTCAGTCGTCAGTCACCCTCAAGGCATTTAACTACTTCATAAGATATTATTTTCTGATAGTTGCATTATAAGCTTGAGTTCATCCACCATCATTAGAAAAAAAAAAATTACAGCACATTTGAACTTTAATTCATTTTGTCAAGATATAATTACAAACCAGTGTTTATTTCAATTTTTGCTGTTACCTATGAGCATTAACTCTGTCACACTGCAGTTAAATCTTCCATAGTAAGTAATCTGTCCACAAAAATGCACAGTTTTTTATCAAAAATATCAGTTGTCTATATTTCAGGTGTTACCTTGTAGAAATGCTGACGTGTTATATTGCCTGCATGAAAATGGAAGTGTCTCAGTGAGAGTGAGAAAACAGACAAATAATTCTGGTAAGGCTGAAAAAAGAAACTAGTTTATCGGACCTCTTTCAAAAATTTATCTGCATGCTGGCAAACACTGGTACTCGTCTATAATATATGATAAATAGATCAGTAGGGAGTATCATGCTGGTATTTTGACCTACTTTGGTTGTGCATTAAAATTCAGTATTTTGTGGTGTAAACTTCACATAGACAAATATACTAATGGAACAAAATTAGCTTTAAATGATATTCCGAAGTAAAATTTAAACAGAATCTTGGATGTTTCACTGCAATGCTAAACAGGTTAACATGTTTAGTGTAATATGCTTGGTGCTTACTGACATTCATTGTTCAATATTATATACATGACTTCAGTTTGCACACACTTGACAATGTGTAGAATACAGAATTATGCCATAATTTTCTCAGCTAATATTGTTAAAAGTGTTCTGAAAAAGGAGAACCACAGTGATGGAGTGATTTTCAGGCAGTAGTTATTAGAAAATAAACGCTTATAACTCAAAATGCTTTCACTGCACAAGTCATTCAGTAAAAATGTGATGCAACATAAAATTTAACTGTCCTTTATATCATCCTGAAAAATTATAAAGTTTATTTATTTTGCAATATAATTTTTGTTTTTCTTATTATACAGAACAAATTCAGAATAAGGATGTTAGCCTGGATATGACCTATGACCTGGTATGTCAGTCGGACTCACTAAGGTTGCTGCGTCACAGCAAAGTGTACTCTATGGTATATCATCCAGTTTGTGAGAAACAAGTGGCCCTGATACTGAGCGATAGCAGAGTTATCCTTCTTGATGTACTCTCAACTGAATTCACTAAATCTGAGGTTCTTGGCTTGTTTGTATCTTAGCTTTTATTGAATTAAATATTTCATATTAAAGGGAGGTAAACTCATTGATGTGAAAGCAGCATAATTTTATATTGATGGTATTAGTCAAAGTGACTTGAGCAATTACTTTGGCCAAATTGATAATATTACGCTATAACTTTGACAGAAATGACTTACTGCTTGACAACAACCTTAAATCACACTAAATGATTCACAGATAATGCAACACCAACGTAAAAGGCTTTTTGATGATGTGTTCTGAGGCATATAGCTATGATTTTAAATTATTTCTGTTGTTTTTGAACAGAACCAGGGTTGTATTTATGACAACAGACCAAGATTAAGTATGGCAGATATGATAAGCAGTTTCAGTATTGTGCCTCCAGGTGGAAACAGAAGCTGTTTGAAAAGGCTGATTACTCTTAAAATGGTGATGTCAGGTCTGGTTTCAGGAATTATCTCCCCTATTGTTGCCATAGCTACCATTCCATCAGTTGCAGATCTCAGTGCATCTGGCTGCCTTGCAGCTATAGGTAAGTGTTTAGATTTACTGAAATCTGTATCTTCAGCAAGCACAATATTTGTTTTTGTTGTCTCGCCCACTTTTAGTGGAAACAGACTAAGCGATCCAAATTCCAGTGGCGGCAACGGCAATGGCATCAACAGTTGGGAATAACTCAAAAACCGTTACATATATTTCTTTTGAACCTTACAGGATGATTCCGAAACTAATTTTATATCCCAATGGTGAATCCTGGCCCCCTAGTGACCTCCCCTCCCCCCCCCCCCCCCCCAACCCCATAGTGAGTCCTGGCCCCCTAGTGACATTGACCTTGAAGAAATTAGCATTTCGTATATTTGCAATACATGTAGTGATAAAAATATAATGTGAGTCTAAAATCCTCTAGCATGAGTCCAGCTGTCCTTGGGTGAGATTCTCTCTGGCGGTGGCCTTACTTTTCAAAATTTCCCTGGTTACGTGATAGGGAAAAGTTGCCTTCATGACCAAGTAGTCATGATATTGACTCTTTTGCCCCACCCCTGTATCCACTCAACCCTGTCTTGAGTTGTTATGTGAGGAAGCTGTCCAGCAGGCTTACGGAAGGTTGATAGTTCTACCAGGATGCCTGGCCATGCCTGAAATATTGCCTTAGTCAATAGTGGTGCACCTGGGGTCTTCCTTCACCTTAGAAAGCTTTAAAACTGCCATTAGGCCTGAACTTTGTTTATGTGACTTAAAATCCAACAAAACAAACAACAGGGAAGATTACAGACTACTAATTTATTTCAGTGTGAAATATTCCCTGTTGGGGTACCGGTACATGTGTTAGTAACAATTTTTACCAAATGCACTGTAGTTTTACCTGTGATATGCCATAATAAAATCTGAAATACTCTTGAAATAGTGATGTTAAACATGAGACTGCAAAGCAAACCAGTGTTTGATCTAAATTGTAAAACATAATATGTTTACTTCTGGGTAGTATCACCAAGAAATATAAAATGAATGGAAGCAATGGTGAGGTCCATATTGTGTTTTTTAATGACTGTTCAGTCTATGAAGTGCATATGGAAGTACCATGTACTATTTGTAACATCATAGGAAAAATAAAGATCAAGTTTTTGTATTTATAGTTTAAAAATGATACCACGATAGTGTGCACTGGACAACGTCACATTCAATAAAGCAGGAAATATACAAATTAAGTATATTTGCTGTTTTATTTTCATACAGGATCAGGTATTGGAACCATTCAACTTGTGAACGTATTCAATGGTCAGATTGAAAATGAGTTCAAGTTATTCATGTCACCAGTCCGTGGCGTACAGTGGATCGATGCACGCAGACTGCTAGCTTTCTCATACCCAGATCCACCCTCATATGGAAACAGAGCAGTTAAAAGTGACATAGTCATCCTGAATATCATATCAGGTTTGATTTTAAATAATTAAATTTACATCAAAATTTTTGAAATTTTGAAATTAAGGAAGCTTTTTCATATGTTTAAAAATAGTTCTGTGTGCTTAGCTCAGTACGAAGAGCGCAGACCTTAGACTGTGGGGACAAGAGTTCAATCCTTGGGTAATGTGTATTTTTCACTGTGATAGAAGACATTGTTTCTAAAGTCATTTGAGCTGCGCCATGAGAAAATCAACATAATGGCTTTGCATGGATGCACAGGCTGGTCTGGATCCATGCTGGTAGCAAAGCCACTATGTTGATTTTCTCATGGTGCGGCTCATTTTTCCTCCACTGATTGATGTTGAGAAGTTGTTAGTCACTTGCTGGGAACAGGTTGGTACTGTTACAGAATTCAGGAACTGTAATTTGGTCAACTGCCCATCATTACATAACTGCAATACAGTTGATAAAATGAGCTGCGCCATGAGAAAACCAACATAGTGCGTTTGCGACCAGCATGGATCCAGACCAGCCTGTGCGTCCGCGCAGTCTGGTCAGGCTCCATGCTGTTCGCTTTTAAAGCCTATTGGAATTGGAGAAACTGTTAGCGAACAGCATGGATCCTGACGAGACTGCGCGGATGCGCAGGCTGGTCTGGATCCATGCTGGTCGCAAAGCCACTATGTTGGTTTTCCCATGGCACGGCTCATTAAGGGTCATGAATCGAAAACAAACAAACTCTTTAAAGTGCATTTAAGCATTGCAATTCTTTCTTAATTATGGGCAATGTCAACATTTCTACGTGGATTTTGCACATTATGTATCTATGTCAGTTTTCACTAATCCAAACAGGGCACAGTGTGAGTTAAAAGCCTATGTCAAAATAATTGCAGATTTAGATAGATTTTTGGATATTTTTGCTTTTGCTCAGGATCAGCAGATTTCACTGAAGGTTGAGACCGTTTCAATGTAGATTTATTTATAGGTAAAGTTGATGCGATGTTTGAAGGCATGGATAAAAAAGGCCCTATTTTGATGGTGGAAGTGTCTGCATCAAGGTACGTTTTACTGAAATTACAGGATGGAGATAAGAATAAAATTAACTTGCTTCTAGTAAGCCAAACATACTCATAAACTGAAACATTTTAGCCCTTACCCTGCTAAATTTCAATAATGACCTTGTCCATCTTCCGATGTGGACAGTACCATTAACAGTTAAAAGGGATGCTTACCAAAAAGATACTGACTGAATGGCAGACAGTGCAGATCATGATCAGAGTGCATGGAATTGCAAGCTGATCGTGATCTGCACTGGTCGCAAAGGCAGAATCAATTGCTGCCAACAGACTAAAGGTTAAACAGGGTCTATGGACATTCTTGAAAATGTTGAGAAAAGAAATTTTGAAATAATAGCATTCAGCTTCTTTAAAGGTGGATAATCAGATTTTGGCCATGTAACGGATTTGTTCGAAACTTTAGCATCTGATCATTTACACTCATTTATGTTCACTTAACACTTAATACAAATTAGATTTTCACTGGAGGTATTTTTAAAATTTCATTTTCCTATCCTGGTTGCCCAACCAAGATAGAGTTATTTTATCATAAGTATAAATTTGATAAACATACTTTGCCTAAGGAAATGTATAAATATTAGACATATTGTAATATATTTTGTAAAATATTTGCATTAAAAATTATGTATTTAGATGGAATTCATTAGAAACGCAAGTTTAAAAAATTATTATTACCTCCCTTTGCATATCTTGGTTGCGCAACCAAGATAGATTGGAAATAAATGAATTCAGAAGCTACACACAGCTTTAAAACTTGCATTTTGGTTCAGATTGTTCAATAGTTGATATGTCTATCAAATGCAAATGTAAAACTAGACATTGTATCGAAATAAAAAGATATACCCAGCTTTTTATATACTTTCATATTAAAGGGGAGTAATTACAAAATTTTATAAAAATAATGAAATATACATTTCAAATAGGAATCTAACTCTGTGTAATCGGTCTTTTTGTTCCTTAAATAATTCTCTACCAGAATATACAAAAAGTTAAAAATGTCATTAAATGTTGATTAAATGTGATTGACCACCTTTAAAGTTTCTGATGTAGTTTATCAACAGAATTATTTGTTTGTTTGTTAACCCTTACACTGCTAAATTTCTATAATGAACTTTTCCCTTACAATTTGGACAGTACCATTATCTGTTAAAAGGGGTGCTTACCAAAAAGATGCTGACTGAATGGCGAACAGTGCAGATCATGATAAGAGTGCATGGACGTGCAGGCTGATCATGATCTACACTGGTCGCAAAGGTAGAATCAACCGTGTCCAGCATGGTAAGGGTTAACACAATAAGTTATAATGGTTATGACAATGAATACAGAAATTATGAACAAAATGAGCAAGTTGGAAATGGTCTTATTGACATCAGTTAAATCAAATTTAAAAGCGGATTTAAGAAAATTGTTTTTATTCAGCAGTTGTGTATAAATGCCTGATGGCTTTTTATGCCCCCGGCATCTACTGATGCGGGAGGCATATAGTGATTGTCCTGTCCGTTCGTCCGTACGAGGTTAACCAAATGGGACCGTTTCGTTTAGCATCAATACCCCTTACTAGAATGACTTGATACTAATGCAGATGTAACCTCTGACCATTCCTCATCTTCAGACATCACCTGACCTCACTTTGACCTTGACCTCATTTTGGACTTGGGTTGCTTTATATGGGCCATCTCTTGGTTAACCAAATGGGACCGTTTCGTCAATAATCAATACCCCTTGCAAGAATGAATTGATACTAATACAGATGTAACCTGTGACCATTCCTCATCTTCAAACATCACCTGACCTCAGTTTGACCTTGACCTTGACCTCATTTTGGACTTAAGTTGCTTTGTATCGACAAGGATGCCACCGGGGGCATCAAGCGTTTATTGAACGCAGTTCCTTGTTCTTTCTGAAATACAGTTGAATCTTGGTGTCTCAGATTTCCAAGGGATGAAGTGTTTCACCTCGAAATAAGCGATTTTTGACTTAAAATGATATTTTGTGCATGTGTTTTCGGGGCTGGATTTGAAAATATTTGAGATAGCGGGAATTCTGAATTAAGTGAGTTTGAGATATTGAGTTTCAGCTGTACTTTAACACTGATCTGTAGGTATCAGGTTTTGATTTTTCTTAGGCTCTTTACCTAAAGTGACTTATATTTAGCACCAAAGTTGTTATAAATTTTTCTCTGTGAAACCAGTATGCTTTTGATGAATAGATAAATGGTGATATGTTATTGTCTTCTGTAATTTCTAGTAAATTGAGAGTGAGGATAAATATTTTTCAGGAATTATTGTGTTGTAGTGTTCAAACATGGGTCAATGGAGTTATGGAACTTGAGAACTAGGCAGCTGGTCAGAGAACTGGTTATACCTGAACTTATCAGGCCTGTAGATGTTGTAAGTTCATAAATGGTATATTACTGTTACTGTAGATTTGGTACTGTTCATAGCACTTTATTTTTCCAGTAGGGGCCTCCATTGCCAAGTGGTTATGGTTGCTGTCTACAAATGACTTGCCCCTCACAGATGTGGGTTTGAGCCTCACTTTGGGAGTAGAATTCTTCATGTGAGGAAGCCATCCAACTGGCATACAGAAGGTTGGCAGTTTTAACAGGGTGCCCACCTGTGATGAAATAATGCCTCCACCATGAAAAGTTGGAAAATTGCCATATGACCTATAACTGTGCTGGTGTGACGCTAAACCCAACAATTTATTATTTTTTTTCAATATTAGCTTTCACTGTCCAGTGTATAGTATTGAAAAGTGCTACAGGAAGTCTGCATTTCTTTGTTTGTTAATTACTTCCTTTAACATGATAAAATATTTCATTACATGTTTTTAAATTTTTTTTCCCCACCCATTTAAAAATGAAAATTGCATTAAAGTACAGATATGTATATGTGAAAGTAACTACCAGTTGTGGATTTAAAAACATTTTCAAACAGATTTTCTCTTCATTAGATATATTACATAATTATACTACTGGTTGATGGTAGAATCTAGATAAAGCATTTGTATTTTACTCTATAGAGAACTTTGTATTGTCTGGCAGTATGTGAAACATTTCCCTTGGCAGGTATGTTGGTGCCTCACTTACAGCATCTTGAGATGATATGAAATGATGAGACACTGTCAATACAGATTCTCTTTTCCTCTTTATATAGGGCTGGTATCCTTACATGAGTGTACATAAAAGGGAGAAAACAGTCATTGACAGCACCACTGGAAAAGAGAAGAAATTAGAAAGACATGTTTACAGGGAGCAGCTGTTCATCTGTGGCCAGATAGATGGGGGATGTCCGTTGATGAGGCTGACTCTCGAAGATGGTATAATGTCAGGGGCACTGAGTTTCAACCATGATTCTTTGTTCGAAGGACAGGTATGGTGTAATGTCATAGACACTGTGTTTAAACCATAATTCTCTGTTTGGAGGCCAGATATGGTGTAATGTCAGGGGCACTGTGTTTTGGCCATAATTCTCTGTTTGAAGGCCAGGTATGGTGTAATGTCAGGGGCACTGTGTTTTAACCATAATTCTCTGTTTGAAGGCCAGGTATGGTGTAATGTCCTAGGCACTGTGTTTTGGCCATAATTCTCTGTTTGGATGCCAGGTATGGTGTAATGTCCTAGGCACTGTGTTTTGGCCATAATTCTCTGTTTGGAGGCCAGATATGGTGTAATGTCAGGGGCACTGTGTTTTAACCATAATTCTCTGTTTGGGGTCCAGGTATGGTGTAATATCCTAGGCACTGTGTTTTGGCCATAATTCTCTGTTTGGATGCCAGGTATGGTGTAATGTCAGGGGCACTGTGTTTTAACCATGATTCTCTGTTTGGGGTCCAGGTATGGTGTAATGTCAGGGGCACTGTGTTTTAACCATGATTCTTTGTTGAAGGATAGGTATGGTATAGTGATAAGTGTCAGGGGCTCTGTGTTTCAACCATGATTCTCTGTTTGAAGGACAGGTATGGTGTAATGTCAGGGGTACTATGTTTCAACCATGATTCTCTGTTTGAAGGACAGGTATGGTATAGTGTCAGGGGCACTGTGTTTCAACCATGATTCTCTGTTTGAAGGACAGGTATGGTATAGTGTCAGGGGCACTGTGTTTCAACCATGATCCTCTGTTTGAAGGACAGGTATGGTATAGTGTCAGGGGCACTGTGTTTCAACCATGATTCTCTGTTTGAAGGACAGGTATGGTATAGTGTCAGGGGCACTGTGTTTCAACCATGATTCTCTGTTTGAAGGACAGGTATGTATAGTGTCAGGGGCACTGTGTTTCAACCATGATTCTTGTTTGAAGGATAGGTATGGTATAGTGTCAGGGCACTGTGTTTCAACCATGATTCTCTGTTTGAAGGACAGGTATGGTATAGTGTCAGGGCTCTGTGTTTCAACCATGATTCTCTGTTTGAAGGACAGATATGGTATAGGTCAGGGCACTGTGTTTCAACCATGATTCACTGTTTGAAGGACAGGTATGGTATAGTGTCAGGGGCACTGTGTTTCAACCATGATTCTCTGTTTGAAGGACAGGTATGGTATAGTGTCAGGGGCTCTGTGTTTCAACCATGATTCTCTGTTTGAAGAACAGGTATTGTATAGTGTCAGGGGCTCTGTGTTTCAACCATGATTCTCTGTTTGAAGAACAGGTATTGTATAGTGTCAGGGGCACTGTGTTTCAACCATGATTCTCTGTTTGAAGGACAGGTATGGTATAGTGTCAGGGGCTCTGTGTTTCAACCATGATTCTCTGTTTGAAGGACAGGTATGGTATAGTGTCAGGGGCACTGTGTTTCAACCATGATTCTCTGTTTGAAGGACAGGTATGGTATAGTGTCAGGGGCACTGTGTTTCAACCATGATTCTCTGTTTGAAGAACAGGTATGGTATAGTGTCAGGGGCTCTGTGTTTCAACCATGATTCACTGTTTGGAGAACAGGTATGGTATAGTGTCAGGGGCTCTGTGTTTCAACCATGATCCTCTGTTTGAAGAACAGGTATGGTATAGTGTCAGGGGCACTGTGTTTCAACCATGATCCTCTGTTTGAAGAACAGGTATGGTATAGTGTCAGGGGCACTGTGTTTCAACCATGATCCTCTGTTTGAAGGACAGGTATGGTATAGTGTCAGGGGCACTGTGTTTCAACCATGATCCTCTGTTTGAAGAACAGGTATGGTATAGTGTCAGGGGCACTGTGTTTCAACCATGATCCTCTGTTTGAAGAACAGGTATGGTATAGTGTCAGGGGCACTGTGTTTCAACCATGATCCTCTGTTTGAAGAACAGGTATTGTATAGTGTCAGGGGCTCTGTGTTTCAACCATGATCCTCTGTTTGAAGGACAGGTATGGTATAGTGTCAGGGGCACTGTGTTTCAACCATGATTCTCTGTTTGAAGGACAGGTATGGTATAGTGTCAGGGGCACTGTGTTTCAACCATGATTCTCTGTTTGAAGAACAGGTATGGTATAGTGTCAGGGGCACTGTGTTTCAACCATGATTCTCTGTTTGAAGAACAGGTATGGTATAGTGTCTGGGGCTCTGTGTTTCAACCATGATTCTCTGTTTGAAGAACAGGTATGGTATAGTGTCTGGGGCTCTGTGTTTCAACCATGATTCTCTGTTTGAATGACAGATATAATGTATATTTTCTTCTACTAAGTGTTTCAGCAGGGAGTGTTTGCTTGAAGGACATGTCATCAGGGCTGTGTTTCAGCTGTAGTATGCTGTTAATAAGACAAATATAGCTTATTGTCATCTACACTTTCAGCCATGTCCTGTTAGTAAGACAGTTTACTGCCATTAGGACTGTATGTCAGCCAGTATGTTCTGTTAGTAAGACAGTTTACTGCCATTAGGACTGTATGTCAGCCTGTATGTTCTGTTAGTAAGACAGTTTACTGCCATTAGGACTGTATGTCAGCCTGTATGTTCTGTTAGTAAGCCTGTATGTTCTGTTAGTAAGACAGTTTACTGCCATTAGGACTGTATGTCAGCCTGTATGTTCTGTTAGTAAGACAGTTTACTGCCATTAGGACTGTATGTCAGCCAGTATATTCTGTTAGTAAGACAGTTTACTGCCATTAGGACTGTATGTCAGCCTGTATATTCTGTTAGTAAGACAGTTTACTGCCATTAGGACTGTACGTCAGCCAGTATGTTCTGTTAGTAAGACAGTTTACTGCCATTAGGACTGTACGTCAGCCTGTATGTTCTGTTAGTAAGACAGTTTACTGCCATTAGGAGTGTACGTCAGCCTGTATATTCTGTTAGGACATGTAAAATATCATAAAGACTGCATGTCACGTATCTTTTTGAAAGACGGCCATATTCTATTGTGTCTGCATTGCTTTTCAGCCGTGGTGTTCTATTAGGATAGATTAACTGTCATCAGAACTATGTTTCAATCAAGATAGATTGGGTAAAAGTTAATTCTGAAGTCATAAACAGTTATGAAATGTATTGCAAGTGTAAATTTATTCAGTAACCTAATACAAACAAAAATACACAACAGTCAGCACAAAAGAAGGTTTCGCTTCTTTGTTTTTGGTGAGCAAAGAGAAAAGCAAAGCTTTAAATTTGGTGAAATCATAAGAAATATATATTGATTTACAAACCATATAATTTATAGGGGCACACTGAATAACTAATTTATGAGTTTAATCTTGAAATTGACCAGACAGAAGGATTCATTTTAGACTTGGTTTTACACTCAGATTATGATATTGATGTCACATGATCATAACCATAGAGGTGCAATGTTTTAGCACCTAAGATGACAACCAGAGGTCTTTGGTTCAAGTGCCACTGGGGTCATGACCATACATTCTCATATGACATCAGTACTGGCTTTTCCAGGAAGCAGACTTGTTAATGATTCAAATAAGTTTGATGCTTTCAACACAGTCAGGCTAAAATAAATTACAATATACTACATGATCATATTACTGTGAGAAGTGTTAACATTTCAATATTTTTACAGAAAGCTGAGGTGATTAAATTGGCCTGGAAGAAGAAGATTGCAATTCTGGCTGATAAAGGGGGACAACTCTTTATTTGTGATGCTGGGCAGGAGAAAAATGTAGCAAAGTAATCTGCTCTTTACTTTTCTTCACTTTAAATTTGTCATACAAGCTTTGTTGTGCAGTTATAGTATTCATTATGAGCAAGGTTTCACATAAATTCCAGAGGATTTATATGCTTAAATTTTTATTTTAAAGACTGACAGATCTGAATTCATTTTACAGTTCTGTTACATTGTGTATTGACCTAATAATAAATATAGATCAGTATTTGGAGATTTATGGTAAGGAACCAACAAATTTTCTGACCATATTACTTTTCGTTAATTAAATCATTATGATTTTGAGATAAATTATACAGTACTGATAGACATTAAATGAAAGACCTAATATAGTATATCTTTATGAGTTTGCTTTATTTTCATTTTAATTCTTGTTTTATTTGCCCCTATCCCACCTTCCAAGAAGAAGGTGTATTGTTTTGCTTATTTTCTGTTCTTCTATCAGTCATTCAGTAGGCTATTTGGTTTCTGATCAGTAAGTAGAGAATGTTTGAGCTTTCAGTAGTCAAAAGATCATTTCATAGGATGATTGCCTGTGATTTTCCAGTAGACGCTGATAGTGCAAACTTGTGTGAGGTCCAAATTTTTCAAATCAGTCTAGCAGAAAATCCAGCACATGACCATATCTTTTTTATTTGCAGAATTCTCTAAGTACCTTCTGAAGTTTTAAAAAAATAGGCTTTAATGAAATTCTACATTGTAGAAAAAATTTCGGTCTGAACATGCAGAAATACCTGATGAATCATTAACGACTCATAATGTTGGTTTTACAGAAAGTTCTCAGATAGACACGGTAGTAAAGTTGAAGATGTTGCATTTGCTCCAGGGAGAGACAACTTCACATTCTTGGTGAAATTTCCAACAAGTGTTGATGTCTGGGATATTTATGACGGAAAGGTAGCTTTAAATATATGTCTTTAGCTTTCTATTCAAAGAGAAGTAAACTAGTTAAAACCCATCAAGCTCCTCACAGTGGTTACCTTCACTTATGTTCATTATTAACCCCTGCATTCACAAGATACCATGTGACGATGAGAAAGTCACATGACACTGCACCAAAGAAACAAATTCTGGCAGCCTGTTTCATCTGTCAAACGTCCAATAGATATTTTTGACAAAAATCACTTCAATTTGTTATTTGAACAATTATGTGCGTGAATATTACCATCTAGATGCGAATAATGCAATTTTAAAAAAAAACAACCAAATCCGGTTAAACAACTCATGATGGCAGTGATTTATGTACCGTAAGGGGAAGTAATCCCTGCGGGAGTTTGAAAACCCATAATTAGATGAAGGTTAGTATAATTTTAGAATTATAAACCTGTCTTGCATATTGCTTAATATCAAGCACTTACAGATGAATGATGGCACCTATAAAATTGTTTGTTTGTTAGTTTTGGATTTACTGCCGTTTTTCAACAGTATTTCACTTATATAACAGCAAGCAATTAACCTAACCAGTGATCCTGGATTCTGTACCAGTACAAACCTGTTCTCTGAAAGTAACTGCCAACTTTCCCACAAGAATCAGACACAGTGTCTTTTATCAAACTCTCACAGAGAATATATGCCCCGCCTGGGGAACAAACTCACAACCCCTCAATCCAAAGATTTGCGCTCTCCCTATTGAGCTGAGTGGGCGGATCGCTGTAAGTTATACTCTCATTTGACCAATTTGTTTTTATGGAATTATTACACCTTGCCAGAGCTCACCAAAGCCGAATGGAAAACAATATCATTTTTAAGCACTTATATTTCTTACCAGTAGCTTTGTTAAAACTTTTTCTAATATTGATTGTAGAGATAATTCCCAAAACTTAAATTTTCTCAGCGATTGCTTTCTTCATTTCTGACCAGTACTCATAACTTAGTCAAGATTGTTGAGACTGCAGTCATGTTCCTCTTTCACTGGAATTCGAACCCACAATGGCTTTAGCAGGAGTCCAATGCTTTATCCTTGCACAGTCATGCTTGTTTCTGTTGATATATAAAAAGGAAATACAAAGTGATTCTGTGAGGTCTACACAGTATCCATTTGTAACGTTGAAGTTCATAAAAAATATAGAATTTAAATCTCCCTATTGAATGATGAATATAATGTAAAATAGAAGGAATTCAGCTTTACTGAATGTAATATTCACAAAAACATAGTTGATATAGAATAGATTTATGAGTTTTACTATATTTAGTCCCCTATCGGTGAAACACCGTAGTGGACTATAGGAATATCATCTGTTTGTCCATCTGTCTGCCCGTCCATCTGTCTGTATATCTGCAAAACTGGATCCTGCAATTACTCAAAAAGTATTTAAGCTAGGTTCATAAAACTTGGTAGGTAAATAGAGGGCAATATGTAGATTATGCACGTACATGACTTACGCTTGTTGGTCAAAGATCAAGTAAACATTGTTTCTGCTCCATAACGTTTATAAACATTGATGGATTATCTTAGCGCTACACACAAATGTTCCCCATAATGAGACAATCTGTCAACACATGACCTATGCTTTTCGGTCAAGGTCATTGTTCAAGGGTAAGTAAAATGTGTTTCCACTCCATAATGTTTATATGCACTGAAGGATTTTGTTATTACTACAGTTATGTTCCCCATGATTAGACTATGTGTTGAGCACATGACCCATGGTTGTCGGTCAAAGGTCAAGATCACTATTGAAGGTCAAGTGAAATTGTTTCCACTCCATAACTTTTATGTGCATTGATAGAATGTCTTTCTTAGTACTGCACACAAATGTTCCCCATGATGAGACAGTGTGTTGCATACATGATCAGTGCTTGTAGGTGAAGGTCACTATTAAAATTTAAGTAAAAATAGGTTTTGTTTCTTAGCTCCTGAATGTGTTGAAGCATTTTTAGTCTTAACACTGTTGTTAACAACCACAAGGGACGAACACTAACAAAGTTTTCTACCGATAGGAGACTTCTATAATGCCACTGCAATGCTCTGTCACTTGTTAGACACTTCTTTCTGATCTGTTGGCATGCCAAAAAAAGAATGATCAGAAAGATTTTCGGTCTCACCTAAACATGATCAATTCAAATGGCACTTGTCGGGGGTGAATTCAGGATTTAGGTTTAGAGAGATATGGAATTGTAGGGGATATGTGGGTATGCCCCCATGGAAAATGTTTGGCAGATATGCTTCAGATGATGCATGTTTGATATACAAAAAGCATAAAATTGTCTTTTGAGTTTGCAAATATTCAAGAAAAATCAGTTTGATCTAAGTGATGACTCTTGAATTTGTCTGTCGTCCATTATATCCACTTCTGCAATTACTAATAGTACTGAAAAATGTATTCTTACCAGAAGATTTGTATGTTTGTGGGGTGGGGCACCCAGCTAGACCCATCCTTGGTTGTCAAGGGCAGATATATTGTCATTATTTCGTAGGAGTAATTTCGGATAATGATTTCTGGTTGAGGAAGATAATATCCAAGAGAGAACTAACTGAATTTGTTAATATTTCATGTAAGGTGATGACAATATGTTTGTAATACAAGGTTATGACCTATGATTATGTCGCTGAGATGTTAAACCCAGAACAAAAAAAATAACAAAAAAATGAAAGACAATTTATTATAAACAACCATAATAAATGGAATATATAATTTAAAATGACAGAAATGTAAAGAGTTTTTTTGTGTGTAGGCTTTGCACAGGTCAAATGTATATTCCCCTTTCTTTTTTTTCAGCCAGAAATGTTGACTTCAAGCCCAACACTACCATCCAGTCTAGTTAATGTCTGCTGGACAGGTCCAGAAAGTATTGTCATGGCAACAGAAGATTCTTGTTTACATGTCCTTGACATTTCACGCCGACTTCCAACATCTCCTGTAGAGAGTGATAAAGGTATGTCTGTCAGTTTACATTAGAACTGAAGCGATGCCCTTACATGCCTGAAATAATGGCTAAGAGTTACAGCTATTTAATAATATCTGGCTAGCTTTTGCCTTAATGAAATACTCTGTAGAACCCATTGTAACTTCCTCCTCAATTAAAGCTGCTGGAAAGTTGTCACATGACCTCATTGTGACAACAAAGTCAAATAACATCATAATTACAAAACAGAATGATGTACTATCACAGGATTTCAGAATGTCTCAAGAAAAATGAAGTTGTTCATTTTTAGCTCATCTGATTTTTTGAAAAAAAAATGATGAGTTATTGTCATCACTTGATCAGCGTCGGCGTCAGCGTTGCCTGGTTAAGTTTTATGTTTAGGTCAGCTTTTCTCCTAAACTATCAAAGCTATTGCTTTGAAACTTGGAACACTTATTCACCATCATAAGCTGACCCTGTACAGCAAGAAACATAACTCCATCCTGCTTTTTGCAAGATTTATGGCCCCTTTTGTACTTAGAAAATATCAGATTTCTTGGTGAAGTTTTATGTTTAGGTCAACTTTTCTCCTAAACTATCAAAGCTATTGCTTTGAAACTTCAAACACTTATTCACCATCATAAGCTGACCCTGTACAGCAAGAAACATAACTCCATCCTGCTTTTTGCAAGATTTATGGCCCCTTTTGTACTTAGAAAATATCAGATTTCTTGGTGAAGTTTATGTTTAGGTCAACTTTTCTCCTAAACTATCAAGCTATTGCTTTGAAACTTGCAACACTTGTTCACCATCATAGCTGACCCTGTACAGCAGAAACATAACTCCATCCTGCTTTTTGCAAGATTTATGGCCCCTTTTGTACTTAGAAAAATCAATTTCTTGGTGAAGTTTTATGTTTAGGTCAACTTTTCTCCTAAACTATCAAAGCTATTGCTTTGAAACTTGCAACACTTGTTCACCATCATAAGCTGACCCTGTACATCAAGAAACATAACTCCATCCTGCTTTTTGCAAGAATTATTGCCCCTTTTGTACTTAGAAAATCAGTTTTCTTGGTTAAGTTTTATGTTTAGGTCAGCTTTTCTCCTAAACTATCAAAGCTATTGCTTTAAAACTTGCAACACTTGTTCACCATCATAAGCTGACCCTGTACAGCAAGAAACATAACTCCATCCTGCTTTTTGCAAGATTTATGGCCCCTTTTGGACTTAGAAAATATCAGATTTCTTGGTTAAGTTTTATGTTTAGGTCAACTTTTTCTCTTAAACTATCAAAGCTATTGCTTTGAAACTTGCAACACTTGTTAACTATCATAAGCTGATCCTGTACAGCAAGAAACATAATCCATCCTGCTTTTTGCAATAATTATTGCCCCTTTTGGACTTAGAAAATCAGTTCTTGGTTGAGTATTATGTTTAAGTCAGCTTTTTTCATAAACTATCAAAGCTATTGCTTTAAAACTTGCAACAGTTTTTCACCATCATAAGCGGACACTGTATGTCAAGAAACATAACTCTATCCTGCTTTTTGCAAGAATGATTGCCCTTTTTAGACTTAAAAAATCATGGGTAGGACAATATTTCTATTATACAAAAAATCAGATGAGCGTCAGCACCCGCAAGGCGGTGCTCTTGTTTCTCTAAGGAGGAGGAGGATACTCGATTATTGTTTTGTTAATAAAATCGAAATCTTGCTTGGGATGTAGAATTTTTCATGTGAGGAAGCCATCCAGCTGGCTTACAGATACCCTGGTGCCTGTCTATACCTTAGGCAATGCCTGGATGGGCACCTGGGGTCTTTCTCCACCATCAGTAGCTAGAAATAGTCACCATGTGACATTTATTTTGTCATTATGAGTCTTAACCCAACAAACATAAAATCAGTCTAATTGCTATACAAAAATTACACATGACTTGTTCATCCTTATAATTCTAGAAACAGTAAGTGAGGAATTTAACCAAGAAATATGTTGCCTCAGTTTTCTGAAATGGTCTGGTCTTCCTTTGAACATATTTAAGGCATGTTTGTGTATGTTTTACATATTCCTTTTACAGCAACATTTTTGTTGACAAACGAATTTGTCAGCATTTGCCTAAAGTATGTTTATTTGTAAAACAGATTGATATCTTGTGTATTTACAGATGATTTTTTCCATGTAAAGAACATTGTGATGAAGAGCAAGAATTCAGCTATTTCTAAATGGAAATTATCAGGTAAAATATACATCACTATTTTTTTTTAAAAAACATTCAATTTGCGAGATATTTTGTAGATTGAATTAACAAAATACTGTGATAAAAGTGTAAATGATGATAAATATAGTAAACACATTGGACAGGCAAGTTAGGTCACTAAGGAGTCAACATGACTTTGAATTAAGAGGTCATGAGTTTGATCCACGGGCACGGGTCTGTAAAGTAGACAACATGATGTTTTTGAAAATATCGTAAAAAATTGTTGCTTACTTTTCGAAATACTGACATGCACAGAAAGCAAGTAACTGATGTTATTGACATCAGAAAGTGATGTTTTTCAATCAGCAATAACAAGTCTTGGCAGTACAGTAAGAACTTAAATCCGCGAAGATGCCACTATAGTTTTCATGGTTGACTACTAAAAGACGTAACTATATATGATCATAATTTCATAGGAGTAGGTAGGTTATTTTGATGTCAATTGGTGACTGGCTTTGTTTGATTGTCTTTTACTGTTAATGAGAGAAACATATTTTTGCGAGTGGCGAAATGTCGTTAGTGGTAAAATTTGAAGTTATATATATTTAAAAGGAAACAATCCTAGAAAATAATATTTAAACTTGTCATCATAATTGAATTACCTTACATCTTGATCTAATTTCTATGATAATACAACTTTGAATAAATGCGCAATGGATGAAGTGACATAACTTCTGGATCAACCCCAGTATCTATGTTCCTAAACTTTGTTTTGATTTTTTTGCAGGTATTTTCAGTGCCGCTTTAATGGAAGCTAAGCTAGCATTCTTATTGAAGTACAGTTTACAGTGTAATATAGAGCCACTGAATGAAGCAGTCACCCAATATTGCAATCTCATAGATAGGTAGTCCCTTTTCTACTGTTGCTGTATTGAGAAACTGAAACATGTAGAAAAAAAATTCTATTTTGGTTTTGTTTACATATATTTCATTTATGATCCCTATTTCATTTAACCTCTCATGCCAGTCACTGCTATGGGGTCAATCCCTATTTAGCAGTTATGGCTAAAGTCAGTGATAAGAAGCAAACAAGCTGTCTTGTGAAAGGTCACTGGTTCTACCAAGATGTCTGCCTTGTCTGAAACTGAAACAGTGGCTAGAGGGATCCCAAGGGGTTCATCCTCATCTATTAAAGCTGGAAAGTCCCCATATCAGCTATATGTTAAACACAACAAAAAAGAAAACATTAGCATACAGTGAAACACCGCTCGCTCGAGCATCGATGACTCGAGCACCTGGGCTCGCTTGAGCAATTCATGTGGTCCTGGCCGATTTCCTTCTATTTTCTATGTGATATTACTATGGCTGGGTCGAGCATCGATAACTCGATCGCTCGAGCATGACACCTGGTCCCTGTGTATTAATTTACTCTTTGTTGCTTCTGGCTAACTCGAGCAGAGGTGTCAAAATTTTTCACACCTTCGGCGGTCAGAATGTATCGGTTAATTAAACATTTTCACACACCGTGAGAATTGCGTAGTCTATTCCCAGACTATCTTAAATGTTTGTGTTTCGGTATATTTGATCTTATGATGAGATTAATTATTGATAAAAGCTTAAAGAAAAGTTTTATTGATCAAATATCGATCAATTACTGATTACTTAAAGCATCTTTTCTGCGGGATCGATAAGATAGTTATGAGATCATAGTACTTTAATCAGCAATTATTTGCATGCAAATGAAGGAAATAATATAGCCGTTTCATAAAATTGAGACGATAATTATGATATGCACTTGTTGATGAATAAAAATAAAAAAAATCTTAGTTGTTTCTTCACATGTGCCATTTACAAATTACATATTGAAACGTCTATCAAAAGATTGTAATACATTTGTTTTTGAAAATTGTCACAAGTATGTTATCATTACGCATCACCGTTTTTTTCTGCAAACGGTCCCAATGACAGTTGGTACAACACACATTAGTTTTCTTCGTATGTTGGTCAATAACTGGTTCGCTCGAAACCATGGATAACTCGAGCATTTTGCTCATCCCCTTGCGACCTCGAGCGAGCGGTGTTTTACTGTATTTCTGTACAACAATGAATAGTTCTAATTCTGTAGAAATTCTTCTATGATTTCAGTGATACATTGAGGTATATACGAGATGGAAGTACAAGTACAGCTGACAGGTGCTACCAAGTTGCCAGGTAAAACAATCTTAATCTTTACCGTGCTAAATTTCTAAAATGGACTGGTCTGTCATTCAATTTGGACAGTACCATTTTTTATTCAAAGAAGTTTTCATTGAAAATTTACTGACTGAATAGCGAACAGTGCAGACCGTGTTCAGCCTGCATATCTGTGCAGACTGAACACGGTCTGCACTGGTCGCAAAGGCAAAATCACTTTCCACCAGCATGCTGAAGGTTAAAGCTACTACACAAAGAAAGGCACAAAAAATCTTATGAAATCATATTTGGGTAGAAAGTTCAACATTTGTCATCCATTTCAATTCTGCATTATCCTGTAAAGTTGTAATGATACTAATAAATACATTGTACTAGTCTTATTTCAAGGAAAACAATAAGATGTTTAGTTCCTATAACATGGCTGACAGACTGTTGATTTACAGATGAAAGTCGATATCTCGAACTCACTTACCCCAACATTCCAGCGATCTTGAAGATATTTTTACAAATGTATCAAGTCCTGGTACAAAATATCATTATGTTCAAATTTCAGTCATCTCTATCTAAAATGCTTGATCCCATAGAATTCGAGATAACAAGTTTTAACAGTATGTCCCTAAGCATATATCCTCTATCTTTTGTCCAGTGTGAAAATATATTTTAGATCCATAATGACTAGTTAGCTAAGTAGGAAGAGCACAAGGCTATGAATAAAAAAGATCACAAGTTGGTTCCTTGTGTAAGACATAATTATGTTCCCTATGGCAGTGTGACAGCAGACAATATGTCTGACGTCATCTGTCCTCCACCTTTAAATCATGTAGAGAAGTTATCACTTACATCCAGAGAGAAATCAAAACTGATACAGAATTCAAGAACTCTGCTGAGGTTTACTTTACCTAACTGAAATAGTGTAGAAAAATGGGATTAAACCAATATTAACCAGTCAGTCAGTCAGTCAGTCTATCCTTGAACAGAAATTAATAAACATTTCATAAAATCAGCCAAATGTAGGTCTTAGAATTACCAAAAAAAACAATATTTGGCCCATATTCTCGCATGATATGCTGATTTTGTGATATAACATCTGTTGTTCTACTGACTTGATGTTTTCTCTAGCATTTAGTAACAGTATAAGACTTGAATCTGACATATTTAGGGGACAAAATATTTTTAGAAATAACTTGTTCTGCAGGGCTAGTGACTGACATTGTTACTTGTCCTGTAATGTGCACAGTCTGTTTTACGTCATATGCCTCATAGCAACACAGGGGCAGCCACTAGTACAAACTCTTGTTTTATTTTGAATGCTTGATTCACACAGTATTGGTAATAAATGGCCAATAAACTATGACATTATCATCATGGAAGAATTGCACAGTTATTTCTAGCAGGTTGGTCTGATTAATCGGTATATTCATTGCATTAGAAAAGCACTTGTCCTGCAGGACGAGCTAAGAGAAAATTTCAATCATCCTCAGGCAATTAATTAATACTTGTCACTATAAGCAGACAAATGGAATTTTTGTCCCATGATATCGTCAAAATACAGTCAATACTCATGAATGTCTTAAAATAGCAACTTACAATATTTGCTGTATAAGCAGATAATGTGTTAAATGTATGTCCAGTAGTAACCCATGTCAGTTTATAGACAAATATTGTAGGTCAGTAGAGTATTTATATCATTTGGTATGTGAATATTTGAATAGATTATTTGGGGACACATTTGACATGAACTTCTGGAGAATGGTTCAATATACCAGTCAGGAGGCTAGACCAGACAAAACTAAATTGGTAGAGTTACAGACCTTGTATCAACAATGTAAAAATGTACCCGCTGAATAAGTTTACTCTCCATATATAGCCTTGTGCACAACAAAACTGGTACATGAAGAGCTCATCTATCAACAGTCACCTGTATTCACAGCTTGACCTAACTTACCAGATCTATCCTTGTAGACACCAAACTGGTACATGAATATCCAATCGTATCAAAAAGTCACATGTATTCACAGCTTGATATAACTTCCCAAATATGTCTTTGAACATAGTGGAACTGGTACATGAATATCCAATCTATCAACAAAGTCACGTGTATTCACAGCTTGACATTACTTCCCAAATCTATCCCTGAATACGGACTTAACTGAACATACATATATCACTATTCAAATTTTACTCAACTCACTTCCACTCTCTTCTCCCCAAAAGCCAATTCATTACTCTTTAAAGTTATAATATACATAAATAAGTAAGCCTTGCTACAGTTATACATGTATGTAAGATCAGACATTATTTTAGCATGTCCTTTATTTTTGTGAACCAATTTTAATGTGTTCCTTTCTAGATTATTTCAGATTTCTAAACCAAAAGCTTATCCCAAGACAGTCATTTTCAGTCCGATAACTCAAGTTAAAGTCATAATATACTTGACATTTTATTAAGAGTTTCATCTAAGCGAATATTTTTTTTCCAGACAGATATAAGAAAACCTTTAGACCTGATGGAATGGTGTTCCAAACTTGTTCTGCCAACACCAGAGACAAATGACCTTGTTAGCCTTGACCTGTCAAGTGACCTTGGCACCAATGGTTCCTATGGCAACCAGAGGTCAGGAGGTGACATGGATATAAGTTGGCTGAATAGTATGGATAAAGATAGAGGACTAGTTTCATCGTTTGGAGAAATGATGAAGTGTAATGACTACAAGGTAAATAAATAGGGCATATTATTGTTGTTGGTTTATAGTTATAATTATGATTTATGTAATGGTTACTCCATTAAATTTTTTCCCGCAGTGAGAGTGCAGATCTACAGATTGAGGGTTGTAAGTTCACTCCACGGGCAGGGTGTATGCTCTCCATGACAATTTGATAATAGACATCCTCCACCTGTGATTCATGTATGGAAGTTGACAGTTACTTGTGGAGAATCCTGTTTGTACTGGTACAGAATCCAGGAACACTTGCTTGGTTAACTGCCCATTCTTACATAACTGAAATACTGTTGAAAAAATGCCGTCAAAGCCAAAACAAACAGATATATTATAAGGTTGTGTTACTGAACAAAAGTTACTTTTCTGAAAATCTTACTAGAGATAGAGAAAATAAGAAGTAGTGAAACACACAGTACAGTTGACTTACAGTATTTTCCATTTAGATGATGATGCTTTGTTTTTTTTTTTCCAAATGAAATTAACCTTTAGCCTGCTGCAGGCGAATTTAACAGCCTTTGCAAACAGCTTGGAACCAGATCAGACGCCGATTAAATCGGCGTCTGATCAGGTTCCAAGCTGTTTGCTACTCTGACAATACTTCTTCCAATTTTGGAGCAAATTGGATGAATTTTACAATTTTAGCAGACGACATTTCCAGCAGACGACAATTTATCTAGCATGCTAAAGGTTAAGTAAAACATGCAGTACTTTATCAATACCATAGATATGTTGAGACTGGTATGACCAGGGAACTACCTTAAAGGTTTTTCATTGATACTAAGTACTTGCTGTATGTCACTCTAGGCAAAAGGTAAAGCACTACGTGTAAGGTCATTAACCTGCACTGACTAGTTGCAGGTGCTTAGAAAAATCAGCACTGCTGTTATATTGGTATGTGCGCAGCTGTGACCCCTTTGAGGTTTTAACCCATTAACTCCTGGCTGAATTGCCAACACTTTACTGGTAACAGTATGACCATGGCCCCCTTTTATTACAGAAAATCAAATTTGTTGTCTTCATTTGCTAAAATACTTAAATGAAACCTATTCAACTGTGAGCTATTGTGTGGACTTATTGGACTAGCATTTCTGATTACCAGGCAAATATTAAAAAATGCTGACCTTTAATTATACCCCCAGGTACAAAGTATATTTGGGTTATACTGGAGTATGGCAAGGTCGGTTCTTCTGTCTATCCAAAATTTGTGTTCGGTCGGTATCTTTCTAACTGCTTGGAAGAATTTCCTAACACTTGCATTATTATTAACCTCATCAAGACAATGTACAGAGTCCACAGTCTAGGTCACTAAGTGCAAGGTCAAAGTCAAACTTGAAGGTCAAAAGTCAAATAGCTTATCTTTGTGTCTGGCCTATTTTGTCTAAACCAGTCAGAAGATTTTCATAAAACTAGCATCAAAAGTGGCCTCTGGGGGTATTAAATGCCCTTAGTAATAGCTCTGGTTTATATGTCTTTATGTAGAATATGTTTACCAGCTCAACCAGAATTATGTACTTTGACTTATTTAAGTGACAGTCTATGGTAAAAAATGAAGACAGTCTAATATTTTTACTGTTTCAGGCTTATGAAACAGCAAGACTTGACCTACATAACAAGAAACGCTGCGATTATAGAGTAAAACAGCTGTGTAGTAGTCGCTACATTATGACACGACGGGTGGATATGGCTGTACAGGTTCTCATGGAAACTGACACAGATAATACAGAATTCAAGTCAGATTACCTCAAGTGAGTAGTTTTTAACCTTGTGCAAGAGAAATATGAACTAGAGATAACTATGTAGGCTTATTTCACCTATTGTAATACTATACAAAGTATATTTGTATATGGAGAGCTATCCTCACCCAGGTGACAGCATTTGTGTCCATCGCTTTGTTAAGTTTTAATGCACCTTCACTTATCTCTGTTACTGCTTGATGGATTTGTTTCAAACTTAAATAGTTGTTTTGCATTATCACACACATCATATAACTCAAGGGCCACAACTCTCACTCAGATATTTGATGAATTGTGCCCTATTTTTACTATCAGTTTCAGATTAAAGTTCTTATAAATCTGGCACTAGAATTTCATGAACTATGCCCACTTTTTGCAAAGAATTTCAGGTTAAAGTGTTGATGCACATTCACTATATCTCTGTTATTGCTAAATGGATTTGATTCAAACTTAAAATAGTTGTTCCAAATCACCACCCACATCATATGAAACAAGGTGAATAACTTTGACAGTTTCATTCCATGAGTTATGATCCATTTTTCTGTAGAAATTCTGGTTACTGTGTTGATGCCCTTTCACACTGTTATTATCAAATGGATTTGACACAAGCTGTTGTCTGACATTATTATGCACGTTGGAGGTACTACTTACTCCAGGATAGCTCCCGTTTCCTCAGCTATGCCCTGTTTCAGTATCAAACATCATTTTTCTTTTGCTTTCAAAACATATTTCATTTTTAATTATTTATACAAAAGATTATAGGTAAGGGTAGATTTTAAGCCATTTTAATCAGTATGTACACCCTACACGCAGGAACATTTTAATGTTTACCTACCAATACAGGGCATGCTTATTATTTTGTTCCATCCAGCACACGGGAACATTTTATTGTTTATCTATTTATACAGTGAATGTTTATCGTCGTTCACCACCATGACCAAAGTTACATTTTATTGTTTATCTATTGATACAGTGAATGTTTATCGTCGTTCACCACCATGACCAAAGTAACATTTTATTGTTTATCTATTGATACAGTGAATGTTTATCGTCGTTCACCACCATGACCAAAGTAACATTTTATTGTTTATCTATCGATACAGTGAATGTTTATCGTCGTTCACCACCATGACCAAAGTAACATTTTATTTGCTCGACTATTCGAAGAATAGTCTAGCTATTCTACTCACCCTGGCATCAGCGTCGGCGTCACACCTTGGTTAAGTTTTTGCATGCAAGTACATACAGCCATCAATTAAAGGCATATAGCTTTGAAACTTATTTTTTCTTTTGCTAGGTCAATTACCAACCTCTCTGGATCAAGTCCCATAACTCTGACATGTATTTTGAGCAAATTATGCCCCCTTTTGGACTTAGAAAATTTTGGTTCAAGTTGTACATGCAAGTTACTATCTCCAAAACTAATGCAGATACTGATTTGAAACTTCACATGTGTCTTCGGGGTTATAAATCTAGTTGATAGCAGCAAGTCCCATAACTCTGACCTTCATTTTGGCCAAATTATGCCCCCTTTTGGACTTGGAAAATTCTGGTTAAAGTTTTGCGTGCAAGTACATACAGCTATTTCTAAAAGGCATATAGATTTGAAACTTATTTTTTCTTTTTCTAGATCAATTACCAACCTCACTGGGTCAAGTCCCATAACTCTGACATTTTTTTTGAGCAAATTATGCCCCCTTTTAGACTTAGAAAATTTTGGTTAAAGTTTTACATGCAAGTTATTATCTCCAAAACTAATGCAGATATTGATTTGAAACATCACATGTGTCTTCGGGGTTATAAAACTAGTTGATTGCAGCAAGTCCCATAACTCTGACCTTCATTTTGGCCAAATTATGTCTCCTTTTGGACTTAGCAAATTCTGGTTAAAGTTTTGCGTGCAAGTACATACAGCTATTTCTAAAAGGCATATAGATTTGAAACTTATTTTTTCTTTTTCTAGATCAATTACCAACCTCACTGGGTCAAGTCCTATAACTCTGGCATGTATTTTGGGTAAATTATGCCCCCTTTTGGACTTTGAAAATTCTGGTTAAAGTTTTACATGCAAGTTTCTATCTCCAAAACTAATGCAGATATTGAATTGAAACTTCACATGTGCCTTCGGGGTTATAAAACTAGTTGATAGCAGCAAGTCCCATAACTAATATGCATTTTGGTCAAATTATTCCCCCTTTTGAACTTAAAACTCTTTTGATATTTAACCTTTTTGGGTAATATTTTCCTGCTTCTGGGACAATATTTCGAATAGTTGAGCTTGGCTGTCTTACGGACAGCTCTTGTTTATCTATTGATACAGTGAATGTTTATTGTCGTTCACCACCATGACCAAAGTAACATTTTATTGTTTATCTATTGGTACAGTGAATGTTTATCGTCGTTCACCACCATGACCAAAGTAACATTTTATTGTTTATCTATCGATACAGTGAATGTTTATCGTCGTTCACCACCATGACCAAAGTAACATTTTATTGTTTATCTATCGATACAGTGAATGTTTATCGTCGTTCACCACCATGACCAAAGTAACATTTTATTGTTTATCTATTGATACATAATATTGTCATCTTGTACCAACATGACCAAAGGGGCATGATATTGTTTATCTTTTCATTCAGAGCATGTTTATCATCATGTACCACCATGACCAAAGGGAACATTTATTGTTAATCTTTTCATTCAGAGCATGTTTATCATCTTGTACCACCCAACACACAGGGACATCATTGAGTACAGTGAAGCTGGCAGCAACACACTTGATTGTGGCTGGACAGCTCTCAGGTATATACCATTTTCTGCAAATAAATGAATTCCCACCTGCCTTCTTGTGGATCATGCCTAGCGTTATTGAGGAGATGATTTTAATCAGATTGTCTAGTTTTGTTAAAGCTACTTGCCCACAGATAGGGTAAAATTTTTCATCATGTTCATAGAATAAATATATGACACTGAAAAATGATAAAAGTGAGTGAAAATAGATGTTAGATATTGGTAAAAAGCAAGTAAGAAAAATGTTGATTTTCTCCATAATTTCAGAAGCGTAACAATGGTTTATTCCCTTCTGTACAACATATTTATTAATTTATTTGGATTCTTGCAAAATTTATGTTGACCAGTTTGAACCACTGGTCATTTCCACAGCACTCAAATTTAAGTGACAAGTGGTATCCAGATTTTACAACTGTTTCATCTGTTTGTAACATAAAATTTAAAGTCTTGTGGAACTTTCAAGTTCTTTATATAAATATGTTGAAATATGTCACTTACCTATCTAGTCAAACAATACAGTCTGGTGTCTGTTAGGACCAGTTACACCAAAATAAAAGACTAGTTAAGTCAAACAGCAACTTTACTAATATAGGCTTATCGAGTACAAACTTTGTACTTTGACAAAAACAAAACAGTTACTGTTAGTTTATTAGGCAGCTGACAAGCTATGTTTTTCGTTTTCATGGTAAGGTTTTGAGGAAAAAGTGGAACATATTGGACAGATTTCAACATCTTAAAGTCATACAAAGAAATGAAGTTGAGTGGACTTATACCCCACTGTAAAACAGGATAATTTTCATATTTTTATAGTAAAATTCAGACTTAAAAAAATATTTTTTTAGATGGTGTTGATCTGCTGTGTCTGATAGGAAAACATCTTGATGCCTGTAGATATTTGATCTCCTATGGGAAGTGGCGGGAGGCAGTCTGGCTCGCAAAAGTAAGTTTTGCTAAAATTATTTAGTAGGTCAAAGGTGAAGGTCACAGTGGTATTGAGACTAAAATGGTTTCCAATCAATAGCTGGAGAATATTTAGTTCTACAGCCTTTAAACTTCATAGAATGGTAGTTGACCCATACTGTTTTGAGTCATTAGAGCAAAAGATGTAGGTCACAGTATAAATTATTTGAACGGAAAAATACATACATAGTTTTCCGTGCCATGGTGGCCAAGTGATTAAGATAGCCGACTTGGAATCACTTGCTCCTCTTCGATGTGGGTTTGAGCCTCACTGGGGGCATTGAATTCTTCATGTAAGGAAGCCATCTAGCTGGCTTACGGAAGGTTGATGGTTCTACCCAGGTGCCTGTCCATGGTGAAATAATACATAGAGGGACACCTGGGATCTTCCTCCACCATCAAAGCTGGAAATTTGCCATATGACCTATGATTGTGTTGGTGCAATGTTAAACCCAACAAAAATGAAAAAGAAACAAATTGTTTGCTCCACTGGACTGGCAGAAAAACGCATTTTTGAAGAAATATTTTGTGATAAAAAGGGGTTTTACATGAATATTATTTTAAACTGCTTGTGCATTTATTTACATTTTTTCCCCCTCTCATTTCAGACTAGTCTAAGCGAAAGGGAGTGTCTAGATATTATATATAAATGGGCAGACCACCTATGGAACAAAAGTCAGAGGGTAAGTATTTATAGCATGACTGTATTGTCTGATTCAAATGTTGTTGTCATGAAAAATGTCTTCTTAAAATATATGAGTGTGGTATGACTGTTAAGAGGAGAATTGGTTTGTAATATGACTGTGAAGGGGACAATGTGTGTGTAGCATGATTGGGAAGAGGAAAATGTGTGTGTAGTATGACTATTAAGGGGACAATGTGTGTGTGTAGTATAATTGGGAAGAGGAAAATGTGTATGTAGTATGACTGTGAAGAGGACAATGTGTGTGTAGTATAATTGGGAAGAGGAAAATGTGTTTGTAGTGTGACTGTGAAGGGGACAATGTGTGTGTGTGTAGTATAATTGGGAAGAGGAAAATGTGTGTGTAGTATGGCTGTGAAGGGGACAGTGTGTGTGTAGCATGACTGGGAAAAGAAAATGTCTGCATAGTATAACTGTGAAGGGGAAAATGTGTGTGTAGCATGATTGAGAAGGGGAAAATATGTGTCCAGGATGGCTGGGAAGGGGAAAATGTGTGTGTGTGTGTGTGTGTGTGTGTGTGTGTGTAGCATGATTGGGAAGAGGAAAATGTGTGTCTAGGATGGCTTGGAAGGGGAAATGTGCATGTAGTCATTGCCCTGGAGTTGTACTTAATTTAAATTCCTGTGAGCTGGATGGAAATCTCTTGTAAATCACTAATGAAGACAGTTTCTTTCAGCTACACAGTTTAAGAAAGATAAAAAACACCAATTCTACATCACAAAAAAATCAACTATCAGACATTATTATGGACACAGTGGTAACACACTTGACTGTCAATCTAGAGGTATGGGGTTTGAATCCCTGTCAAGGCACTGGAAATTTCTGAGGTGTTTTTGAGTGTCTCCCACTTAATTAAGAGGCCAGTACTGATGCCCTGCACTGGGCATGTTAAAGAAACAGACAGATAAGCTAAGTTATCCAGACATTCTGTATTGGGTTGCTGCATCTATCTGTACATATAACTATGTATGCATGTTAGGCACCTTTGAATATAATTATGATGAAAAGGGTGCTATAAAAATTAGTGTAATAATTTTAACTTCTCAGCTTTTTCCAATTCTAAATTAATTTACTTTATAACCATTTAAAGTAATCATGGCTTCTCAGCTCCTCTGAAACAGATCTTTTAAAAAGCAACTCTGGCCTGTCATCATAACCATATATCACACAATCAGTTTTAACAAACTGTCGTAGCTTATCCATCTGCTCAGCAGGTATAGTTCTGTAGGCCTGAAGAAGGGCCTCTTTACGCTGAGTTTTCAGTTCATTTTCATAACTTTTACTATTATCCATGGCCGACTCAACTGCTTGTGTGTACAATTTCATATCTACATGGCTTATGTTGAATTCATCAAAAGGCATTTTATAATCATTTAGAATCATTCCTCTTATCTGATAACTCGACCAAGTCCGTTGAAACAGTTTGTATTTTGAAATAAGGTGAAGGTTATTTTCATAAGTCAAGAACATGTGTCGAATCCTGCCGAGAGATCGCTCGTATTTTATCTCAGCTTCAACGTCTTCTGTAAAGATCATATCATTTGAAAGTATACCTCTTGTTTTCCATTTGTGTACCAAGTAGACCAGGTCTTCTGTCATGGTTTCTAGTTTCCCTACGAAATCAAAATGTTGTCTGCAGGGATTACACATGGTGTGCATGGCAGCTAGATGCTCGTTGAGTTGTCTCCCTTGCTCAGCTAATTTTACCACATATTCAATTAATTCAGTGAATGTTACATCATGTCCTAAATGTTTACTCAACTTGGATGCGTTATGACGAACCTCTCGTATGATATCTGTCCCTAAACCTCTCCAAAATTTGTTTGGGTGAAAAAGTTTATTCTCGTAAGCAGAGAACAGCCTGCTGTAAGGTTCTCTAACAAACATAAATGCAAAAACGCCTGAAATATTTTGCAACCCTTTTAATTTTTTCATAAATGTTTTAGAACTGTTATTCTTATCATTGAAGAAAACTTTCTGTAGAAATACACCCATGAATGTTGACCCACATTTAGGGATATTACAATAATACAGAGATCTGTTCCACAGTAACTGTCCGTGTTCATGTACAGTTTGTTTTTCAGTATCCTGCAATTCACCACAATTTTCTGGTAAAATTCTTGCATCAGCTTTTAGGCTGAGAGTTGAGCCCTGTAAAATTGGACAAGACAGTACAGTAGCACAAAATTTTAGAGAACAAAATGTTGTTTAAAATCCATAAATAAAATCCATAAAAATTATGAAAGAACCATTTTTATCAAAGCCACAATGTTTTATGCCAACAAATTTAAGTGATTTCACAGTTGTTCAATGGTAATGTTTATACATGGATACTTTTTGCAAAGTGTATGTACTATAAAACATTTGAAAATATCTGTTAGAGAAGCTGTCTTGAGTTGCTCCTTTGAAATAATTATGTTGCCTCAGCACAGAACTGTTGTATCTGCCCATTTTTCAGCATAATAGTTAATTTATAATATATAATATATAATAATAATGCATTTAAGTTAGTTTATTATTAGGTAAATCTTTATGTTTTCAAAAGCTGGAATTCATTATTACCAGTACATGTGATTAATTTTACCATATTGCAAATATGTGTTACAAATTCTGACTCTGCATACTTATTTGAGGTATATAAAAATTATACAAGTACACACTTTGATAAACAACTACTATAGTAATTAATTAAATTTTTCTTACCTTATTTGTATATGACTGTACAGGAGAAGGTACATTGATCACAGTGTATAGTGTTGATGATAATGTTGCTGACTTCCAAGGAGGACGGATAAAAGTCAGACCTGTGGTAGCGAAATTGAATAAAGAAATCAGTATTAAAATGGTTGTTTTTTATGTTTTATTGAATGGTAACTTGGTCAAACCTGTATTAAGCAGCCAACCCATGAAGTTACACAGTCTGGCTGCTTAAGGCAGGTGACTGCTTAAGACAAGTTGAAATCGAAACAAAAAAGTCAATTTGTGAAGTTCGCTGTCAGACTGCTTAAGACAAGTTGCTTACGACAAATTGAATTTAAAACAAAAAGGTCAATTTGTAAAGTTAGCCGACAGTCTGTTTAAGGAGGTAGGTTACCTTCGTATTTGTATGTGCGCATGTCCAACCGGAAGCTAACGTGACGATTTACGACTACGTTTACGACAAGCTAAATGTGTTTGTATATTCATTCTTCTGAGAAAAAAATCATGAACCTGTCTTCGATCTGATGCTTTATGGTTTAATAATGCAGAAATAATGAATAAATTGCCGCAGAAACGCTTCAAAACAATGTTGCCTTAAAATGACGTCATTGACGTCATGACGTTACGTGTCAGTTACCGCGCAAAATTAATAGCTTTTATCTTGAAAGTACGTAATTCTGTGCATTTTCTTTATTTTAACTATTTTTAAATAACCATTATTTGCTGAAATATTTTTTATGAGTTTTTTGCTCTGAATAATAATCAATATTTTGCTTCTTTTGTGTAGTTATATTGAAATGTTATGCGGAATGTAAGAAAATGGATGATGATAAGCAATGTTATTTGGAATATAGTTGGGTGAAAGGTTACTTGTTACGGCCATTTTCAAATAGAAAATCTAGCAGATTGATTTGTAATACCTATTTTTCAGGTTCCGTTGATAATTTGTTACTCATGGACTAAAACTAAGATCTAAAATTGTTCAGATTTCATTAGAAAATTGTGGTTTCTTGAATTGAATTGATGTTACCATGGAAACGAAGCCCGTGACCTATGTATCTAAATGTAAAATTTAAAAGCGTTGACACTGGTCTATTTAAGAAACACGGCTTCGGCTTTTTATTTTCATTTCAACACTATCCATGAGAATAATAGAAGCATGCTGAACGATTTTTCTCTGAAAAATTCCAGACGAGGGGTACTGCTGTAAGTATTCTAAGCTGTGAAATTTGTTTGAATAAACGCAAATAACACGAAAATATAACTTACGTTAGAAATAATATGTTTTAAAGCTACATCAACTAGAAAAATAATCTTATTCAATACTTTTTATAAGAAATTACGACAAAAAGAAAGATATAAGCTATTTTAAACATCTCTGTTGCCATGGTTACTTTAAAGTTTAAGAAAAATAGGGTACCATGTAAAGTGCTTGGTATTTTGCTTATAATATTACCCAAATATTCCATGTTGGTCATTAACAGAATGGCACTGAAGCCGTCGAAAACCCCTATTTTTATACATGGTTGTTTAAAAATGAGAGAAAATGCGTTACCATGGAAACACGAGCCCCGCGACATATACATTTTAAACTAATATTAGAAAGCTAACATGCATATTAGTAAAATTATCAATTATGCAGACTTCTACGGATATCAATGAAATTAAAATACACTGAAAAGTGTTAAATATCCGTATTTTCCTTCTTCTTTCAATATGAAATACCTTTGGAGGGTCGTGTTCTTCAAACCTGGATAAAAAATGAACTTGAAGGGACAGAGACAAACGAAATTGAGATTGTAGCAGTTAAAACTTCATATTACACGAAATACAAAAGAATGCTGTGGTTCAACTAATTTGAATTTACCCTTGTAACAAGGTAACCTACCTCCTTAAGAGAAGTGGCTGCTTACTATAGGTGATCACTAAGGCAGGTTCAGTTGTACAAAACAAGTTTCTCTAGCCACTCTAAAATAACTGACTTACACAATACAGGCTCCAGCAGCTATATATAAAAATCATTATCAAGTGTGTACAGACTCTTTCAAATGTAGCTACATTATTACTAAAAAAAACCCCAAATTGTTAAATTTTCATCTGTATATTGATAGCAAGGTCTGTAATTTAAATTTTAAATTTAGATTTAAATGCTTATAAAAACAGTGTGTATGTGATTACACAATGACCTTATGATGTAACACTATTTCTCTAAAAGATCAATAGACATTGTATCTCTATTACACACTACTATTTAAAATGCAAACATTCTAAGTATGTATAACAAGTAGTCCATTTCCAATCCTTTCAGTAAAAGAAACTTTAAAAGGGACTAACCCACACATTGTAGGCGAAAAATAATTTCTCTAAAAAAATGCATAAAAAGTGTGTACTCTGAAAGTGACTTAAGTGGCACAAACTTATTGACTGTCATAAACATTTTGCAAGTTATTCTTATAAATAAACAAAAATATTATAAAGAAGGTAGTAAACCGTTGCAATGCTTTTGAAATAATGCAGAAAATTTACATTTTTCTTGCATTTTTGCCAGTATCTTACTAATTTTCACCCACTTTATCATTTTTCAGTGTCATATATACATTCTATGCCAAACTTAGTCGATATGAACATGTTGAAAAATTTCACCCAAATTGTGGGCGAGTAGCTTTAAGACAAGAGGGCCATGATGGCCCTATATCGCTCACCTGAGTAGAGTTGTTTGCTTGAACAAATTTCTTAGCTAAAGCTTTAAAAACAAGAAAATTAGGAGAGTGGGTCATGGTAAAGATTATGCAAGATTACTTTTGAAATCTATAAAAAAATATTACAGGTGGTCCAAATCCTTTTGCTGTAGCTTAGAAAACAAGAAAGTAGGTCAGTAGGTCACATTGATGGTCACTGAAAATCTGTTTAAAGATCGGCCTGCAAAACTGTACATGTCATCCAAATTTCAAAGCTGTATCTTAAAAAACAAGAAAGTAGGTCAGTAGGTCACATTCAAGGTCACTGAAAATCAGTTATAAGACTGGTGTGCAAAACTGTACATGTCATCCAAATTTCAAGGCTGTATCTAAAAAAACAAGAAAGTAGGTCAGTAGGTCAAGGTTACAGTCAAGTGACCCCTAATTACTTAGGGTCATCAGGTAATTATAATTAAACAGTCTAGGAAATATGATCAGATAATTTTTGAAGTATTTTTTCCTATATAACTCATATAAAAACTATGTGACACTCGGGACGGGGCCTCTTTTCACCCCAGGGGCATAATTTGAACAATCTTTATAGAGGACCATTAGATGATGTCACATGCCAAATATTGAGGCTCTATGCCTTGTGGTTTTGGACAAGAAGATTTTCTAAGTTTTCCCTATATAAGTCTATGTAAACAATGTGACTCCCAGGGTGGGGCCATATTATACCTAGGGGAATAATTTGAACAACTTGGTAGAGGACCACTAGATGATGCTACATACCAAATATAAAAGCCCTGTGACCTGTGGTTTTGGACAAGAAAAGTTTTAAAGATTTTCCTTTTGGTTGCCATGGCAACCAGAGTTCTACATGGAATTCAATTCTTTGAACAAATTTTAAAGAAGACCATCCAAGGAACATCCCTGTGAAGTTTCATCAAAATTGGCCTAATGGTTTAGGAGGAGATGTTGTTTAAATGAAAGTGTGGACGGATGGACAGACAGATGCCGGACGGATGGACGATGGCTGGCCGGATGGTGAGCGATCACAAAAGCTCACCCTGAGCCTGTGGCACAGGTGATCTAAAAAGGAGAAAATCTCCTTTGTCAATAAGATTAAGTGGGAGATTCTATTGCTTAAATCTGTCCATGGGTAGCCTTACCAGTAAAGTAAATTCTGTTAAATTTAATATCTTAATTATATCAATATATAAAGTTTCAATATTTTTCTAAATTTCAAAGTCCTTTTCACAATAACTTGTATGCACTTTTGATTTTTGTATTTTTGTTCAGACCACTTGCCAGTATTTTGATTACTGGATTCTGGTTATCTGGTTTAATGCTGGATTTATATATATATAAAAAAAAACAATTTCCAATACAAATAAATGTTAACAGCATTATTTCGTTTCTGAGTTTCATTTTCAAAATGAGCCGCGCCATGAGAAAACCAACATAGTGGGTTTGCGACCAGCATGGATCCAGACCAGCCTGTGCATCTGCGCAGTCTGGTCAGGATCCATGCTGTTCTCTAACAGTTTCTCTAATTCCAGTAGGGTTTGAAAGCGAACAGCATGGATCCTGACCAGACTGCGCGGATGCGCAGGCTGGTCTGGATCCATGCTGGACGCAAACCCACTATGTCGGTTTTCCCATGGCATGGCTCAAATGTTCTAACCTGATATTGTTCACACTGTTCGATTTTTTCATTTCAGCTTCCAATTGTTTAATTACCACCAGTGTAGCTACTTTTATTTATTTACAGAACAAACATATAATTATTTGCTTTAATGTTTGTTTTGTGTTTAACACCGTTTTTCAACAGTATTTCAGTTATGTAACAGCAGGCAGTTAACCTAACCAGTTTTCCTCGATTCTGTACCAGTACAAACCTGTTCTCCGCAAGTATCACATGAATCAGAGATGGAGGACGAGTGATTTCAGACACAATGTCTTTTATCAAATCGTCACAGAGAACATAAGCCCCTCCCGGGGATCAAACTCATGACCCTGCAAACTGTAGATCATTGCTCCCCCTATTCAGCTAAGCGGGCGGGCTTTGCATTTTAAATTTTGTGTATAAATAATTTTAAGACTTGTTACTAGATACCTATTAATTCCTGACATGAATATCACAGATCTATATTTCATATCACCTGTCCTGCAGAAAATGCTATAGAATTAATGCTGGACTTTCTTGAAAATGCAGATGATATCTAAATTGATAAAGGAAATTTTGAAATAATAGCATTCAGCTTCTTTTAAGTTTCTGATGTATTTTAAAAATTGAAATGTACCTGAAATAATGTTTGAAGTCCAAAATACCAGCAAAATCACACAAACTAAAATCCCACAGGTTAGCTTGTAATTGAACACCCTCATTTTAAGACATCATATTTGAACACCTTCATTTCATGAAACTTACTGTATTGAACTTTTAACAGGTTGTTCCATTTACCTAAATATTGACAAATTAATACTTTTAATATTTGCTTTAACCTTTACCCTGCTAAATGGACTAAAATTGACTGGTTTGTCGTTCAAATTAGGCTGTACCATTTATTATTCGAAGGGGTGTTCACTGAAAATTTACTGACTGAATAGCGAACAGTGCAGACCAAAATCAGCCTGCATTGGTCTTGGTCTGAACTGGTTGCAGACAGAATATTTGCCCCCAGCAGGCTAAAGGTAAAAAAGATTATTGAGAATGTAATAATGTAACAGAAGAAGGTCTATTATGGTGGTTGAAATATGTTTTTGTACAATAAAAATGAGACTGAAATATACAAGAGATTAATGAAAATGTGAATGTGGCTAGTTATAAAAAAAACATTGATAAGATTATGCAATATTTAGTTAAACAATTTTGCATGAAATATTCCCAAAGTCAGGTTTGCAATTTTGAGGGTAAATGCATTTCTGAAAAATGGCGCTTATTATTTTTGAGAAACAACAATGATAAAAGTTATTTTTGAGCGATGTATCAGTAATTCCTCCAGATGGTTCTGTCTGCAGGTATTTACTTCACCAGAGCACAACAAATACATTAACTTGTTTACGAGTATTAATATTTAATTTTGTAATCAATTTGTAGAATGTTAATGCCTTTAGTATTGCAGCTACATTTATACCTTTGTGTACTCAATGATTCCTGCAGTTTCAGGTCAGTTCAAATGAAACTTTGTATACATCATCTAAATAAAGTGGACTTTCAGATGGTTTTGTTGACTTTTATGTCACTCTTATATTGCTACTACATCTACACCTTGTGTATTCAACTACGCCTACTTTTTCTATCCAGTTTAATGGAATTTGGTTTATATTATCATAGGAGTGACCTTTTTAGCTCGACTTTTCGAAGAATAGTCTAGCTATTCTACTCACCCTGGTGTCGGCGTCGGCGTCACACCTTGGTTAAGTTTTTGCATGCAAGTACATACAGCTATCATTTAAAGGCATATAGCTTTGAAACTTACTTATTCTTTTTCTAGGTCAATTACCAACCTCACTGGGTCAAGTTCCATAACTCTAACATGTATTTTGAGCAAATTATGCCCCCTTTTGGACTTAGAAAATTTTGGTTAAAGTTTTACATGCAAGTTACTATCTCCAAAACTAATGCAGATATTGAACTGAAACTTCACATGTGTCCCTCGGGGTTATAAAACTAGTTGATAGCACCAAGTCCCATAACTCTGACCTTCATTTTGGCCAAATTATGCCCCCTTTTGGACTTAGAACATTCTGGTTAAAGTTTTGCGTGCAAGTACATACAGCTATTACTAAAAGGCATATAGATTTGAAACTTATTTTTTCTTTTTCTAGATCAATTACCTACCTCACTGGGTCAAGTCCCATAACTCTGACATGTATTTTGGGCAAATTATGCCCCCTTTTGGACTTAGAAAATCCTGGTTAAAGTTTTACATGCAAGTTACTATCTCCAAAACTAATGCAGATATTGAATTGAAACTTTACATGTGTCTTTGGGGTTATAAAACTAGTTTATAGCACCAAGTCCCATAACTCTGACCTTCATTTTGGCCAAATTATGCCCCCTTTTGGACTAAGAAAATTCTGGTTCAAGTTTTGCGTGCAAGTACATACAGCTATTACTAAAAGGCATATAGATTTGAAACTTATTTTTTCTTTTTAGATCAATTACCTACCTCACTGGACCAAGTCCCATAACTCTGACATGTATTTTGGGCAAATTATGCCCCCTTTTGGACTTAGAAAATCCTGGTTAAAGTTTTACATGCAAGTTACTATCTCCAAAACTAATACAGATATTAAATTGAAACTTCACATGTGTCTTCGGGGTTATGAAACTAGTTGATAGAAGCAAGTCCCATAACTCTGACATGTATTTTGGGCAAATTATGCCCCCTTTTGGACTTAGAAAATTCTGGTTAAAGTTTTGCGTGCAAGTACATACAGCTATTACCAAAAGGCATATAGCTTTGAATCTTATTTATTCCTTTTCTAGGTCTATTACCAGCCTCACTAGGTCAAGTTCCATAACTCTTAACATGTATTTTGAACAAATTATGCCCCCTTTTGGACTTAGAAAATTCTGGTTAAAGTTTACATGCAAGTTACTATCTCCAAAACTAATGCAGATATTGAATTAAAACCTAACATGTTTCTTCGGGGTTATAAAACTAGTTGATAGCATCAAGTCCCATAACTCTGATATGTACTTTGGTCAAATTATGTCCCCTTTCGAACTTAAAACTCTTTTGATGTTTAACATTTTGGGTAATAATTTCCTGCTTCTGTGACAATATTTCCAATAGTCGAGCTTGGCTGTCTTATGGACAGCTCTTGTTATACCAACAGCCAGTCTCACACAAGAGCTCATTGAAGTGACCTTTTTATACCGACAGCCAGTCTCACACAAGAGCTTATTGGAGTGACCTTTTTATACACTAGAGCTTATCAAAGTAACTTTATTATACAAGCAGCCATTTTCTCACTAGAGAAGCCAGTCTGACATTGCAGCTTATGAAAGTAACCACATTACACCAAAATTAATGGCCTCACACTGGCGCTAATCAAAGTTACTTTTTACAAGCAGCCGTTTGTAGAGTAATTTTATTATTTGTTTCAGTGTAAAGCCATACTGATGATGCTATCTCACGGTCAGTTTGCACCAGTTCTACACATGTTGTGTTCTCAGAGACAGTTTGACACCGCAGCTCTCTTTCTGCAGTCCTGTTTGGAGCAAGGGCTACTGGAAAAGTCGGATTATACAGGTAATATCATTCTCCTTTTCTTGTCCAAGCAAATCTTAGATAATTCTTATACAAAATATTTTAAATTTCTTGCTAACTTTTTAAGTGGTTATTGGAAAAGTCTGATTATTCAGGTATTTTAAAGGTCCATTACTAAGGGAAAGTGAGTTGGCAATTTTTTTCATAGCCAGTGCATAGACTTCTGCAAGACACTAAATAATGAAGATTGGCAGGTCAAAATTTACAGAAGGTCTTTGGAACTCAAAGAAATGTATGTGTATTATGTTGAAATTTCAATGAATCGACAGAATGACCCCCCAGGTCTTTTTAACTTTCTTCATACTTCATAGAAAAATAAGTGTACATATACTGCGATTTATTTCGAATTTCTGCATACTAACTTTCATTTTCCAATAAAATGAAATAGTTTCTGTGCTTTTTCAAAGAAATTAAAATGTTCACTTTCCTTAGTATTGGACCTTTAAATAACCTCTGTTCTTCTTTTGGGAATTTGTTGTTGGAAAAGTCTGACTATACAAGTAATATAAACTTTCTCTGCTCTTGTTTGAATTAAAGCTATGGAAATGAAATACCTGATTATACATACATGACCAGACACTTGCATACAAGAGCAGAGGAAATTTATAATACCTGTATAGCAAGACCTTTCCAATGACTCTTGGAAAAACCGGACTACTTAGTTAAAAGCACTTCTAGATGACCCTATATAGAATCTGTCAGATATTATTAATGCAAACATTCTGACCAAGTTACATTAATAGGGCCAAAGTTGTGCCTACTATTAACAGTAAACTTACTGAATGTCTTACGATGACTGACATAAAGTGTTTACTATAGCCCATACTGAACACTAAGAATTTAACAGTAATTCTGGGCATAAATCAATTTCTCCATATTTATGTGTAGCAGGCTTTAAATATCTGTACATAATAATGATTGTAGATTTATTTTATTAAACGATTATGACTTTCAGACTGGATGACTTCCTCTCATGAAGAGATTCAGTCAGACTGGGTCTGCTGTTACTTTACTTTGTTGCGTTCTGTGATTCAAACAGATCTTTGTGTAATTTTATCTCCATCATAAGTAACATTGATTTTTATTACTTTCAGACTCGGTGTATGTGGAGTTTTCCAAACTACTGACAGTTACAGAGTACCAGTCTGCAGTGAAACACTATTGCAGTCTAGCAGGAGAAAATGGCGACACATTTCTTGCAAACCTTAACAGGAAGACTTGAGCAAACATAAATTACATCCATACCATTTGAGTGTAGAGAACAGAAATATTCACTGGAGAGGAGCTGAAGTTGTATTTAACACAGTTTGAGAAATTGTGCATCAGTTGTTTATTAGCATGAACAGTAATTATTATAGCTCAAAATGGAAGTTTTGATTTCATGAAAAAGGGAAAAACCTTGTTGCCATGGAGATAATGTTCTGACTCATGTTTATCTAATTCTATTAAATCCATAGCCATGTTAAGAGTAATTGCTTCACTCAGAATCAGCAGCCTCCAGATAGATGTTTTTTCGTTCACATGAAGCAAAGGTTCATGATATGCTGTAAATTTAGGTGGACGATCTGGCATCCGTCATTTACTTTTAATAAATTATTTTTCTCATGAACTACTTGATGGATCTTCTTTGAACTTTGTCAGAAGCTTCCTTAGATTTTGTTTTAAAGTTCAAATAATTGCTTGATTGCACCAAGGAGCCACCAGCGTTAAGAACAGGAACAAATCTTAAAACAAATTCTCTTAGGTGGATGTTTGTTGAACTTGATAAGAAGCATCCTTATATAATTATGGACATTTCTCAGGTTTGTTCAGATTGTTTTTCTTGACTGTTTTTTGTTGACAACAGAGCTAAAGACTGAAAATCCACTAAATAACTTCTTCTCGTGAATTGGTTAATGGATGTTCACCAAACTTTGTCTGTAGCATTTATAGATAGGTCTTTCTCAAGACTGTTGAAATGAATCTGCTCAACAGTAAATATGCTACCAGAGTTAAAAATAGAAAAAAAAAACCTTCAAGAATATCTTGATGGATGCTTAGCAGATTTTATAAGAAGCATCCTTTAAGGGACACTTCCCTGTTCAAATTGTTTGGGTTGACTGCAATGAGAAACTGTCATAGTTAAAATAAAAACATGTTCAAAACATCTCCTCATAACTTGCTCCATGTGTGTTCATCTCACTTGGTCAGTAGTTGGCTTGCATGGACCTTTTTCAAGTTTGTTCAAATAGGTAATTGATTGTCTCGTTACGTCTTATGAATGAAACTTTTTCGTACTTAACACAGTTTTTACCTTTTATATAATGTTATGTCATGTATTTATAGGTCAGATCAGGTGAGTGACTAAGAGCCTCATGACCGTTTTGTGTAGGTGCATTTTTACATGTATTAGTCATTGGAAATAAATGGTTAAACAGTGTCATTCAGTGTGCTTGAGTCATTATTTTATTTTAAACTAGCAAAGTTATTAAATTTAGTTGTCACTCTACTGACAGTATGAAGTGAGATTTGCACAAGATTGTCTTTTCAGTTTCGGTTTAAGTATAGCAGAACTATGAACCATAAGACTTTGATAAAATTTGTACACATTATTAGACCTTTTTCACCAGCATATTTTTAAAATGCCAAGCATTAGTCATTGATTTTCAGCTCATCTTTACAAAGTGTATAGAGGACTGTCCTACTCATTCATGTGTCTTTCACTTTATTGTTATTAATACTTGATAACCAGTGGTACCACTGTCTACAAAACTTAAGAGTTTGTCACTTCAAGCCCCCAGAATGCTAACATCGAGAAAAGATTCCCCATGTATGGGTACTTTTCACAGTGCATGCTTAAGATTGGAAGACACTGAAATTAGAGCGTCTTCAGTATCTTGCACTATCCAACTATAATTACAAATAGCCTTCTGGAGCATTCACGAATATGGATGTCTATAAGTATGCTTAAATACAGACAAGTCTGTTGTAATGGGAAAACATCAGGACCATTGTGAACTTCTAGGTTTTAGTTTATTCATTGTGTAACTGTCTGACTCTAAGTATGCGTTATTACTAAACCGCATATTCCATGGGGGCAATTTCAAAGGGTCTTGTTTTTCAAAATAGATTATATTTGTCATACATAACATCTGAATATTTTTTAATTTTCGGTGAGAAGACATATTAAACTAATGTAACTAGCTATATGTTGGCAAATGATGTTTATATAAAATAAAGAAGAAACTGAATTAGTATAATGTAACCTGATAGATCTTAAGGCAATGTTTGCCAGAGCTGTTGTAAAACACATATGCCTCTCCCCATGATGGGCCCCATGTGGTTCTGGGACGATCTATGTATGAAAAGAATTGGAACCACTGCCTTACCCTTGCATGATCGTAAGAGGCGACTAATAGGGTCTTAACACTTGGTTTTGGTGTAACTCTGTGATTCCAGCAGGTATGCAAATTTTGATTCCATACCTCATGTTTTTATTTCGATGTAAATGAGATGTGAAACCAAAATTTGTAGTCCTGTTTGGCGCCATATAACCTATACTGTGTTGGTGTGCCGTAAAACCCAAATAAATAAATAAATAAATCCCCATGATGGCCTTTGGGTATGAAATTATATGCTGCGAACTTGGCCTTTGACTAAAATAATCTCAGAAACATCACAAGTAATCTATTGACTACAGGCATACATCCCAAGGTCGTCAGCCAAAGCTCACTTTCATTCACGAGGTCACTGTAACCTTGATCTTTGACCTACTTACATCAAAACAGTATAGTTTTTGAGAAAAGGTGACCTAAACAAAAATTTTAACCAATAAATTCAAATTTTCTAAGTACAAAAAGGGCCATAATTTTGATAAAATGCATATTAGAGTTATGGGTCTTGGCCTACATAGTCCCCTGATGATGATAAACAAGTGTGAAAAGTTTCAAAGCTTTAGCTCTTCTACTGACCTAGGGCAATTATACTGTGAAGTTTGAAGACTGTAGGTCAAAGCATTCTTTAGTTTTCAGACTTAGTCACTGTGATCTTTACTTTTGACTTGTTAACCTTAAAGGAATAGGGATCATCTACTGCCCAAAGGCAATAATCTTATAAAGTTTTGATGATTGAAGAACAAAGCATTCTTTAACTAGAGCTGCTTTTGAGAAAAGCGCATGTCTCCCACAACTGCCTAATCATCTAGATTGGCATTTCTTCTCCATTATGTATCCGAGTCAACCATTCACCAAAACTTGTATCACTGGCATCATTATTCTGTGTTTTGGGTAATTCAAGGGCCATAATTCCAAAGTGCCTGGGCCGATTTGGCTAGTTATCGAACTTGGCCGAGGACTTGTTGGCAAACACATTTTGTTCAAGTTTGGTGAAGATCGGATGAGAACTGTTTGACTTAGAGCACGGACAAGACTTGTGACAGACAGACAGACTGGAGTAAATCAATATGTCTCCCACCACAGTGATGTGGGAGACATAATTAAGTCGTCTACTGACCACATACAATCATCCTATGAACTTTGGCAACTGTAGGTCCAAGTGTTCTTTACTGACTGAAAACTATTTTTAGTCTCCAGCTCACTGTGACCAATGACATTCTTACCCCTAAAGGATTAGGAGCCATCTACTGACTGTGAAGTCTGACGACTACAGAGCACTGTAATCTTGACCTTTTACCTACCAAGTTATTTAGAACTTGTTTCAAAGTTTTTCTATTTTTAGCTCTAGTTACAAGAGGCCCCAATTTCAGCAATTTGAAAGTTATTCATAGCTGTTGTATTTTTCTGTTACCTCTAGCAGCCCCCAAAAAGTGGCAAAGAAATCCCATTTGAACATATTTGGGAGAGAGCTTCATAGTAATGCTACAGGCCATATTTTTTTTACTAAGATCTATGATGCGAGTCACGAGTAGTTCTGTTTTTGGGTATTATGGCTCCTAGAAGGGGTCAATCTGAACCATTTGAAGTAACTGGAGGACCTTGTCAGGATGTTACAGACCAGGTTTTGTGTAATTCTGACCATCAGTTTCATAGATGTTTATGTAAAATTGTGGACAATGGATGCTGCACTGTTCACCTATACCAATAGCTCATTATGAACCTTCAGTTCAGGTGTGCCAGAAGTAGCTTATTTTTAGAAATTCCTTTAAATTGTTTTAGGAATTTAGCAATACTTGAAACAGCAGTTTCAGGGCCTATTGAAAACCTGTCTATATTTATGAAGTTATTTGAATATTCAACCAAGCATAAACTAGAACTGTCACAGGAGTGATGAATTATACCCCCAAAATAGGCCTTGTCACAGAAGTATGACCAAGAGGCCACAACTACGTCAAAAAAATGTGGTTTGTAGTCAAAGTAAAACTTTATCTTTATTTCATAATGTTACACCCATGTACCAAAAATGGTTTAAAGCTGTCAAGCCTTTCATTAGTTGTTGTCCAGAAACCATAAATTTGACAAATTTTAAGTTGGAAAGGGGCCATAACTACATAAAACAAGAGCTGTAACAGGAGACAGCATGCTCAACTATTACGATGCTGGACCGTAGTGAAAGTGGGCACATCTGAGGAAGCTGGAGCTGTCATTAGTGTTTAATGATTCCAATAAGAATGAAGATATTGGACAATAGCTCCAGTCTGTGTCAAAAGTATTAAGTAATAAGAGAGATTTAAAAATATTAAGTAAGTATAATTCTAAGCAAAACGGGGGATAATTCATGAAATATTGGTGGAAGTGATTTTTGCACGTTGTGTCATATGATGTGGGTGATGATGTGGAATAACAAACTTCAAGTTTGAATCCAATCCATTTAGTAATAACTGAGACAGAGTGAAAGTGCATCAAAACTTTAACCTGGAATTCTAAGTAAAAGGGGGGCATAACTCATGAAATAATGGTACCAGTGTTATGGACCTTGTGTCATATGATGTGGGTGATAAGGTGGAACAACTATTTTAAGTTTGAATCAAATTGATTTAGTAATAACGGAGATAGAGTGAAAGTGCATCAAAATTTTAACCTAAAATTCTAAGTAAAAGGGGGGCATAATTCATGAAATATTGGTACTAGAGTTATGGACCTTGAGTCATATGATGTGCTTGATAAGGTGGAACAACTATTTCAAGTTTGAATCAAATCCATTTAGTAATAACTCAGACAGAGTGAAAGTGCATCAACACTTTAACCTGGAATTCTAAGTAAAAGGGGGGCATAATTCATGAAATATTGGTACCAGTGTAATGGATCTTGTGTCATATGATGTGGGTGATAAGGTGGAACAACTATTTTAAGTTTGAATCAAATCGATTTAGTAATAACGGAGATAGAGTGAAAGTGCATCAAAATTTTAACCTAAAATTCTAAGTAAAAGTGGGGCATAATTCATGAAATATTGGTACCAGAGTTATGGACCTTGAGTCATATGATGTGCTTGATAAGGTGGAACAACTATTTTAAGTTTGAATCAAATCCATTTAGTAATAACTGAGACAGAGTGACAGTGCATCAAAACTTTAACCTGAAATTCTAAGTAAAAGGGGAGCATAATTCATGAAATAATGGTACCAGAGTTATGGCCCTTGAGTCATATGATGTGCTTGATAAGGTGGAACAACCACTTTAAGTTTGAATCAAATCCATTTAGTAATAACCGAGACAGAGTGAAAGTGCATCAAAACTTTAACCTGAAATTCTAAGTAAAATGGGGGGACAATTCATGAAATATTGGTGCAAGAGTTAAGGCCCTTTAATAACTATTTAAAGTTTGAAACAAATCGCGAAAGGACGCCAACGCCAGGTCCAGTAGGACAGCTCTCCATACTTCGTCTAGTTGAGCTAAAAACGGTGGTTTGTAGCCAAAGTAGAACTTTACCTGTATTTTATTGTTACACCGGTGTACCAAAATTAATTTTAATTTGTCAAGCTTTTAACGAGTTATTATCCGGAAACCATGAAAACCAACGGACCGACAAGCTCACTCCTATTTAAACTCCCCCCCCCCACCCACAACCAACTTCGTTTGTGGGGGTTAAGTGTACAGACCAGACACAAAAAAGTAATCTAAAGTATCTAAGCTAGGGGTCTGGGTTTTGCATGTAATATGTGATTTTGACCAAGACAGTTTTAATATCCATCCATGCATGGCAAACTGACCAACATAAGATTTTAGACCTTCACCTTTTAAATAGGGGTCTGCTGGACACCTCATTTCATGGGGAACATTTATACAAAGCAATTTAGAAATCACTTGATGAACTGCACTTACTTACCAGACACAAAGCGGACCTGTTGTTACTGTTGACCACAGTATGACCCTGATCTTAGAGCTAGGAACCTGCATCTTGCCCACTACACAAGTCATCGTTTTATAATGGGGATCATTTTTGCATCACCTGATTGGATGGCAGAGTTACTGACCTGATAGGAGTGACGGACAGATTAACAGACGATGCACCAATTCCTATGTTCCGTTTTCATGGTTCTCCCTTTGAACAACAATTAAACAACAGAACATGTGATACACTCTTTCCAATATCTAGTGGTAAGGAACAAGAGATAATTCAATCACGAAATACTGCAACTGAGCACTTTGAAATATTTTATTTCCTCAACTTTCATACATTTGTGCATCTTTAAAGACCTCCAATTACCTGTTTACACAAAGTTTTCTAAGCAAGTGCTATCTGAAAATGTAACCCAACTCGAAACAAATTAATAATTTTATCCTATTCCACTTTAACATAACAATTTTCAAGCAAGAGAACAATTCTTTAACAAGAGCACCGCCTTGCGGGTGCTGACGCTCATCTGATTTTTTTTTGTGTAATAGAAATATTGTCCTACCCATGATTTTCTAAGTCTAAAAAGGGCCATCATTCTTGCAAAAAGCAGGATAGAGTTATGTTTCTTGATGTACAGTGTCCACTTATGATGGTGAAAAACTGTTGCAAGTTTTAAAGCAATAGCTTTGATAGTTTATGAGAAAAGTTGACTTAAACATAATACTCAACCAAGAAAATGATTTTCTAAGTCCAAAAGGGGCAATAATTATTGCAAAAAGCACGATGGAGTTATGTTGCTTGCTGTACAGGGTCTGCTTATGATGGTGAACAAGTGTTGCAAGTTTCAAAGCAATAGCTTTGATAGTTTAAGAGAAAAAGTTGACCTAAACATAAAACTTAACCAAGAAATCTGATATTTTCTAAGTCCAAAAGGGGCCATAAATCTTGCAAAAAGCAGGACGGAGTTATGTTTCTTGCTGTACAGGGTCAACTTATGATGGTGAACAAGTGTTGCAAGTTTTAAAGCAATAGCTTTGATAGTTTAGGATAAAAGCTGACCTAAACATAAAACTTAACCAAGAAAACTGATTTTCTAAGTCCAAAAGGGGCAATAAATCCTGCAAAAAGCAAGATGGAGTTATGTTTCTTGATGTACAGGGTCAGCTTATGATGGTGAACAAGAATTCCAAGTTTCAAAGCAATAGCTTTGATAGTTTAGGATAAAAGTTGCCCTAAACATAAAACTTAACCAAGAAATCTGATATTTTCTAAGTACAAAAGGGGCCATAAATCTTGCAAAAAGCAAGATGGAGTTATGTTTCTTGCTATACAGGGTCAGCTTATGATGGTGAACAAGTATTCCAAGTTTCAAAGCAATAGCTTTGATAGTTTAGGAGAAAAGCTGACCTAAACATAAAACTTAACCAGGCAACGCCGACGCCGACAACCGCTCAAGTGATGACAATAACTCATCATTTTTTTTCAAAAAATCAGATGAGCTAAAAATCATTGATAAAATACATGGAGTTAGAATAAGGTACAGTTAATTGAAAACACTTTACCACAATATGAGAACAGAACAATATGCTACCCAAAATATATATATGCAAATTTGTCACAAACAAAACTTTTTGATAGTCCTTTTAAAGGAGTGGCTTACTTTTCAACTTGAGCAACCCTTAGTATAACAAGAGCACTGCCTTGCGGATGCAGACGCTCATCTGATTGTTTTGTCTCTGTATAACAGAAATATTAACCTACCCATGATTTTCTAAGTCCAAAAGGGGCCATAATTCTTGCAAAAAGCAATGCAGAGTTACCGCACTTGCTGTGCAGTGTCAGCTTTTAAAGGCAAATAACTGCTCCAAGTTTTAAAGCAATAGCTTTGACTGTAAAGGAGAAAAGTTGACCTAAACCCAAAACCTAACCAAGAAATCTGATATTTTCAAAGTATAAAAGGGGCCATAATTCTTGCAAAAAGCAGGGCAGAGTTATATTTCTTTCAGTACAGAGCCAGCTTTCGATGGTGAACAAGAGTTGCAAGTTTTAAAGCAATAGCTTTGATAGTTTAGGAGAAAAGTTGACCTAAACATAAAATTTAACAAAGAAATCTGATTTTCTAAGTCCAAAAGGGGCTATAATTCCTGCAAAAAAGCAGGATGGAGTTATATTTCTTGCTGTACAGAGTCAGCTTTTGATGGTGAACAAGTGTTGTAAGTTTTAAAGCAACAGCTTTGATAGTTTAGGAGAAAAACTGACCTAAACATAAAACTGAACCAGGCAACACCGACGCAGACCAAGTGATGACAATAACTCATTTTTTTTTGTTACAAGTTTCAAAGCAATAGCTTTAATAGTTTAGGAGAAAAGTTGACTTAAACATAAAACTTAACCAAGAAATCTTATATTATTTATTATATTTAAGTCCAAAAGGGGCCATAATTCTTGCAAAAAGCAGGATTGAGTTACATAAGGGTTCATACAGACAAGGCCAAGTCAAATTCAAGGACTTTTCAAGCACTAGTCTTATAGTTTTCAAGGACTTATTTATAAATAATACTTACACAGATTTGTAATGAACTGACACCATTTTAGTCCGAGGAGACAACGCTAACAGAAAGTATGAAACATTCGTACCCAAACTTCGCTTTCGTCCCGAACACATTCGACCTTTTTTATTACGGCGTTTTCGTAGCTCTGCCCATTGCTTGAAACTTGCAGATTTTATTCTAAAAGATTTACTTTTGATTTTCAGGCAGATTTTAATTGTCTAGCATACGAGAAAATAAGAAATTCAAGTACTTTTCAAGGTCTTTGGGCAATTTTCAAGCACTTTTCAAGACAAATTTTGTTTTCAAGGACTTTTCAAGACTGCCCTTCATTTTCAAGTACTTTTCAAGCCTGTGGGAACCCTGACATTTCTTGCTGTACAGAGTCAGCTAATGATGGTGAACAAGTGTTGTAAGTTTTAAAGCAACAGCTTTGATAGTTTAGGAGAAAAACTGACCTAAACATAAAACTTAACCAGGCAACACCGACACAGACCAAGTTATGACAATAACTCATCATTTTTTTTTTCATAAAAAAAAGATGAGCTAAAAGCCAATGTCAAAGTTAGAAGAAAGTGTTCGGAATAAGATAGAAATTTGGTAGGTTTCATATTTATCCAAAGAGTATTCATTATGTCTTGAGAGAATGTTTCATGACAAATCTTAAGGAGATGCATTAAACAGCTCGAAAGAGATATTTCTTTAAGCTCTTGCAGGCTTGCTGACAAATTGAAGAGATCATTATGATGTATTAACACTGTTTACCTTTATTAACAAGACAGGTTCCTACCTGTAAGCAAAACTCAAAACAAGACATTCCTGTAACAGAATATAAACAAAAAATTGCCTTAATTACAATGAAAAACAAAACTGTGCAAAAATCAATCAGTAGCATGTTCAATTATTTCTACTAAACAAGATGGTGCATCATTACCCAATCTTCTTATCTATTTTAAGTAACACAAGAAATTGCTTTTGTAACAAGGACATGCCTCCCCATATCATTTCAATACAAGGGTAAATCGATTTGTGTATCATATCCTGTTCAATTTATAATATTACAAACGTATGCAAAATTATTGGAAAATCAAACAGGGATTAAAGATATGGAGCAGACATGAAATACAACCTGACCATTTAACACACCATACAAACTTGACCTTATTTTAACCAGGCCTGAAAACTGCATGTCTGACCTAATCTCATTATGGCGAACACTTGTGCAGTTATTTTAAAATCCTTTCAAGGTAGTAGATATGAAATACTGTCTATCTCAACTTGATCTTAGGATACCACCATGACCGTTGCTATCTGCATGTCGCCCTCTAACTGGAAAACATTTATGAACAAGAGCTGTCCGTAAGATTTATGACCTAGTATGTCCAGTAGTATGCCAGAACAATAATTCTTAGGAAGCCAAATGAAGATATAATTGCAATTTTAACAACGGACACGTGATTAACAAGAGCTGTCACAGGTGACAGCGCGCTCAACTATTTCGACGATGAATAGTGAAACTGCGCACATCTGAGGAAGCTGGAGCTGTCACTGCAGTGTGATGTGGGTGACGATTAAAGGAATAACTATTTTAAGTCTGAAGCAAATCCATCGAGTAATTAAGAGGTAATCGAGAGATAAAGAGAAAGTGCATCAAAACTTAATCAAGGTGTGGAAGCGGACGGATGCAGATGCCAGGTTGAGTAGGATAGCTCTCCATATACTTTGTATAGTCGAGCTAAAAGGAGCAATTTCTGTAAAATTAAGGCCATTTGTGGCCACATGTTAGTTTCATTAAGACTGCTCAAGGAAAGAGAATGGTACAGTTGCTGACAGGAAACAATAGAGCAATCCCACTTAAATTGCTGGCAGAGCACTTTGTGTTAAGGTCAGCTAAACAGCATGTGAATAATCCTGTTAAACAAATGAACAAAATAAAGCAAAACTATCTTGACTAGATTTTCTAACAAAAATGAGCATTCTTAAAATGAAAAAAATCCATATTGTTTCATTGCTATGGAAGTAAATAAATGGCTTATAATTGAGCCGTGCCATGAGAAAACCAACATAGTGGGTTTGCGACCAGCATGGATCCAGACCAGCCTGCGCATCTGGTCAGGATCCATGCTGTTCACTTTTAAAGCCTATTGGAATTGGATAAAGTATTAGCGAACAGCATGGATCCTGACCAGGCTGGTCTGGATCCATGCTGGTCGAAAACCCACTATGTTGGTTTTCTCATGGCTCGGCTCATTATTATATTGATATTCTCTACAACACAAGATACAGCATATTAACGAAACACATTTAATATTAGTATATGCTAACAATTGTTATTCTAACACTTCTTGTTCAGAATTTATTTAGTTTACAATCCTAAATGTTAGTACCAACCTGAATGTTGTAACAAAACAATTGTTGCATTAATTTGATGTCAACTAATGAAAGCGATTTGTCAATTCATACTGACATATCTTACGCCAAAAGTTTTGAACACTTGAACAACTGGCAGTCAGCAGGGCTGAATTAAGTATTTTGCATATTCTTAACATTGAATCTTTTCTGTTACAAGAAAATAAAATATTTCTTGTATGTATTTTGTATTCATGACTCCAAACACCCAAATGCATCAGATCAACAATACTTATTTTGTAGCGCAACACAACAAAACACTTTTCTACAAAATATTCCTTTTGCCTACCCATAATCATTATGCAATAATTGAAGCATTTGCAACTGTTACGCTAGCAACTACTGTAACTATGCTGAAAACTGTCATGCTTGCAGTTTATACACTTTAACAAGTTTACACACCTGAGAAAGTTAACACATACCACTAAATGTACAACTAGCTGTTGGTGTACTACATATGATATCCACTATCCTAGCAGTTTTATCACTCCAATACATGTGACACTGGCAGATGTTTCTTCTTGTGGCAGCAGATTATATAGTTCAGTAATTATTATATTCCCACTATATACATACTGTCTGCTGTTCATGCAAGGAATTAGTACACTGTAACATTTAACTTCACAACAACTTGATGCACACTGACTAAAGTAATGCAATGTTAGCTGTTTATTATGCCCTCTCACAAGTTCTATGCTAGCAATTACTTGAAGCAACCTAGATGTAATGCCATCTCGATGCACTTTCTTCTGCTAGCAGGTTACTCCAGATATACCATATAAACTTTGTCTTAAGAATATCAACAAGTTATGCTAGCAAATCACTGCCCTTTGTCAATTACTGACACGCTAGCTGTTAAAACACTGAACAATGTTATGCTAAAAGCTGGTACACTTTGACAACATGCTGAAGAAAATTGACAACAATCAGTTTGTTGTCCGACGTAAGATGAACTCCAGATGGACGGACAATTTTGTCATCAAAGTCTATCAATCCCGTGAAAGAACCATCATGTCGGAATACCTGAAAGTACACGAACTTCATGCATTCTTTTACCAATGCATTATATATACATGTAGGATTATAGTAGTCTCGATCCAACTCTTGCTACCATAGTAAATATTCAACTTGACTGACATACTCCAGTTTGACATACATGTAAATGTGCATACTTCACCCTGAAGGAACTGCCGGGTTACAATGTAGGCTAGTATTACTCATTCACCATCAATTTTTTTCATAAAGTGGTGCTGCAAGGTTTTTCAGCAATAAAGGGATAATTTGGAAAAAAGATGTATTTTAACATCAAAATCTACTTCAATAAATCAGCCCTTTTTTGTAAATTTGGGGAAGGGTACCAGGTCCCTTTTGGAGGGGAAATTTACGTCGCGAAATCATTGTTTGGAGGCATATATTTGCTGAAAAGTTGTTAAAATCAGGACTGAAAATCAAAACTAATTTCATTTTTTTTGCATGGGGAATTTTTGGCCAAGGTGGGGAAAAAAGTATACTTTTTAGACTGGGGAATGGGGCCGAATTTCGGCCCTAAAATAAGCATAAAAAAAGGCCTGTAAATAAATTTTAGAAAGCTCCATTTTCTTTTTACCAATAAGCTATGCATCTGTCACTTGAAAAAATCTGTCTGTTAAACACACAGCCATAGAGATGGCCTGTAAGAAGCAAATTGGTTTGTAATTTTGTACCTTGCAACTTTGACCTTTGATCTAGTGACACCTAAAAAACAGGGGCCATCTAAGATCCACAGACAATCACCCTTTAACATCTATAGCCAAAAGCATTCTCTTGTCAAGTGGAAACATTTGTTTTTAGTCTTTAAGTCACTGTGACCTTTGCACAACTAATCTCCCCAAAAATAGGGGTCATCTACTAACCAGACAATCATCATTATATGCTTGACAGACAAAGGTCAAAGCATTTTGTATCTGTTAATCGGAAACAAAGCACCTCCCTTGAAATTGACTCCCAAAACAATATGGGTCTTCTACTTGACAACTATAAGCCTAAGTGTTTCTTTACTTAATGAAATGTTTTCAGTCTCTTTGACTTTTGACCTACTGACCCCTAAAACCAAAGGGACCATGTACTGGCATCACAATTCTTTTCAGAAACATACTTGTATTCTATTGTTTCTACTGTCTCCGATGACAATGTTGCCGTAGTTGTCTACTGATATTCCTGAAGGTTCTTGGAACTGCATGATACCATGACCATAACAGCCTATCACCTTGAAAAAAATTCCTTCCAGATTTGTTATATAAATCTGGCTCAACCCTGAAATGAAAGTTTTTACTTGAATGGCAGACAAATGGCATCTGCTGTAAAGAAAAGAGATCTGAAGTTACATTTAATGAATATCAGATACGGTTAAAGGAAGTGGGTCATGACGGCTTTTTGCCATTAGGTAAGGGCTTTTCCTAGTTCTTATGTATGCCAGTGCTAAAAGCATCTACTTCATAAGCCTCCTTACTGAAGTTCTAATGAGTACAGAATCAAACTTTGAATCCCAAACGAAGCAGTCATACCACTGGACCTTTGATACGAATTTTTTATCAACATTTGCAACATAATGATACTTGTGCTATCTTGAGGTTTCCAACTTCCGTCAGAATGACACACAGTTCATCCATATATAAACTCCAGTATTTAGACTGGTCTCCAAACTAATATTTTGTCACTGTGCTAGACTTTACACCGACATAATCATAGATCATATCACAACTTCTCAGCTTTTGATTGTAGAGGAAGACCCCAGGTTCCCCTCTGTAAATTATTGCATCACGAGCTGGCACATGGTAGAACCACCAACCTCCTGTTAACCAGCTGGATGGCTCACACAAAGAACACACATCTGTGAGGAAAAAGTTATTTGAAGTCTGTGACCTTAACCAATCCACCACAGCAGCCTCTAAAATCAATTTTTACCTTTAGACTTTGAGCAAAGCAATAACATAACTCTTACCCAAATCACTAACAACAACATTGTTTTCAGAGACTGCCATGAACCTGCACTTGCTGCCAGGTGGAGCTTTCAACAATGGCGTATACGGAAACCTCCAAACTTGACTTCCGTCTTGCGAAACATGAACGAGAGCTGGATGACGCCTGTCTGTCTCCAATACTAACAAACACTTGGCTGGTGTAAGCACAAGACCTATTGTATAATTAACAAACATAAACAAGAGGCATAGTAAACCTGTATCGCTCATCTCATTTTCATACTTCATTTAAATGAGTATGATGTACTAGACCTAAATATAGCCAAACATCTGTTAAATTTAACAAATCTATAAAACACACAACACATATCAGGCATGCCTCATTTAAATTGCCCCCATCAAGGGGAGACATATGTTGTCAATCTTAGGGAGATTCTTGATTAGTTAGTAAGAACGACCTCCATTCATATACAGTAAAACCTGTCAAGGGAGTGGGAAAAGTGGCTGCCTACATGCTTAATGCAGGTAATTTATAAAACAAGAGGGTCATGATGACCCTGGATAGCTCACCTGAGTAATATGAGCTACATGTTTCAAATGTCAAACTGATGATTTTTAGAAATTTTTTAGAAGATTTTCCAATGTACAACAATCAAGTAACCCCTGGGGCGGGCCCAATTTCACCCCGGGGGTCATGATCTGAACAAAGTTTGTAGAAGTCTACTAGGCGATGTTACATATCAGATATCTAAGATCTAGGCCTTCTGGTTTATTTTTAGCAAATTTATGAAGATTTCCCTATGTAAAATCAAGTAACCCCTGGGGCTGGGTCAATTCGACCCGGGGGGGGGGGGGGGGGGGGGGGTCAAGATTTGAACAAATTTTGTAGAGGCCCACTAGGCAATGCTACATGTCGAATATCTAAGCTCTAGGCCTTCTGGTTTTTTTTAGAAAATTTTGAAGATTTTTCTTTGTACAATCAAGTAACCCCATGGGGCGGGGTCATGATTTGAACACATTTTGTAGAAGTCTACTAGGCAATGCTACATGTCAAATATCTAAGATCTAGGCCTTCTGGTTTATTTTTAGAAATTTTTTTAAGATTTTCCTATGTAAAATCAAGTGACCCCTGGGGCGGGGTCAATTTTGATCCGGGGGTCATGATTTGAACAAATTTTGTAGAGGTCCACTAGGCAATGCTACATGTCAAATATCTAAGCTCTAGGCCTTCTGGTTTATTTTTAGAAATTTTTTGAAGATTTTCCTATGTAAAATCAAGTGACCCCTGGGGCAGGGTCATGATTTGAACAAATTCTGTAGAGGTCCACTAGGCAATGCTAATGCTACATGTCAAATATCTAAGCTCTAGGCCTTCTGTTTTATTTTTTAAATTTTTTTGAAGATTTTCCTATAGAAATCTATGTAAAATCAAGTGACCCCTGGGGCAGGGTCAATTTTGACCCCGGGGTCATGATTTGAACAACTTTAGTAGAGGTCCACTAGGCAATGCTACATGTCAAATATCTAAGCTCTAGGGCTTCTGGTCTTTGAGAAGATTTTTTAAGATTTTCCTATGTAAAATCAAGTGACCCCTGGGGCGGGGTCAATTTTGACCCCGGGGTCATGATTTGAAAAAACTTGGTAGAGGTCCACTAGGCAATGCTTCATACGAAATATCTAAGCTCTAGGGCTTCTGGTTTTTGAGAAGATTTTTTAAAGTTTTACCTTTCGCTAGCCATGGCAACCAGAGTTCTGCATGGAATTCAATTCTTTGAACAATTTTTGTAGAACTTCACCCAAGAAACATTCGTGTGAAGTTTGGATGAAATTGGCCTAGCGGTTTATGAGGAGATGTCGTTAAAAGGATAAATTCACGGACGCCGGACAGTGAGTGATCAGAATAACTCAACCTGAGCCTTTGGCTCAGGTGAGCTAATGAATGACCATTTTGGGAAATTAGACACTGGCTGCTTAAAACAGGTTGGCTGCTTAATAGAGGTGACCGTTAAAGCAGGTTTTACTACAAGATCAAATTTTTTTGCAAGAATTTCATTTTTGCTAAATTTGCTAACTCCTTGTATTTGCAAAAAGAATACAGTGCAATCGTGGTGCTCTGAATCGCAATTTAACGAAATACCGGTATACTACGAAAAGGTGCTGTGGTCCCGGCTGCTTTCCTTCCTATTTATATGTTACAAAGTCGCGGTTTTACGAAAATGCAATTTTTCGAAAAATGCGCTCATACGAATGTTTTGTTATGCCTTTTAAGCCTGTTTTCAACTTGTTTTAGTTGCGATTTTACGAATACCTGTATCGTCTTCACAAGTTTTCACACCTTCCATAATGGCGTGAAAAACGCTTTAGAGTGGAAAATGTCACTATCAATTAGCTGGGTGTAAACAGTAATTAAAGTGAGAAAACTTAGTAATTAAATTCGAAACAAACGCTGTACACTATGACACAAGTTAGTAGTTTTTTTTTCTCCTATAACTATCAGATCGGATGGCATACCAGTCACACTTGCTTTGATATCTATACGCCTTAAACAGTCACTGCATAAAGAAGATAAAAAAATATTTAAGTCCTGATCGTCTGTAAACTGTCGTTTTATTATTCAAAAAAAATCAGCGAAGGGTAGCTGAATCGGTATATGCAATTGCGATTTTTTTCTCGTGCAAGAATGTACCTTGTATATATTTCATGTACAGTGAATAAAAATTGAAGAAAAAACAACACGTTTTACATTCCAGATACCATCTGAGCTCAGATTCGAATAAGATCTGTAGAAAACCCAGACGTACATATGAAATTGGTATACATGTACTCCGATACGAAAATCACATATTTAGATATCACAGGTTACAATGTGTAAATAATAAGATGCTGTATAGCGAAATTTCCTATGCTGCGCTCGAACGAAAATGCGATATTACGAAAAAAAACGGCCGGTCCCTTGGCTTTTCGTAGGATCGCAATTGTACTGTACTTGCCAACTTTATAATAATTGTAATAAATAGCATTGTACGTTTCACAACGGGCATTTATCACCAATATTCTATCAGTCAAACCAATTCTAATTTAAATACTGCAAACCTTAGCCCGGCAAAAATATTTTAAATTTTACAGTCGTCATTACAAAACATGGAACATGAGGCAATATCAAGCTACATTTTCGAACCAAGGTACGTCTATATTTTACCAAACCAGTATGATTTTCTTAAACCTTCACATGACCTCGTGTTGCATTAACTTAGGCCTCTAACTAGGTCACTTTTTTTTAATGGGAGGGTGGGGTAACGTGGCACCAACACAATTATAGGTCATATGGCGGCAAAATCATGGAATCAAATATTTAGCAATCGGTTATGCAGACTGATTTTTACTGAATTCCCAAATAACTTGATCCATTGTTCAAAACTGCAGTTCCCTATTAACTAGTATTACCTGCAATACTTCCTCTCACTCAACAAGAGCCATTTATAAAACATGTCCCCACTTGATGGTCTGTTGGAAGCAAGTGTGTATGTACTTTCATAAGCTGTTACCTTGACCTCTGACCTAGTAATTTTCTATTGTTGACCTACTGATAGTCAAAACATCTACTGACCACAGACAATCATCCTATGAAGTCTCAGGAATTAAGGTCAAAGCTTTCTTTGTAAAGTGGAAACCATTTTAAGCCTAGAGGTACTGTGACCATGATCTTTGATCTACTGACCACAAAGGTTATAACACATTTACTGACCATAGGCAATCATCCTATGAAGTTTGACAAATGAAGGACAAAATTACCCATTCTGTTTTCAGTCTCAAAGTAACTGTGACCTTGACCTTTGACCTACTGATCCCAAAAATACCAGGAATAATCTACTGACCATACTAAGGCAATCATTCTATGAAGTTCCAAGACCGTAGGTCATGTTGTTCTTTATTGAACAAAAGCAGTTGTCAGAATCAAGGGCACTGTGACCTTGACCTCCGACCGTATGATCATTTAAATAATTGGGGTCAATCACTGACCACAGGTTATCATCCTATGAAATTTGATGATTGCTAGTCAAAGCATTCTCAAGCTGACTGGAAACTGTTTAACTGACTTTGACCTACTGACCCCTGACACAATAGGAGTCATCTACTAATCAAAGACAATCATCATATTGAATGAGTGTAACAACTCTAGGTGGAACAGTTTTTGAGATAAGAACAACACAAAGTTGGATTGAGGGAAATTCGCACAACTGACGAAGGCAAACCAAAGTACTCCACTGTGGACAAAAAAAAGCTCTGATCTGATTAAATAAATCCCCTTTAAGCAGATTTGTATATTTTGCAGGTGATACTTCAGAACTGTCTCTTGCAAGACTTACCAAATGGTTTTGAGAAGTCTGTAGCTATATTCATGATGAAGTCACCAAGATTGTCAAACACTTTGATTGAAACGTCATCTTTCACAAATATATGATCAAACTCGTTCACTACAATGGCTGATGGTCTACACATAGCCTGCAGTATAACAAGTTACATGCAAAAAACATTATTTCTGGGGTTTATTGGAATTATTCTACAAAATTTATAACATTAATAGAACAGTCACTATTACACATTAAAATTTGATCTCGACAGACTTTGCCAAAATACTTTGCATCAAATACAAATTATGCTTGTTGAAGAAACTCTTGAATTCATGAGACTTCTATTCCTTCACAGAAGATGCAAAGAAAGACTGGAAAACAATTGTGTCAGGATGTCCACTCAACCTCAAGATCCTGGGTTTGAAACACACCAAATATAAAAGTCATTTGATAGCACTTGACATAAATACCTAAAAGCAACACAATAAAATTAAAATCCTTTGAAGCAAAATAGTTTATAAACTGTTCTGAAAATTAATTACCGAGTAGAACTGATAAAACTAACCCAGATACTTACATCTCCTCCAAAAACCCGAATAAATTTTCCATTTTGGTCAAACAACTTGACACAGTGATTACCAGTATCAGCTACTATAATCTGCTGCAAACTGTTTGTAGTCACTCCAATAGGAAAATGCATATCATGGGAGCACTTAAATAGGAACTTGGCCTCGATTTCTGAAATTGACGCAACTAGCTTTAAATTCACAAACTTCAGGGATAAGTAATACCAGATTTATATAGCGCCTTTTTCATGATGAACACATTCAAAGGTGGCTTACATAGCGCAAAGGCAGCCACTCATGGCGCCAAATTCATCCTCTACTAGTACAGACACAGTGATCTGGCCAAAGGGACATACCAAGAGAAGGCCTCCAGAAGAGAGAGATATCCTTTAGATACAGGCCTGTCCAGCTAACTTAGTCTAGGTCTTTACGAAAAGACAGAATAGTTCTTTAACGAACCCATGAATAGCACCGATACACGCCAAGCCATCTTTCCTGGGAAGAACAAGCACTAGCCTCTTACAAAGATGGGAGACAGGAGCATCTCAGGAATTTCCAGTGCCTGGACCAGGATTCCAACCCCATACCTCTGGATTGACAGTCAAGCGTGTTACCAATGGAAAGTTACAATAGCAAATACCCTTGACCTCAGCTAGCTACAATAGCATATGTATCAAACAAGAGGACCATGATGGTCCTGAATCGCTCACCTCTTCCCACATGACCCAGTTTTGAGTATGACATCGTTTTTTCTACTATTTGACATAGTGACCTAGTTTTAGAGCTCATGTGACCAAGTTTTGAACTTGACCTAGATATTATCCAGATAAAAATTCTGTCCAATTTTCATGTAGATCCGTTGAAAAATATGGTCTCTAGAGAGGTCACAAGGTTTTTCTATTATTTGACCTATAGACCTAGTTTTCGAAGGTACGTGACCCTGTTTTGAAATTTACCTAGATATCATCAAGGTGAACATTCTCTCTAATTTTCATGAAGATCTCATGAAAAATATGGCCTCTAGAGAGGTCACAAGGTTTATCTATTTTTAGACCTACTGGCCTAGTTTTTGACCGCCATGACCCAGTTTAAAAACTGACCTAGATATGATCAAGATGAACATTCAGATCAATTTTCATGAAGATCTCATGAAATATATGGCCTCTAGAGAGGTCAAAAGATTTTTCTAATTTTAGACCTACTGACCTAGTTTTTGACCGCAGTTGATCCAGTTTCAAATTTGACCTAGATATCATCAAGATGAACATTCAGACCAACTTTCATACAGATCCCATGAAAAGTATGGCCTCTAAGGAGGTCACAAGTTTTTTTTATTATTTGACCTACTGACCTAGTTTTTTAAGGCACGTGACCCAGTTTCTAAACTGACCTAGATATCATCAAGGTGAACATTTTGACCAATTTTCATGAAGATCCATTCAAGGGTATGGCATCTAGAGAGGTCACAAGGTTTTTCTATTTCAAGACCTACTGACCTAGTTTTTGATCGCAGTTGACCCAGTTTCAAACATGACCTATATATAGATATATCATCAAGATAAATATTCAGACCAACTTTCATACAGATCCCATGAAAAATATGGCCTCTAGAGAGGTCACAACGTTTTTTCATTATTTGACCTACTGACCTACTTTTTAAAGGCACGTGACCCATTTTCCAACTTGACCTAGATATCATCAAGATGAACATTCTGACCAAATTTTATGAAATCCATTCACAAGTCTGTCTGCTAGAGAGGTCAAAAGGTTTTTCTATTTTTAGACCTACTGACCTAGTTTTTGACTGCATATGACCCTGTTTCGAACTTGACTTAGATATCATCAAGATGAACATTCTGACCAAACATACAGATCCCATGCAAAATATGGCCTTTAGAGAGGTCACAAGGTTTTTCTATTATTTGACCTACTGAACTAGTTTTTGATGGCACGTGACCCACTTTCGAACTTGACCTAGATATCATCAAGATGAACATTCAGACCAACTTTCATGAAGATCTCATGAAAAATATGGTCTCTAGAGAGGTCACAATGTTTTTCTATTATTTGACCTACTGACCTAGTTTTTGACGGCACGTGATCCAATTTCGAACTTGGACTAGATATCATCAAAGTGAACATTCTGACCAATTTTCATGAAGATCTCATGAAATATATGGCTTCTAGAGAGGTCACAAGGTTTTTCTATTTTTAGACCTACTGACCTAGTTTTTGACCGCACGTGACCCAGTTTCGAGCTTGACCTAGATATCATCAAGATGAACATTCAGACCAACTTTCATACAGATCCCATGAAAAATATGGCCTTAGAGAGGTCACAAGGTTTTTCTATTATTTGACCTACAGGCTGTCTAGCATACCCTGACAAAAAATTAGGGCTAATATCAGGGCAATTTGTACAAAAAAAAAATGGGCTAAAATTAGGAATTTGGTACAATTTTAAGGATATTTAAGGGCTAAATTTAGGAATTTTCAAATTAAAGTATGGACTTTAAAGACCATGTAATGTGCTTACCTTTATGTGATTGACATAAAAGTAACTCACAAATAGTGCTTAATTTACAGAAAAGATGTCTACCACTGGTAAACTGCTTTGAACTGTGCTAAACTGTTTTTTTCGAATTAGAAGAACTTTTAAACAACATTTAAAACATTTTCTCTTTTTGATCATTGCAAAAAAGTTAAAAAAACTAGAAAATGCTTTTGTAAAAAAGCGCATGTCTCCCCCAATGCAAAGTCCTATAGGCAAGAAGTTAACAGGGGTCAGGAGTGAAAGTCAAAGAGACACTGATGGCTGGCTGCAATAGGGATCATCTACTTGGCATGTCCAGTCATCCCGCTAAATTTCAACACTCTTGGCCTAGTGGTTCTCAAGTCACTGTTCAGGCTCCTGTGACCTTGACCTTTAATCAAGTGACCTCAAAATAAGTAGGGGTCATCTACTCTGCATGTCCAATCATCCTATTAAGTTTCAACATTGTAGGTAAAGTGGTTCTCAAGTTATTTCCAAAAAATGTTTTACATGAACAGGCCACTGTGTCCTTGACCTTTAATAGACTGACCCCAAAATCAATAGGGGTCATCTACTCTGCATGTTCAATCATCCTATGAAGTTTCAACATTCTGGATCAAGTGGTTCTCAAGTTATTGATCGGAACTGGTTATCAATGTTCAGGCCTCTGTAAACTTGACCTTTATGCATTAACGGAGTGACCCCAAAAACAACAGGGGTCATTTACTCTGCATGAACAATCATCCTATGAAGTTTCAACATTCTGGGTCGAGAGGTTCTCAAGTTATTGATTGGAAATGGTTTTCCATGTTCAGGCCCCTGTGGCCTTGACCTTTAACAGAGTCACCCTAAAATCGTTAGGGGTCATCTACTCTGCATGACCAATCATCCTATGAAGTTTCATCATTCTGGGTCAAGTGGTTCTCAAGTTACTGACCAGAAATGGTTTTCAATGTTCAGGCCCCTATGACCTTGACCTTTCACAGAGTGACCCCAAAATTGTTATGGGTCATCTACTCTGCATGAGCAATCATCCTATTAAGTTTCAACATTCTGGGTCAAGTGGTTCTTAAGTTACTGACCGGAAATGGTTTTCAATGTTCAGGCCCCTGTGACCTTGACCTTTAATGGAGTGACCCCAAAATCAATAGGGGTCATCTACTTTGCATGTACAATCATCCCATGAAGTTTCAACATTCTGGGTCAAGTGGTTCTCTAGTTATTGATTGGAAATGGTTTTCCATGTTCAGGCCCCTGTGACCTTGACCTTTGACAGAGTGACCCCAAAATCAATAGGGGTCATCTACTCTTCATGACCAATCATCCTATGAAGATTCAACATTCTGGGTCAAGTGGTTCTCTAGTTATTGATCAGATATGGTTTTCAATGTTCAGGCCCCTGTGACCTTGACCTTTGATGGAGTGACCCCAAAATCGATAGGGGTCATCTATTCTTCATGACCAATCATCCCATGAAGTTTCAACATTCTGGGTCAAGTGGTTCTCTAGTTATTGATCGGAAATGGTTTTCAATGTTCAGGCCCCTGTGACCTTGACCTTTGACGGAGTGACCCCAAAATCAATAGGGGTCATCTACTCTTCATGGCCAATCATCCTATGAAGTTTCAACATTCTGGGTCAAGTGGTTCTGTACTTATTGATCGGAAATGGTTTTCAATGTTCAGGCCCCTGTGACCTTGACCTTTGACGGAGTGACATCAAAAACAATAGGAGTCGTCTACTACAGCAGCCCTACAACCCTATGAAGTTTGAAGGTTCTAGGTCAAATGGTTCTCCAGTTATTGCTCGGAAATGAAGTGTGACGTACGGACGGACGGACGGACAGAGCAAAAACAATATGTCTCCTGGGGGAGACATAATTAGGAATTTTTGTGAAAAAATAGGGCCTTTTTAGGAATTTCCTTTGATTTTTTTAAAAAAATAGGAATTTTAGGCACATTGAAAAAAAAATAGGAAAAAGTAGGAATTTTAGGGACGCTAGACAGCCTGGACCTACTGACCTAGTTTTTGAAGGCACGTGACCCAGTTTCAAACTTGACCTAGATATCATCAAGGTGAACGTTCTGGCCAATTTTCATGAAGATCTTGTGAAATATATGGCCTCTAGAGAGGTCACAAGGTTTTTCTATTTTTAGACCTACTGACCTAGTTTTTGACGGCACGTGACCCAGTTTCGAACTTGACCTAGATATCATCAAGATGAACATTCTGACCAACTTTCATAAAGATCCCACAAAAAATGTGACCTCTAGAGTGGTCACAAGCAAAAGTTTACGGACGGACGGACGACGCGCGATCACAAAAGCTCACCTTGTCACTTTGTGACAGGTGAGCTAATAAGTTCCTTTTTTCATTTAAACACACTTTGGTCACTTAAATATTATTTATTAAAAGACAATCCTTTTAAGGAAAACATATTTTTACTCATACTATAGCATGCATTTATTGAAAGCCGCATCCTTAACATTGACAAGAGCTCGTAGAATACGAAATGCCCCCCTTGATGTATTCAGTAATTGCACAAGGAACAGAAATTATTTGGTCACTGTACACAAAAGTTCTACTATTCTTGGTCAATGTGACCATGGCCTTTGACCTACTGACCTCAAAATCAATAGGGGTCATCTGCTGGTCACGATCAACCTTCCTATTAAGTTTCGTGATCCTAGGCCCAAGCGTTTTCAAGTTATCGTCCTGAAACGGTTTAACTGTTCCCAGTTTCTTTGTCCTTGATCTTAGACCTACTGACCTCAAATCAATAAGGTTCATCTGCTGGTCATGATCAACCTCCCCATCAAGTTTCATGATCCTAGGCCGTTTTCAAGGAAACAATTTAACTGTTCCGGGTCAATGTGACCTTGACCTTCTGACCTCAAAAATCAACAGGGGTCATCTGCTGGTCATGACCAAGTCCCCTATAAACTTTCTGGATCCTAGGCTAATGCGTTCTCGAGTTATCATCCAGAAACCGTTTAACTGTTCCGGGTCACTGTGACCTTGACCTTTGACCTACTGACCTCAAAATCAATAGGGGTCATTTGCTGGTCATGACCAATCTCCTTATCAACTTTCATGATCCTAGGCCTAAGCGTTCTTGAGTAATCAACCAGAAACCAATTGGTCTACATACCAACAGACATCTGCAAAAATTTAAATGAATCATCTAAAAGACCAGTTCAAAGTTTATACCATTGGTAAATCTTAAGTTGACTCGCGGCATATTTTTACAAAACATTTTTTTCTTCAAATAATCTCCAAGTGTAGAAAACTGAAGAATGTAATGAAACATGTGTTAACTTTTATACTGTCATTTAACAATTTGCTTACGTTTTCCTGATGAATGTTTCAACCAATGAGCTTGTAGAGCACCAAGTCTTGAATAGGTTTTAGCACACCTCTGGTTGGCATCTTTCTGACCTCCTTGTAATGATAAACATCAATATAAAAACCTAAAACCTCTGTCATAAAACATTGTGTCCTACACATTTAGATATATCTATATTACAGTCGAACTTTACTCCCTTGAACTTGACTGGACCAGCAAAATTTGTTTGAATTATCTGTAGTTTGAGCCGTCAAACAAGGGATTTTGCCTGGACCCGACAATGATCTCGAGCTACTGTTGCTGTTTGAATTATCCTAAATCAAGTGAACCAAGTTTAACTGTATAATGCTTCTCACCTTTGTGCAAGTTTTCCCCAAAAGGGATAACATACTTTGGACTTGAAAACCTCTGTTACTTATTAAAATATAACAGAATTAGCATAAGAAAATTTACAAACATAATTACCTAGGAAACCTTTAACAGCACTTTTAAGATTCTTCAGATCTGCTTTCCGGTCAGCGGCACTGCCTTTGTTTGTGTCAGAATTTTCTTTATCAGTTTGCTTTGTCCCTGAAGTAGTGTCTTCTAGTTTCTCATGTTCCTTACCTTCATTTTCAGTTTTGATTACCTTTTCAGTCAATAGATAACTATCACTAAATTCATTTGCAGCTATATCATTTACAATGTTTTGTGCATTTGCTTCCTCGGCATTAAATGAAGTTACATCCTCAACATCCGCCTTTGCTTTGGTGCCTATTTCAACATTTCCTTCATTTGTTTCTGGCTCAGTGAAAAGGGTTTCTTTTACACCGTTGTTATTATCATCACATTTTTTCAAGTTTACGTCCTTTTTGTTGTCTGGCAACATTTGCTTCAAGTAACCTTTCAACCATTTAGTCTGGGACTGCAAAGTTTCCTTATTCAGTTCTCTAATCTCTCTTTTTGAAGGACTTTGATTTTTGGCTACATCTCTCAAGTTCACACCACTCGAAGCACTTAAATCAAGTACATCAGGGCCATGTAAGGTTTCAGACACTTGTATCTTATTATATTCGTCAGTAACATTTTCAAAATCACCAATAACTTGCTCTTTATCTTGTTCCAGTTCCGACTTTTCTGGTTTGATCTTCAAATTATTACTGATGAAACCAACAGTTTCAGCACAGCTTTTATCTGTATGTTCTTTGGCAATGAACCCACTGTCAATACTTGAAATAGAATCACTGATAGATGCAGTTTCTGAGTCTGCTTTAGATTTAGGTTCAGCTCTGTAATTCTTTGGAAGTCTTAGGGGCCTTCGAAGTGGTCTCATTGGCGAAATGATTTCCTCACCTTTGGCTAATTTCTCTTTCAATTCTTGACCAATATTTGAAAGCATCTGATCTATTTGCAATTTGTGAATCTCTACAACCTTGTGCCTTGAAACCTCATCTGAATTAGTAACATGATTTGATGTACTTTTGTCCTGAATCAAATCTATAGTATGTTTAAAACTCCACTTTTTAGTATCAATCTCAACAGATTCATCTGTTCTCTGTGTTCCTTCAATTTCATCAATATTACTTGATTCCAACAACTCTGTTAACTTGGTCGTTTTCTCAAGTAGCTTTTCAAATCTTTGTATGTCACTTAAGCATCCAGCTTTTTCACTACAACATTCTTCATTTTCTGCCTTGATTCCTGATTTTTCAGTAACAGAAGGATTGTCTTTACTATATTTCTCAACATGTTTTTCAGTGAATTCGATTTCATTGTCCCTTTCATTTGGGACAATACCATCCCCCAAATCCAACACCTTCACACAAGTCTTTTCACCTACACTGGAAGCCTGTTTTAAGTGTTCATTTCTCCGGTTCCCAAAGCCAACTGTATTTTCTTTTGGTGCTGGGCCCATTGGCAGTGGAATATTCTGTACTTCAGGTTGAGATAAACTGATACTTGCTGCAAGCTTGCCACTTTCTATCTTTTCATCTTTGTCTTTCTGAATGTTTTTCCCTTTCGAGTCAGCATTGGGAGATGTAATTGGAATAGCACATGATTTTCTTACAGGCGGTGTATAATGCTGTTGTGCCACCTGTGTCTGGTAAATGCATGCCGATTCTGGAGAAACAGACCTATTACACTGGTACAAAGGTGCATTCTGAACTTGATAACTGACAGTAGGGGAAGCTAAGGCAGTATATGATTGGTTAAACTGTGAGTCTTGATATAACGGAACATTGGCAAACATGCAGGAGTTCACCTGCATATTCGGCCCTGGCACTCCTGCAAGTTGATAGGATTGAGGAGCACCAGGTCGCTGATAAACCGAAAATCCGGGTGGTGGATTATGTGAAGAGTACGACTCGTATGTGCAGTATGGCATAGTAACATATTCAAAACCTGGTGGTGAGGTCTGAGGGTATGAGACATACTGCTGTTGACTGCACTGCATTGGACTGTACCTGGTGAGATCATGGCTCCTACCCTGGTTGTCTGCCACACATGTAACATCACTAGAATTTTGTTCTCTAACATTTTCGGTCTGAGTATACTGATCTATTTTTTCCATAACTTCCACAGACTTATCTGATTTATCCAAACCAGAGTTTTGGTCATTATCTAACCTACTTTTTCTTGCACTAAGAGCAGACAAGGAGGACTTTTTAAGCTTTGGGGACGCTCCTCTGATCAGGTCCCCAAACATGGAAGACATGATACTATCAGCTGGCAATGCTGGGTAAAACTCCAGTTTCATTAATGCATCAATCTCACGACTGTCTGATGTTACCTTGAGTAGCTGACTGAAAGTCAAACAAACAGCTAGTCACCAACACAATTATACACATTGTATCACAAGTATTTAAGAAAATGAAAACATTCTTGTGTCAAATTGTGTTTTTTACTTCATGAACATCAAAATTTTGTACAACTGACTTGATATGTTAAAGATTTAATTGCGACTATGACCTCAAATGTCACTGAAGATTAAATACCAAATTCTCTCATTATACTTCTATACCCTTACCTGAATTCATTAAGCAACTGTTCAGCTTTATGCTTATCTGTTTCATTATTGATACTTCTTCCAAACTGTACAAGCTTTTCAGTTTCAACACATAATTCCATGTACGAGTTGATATCAGTCTCGTATTTCTCACGTAGACTTGTGATCTCTTTGATTTTCTTGTCTAGTTCAGTCTGTATTGAGACATACATTTCTGACCTTAAAAAAGAAACAAAACAAAACTAGAGCTATCACTAAAGGTGATGAATGTACCCCCCGCATGCAATGACACAGTACATTGCAATTTGACGCACACAAGATTGCATAATTATGTGGACTGTATGTATATAGACTGTATGTATATAGTATAGTAACAAAAAACAAAGTCCCATAACTATGCAGAATATTAATCTAAAAGAATGTAACATGCACCATGCACAAGAAGGGTTGGTACTGATCACTTGTGTGAAGTTTCATTAAATTGTGTGCAAGGGTTTGGTAGATCAGGCACGCACAAGATTGCATATGCAGACTGTATGTACATAGTATGTTAACAAGAAACAAAGTCCCATAACTCTGCAATTTTTGTCGCTGAAAGAACCTAACATGCACGATGCACAACTACTGTTGTTACTGATCACTTGTGTGAAGTTTCATTAAATTGTGTTACGGGGATGAGGAGAGATGGTGCGCACAAGATTGTGTCTATGTATATAGTATAGTAACAAAAAAACAAAGTCCCATAACTCTGCCAATTTTTTTTCTGAAAGAACCTAACATGCCCCATGCACAACTACTTTTGTTACTGATCCCTTGTGTGAAGTTTCATTAAATTGTGTCAAGGGGATGAGGAGAGATGGTGCGCACAAGATTGTGTCTATGTATGTAGTATAGTAACAAAAAAACAAAGTCCCATAACTCTGCAAATTTTTTTTCTAAAAGAACCTAACATGCCCCATGCACAACTACTGTTGGTACTCATCACTTGTGTGAAGTTTCATTAAATTCTGTCAAGGGGATAAGGAAAGATGGTGCGCACAAGATTGCGTCTACGAACAGACAGACAACCTGAAACCAGTATACCCCCCTTACAACTTTGTTGTCGGGGTGTACAAAAACAATATATCTAATCACTACGGTTTGATGAAATCAGCCTATGCTATAGAGTAAGTACTAGTAACAAGAAGTTGCTCCCCTGAGTAACACACAATAACAGTGTAAACATGTTATACCTAGTGATTTCATGGAGACAAATATTCTGACCAATTTTCATTAAGATTTGACCAAAAAACATGAACTCTTGAGTCTAAACAAGCTTATTCTCTGGTGACCTAGTTTTAGACCCTAGACCCAGATAAAAATTCATGCAATATTTCATGCACACAAACATTCTGACCAAGTTTCATGCACATCAAATGAACAAGAGTGTTAACAAGTTTTTCCTTTGATTTGACTGGGTGACTGGTTTGACCCCATATGACCCAGTTTCAAATTTGGCCAAGAAATCATCAAGATGAACATTCTGACCAAGATTCATGAAGACCGGGTCATAAATGGGGCCTCTAGGTTGTTAACAAGCTTTTCCTTTGATTTGGCCTGTTGGCCTAGTTTTTGACCCGACATCATCTAGTTTCGATCCAGGCCTAGAGATCATCAAGATAATCATTCTGTGCAAGTTTGTATCAAATCAAAGCATAAATGAAACTACTATATGACTGAAAGGGCCAAAATAGAAAAATTCTGCCCCTGTCAGGGGCAGTAACCCTAGAACCCATCATGGAATCTAGCCGGTTTTCAAAAGGAATCGAGATTTTATTGTGACTTAAGTTGTGTGCAAATGTAGTTAAAATCAAATATAAAATGTCACTTCTATCGTGTTTACAAGGTTAAAATTACCGAACTTTGGCTCTTTTAAGGGTCTGACAGGTTCATCATGGAATCCAAGATTTATTGTTGTTGAAGATATTTTGCAAGTTTGTATCAAATCAAACCATAAATGAAGTCTCTATATGGCTGCAAAAACCAAAATGGTAAATTTTGGCCCTTTAAGGTTTCGATGGAGGCCTTGAGAAACAAATATCAAACAACACCAAATCATAGAAAGAAAGAGTTGTTTGACATGAAAATTGAACAGCATGTAAAACATGTATATTACTTTACGAAACAAGTGTCAGTATACTGATATAAACATTGAATTCCGGAAAAGGGCTGCCTAAAGGGGCTCCACTTCCGGACAGTTAAACGCCTTTAGAAACTCACCATTTTTAAAGAACTGTTACACATGTTTGTTTTGATGCATTTGCAATAGGGCCAGAGTTTTTTTATCTTTCGTTTTACGGGAGATTTTTGAAAAATGAGCAGGGGGAGGAGGGAATAAAAATAAAAATAAAAAGCTTGAAAGTGAGCATCTCGGAAAAAAATAAAAATAAAATAGAATTTTTTAAGATTTTTTTTATTTTGATTAACTTTCGTTTCAAGTTTTGTTTACTTGTGTTTGTGTCCAGTATTTAATATTGTGATGTATTGTTATGTTTTAAGACTATAAAAGCCATTTATACAGGATGAACATTGAATAAAATTTTCATGCATGCTTGTGAATAAACTGCTTCAGGCACTGTAACTCACACTGGCAAGTCTTTAAAATTCAGAAAGCTGTTTTACTTAATTTAAGTGGAAGACAAAAATTATTTTATCTGTTACAACAGCCACAGTAAATTTCAGTGACAGCAAGTAGAGACTAAACACGTCTGGTATAAAGTGGCCTAGTAGTGTAGTAGTTTTGGTGGTTTGGTTTGCTTGCATCTTCATCTGTGTAACCTCTGCTTTTTATACATAATATTTACTTATTGTATCTTTCACCAATATCATCTTTAACGAGCTAACTTAACAGTTTATGCCAGCTCATAATATACTGGATTTTATCAGCAAAATAAAGTATTTAATAACTTTGAATAACAGTCACAGTGCAGAGGGCAAGATTTTTTTTTCAGTGATGAAAAACGAAAGATAATCTAGCAAAAAGTAATCTGAAAATTTACCTCATTTAACTCTGTAATTTGCACCTTTTTATAATACACTTAGTTCAAGTACTGAAGTTGCTTCTGTAATTTGCACCTTTTTATACTACACTAAGTTCAAGTACTGAAGTTGCATCACTTTTTGTCAAAATATTGTCTCCAATAAAAAGTATTCTTTATTATTCTTTATACACTTATGAATTCTATTGAAGTTACAAAAGAAATGGACCATCTGTCCACTACCAGCTGCTTTATGCCAGACAGTCCCAAGCCTGTGTAAAGTGTGAGGGGTCACCATTGAAATAAAAATGTAAAAAAAATCTGCTGTTACAAACATTTATTTGTTCTGCAAACAACTAATGTTTTGAATAAAATTTAATGTCAAAGCACCTTTGATATTGTATTACCTTTCTATGGCAAACTTGGAAGTTGAATCTATTGAAAACAAAATGTGAGTAAGACAATCTTTAGACAATTTAATACTTTTATTACTGTCACTTTTATGAAAGGATTATTATGTACAATATTATTATTTCCCGAAAAATAATATTTGTTTGAAAAGTGTCTAAAAAAAATTTGGACACAATCATCGTCCATCCACCCGTGTAGAAAGAGAGAAAAAAAAACGTTAAAGATTATCGGTAATTCAGTGATAAACTAAGTAATGTTGACCTTGTTTTCATGATCAATTTACACCCCCTCTAAGAGCTAAAAGAAGTGTGTCAGTATCTTGACATCTGAAGCGGAGATCAAAGCGGTATTTTTTGCTCGAGATTGTCATGGCATTACGTCATGTTTTCGCGCCATGTGACATATCACTGTCTGATCGTACCGCATCGGTTCTTAAAATTGCTGAGAAATAGAAATCAATAAAAAATTTCTTCTTTAATTTGTTATCAAAAGCGAATGTGCTATATCCCGTGTAAAAGGTAAATGTCTCAAACGATAGTTACTATAGTGGATATCCTACCTCTGTGACCTATTTGCCCTCAAGGAATTTACATTATTGTTTGACAAGAAAACTTTTAAATTGTTGGTCAAAAAATACATGTACAAAGATTCATTTAAAACTTATTAAAAACCGCAGTGACATCACATTGCTTTATTTTAAAATCGCATTTCTACTTACGTTCACGAGGTCACGTAACCTATTCTGCCGCACTAACAGAAATCTGTTTGCCAAAAGTCGTCTTACTCCATGTATTGTAATCGCAGCCGCTTTTTCATTATTTAAGATTTTTTTATTCTGTTTTTTGTACTTTCTGGTCAAAAGTCTGAATTTTAAGCCCTTAGTATTCATCATTTATTTACTTTTAGAAAGAAATAAGTAACTAAGATCGCGCTGTTTGAATTTTTACAAATGATTATCTGAAAATTCGACCGTTTTTATAGAATTTTGCCTACATTTCTGTCGATATCTTATTAAAATCATTATAGAATTCAAAAAGTATTATTTCTCAAGGGGTGTTGAAAACTTGAAGCGAAAATATTAAAAAATGAATGCACTACACACGGTTTTTGTGTACGTGTCGATGTAAATTAGATGTTACGATAGGTCACACGTGCTTGTGGAGTGGAAAATTACCGGCATGACGTTTTGATATCTTTACGATTCGCGGGTAAATTCCAGTCAATCCAGGTAGCGACTGAACCATCTCAAAGTTTGTTGACGTTTTGTAGATGTAATTTCGGAATTTTGGTAAAGTAAGGACGTAAACAAACCACTCGCCCGATCGGTCGAGTACACAGCGAGGTCCACTCGTCCTACTCAGACTTAACTCGCCAATGCGAGCAGGCGAGTGGAATTTTACACCCTGTTAATGCCGACAAATGTACGGCAAACAACGATATTTTGCACGCGTTAAACTCCCTTCCTGTGAAATTACGCCCAGGTGAAAATACACCAATTTTATTTTCTTTGGGGCTGTAAACAACCGACCGGCGGAAAAAATAAAATAAAATTCGGGAAAATGAATTTTAATTTTATTCCACTTTTGCAATATTTAGGACCGGCGCTCCCGTAAAACGAAAAATAAAAAAACTCTGGCCTAGCATGCGAGTGGTGAAATTTCACGTAACAAGGTGGAACATAGTTTTCAGCAATTGTTTATCTTTTTTTCTTTACAAATGGCATTCATTTTCAAAGAGAGACAACTTTTTCTCAAAGATTACTTAAAATTATCGGAAAAAGTTGTTTCCCTTTGAAAATGAATGCCATTTGTACTTAAAATAATCGGGAACAGTTGTCTCCCTTTGAAAATGAATGCCATTTGTAAAGAAATAAAGATAAACAATTGCTGAAAACTGTGTTCCACCTTGTTATGCGAAATTTCACCACTCGCACGCTATTGCAAATGCATCAAAACGAACATGTGTAACAGTTCTTTGAAAATGGTGAGTTTTTAAAGGCGTTTAACTGTCCGGAAGTGGAGTCCCTTTTGGCAGCCCTTTTCCGGAATTCAATGTTTATATCAGTATACTGACACTTGTTTCGTAAAGTAATATACATGTTTTACATGCTGTTCAATTTTCATGTCAAACAACTCTTTCTTTCTATGATTTGGTGTTGTTTGATTTTTGTTTCTCAAGGCCTCCATCGAAACCTTAAAGGGCCATAATTCTGCAACCCATGATGGGATCTGGCCAGTTTTCGAAAGGAACCGAGATATTATGCCAATACAAGTTGTGTGCAAGTTTGATTAAAGCTGATTGCAAAATGTGGTCTCTATCGTGTTCACAAGCCAAAAATAGCAAATTCTGGACCTTTAAGGGGACATAACTTTGGAACACATGATGGGATCTGGCCAGTTTTCGAATGGAACCGAGATATTATGCCCATACAAGTTATGTGCAAGTTTGATTAAAATGAAATACAAAATGTGGTCTCTATCGTGTTCACAAGGGAATTGTGGACGGACGGACGACCACAAAAGCTCATCATATCACTATGTGACAGGTGAGCTAACAAAAAAGCGAACTGTACACCATGGTATGTTAATTTCAACTTATAAAAGAAAATTTACTTTCATGAAATTAATCTGCTTTTAAAACAACCTAATTTTACCATTTCATTAGCATAATTACCTGAACTCTATCAATGATTCGGACAGCTGGTTAACATAGACTTCTAACTCCTTTTTGGCTTTATCTCTTTTCATCATCAGCATTACCTGCCCAGACTTCAGCTTGCGTATCAAACCATTAAGATGCAGACATTCTCGCTGACCATGACGCAACATCGAATTTAGCTCCTCATGCAGAGCCATTTTCTAGTCTTGGTTTCAGTATTTCAAACTCTACAAAAAGAACAACATGTATTAAACAAAAGCTGTAAATTATTTCTGTTAGGAAATCCCCAATGAAATCTGCCAAGAACATTTTGTGGTATATATAAATGCTGTATTTGTTTTTATTACATCTCTTACAATGAATTTATGTTATTAAAGCATGAAATTGCCCCACAGACCTTTTTTTAAAGTATATTTTGTGTTTTGTTTCTGCAGTTTAGTGCCAGCGACAGTGTGCTGTGTACTGACACCAGTGTCCAGTAGATATCCCCTCGCACCTTTCAGATTTAAAGTCTCTTATTTAAAATTATGCATTATTTTCAGCTCATCTGAAGTTTCTACCTGAATAGTAGTGTTTAATTTATTGGAGCAGGTTAGTGTTCCAGCTAGGCCTAAATAGCAGGAGCAGGGCGTGCCCTGCCCCTTTTTCTCAGCGGCCCTTGCCCTTTTAATCAAACAAGAGCTCGTAGAACATGAAATGCCCCCCTTGATGCATTCAGTAATTGCACAAGGAACAGAAATTATTTGGTCACTGTACACAAAAGTTCAATGTGACCTTGACCTTATGTGTCTTTGATCTGGCCTAATGACCTAGTTTTTGAACCCACATGACCCAGTTTCTAATTTGACCTAGAGAACATCAAGACAAACATTCTGATTAAGATTCATAAAGATTGGGTCATAAATGTGGGCTCTAAAGTGTTCAAAAGCTTTTCCTGTGATCTGGCCTAGTGACCTAGTTTTTGAACAAACATGACCAAAAAAGTTAAGGGGTTTTATACTATACTGTATTCATTCGATCTGGGTGTGTTATAGGCCGGCTGATTTTCAAAATGTGTGGTGTGCCCCCCAACCTCCCCCCAATCTGAAAATGCTTCCTACGGGCCTGAAACTCAAAAGCTACTTGTAAACTGATAAACAGCATGTTGTTGAATGTCTTTACTGATTGATTTCTGATTTTATTGCAATGACTGTATCTGACCATATAAGTCTAGGATAAATCCCTAATCAGGGGTGTAAAATTCCACTCGCCCGCTCGCATTGGCGAGTTAAAGTCTGGATAGGACGAGTGGATCTCGCTGTATACTCGACCGATCGGGCGAGTGGTTTTTACGTCGTAGCTTTAATGAAATTCAGAAATTACTCGAAAAAAAGTCAACAAACATTGAGACTGTGCAGTTGCAACTTTGATTGACTGGAATTTACCCGCGAATCGTACAGATATCAAAACGTCTTGCCGGTAATTTTCCATTCCGAGAGCACGTGCGACCTATCGTAATATCAAATTTACATCTCCGTCACTTTTGTTTATCGACACGTACACAAAAAACGCGCGTAGTGCATTCATTTTTTAACATTATCACTTCAGTTTTTCAGCACTGCTTGAGAAGTAATACAATATGAATTCTATTAAGATTTCAATAAAATATCGACGGAAATGTAAGCAAATTTGTATGAAAACGGTCGAATTTTCATATAATCATTTGTTAAATTTCAAACAGCGCGATCTTAATTACTGATTTCTTTCTAAGAGAAAATGAGTGATACATACTATGGGCATAAAATTCAGACTTTTGACTAGAAAGAACAAAAAACAGAATTAAAAAATCTAAAATAATGAAAAAGCGGCAGTAATTTAAATACATTGAGTAAAACGATTTTTTTGGTAAAAAGGTTTCTGTTAGTGCGGCGGAATAGGGTACGTGACCTCGTGGACGTAAATAGAAATGTGGCTTTAAAATAAAACAAAATGATGTTGTTGCGTTTTTAAAAAGTTTTAAATGAATCTTTGTACATGTATTTTTTTTATATGAAATATTCTTCTCAAACGATAATGTAAATTCCTTGAGGGCAAATAGGTCACATGGCGCGAAAACTGTAATATGACGTAATGCCATGACAATCTCGTGCCACAATACCTCTTTGATCTCCACTTCAGAGGTCATGATACCGACACACTTCTTTTAGCTCTTTGATGAAAATAGACCAATTACTTAGTTTATCAACAGAATAATTGCCGATGATCGTCAACTTTTTTATTCGCTTTCAAGACGGGTAGGTGGATGATGATTATTGTGTCCATATTTTAAGACACTTTTCAAAATAATTATTTTTAGGGAAATAAGTCTTGAGAAAATGAAAATAACTGATGTTTAATACTTTCCAGACACTTTGGGAAACAACGGTAGGGGTTACACTGTGATTATTTTGCTATCGATGTAGTTAATGTGGAGAACAACTTGATGGTGGAGATGCAAAATTAGTGAAAGAAAAATGTCTGGTGTGAAAAGAGAATTTAAGAGTAACAACAAGAGCACCGCCTTGCGGGTGCTGACGCTCATCTGATTTTTTTTGTGTAATAGAAATATTGTCCTACCCATGATTTTCCAAGTCTAAAAAGGGCCATCATTCTTGCAAAAAGCAGGATAGAGTTATGTTTCTTGATGTACAGTGTCCACTTATGATGGTGAAAAACTGTTGCAAGTTTTAAAGCAATAGTTTGATAGTTTATGAGAAAAGTTGACTTAAACATAATACTCAACCAAGAAAATGATTTTCTAAGTCCAAAAGGGGCAATAATTATTGCAAAAATCAGGATGGAGTTACGCTGCTTGCTGTACAGGGTCAGCTTATGATGGTGAACAAGTGTTGCAAGTTTCAAAGCAATAGCTTTGATAGTTTAAGAGAAAAAGTTGACCTAAACATAAAACTTAACCAAGAAATCTGATATTTTCTAAGTCCAAAAGGGGCCATAAATCTTGCAAAAAGCAGGATGGAGTTATGTTTCTTGCTGTACAGGGTCAACTTATGATGTTGAACAAGTGTTGCAAGTTTTAAAGCAATAGCTTTAATAGTTTAGGATAAAAGCTGACCTACCGTATTTCACCTAAGTCTTGGGACACCCTAAATCTTGGGACACCCTTAAAATGTGGAAAAATAATTATTTTTCTTGACCCTAAGTTTTTGGACATGTATTTTCTGAGCGTATTTTTCGTCCCTAAGTGTTGGGACTAAGGTTTGTACTGATTCAAGATGTAACCCAAATACCGTTATTATACATTGTATGGTGTTGTATCGATCAAAATATCAAACAATTATAAGAACCAAAGACTATTTTTTTTAACATTTTCGTGTCGTGTTTTTACTAGTAAAGTGTTGTATTTTTTTTTTGCTGCAGCCAGGAAGTCCATTTTCCGTTATTTGTTTATTTTTATTTACCACTGACTGGAATTTACCCGCGAATCGTACAGATATCAAAACGCCATGCCGGTAATTTTCCATTCCACGAGCACGTGCGACCTATCGTAATGTCTAACTTACAACGCCGTTACTTTTGTTCATCGACACGTATACAAAAAACGCGCGTCATGCATTCATTTTTTTATTTTATCGCTTCAGATTTTCAACAACGATTGAGAAGTAATATAGTTTGAATTCTATGACGATTTTAAAAAGGTATAGACAGAAATGTTGGCAAAATTCTATAAAAACGGTCGAATTTTCATAAAATTACTTGCAAAATTTCAAACAGCGCGATCCTAAATACTTATTTCTTTCTAAAAGTAAATAAATGATACAAACTATGGGCATAAAATTCAGACTTTTGACCAGAAAGTACAAAAAACAGAATAGAAAAATCTTAAATAATGAAAAGGCGGCAGCAATTTAAAAATATGAAGTAAAACGATTTTTGGCAAACAGATTTCTGTTACGTGAACTCGTGAACGTAAATAGAAAATGCGGTTAAAAAACAAAAACAATAATGATGTTGTTGCGTATTTTTAATAAGTTTTGAATGAATCTTTGTACATGTACATGTATTTTTTGTCACGACACCTTATAATAAGATATTCTTCTCAAACCATTTTGTAATTTCCTTGAGGGCAAATAGGTCACAGAGGTAAGATATCCGCTATTATAGTTTGACACGTTTACCTGTCAGTTTATACGGGATATTGCACATTCGCTTTAACAAATTAAAAAGAAGCTTTTTTTATTGATTGTTACAACACTAGATCTACTTCTCAGCACTTAAGAACCGAGGCGGTACGATCAAACAGTGATGTGCAACATGGCGCGAAAACATGACGTAATGCCATGAAAATCTCGGGGAAACTATACCGCTTTGATCTCCACTTCTAATGTCATGATACCGACACACTTCTTTTAGCTCTTTGAGGGGGTGTTAATTGATGATGAAAACAAGGCCAATTACTTTGTTTATCAACAGAAAAATTACCGATAATCGTTGTTTTTTTCCCGCTTTCAACACGGGTGGGTGGGGGATGTTACCCGATGACGATTATTGTGTCCATATTTTTGGGACACTTTTCAAAATAATTATTTTTCGGGAAATAAGTCTTGGGACAGTGAAAAAAATAATTATTTTATGCTGTCCCAAGACTTAGGTAAAATACGGTAAACATAAAACTTAACCAAGAAAACTGATTTTCTAAGTCCAAAAGGGGCAATAAATCTTGCAAAAAGCAAGATGGAGTTATGTTTCTTGCTGTACAGGGTCAGCTTATGATGGTGAACAAGTATTCCAAGTTTCAAAGCAATAGCTTTGACAGTTTGGGAGAAAAGTTGATCTAAACATAAAACTTAACCAAGAAATCTGATATTTTCTAAGTACAAAAGGGGCCATAAATCTTGCAAAAAGCAAGATGGAGTTATGTTTCTTGCTATACAGGGTCAGCTTATGATGGTGAACAAGTATTCCAAGTTTCAAAGCAATAGCTTTGATAGTCTAGGAGAAAAGCTGACCTAAACATAAAACTTAACCAGGCAACGCCGACGCAGACGCCGACGCCGACAACCGCTCAAGTGATGACAATAACTCATCATTTTTTTTCAAAAAATCAGATGAGCTAAAAATGAATAATCAAAAAGGAAAAGTAGTGTACGAGCTAGGTGTTATGTTTGAAATTTGCTTGTTGTACATAATACTCCTTCCATAAAACGTGACAGTATTAAAAATGTCAATTATTAGGGCGAGTGACTGTCCACTAAGGGCGAGTAGATTTTACTAGCTACTAGTCCTGCAGGGCGAGTGGTGTGAAAAAGAATTTTACACCCCTGCTAATTATCCCCGTTATCAAAATAATTTTTTTCTTAAAATATGAAAGTAACTGTTATAAATAGGGCTAAAAGAACGATTTTTACTTTGATGTAACACATTCTGATAGTGCTCCAGAATGCACCAGGAAAAAAAAATCTGGGGTAGGCCATGCTCCCAGACCCCCCTAGATTGCTTCGGTTAAAATTTGTGACTGGCTATGGCACTGAATGACTAGAGTGGTGGAACCTATGCTGGCGGTATTCCTATGCTCGCGGTATTTCGATAAATACGCTCTCTGCAGAAGCACTGATAAAAATATTTCATCATGCTATGTTCAACACCGACCAGTGGTGAAATGCCTTTACAACAAACGTAGCGATAGCCGCGCGTGCCGCTCACGTGACGTATACAGCAGCCGATATATTTTACGCAATCTGTATCCGTCGCACAAATCTTACACAAATATGTCAAAATCACGCAACTACAATTAGTTTTTAAGAAATCATGCATTAAATTCAGATATAAGATACATTTAAGAGCAAGATGTGATGAATGTGATGCCTGGCTACACTACGAGTGCCTTTCGAAACATGAAAAGATCGGTGTTGACCTTAGTATTTTGATAAAGTCCAAATGGCTCTTTCTGAGATGTAGGGAGGAGTTAATTTCCAACACACAAAAGAAGTGTAGAAAACATTAGTGAGTTAATCACTGTCGTTGTCTGAATCTTTAATACTTGAACATTCTGTTTTTAAATAACATTATCATACGTTTTCAAGCTTTGTTCTAATAGTGATTCCATTTCTGTAAGGGAAATATACACATAGAGGCACATACTAAATTTTATCCTCATTTCTTTTGTGTTTCACATAATAAATGAGTAATGTTCTAAATATTATATTCGCATATGCTTGTTTGTTCATTTTTAGCCTGCTGATTTTTTTTCCGCCTTAATTTAATCGATATAACATACCGCCAGCATAGGTTCCCTTCAGGGCGAATTTTCACCTTTTCACGTATGCCGTGTCAATAGCTCACGAGACGACTAAGTCACGTAATGACGCACATCAACAATATGTTTCCATAAAAGGAGGATAACTTTAAGTTTTTACATAGGCAAATCGAAATAATAATTTTTTCTTGCTTCTTAAAAAGATTATATATGTACAAAATACCGCGAGCATAGGTTCCACCACTCTACAGTTACACCAGCAGTGTCTCCAAAATGATAAATGAACTAAACTGGCAAACCCTAGAACAATGCCGTAAGATCAGCACAGTTACTCTGTTGCACAAGATCCAACAACACCTTGTTTTTGTTGACCACAGTCACCTTAGACCTACTAGAAACTTTAACTACTTGATACCTTATACAGACACATTATCATGCAAACTCCTTTTTTCTCAGAAGCATACATCTGTGGAACAGTCTCCCTGTGTCTTTGCAAGCTAGTCCCAGCCATCCCAGTTATTTGCTGGGCAGCTACCACCCTTCTATCAGTTCTAATTCAACTTCCTGCTTTTACTTTTTAACCCGACCTGTAACTGTAAGACAGTTCTTTTAATTTATCTTTGAGATGCACATAATCCCTGTATTCTTATTATTTTTAACAGCTATCCCCGACAAAGCGCCTGCTAGTTATAATCGATAACGATTGTTAAGCAGCATAACATAGACATAGACAAATGGACGTATCATGGTATTACTTTCACGATCAAGAAAACTGTGTACCAGTGTCCGCATAAATTTCCCAGAAAAGTGAAAAGTAATAAAAAGTAATGTATTGAACCACAGGCTTAGCTAACAATAACAGCACCCTGTATTCCATTAATACCATAGGCTTCAGTTCGTAATTCCAATTTAATACCTGTTTTCTTATTTATATGCCGGTCACTTCTCGTGTTGTTTTTCATGTGTAAAAAAATTCTGCGTAATCTGTAGTTCATCGAAGGGGTGGGGCTTTTCCATGACAAGGTGAACTATTAATAATTTCAACGCTTATTACACAATGTGTTAAAAATATTCTCAAAATTACTCTTCATTTCATTTTTCAAAGATACATTATCTCAAAACGGACGTAATACTTTTTACGATAAAGAAAAGTATTAACCACTATCATAATTAATCCACCTGCAGTTTTACAATGAACCTTCCCAATCTAATTCTCGATGACGCAATAACTCCCGCCAAATTTTATAGTCTGTGGACCAAAATAAAATTAGAATTTTAGCAATAACAATCATAAATATTAGCAACATTCGTAAGAAATAATATTGGCAAAATTAATTGATTATTTACTGCAGGTTTTTGTTGCTAAAAGAAGAGGAAAATGTAGAGGTGGAATAAACAAATGATATAGTTTAAAGACTATTTAGATAGACTGTCTCGCGGGATAATTTGAAATTTCACGGTGTAATAAAAGATCGTAATAAAACAAATTAGGTAAGTTCATTGAATGACAACGGATTTATCAATCACACCCGCCCCCACCCCCTCCCCTTCGCGATCGGTAGAGTTCCTCGTTTCCAACTGAGCTAAGCGGGTGAATTACAAAGAAAGATAAAAGGCACATTGAATTTATTAAACTCGTTGAATAAATTCGATATGAAAAGACACCCATGTAATAGCCTCTATGTATAACCCACGTATGACTCATTAATTGTGATGTGCTAATGTTGTTACTCTATATTATAGGTACACCTTTATTATGTTATTAAATATATTTTTGTTATTTATGTCGGTCAGTAACTAATGTTGTCTATAGATTTATATGTTACACCGACTTTAAATAAATTTGGATCTTAAAAAATTGTATCTTGTATCATGATGGAGTCCATTCAATACCTGTGTAAGCCAGTATCTATTGCAAAAACTGCAGAATGACGGAGAAAACTGGCGAATCTTCACAAAATTATAGTCATGAAGATGTCCGAGATGAACTAGACAAGCTTAACAGGCATCTGGAGGATATGAAGGAAACGATCCTCAATACAAGCGGTGAGCTTTTTTTTTCATTTGGTATTGTTTCAGCATAGTTTCATTACAGTCAGTAATGGAGGAGGACGAATTAAGGCTTATGGCAACATCTGTAGATGGTTCGAAATTGTATTTTAGTACTTAAAATATTGGCAAATTAATGTTGAGTTCTGCTCAACCCGGGCTAGAAAGCGTGGACGGTTGCATGCATTTCCGCTATCGCCAATGTACAGTCTCAGTCAAACCGAGTCTGCAAAATGTTTAGTTTTTTAGCCTGTTTTGCGACCTGTGGAGTTTCCACTGTTTCTATTTTTACGATTATAACTGTTAAATTATATACTGTTACACTTATTAAACGGCAATGGCGGGCCTGAAGTGAAGTGGCTAGTCGCACGATTAAATATATATTGCATGAGGGTGTGCCGAAACTAATTTTTTTATCGCGACGACGCGGGGTAAATTGACGTCAAAATGACGTCACTCATCCAGACTGGGCGGGTAAATAACCAGTTTTATCACATGTTTGACGTCGCGGGAGTGTAATAAAGCTATTAAATAAAAATGATAATACACTAATGTAATAAAGTTTTGACGTCGACGCCAGTTAAAGTATAGGAGACGTTGGTCAAATTGACTTGTTTATATAGTAAAAGAAAGTAGAATTTTTGATGTTTCGACAGGAAAAACTAACATGTGATAAAAAGAATATTACATTTGTGACTTTCCACATTGAATTTATTAAACTCGTTGAATAAAATTGATAAAATGCTCAGCAGAGCCTCGCATTTTATTATTTTATTCAACTCGTTTAATAAATCCAATATGAAAAGCACTCATGAATGTAATATCCTCTATATAATGCTTGCTTCCGGTTATAATGCATTTTGCTTGTAGGGTTACAGAATTTTGTCATATGCAGTTTTGTTACTATTTATAGCAAGGTATATAATAAAACGTTATATTTTACTGTGTTTCTGCCTGCGAAAATCTACTGTTTTATTCAATTTCAATTGTGAGAGCTTTCCTTAAAATCTACTATTAAGTTTTTTTTTGTCTTCGTGGGCCATTTGGCCTGATGCAGTTTTGAAAAATCAATATATCAAACTCATCATTTCAGATTTTTTTTTCGATTTTCTTTCTAACAGACAAATATCATAGAGACGTACTCGTGAAAGGTTAAATCTTTATTTTTAAAAAGTGAAAAGTTAAACAACAAATGCTTGTCCAATATCCTATCGTTTTCATTCGCTAAAAAGTTTAATATGAAATGAAAAACAATGCACAACTACCTTATTAAGCAATATATACCAACTTGCAGGGGCGTAGCGTGATCAATTTAGATGTTACTCAAGGGGAGAGTGTGGGAGGAGGAATCCCCTCCTCCGGCGGGGTCCGGGGAGCCTCCCCGTGGAAATTTTAGAGCAAATTTTTGGTGACTTTTCTAACCAAAACTATGCTTCTTTAGTTTAGAACAAAATATTCACAAACGGCTCGGAATGTAAAGAAAGGTCTATATAAGTTGATAAACGTTACAAATCGGGGTCGGGGAGAGGAGTGGGACTGACATTTTGGAAGGACTTGGACTAGGCAGAACGAAATTTGTTATTCACAAATTAACAACATGAGTTCTGTTTCCAAACTTATTTGTTGTATACAAAATTTGCATTCACTATACATTTTATATGGAAAGACAAATGCGTTAATTTTCATAAAAACAACATTAGAGTAATAATATCAATGACGACCCTTTCCGCGAGATTGCACGCGTAAACTGACGTCCTGCACCAAAAACATGAACAGAATGGTCACGTTTCAAAAATTATTTCAAAATTGGACGCCAAAACTTTGAAAAAGAACATTTAATTATAGCTTTAACTAATTTTTCTGGTGTCACAGATCACAGAACACGACTGTATGAATTTTCACTGGAGTTAAAATATTTCAAACAAAAACCAGGAATTGTATTTTTATCGGAAGGCGAATTATATTTGAACGTGGGCGGGCGTTTTTGACTGTTCTGTTATAGGATGGCGGAAAGATCAATATCTTGACCTTTATTTTGATTTTCTGATACTCCTAGAAAGAAAATCAGTTATTTTTGTAGCAAGCTATCGTTAAATGTAAATATAAGAATTGAATGCTATTTTTTTGTGTGTTCATATGGGTATGAACCACACTGGAAGGCCAAGAATCGCTTGATCGATTCATGAATTAGCAGGAAGTCCCAATGTGCTTTATACCCATATAAACGCACATAAAATAGCATTCAATTCTTAAATAAAGTGCTCATGTGTTCATATATGCAAATTACCTTGTAGTAAATACTCTAAAATGGCTATAAACTGATCAGACTGCTGAGGACAAACTTTGACTTATGCACAATTTCAAAACAGACAAAATGATGAAGCTACTTCAACAGATTCGTTTTTTTATTCTTAAACTAAATTTACGGTAAATTCTCTTTTAATTATTGCAGTTACAGGTAAATGTTGTAAGCATTATATTGATTTCTAGACCAAGTTATTGTTTGCCATCTGTTGCATGTTTTTGATATCACAATCGCCTTCCTTTCAAAACTTACAATTTCCATGAAATTATCACTGCATTATTGGAAACCATCAAGTAAATAATGATACAGAGACAAGTCTTGTGACAGGTGTTTAGGCAGGTGTTTAGGCTTAAATATAAAATCTATATCACGAAACATTAATAAAGGAATTGTCAAGGCGATATTAGTAATTAAATATTTGCTGGTTTTGAGTATTTATTACACAGATAGATAGTTTTTTCAAACGAAAGGCAATATGCACATATGTATATCCTAGGTTTCTAAATTATTTTCTGGTATTTATAACATGTGTAAATGTTTAGTTCTGCTCAACTTGGGGCTAGAGGGCTTGCACTTCCACTACCGTCAAACAAACCAAACCTGCAACATTTTCGTTTATGTCGTGTTGGGCGGCCTGTGGATTTCCACTTTTTTATTTTAAAGAAATCGAGGTATTACCGTATTTCAAACGTATTGAGGTGTAGGATGTATACTTATTTCATGCGTTAAATAATTTTGATTGATGTATTTTTTTCTGCAATAAATTTTGGGAGATGAGTGTAAGGTTATACGAAGAAGGCGGCTGGAATTGAAATTTGGCTTCTTTATACTACCCCCTCCCTCGCCCTCGACGGAGTGATGTAGGGTTGAGTAGGTGCTTTGCAGTATAATGACCCGGAAATATGTAGTCATAATGGTATGTTTTCCAAGTAGAAATTCATGAATTGATAGTTTATATGACTGAAATTGAGTGTTATACTATGGCAATGAGGATAACAAAGTCTAAATGTTAATTTATGAATCTATTCTTTTTGCTCTCGTTGATTCTCTTTGATTATGGGATAGATAACTTATTTTTGTTTAGGAAATAATGCTTGGGAATTGATAGTTGTTACAGACACGGTTGCTTATCCTTCCAAATTTTACTAGTGATGGACAATTGCCATTAGGAAGATCGTTCTTATGGTCAATACCAGCTATAGTATATATGCATCTGAAATCATATATATATTTAGAAGTTTCAATGTATTTAGATTTAAATATGTATTTACAATAACAAGTGCAAGTGGAGCAAGAAAAAACAACAAAATATATAAAGTTTGATCGAAATTTTGATAAAAGAGCAACAGCAATCTGCCGTCACAAAAAATATTAATCAGTGACCAAGACAACAACATACTCATATGCTATGACATTGTCCCTACCCCCATATCCACTCCTGATCAGTTTTATATTGCTTCTACGGAGTTTTTAGCCTTTTTTTAAATGTTACTCAGCCGAGTAACTGAGTATGCCACTTGTATAATTTCAGTTCGGGCTCATTTGCTTGAGGCTGACCTCGCCACGCTTTTTGATCCAAGGGTAGCGGAGCAGTTGCGTGAAGCACAGCAACACTGTGACAGATGTTCACAGGCCGTTTATGGAGAACAGCAACAACAGTGAGCACACCTTAATTGCAGAACAGAGTAAAAATGAAAAGTGAATAGAGGCATGAATTCTGTAGAAGAATTTGACACTGAATTATTGTTACATTGTTAAACATCTACAAAAGAAGTACATATTTTTGTTATTATTACATCTTACTTCTGTATGTCACAGATTGATCCTATCCGAACTGCCTTATTGTTACGTTATATGCTTTTACGCTACATGTGTTTATTAAAACCTGATTAAATCACATAGCGCCATTATATTAAATGTGTATAATAAAACGACTTTTTGTTAGATTAAATTAATAATTGTAACCGGTTCTTTGTATTTCATCATGCATGCCTGACAAAAACAAATAAACTATGCCATCATGGTTTCCTGGCGGAAGTAAAATTTGCAAACAAACAAGTTAGACGTTCAAAGGTTAGACGTTGCAGGCAGATGTTTAATTAAGATATGATTATACAAATTACATATAAAGATGACAGCTTGCCTACTATTTATCTTTTAACTCTAGTAAAGACACCACCGGTGAACTCTATTACAGACACCACCGGTATATAAATACAAATACAAATACATGGCATTTATATAGCGCAAAAATTATAAAATATTCTATTGCGCTTTACAATTACATAACACACATTTAACATATTATATACATACAAAAAAAAAAAAATGAACAGGATTCTAGAACTTAGATTTAAAGATTTGGACATGTATAAATACTATTTTACACCACTACTGATATTTTGTATTTTAACAAGACTATACTCATTGTTCATGAAACTGCCTAAATAAATGTGTTTTCAGTTTTGATCTAAAGCTGGCTTCAGACTGAATGTTTTTTCAGATAGCTAGGCAGATCGTTCCACCATTTGGGACCAACGACTGCCATAGATCTGTCTGCTAATTTTGTTCGCCGTCTAGGGATGTTAAAGTTAGTGTCACTTTGTGATATAGTGGGGGAAATTGTCCGATCGGGCAATTCGGGGACTCCCCTTACACCTTGCCCGATCGGGAAATTTTACGTCAAAAACTGCCAGATCGGGCAAGAAAATGGTCCATTTCTTATATACCTTAGAAAAAATAACCTGTCTGCATAAGGGTATTTGACCTACAGAATATCTGAATGTCCGTTTCATATCACAAAGGGTATATCTAAGATCGCACCGTTCAAAATGCTTTTTTAATTGTCTAGATTCTGAAATATTTAGCCTTAAGATATACCAGTTCAGCTGGTATATATATTCCCTTTCCTGATTGGTAAAGTCAAGTTTCCCAATCTTGAAAGTAAATTGCCAAAAGGGAAAAGAGAACAAAATGCATTAAAACTAGCTGAAATGGTAAGGTATATGGGCTTTTTAGAAGATTATCGCTTGCAATATAGGAAATCCTACCTGTTTCGCTTGTACTCTATAAATGAAATACCAATACACTGGATCTTTTTTTCCAAATCAGTGCAAGTTTTTTTTTTTCAGTCAGAGGGGATGGACTAGAGCTGGCGACCGCTAGTTTCGTAGCATGCTGAAAATTACCTGATATGACAATCAAATGCAACCTGATATAATCATTTTTTAACTCGAATATTCAAATGACAGGTAGAGCTGTTGGACTCATCCGTGTGCGGCGTCGGCGTCCCTATTTGGTTAAGCTTTTGTATGTAAATTGGTATCTCAGTAACCACTAGTGGGAATGAATTGAAACTTCAAACACTTATTCACTGTGATAAATTGACCTAATTGCACATGTTTCATAACTCTATTATGCTTTCTTTTTAAAAACAAATTATGCCCCTTTTTAACTTAGCAGTTTTTGTGCTCTCCTCCCCGAAGGGCGAGCATATTGTTGCCGCTTTGTCCGTCCGTCCGTCCGTCACACTTTTGTTTGGAGTATAACTTGAAAAGTATTAACGGCATTTGACTGAATCTTCATATAATCATACAGGCCATTGAGGCAAAGTGCAGTGTCAAAGAATCATAACTCTACATTACCTAGTTTTTGAATTATCTCCCTTTATTATACAAAATAAGGCTTTCTTGAACATTTAATACTTGAAAGGTATTAATGACATTTCATGGATACTTCACAAAATGTTAAAGGCCATTGACGGGTAGTGCAGTGTCAAAGAACCATAACTCTACATTACCTAGTTTTTTGATCATCTCCCTGTATTCAATTTTCTTATTTTATTATCTCCATTATTTTTGGTTTCTAATACGTTATTCTCCATATGGGACAAACACATGCATCGGGCAGCATCATTCGGTTTTACCGATTCCTTGTTGGTTAAGTTTTTGTATCTAAGCTGGTATCTCAGTACCCACTAATGGGAATGGATTGAAACTTCACACACTTGTTCACTGGCAAGACCTGACATGCAGTGCACAGGTTATATAACACTACTTTACATTTTTACAAAATAGCACACCTTTTTCCATTTAAACTCAATCCGGCAATAGTCGAATGGTGCTGTCCTCACATAGCTCTTGCTTCGTTTAATTGACACTGACTAAGAAAACTTTTCCTTTATCATATCAATTTTTATATATGTGTAATTCCGCAAGCAAAACCCGTTGTGTGGATCTCACAAATTTTTGAGGCGCATACATACTTTATAAGGTATACACTTGCATACAATACAACATCACATAGGATACTATATATCCACATTGCATTATGTACGGTATATACTTACATACAATACAACATAACATAAAATATCTTATATTCAATACTAAAAAGTGCCATAAAGGACAAAGCCTAGATATTTACCATAACCGATTTCCACGACATAATTATGTGGAAGCAGATGTTACATTACAGTAAATACAGTCAAACCCTGTTCCTAAGACCATATCCAAATTTATGTAAATACTTCAACGACTGATATTAAATATCGCCATTTCCTACAAAAATAGAAATTTTCCGATTTCTTAAAACCTTTATAACCGGTATTCAATACAGTGCAACCTCTGTATAGCAACACCCTTTGGGAGATACACATATTGACTGTTATGTAGAAGTTGTTGTTCTGGAGAGGTATATTTGATAGTATATTTCATCTTAGGGAAATTTTGATGATGTTATTATAGAGAGGTTTTTGCTTAAGAGAGGGCCGCTCTGGAGAGGTTGCACTGTACTAAAAATGCACGTAGAGAACAAATTTTGCATCACCTGGTCTAGATATGTGTCATAACCGATTTATACGACATAATTATGTGAAAGCAGATGTTACATTACAGTTTATACAGTTAAACCCTGTTCCTAAGACCATATCCGAAATTATGTAAAGACTTCAAAAACTGATATATTCAAGATCACTATTTCCTACAAAAGTAGAAATTTACCGATTTCATAAGACCTTTATTTTCAGAACTGGTTTTATTTATACATTTTTGAATAATACATGTATGATGTATACAAATATTTTTGGCAATATCGTTAATAATACTGGACAGCTGATTTATGAAATTTTACACATTTGACAAATAAATTGTTAAGACCTTATGAAAATTAAGCAAAATTGAATTGTGGAAATATACCGATTCGCTTTTAAAACGCAACACTTTTTGACGTTCAGGTAAAAATTATTGTTAAAACTTGATGCATTTTTGTTCTTAAATCAGAAACAACTGCTAATATTCTATAATGAACTTGCCCATCATTCTATTTGGACAGTACCATTAAGGCATACAGACACTAAATAGAAAAATGGCGCGAAAAAAATGGTAGTCGCAGTCGCATAATGGCGGATACAAATAGTCCTCAGTTTTTTTGCTCTGTAGAGCTATTTTCCTTATTTTCTTTGCAAGTTTTTGCTAAAATCACATGACAGATCTATGCTTGACATGTAGGTAGCATTTTCATAATGAAATAACAACATGACAAAATTTTTCATGGAAACTTAGATCATACACCACCAGTATAATTTGGGGTCTCATTTGTTAGCTGATTTTGCAGTTTGTGTGTTTGACTGAAATTTATGTCTTGCATCAAACATGACCCCCATTTTTCTTTTGATTTTTATTTAGCACTGACAATATTCTTCAAGAAAATGTAGGTTACAGACATTTAAAATGGGTCCTGATGTGTTTCGGCGGCCATTGGAAATAGGTCAATTTTATATAGAATAAAGAACAACAACTATTTAGTGTGCTATAACCTTAAAATTAACTGTTAAAAGGGGTGAATTCCAAAATGATACTGTTTGAATGGCGAACAGTATAGATCATGATCAGGTTGCACGGATGTGCAGGCTGATCTTGATCTGCACTGGTCGCAAAGGCAGAATAAGTCGTGCCCAGCATGATAAGGGTTAAATATGTTGCGAATATTTTTTTTATGATTAATGCATGAAAAAAGAGTAAATAACTTAAGGTTTATAACGCGATTTCTGGTCTGCAGTTACTTCGATGAGTAATATTGAAACTGAAAGTCCATTCACTATTTACTGTCAGTCCTAAAACTGTTTTGTCTTTCAAAGATTTTGACACGGGTAATGTCTATTTTTTCCCACCAGTCGGTGATTTTACGACACAAAAAGAACTTCCGAAGAAGCACGTTCAAAAGTGTTGATTTCAATACTTGTAACTTTTGTTTAACACACAAAAAAACAACATGTTGTTTTCTTGTGAAATATTTAAAATTATTCGATATTTCGGGCTCATTTTCAAAGCTGATATCGAAAGAGCCTAAGAAGAACTCTTTGTTTTACATCCTATTAGCATCAGTGGGAGCAGTTAGCAGATAACGGATAGTCGCAATTTTTCTTGGCGACGTCCAGTCCCGTAATTATAGTAGAACCCTAGTGTCCTACCGGGTGGGTGTTGCTTTAAAACTTTTCATCTTTGTTATTCGAAAAGACATTTCATAATAACATTCGCAGTTTTTAACTGTTGTAACTGCTGGCATTTGTAGTAGTTAACTACTGTTAACGCTGGCAGTAGTAACAGCTAATTAATAGCATTAATTGTTAGCATTTGAAGCAGTTAATTGCTAACTGCCAACTTCCAACTGTCGCTTATATTAGAGCTAAAACATCCCTTTTGTCGGAGGCCATCACAAGTAATGTTAATTGTCACAAATTTTCTTGCAAATGTAAGCGCGACGGCTACCTTGTTAGTCCGGACAACGCCTTATGAAGAGGAGGAAGATACGTTCTAGAAATATCCAAGATATCCGATCCTCTGAACGCCGGAAACACACCTGCAAGGTATCTTCCAGAGACACCGATCTGAACGCCGGGCATACACTTGAGAAACACTCTTAAATTGCTATTTATATTGTTTAGAATCTTGATATTATATAGTTATTTCTATTTAATAAATTAAACAGAATTATTATGCCCAAAATATTGAGTATAAAGTAGCGGTGTTTTCAATAAAAGTAATACGTCTTTCCCCTGATGGCACTATGGAGAGTGATCATTCTACTCAGAGCCCTTTTTTTCATACAGGATCAACGGGTTTCTAAATTGACCATATGTCAGTCATCTGACCTTCCAAAGTTCTTTGACCTCTGGCCACCCTCTAACAAGCATTTCGTAGAATAGCTATATTACAAGACTGGCGAGAAATCTTCCAGAGACATTCAAGACATTCAGTCTTCAAAACACCGGGTTGGAAGCATGTATCTGCGAGATATCTTTCAGAAGGACATGAATTTCCCATTTTGGCTTCCTGAGGGCACATGTCAAGGGTCATGCCGGTGTTGATGTCATAAAGGTCGGATATAAAGATAAAACACAGTATTTTAATTTTGGCCGATTTTTTATTCCAATAACTGTGGTTGCACATACATTTTTGTATTTACATTTTCTTGGTTAGTATTGTATATAAAGATCACTTTCAGTTGTATGACCTTTTTATTATTATGATATCAATTGGCGGTTATTGTTTGTCAACACAATCAAGATACCGAGTTTTCACCATATCCTAAATAAATGAAAAAAAAAACCCCAAAAAAAACCAAAAAAACAAAACAAAAAACAAGAGGGTCATGATGAATGTAATGTGAGCTACATTGACAAGTGTAAGAGATCAGGTAAGAAAGTCAATTGTAAGTAAGCGTTGAACTCTTTTCCCAGTTGTGTGAACATGTTTCAAATGTGAAACATGTCAAACTGATGCTAAAATATTAAGAAAGTAGATCAGTAGGTCACATTTATGGTCACTGAAAGTCAGTTTTAAGATCAGTGTGCAAAACTATACATGTCATCCAGATCACAGTTAGGTGACCCCTAATCACTAGGGGTCATCAGGTAATTATAATGAAACAGTCTCGGAAATATGATCTGATATTTTTTAAGTTTTTTTTCCTAAACAGATCTAACTCATATAACAAGTGATCCCCGGGGCAGGGCCTCTTTTCACCCAAGGGGCATAATTTGAACAATCTTGTTAAAGGTCTACTACACAATGCTAAATATCAAAGGCCTAGGCCTTGAACTTTCAGACAAGAAGATTTTTTTTCTATTTCTTTCCTATATATGTATATGTGAAACTTGGGACTCCCTGGGTGGTGTCTTTTTCAACTCGGGGGCATGATTTTAATAATCTTGGTAGAGAACCAGTAGGCCATGCAACATACCAAATATCAAAAACCTAGGCCTTGCAGTTTGTTTTTAAAAGTTTTTTTTTCCTATATAAAACTTGGGACCCCCGGGGCGGAGCCTCTTTTCACCCCAAAATTTTTTTATAGATGACCATTAGATGATGTCACATGCCAAAATATCAAGGCTCTACGCCTTGCGGTTTTGGACAAGAATATTTTTTAAGTTGTTCCTTTCGGTTGCAATGGCAACCACAGTTCTGTGTGGAATTCAATTCTTTGAATAATTTTGAAAGGGGGCCACCATAGAATAATTTCTGTGAAGTTTGGCGTAAATCTGCCCAGTGGTTTTCAAGAAGATCTTTTTAGAAAATGTTGACGGACGCACGACGGACGACGGACATTGAGTGGTCACAAAAGCTCACCATGAGCCTTTGGCTCAGGTGAGCTAAAAGCAAGACATAAAATATGGACTGTACTTCAATAAATAAAATATGAAATCTATCTAGCAAGAAACAATGTTAATAATTGAAATTTGACCTGCATGTCTGATCCGCACCGTTGGTATTCTCTATAAAACTACTATGGGTAGCTGCAAAACGCTAATCTTACGTTAAAGGCTATGTTTGGTTGTATTCCTAAAGGAAATAAAAACGCAGTAAATAAAATGTGAACATTACTAAAACACTTCCCACAATATTTCGATTACTAGCACTTGCATATGCATGTTCGCGAGATCGCTTGTTTGTCTTATGGTTAACGCCGTTTTTTTCAACAGTATTTCAGTTATGTAACGGCGGACAGTAAACCTTACCAGTGTTCCTCGATTCTGTACTAGTACCCCTATTTACCTGTTTTCCACAAGTAATTGCCAACTTTCCCACATGAATCAGAGGATGCAATTATGTCAGAAACAATGTCTTTGGAGAACTGGCGCGTGGATTGAACTCACGACCTAGATCTGTGCTCTACCTATTGAGCTAAGCGAGCAGGCGGGCTGCGAGAGTTTTTAAATCTCATTAGGGAGATCAATATAACACGTCTATTGCAAGAGCAACAATATTCCAGTGATCCTATCACGTTCAAAATTATTATTTCCGGTATGAGAAGACGAAATCATCCATTCTTATTTCAGAACCTCACAACGATACTAGACTTTTGCATGGTGGGAAATCATTAGTTGTCTGAGAGTGTCTTGTATTCTGGGCTTCAACAATTCTCATATAAATTGAAGCTTCGATGTCATACTTCACACCTGGCTTCACTGCTGGTTCTATTCCTTCAGACATTGCGCAACAAGTGGCTTTACCTCTTTCAGACTTTATGATGTTTCTGGGGATTCCTGTATTGCTTTTGAAAGTTTCATGCATTTCGGCTGAGCAGTTTACATTGTCTTTTGAAACAGGGTTGTATATGTTAAAATCAGAATTGCACACCATAGAAAATCGAACATTGGCACTGGAATAGAAGTTTTGTACGTTGGGGGAAAAGTGGGGAACTAAACATTGCTTATCTCGGGGTACACCATATCCGTAAATGTCAGTCGGGTGTTTTGTGTTCTCTGGAACTCCGTTCACACTTTCGAAATACCCTACTTTCTGGTTTTGTAGTGAAAAGTAATCATTATGTGATATATGAGGTGGCATGACATAAACATTTTCCGGGTTGAAGTCTTGGCGGCATGGATAATTAAGTTCGTGTAATTGAGGAGAAATGTAACCACGTCCATAATCTCCCCTGCATTCGTTATAAGGAAAGCTCCAATTGCAAGGGGAATCCGCATGAGAACTAAAATTGTCCTGATGTGTAAAGGTATTAGATGCCATTGGTATTGAATGAACACTTTGCAACTGTTCGGGAAAAGCTCTTGCAATCGACACGCAGTTGTTATTAGGGTGCAATGACGTCATTAACGCTCTCTTCTGCTCGAAATATTGCTTTCGTCTGTACTCTGCAATATGCAGTTGTCTTTCCCTTTGTAATGTTTTCTGGGCTGCGTGGTTGTTTGGAAGGACCGGCGAGTGCCTCTCACTGTCCGCATGCCAAGATGAGGGACAAGACATGTTGTGTACAGCAAAGGACGATGAGAGACCATGTCCATCAATGATGTAACCATTCGCGAGTGCATTATCTCCATGTTGATCAGAATCAAAACCGAGGTGATTATGGTACTGATACTGAATGTGGCATGGCTGGTTAGAAAGATGAGGTGCTTCGTTTAACTGATCTGCGTGCTGGGGCGGATGTGAATTGCTGGCTGAGATGTCTGAAGACTGTTGAAGAAAGTTGGCTAACCGATGACGTCTAAGCAAAGACTCTTGTTTGATAAACACATTTTCGTCGTCTCTATGAAATAAATGAAAAATAAACAAAATTTATCAGTTCGAAAACAAACGATGATCAAATATGGCGCTACATATGTTATGTTTTGCGGATAACACAATTTGAAAATATTCTTATTTAAATACTTACGTGAAATTTTGTCGCGAAATATGCGTATTTGTAACCTAGTGTTATGTAACTTATTTATTTTACCAAGTTACAATATACAAAATATTAACAATCTTGTTATACCTTACGGGGCAATGTGAAAAGACGATTGAAAATTTCTTCGAGTTTTTGCAGATGACTTTTCCTTTACAATACAACCAAATCCAGCCTCCTTGTTTCATCTCCAGACGGAAGAAAAACGACTGAACCTCCGTTACCTTGGTGACTGAAAGAAAATGATTCAGCGAAAAATATGACCTATGTATCAATAAACTTTTTCCAGGAGACATTGTCGAATTGTTGAATTGTTGAATCTATTGATTAGGAATTACTCGGAACTCATCGTTATGAGTTTGTGATGCGACAGTAAGGAAGCCATTCATGCTGCGTACAGAATTTCAGTGGCGTTCTATAATATCTTTGATATCCATTTCAATATGAAACAATAATTTTCACATTATAATCGCCCTAAAGAAATCACACTGAAACATTTTATATTTTGAATTCATCAACAACAAACGATTTAAAAGGGTATTTTCCAGTGTAATATTTCAATCAATTGATATGGGCACTGAACGGTCGAAAACTTAAATTTTTGGCTTAATTTGTTTATGGATTGTTATAAAACTTACTTAAATTTAGGATATCTTTGCTAGCATATAAGCAACATTTCCCTGAAAACAATTGTAAAATGGACTTTTACTTGGTCGAAATTTTACACGGAGAAAATATTACCTTTTTTGGACTAAAAATTGACCCCTATAGACTTAGAATAATTAAAATGTAATATCATTATATATTTCTGGATCATGCAAAAACAAGCCGAAGTTAGTGAAAGACACTTTTGCGGAAAAGGCAGATCCGTAGGCCTATGTTGCGGCTATTTATTATTCCGCTAATTGGGCAACATGCTAAAAATGAATTTTGATTAATTTTTGTCGATGATTTGCTGGAAAAAAAAACATTTTGCTCTTAATTCATTTCACTATGTACATTTTTCCAAAGGTTTAAACCTATATAAAATGATAAAGCACATTTAACGCAGAAAAAGAACAGTTTTATACTTGTAATGTGATTTTATGGCGATTTACAATTCTTAATATGACTGAACCGTTTTTTGTCTGTTTTTTGTCTTACCTGCTCTATGGACGTTGTCAAGAATACACAGGTCCTCAGGATGTACATACTGGTACAAAGACGTTCCGGAAACATCCGAAGAAGAGTATCCGAGAATAGGTCTGCAAAACAGTATATATATATATAGAGAGAGAGAGAGATTCAAAAAAGGAAATATGATTCAACCAACCATGCCGTCATAACTACAACTGGTGCAATGACTTTATTTCAGTTGTTTCGAAGGCAAAAAGAACACTTCCTATTTCGTCGGTTTTAAATCGACACCGCAACGTCGCAAACAGTGTGTTTGTATATTAGTACACCTTTGGTTTAAACAGTATTTATTTAGAAAACTGCACATATAACAATATACATGAATTTGTACATGAATGGATTAGAAAGCAAGTTTACACAAACTTATATGAATTCTTTTCCATTAAGAAATATCTACACAAGTACAAAGATGCGTTAGCAACATGGTGGTGTAACATATGCAGATGAGGTACGAAAGAGAGACGGTGGGATTTAGAAAAGATGAAATACTACGACAATATATGCCTATTATTAGGTAGCAAAAAGTGAGTTTTTTCAATAGGTAGACATTAAGAATTTTGAAAAAGAAAACAACAAGAGTGCGCGGATAAAAAAACAAACATGGGCACAGTAAATTCAGCACACGGTTACAAGGATGGTCACTGGGTAGGTCGTCTGATTAAGATTACATATCAAAGCGCTTTGTTGATAAGATGAATTTTTGTACTTTGACAAAGAGAAGGGTGTTTTCGTTAAGTGATAGGTGTTCGTTCCCGAACAAGAGGTTATTAAGGGTCCGCGGGCATGGGATATCTGAAAGGAACCGTTGGCGTAATTGTATATACTTACTGCAAGCAAGTAAATAATGGCTAACAGTTTCGACCGATCCACAGGTGCACAACGGTGACTCTACAATCGACCTTCTGTACAAGTCATGATTTAAAGAACTGCATCCCAGTCGCAGGCGAGCGTGGAGAATTTGACCAAGACGGGTACCAGAGTTGTAGTATTTGGGGGTTCGCCGTGGGGTACGGTTGAGAGAAGCCTTAAATGCTTCTATTGTCGTGCTTGTGCGGACGTCTTCAGATAATGAGTTCCATTCCTGGATTGTTCTTGGAAGAAATGAACTAGAGTATAGAGCTGTGCGAGGGCGGAGAGGTGTTATGTCATTGGTATGCCTTAGGTTGTATTGGGGCTGTTGGCTTGGTGGCAGAAGGTTACAGAGATAATCAGGACAAAGATTATTTTTCATTTTAAAAAGGAGGATGAGTCTAGATTCAAGAGTTTACCAACCGAGGTCATGGATAAGTTTTTGCAGATTACATAATTTAGTTGCCCCGGCAACGATTCTGGCTGCTTCCTTTTGAACGGACTCAACTTCCTTGCTTATATCGTTCGAGCAGTTGTCCCAGACAACGTCAGCGTACTCTAGAAGGGGACGGATAAAAGAAATATACATACGCTCTAGACATGATCGGTTCAGAAAGTATTTCAGCGAACGAAGCATGCCAATTCTTGACCACGCTTTGTCGAGCGTCGCTGAAATGTGAGCGTTCCAACGTGCATCATGAGACAGAGTAATTCCTAGATGTTTGTGTGCTTGAACTTCGGGGATCAAGGTGTTATTAAAAAGCAGGTATGGATGGTTGGGTTTCGCCGTCTTTCTAGAAAAGATCATGGATTCCGTTTTGTTAGGATTAAAGGACACAAGCCAGGATTTTGACCAGGAGAAGATAGTGTCGAGGTCTTTGTTTAATTTCGTTGCAGCAGATTCCGGAGTGTCGACAACAATATAAAGACCCGTGTCATCAGCGAAAAGCTTAATTTTACAGCCGATTTCCTGAACAATGTCGTTAATATATACAAGAAAGAGCAAGGGACCTAGTATAGAGCCTTGAGGAACGCCAGCTGAGACATGAGACCATGATGAAGAGAAATTTCTATATTGGACCCGCTGGCGCCTAGAGGAAAGATAAGAAGAAAACTATTGCAGTAATCAAACTCTCACGCCAAGACGGGATAATTTGTAAAGAAGACCGCGGTGCCAAACCCTGTCAAACGCTTTAGATATGTTACAAAACACAGCACGAACTTCTTAACCTTCATCAAGAGCACGGCATATGTCATTGTAAAAATAAGATAGTTGGTTGATTGTGGAGTCGCCTTTCACAAAGCCGGACTGGTTTGGTGTTAAGAGATTGTGCATGATTAAGTGGTTGTAAATATGTTTATGTACGCAGCGTTCCATCAGTTTCCCGATACAGCTGAGGAGTGAGATCGGTCGGTAGTTTGATGGTAAAGAGGGGTCAGACTTCTTAAAAATTGGAGTAACGTTAGCAAGTTTCCACTGTGACGGAAAGTTTGAGGAACGAAGGAGTGTATTAAAGAAGGTTGCCAGAGGCTGTGCCAAAGCAGGTGCACCTTCGCGAATATGTCTAGGACTGACCAGGTCTGGACCAGAAGCCTTGGAGGGATCCATAGAAGAGATTGCATCGGCGACACCTTTGATCAGATTTTTCAATATATATAAGATATTGAAACTATGACTCCCACAATGCAATCCCACTTAAAACATTATAAACTTTTATATATTGTATATTCAATAGATTTGCTATAATTAAGCAAATAATTATTTATTTATTTTATGGGAGAATGCATCCGCTTGGTTTCTGAACAGCTTCAAAAGAAAGTTAAAGTAATAAAACTTAGCAAGGCGCCAATGTGACATTCTGACGTAATGTACGTTAGTACGTCAGATGTGACGCGGTAGATGGTGTTATGTTGCATATTCTTATCGGAAACGCGACTTAAGATTCATTATTAACGGCTATTGGTATTTTGCGGAACGGAACGGAACAAGGTTTGGGGCACCCTATGGGGTATAACTGCAGTGTTACAAAATATGGTTTGAAAATTACGAAAATATTAGTTATGAATAAAAACTATTAAACTGAATTCCATAATAGAATTAATTTCCTCAATTAAATTATTTTACTTTGTTTGTTTGTTTTGGGTTTAACGCCGTTTTTCAACAGTATTTCAGTCATGTAACGACGGGTAGTTAACCTAACCAGTGTTCCTGGATTCTGTACCAGTACAAACCTGTTCTCCGCAAGTAACTGCCAACTTCCCCATATGAATCAGAGGTGGAGGACTAATGATATCAGACAAAATGTCGTTTATCAAATAGTCACGGAGAACATACACCCCGCTAGAGGATCGAACTCGCGACCTCGAGATCTGTAGACCAACGCTTTTACCTACGCTAAGCGGGCGAGCTGAATTATTTTAGTAGTCTTATTGAAAAAAAAAATGAATTTGTCTGGTTCCGTTCCGTTAAATACCAGTACCTATATGGGTATTGGTACTTTGCGGAACGGAACGGAACCACTTAAAACAGATTTCACATTCATCTGCAATCCCTGGAATGACCGGCTGCACTAGCGGATCCAGGTGGGGTGCAGGTATACTGCGCAGGTTACCAAATCATGGTCACTGCTACGACCTTTACCTTTGACCTACTGATGATTCATGTATCGGCCACGCCCAGTCTGCCTATGAATTTTGAGGTTAGAAAATCGATACAGGTCGTCTTCCAATCCCGACCAACTTGCATAGGAAGTCTGAGAGCGGACGGGCGGACATATTACTTTAAGCGTTACCTTATGCCGCCCTCGGGGGCATACAATTGTTAAAGATATTATTAAATATCATTTTTCGTGATATCACCATTTTTGTCAGATCTATCTTATTTCTTTAAAATCTAACTTTTATGAAACAGGCATCATTTATTAACCACTTTTTGCATAATGTTCGTCGATTGGTTCGTAACCAGTACAAAAATACAGTTTGTAGATTTAAGTGTATAATTAGAATAGCAATTAGAAACTTACGTCTCCTCAATTTCCTTAAATTTCAAATCCAGATCATGTTTGCTCCAGAAAACGTCTTTCTTTTCATCATCTATGACGTCATTTCCTGTCTTCAGAAATGGCTGACAATAAAGCAGGACTACACTTTTTGACGTTTGTGTCGTTTTTGTCATGTCTGTCAAGTGGTGAATCTTTCCACTACAGTGAAGTTTCTGCAATGATATCCTACGTATAGATCTACTGAAACTGGCAAATTATATAAAACGAACAGCATTTTTTTCACTGACACGCCATGATTTTTTATAGCTTAACTGCAGGTACAGCAACTAAATACTAAGAGCTCTCATGGTATTATGTGCAAAAAACACGACACGCCACTCAATTCCCAGAAACAAATGGTTGTTACTTTAAATGTCATATATATAAACACATGACTTCGGATGTCAGTAAGGGTACGTATTTTGCGTTGTGAACTGTTGTTCATGCAGTCTCCCTAATAGGCTGACAATTTTTAGCAAAAAGTACTAAAATATGGACGAAAAATTTCTCATTGCTCTCTAAGAGAGTGTCTGTTTTTGCAGTGTCTATGATATGATTGAGCGGTAACTGTGATTTGTATCATGGTTTACATGCAGTGTCATTATAACTGTTAACTTCTATCTGTAATATTCTTCAACTGAGGAAGAGGCGTGGCTGTAAGCCGTACTCTAACTAAGATAGAGAACAAGTCTTAGGTCCCGCCTACATATAGAATACTGTAGGGAAATGTTGAACTTTCTGAAACCGTTCTCTATTTCAGTTAGAGTACGCTTGTCACGTGATAGTACCAACGCCTAAAATGGAATGTTAACTTGTCAATCAAAATTAGTATCCGAATGCGTTGTTCATATTGGCGGACCATGATACAAAACAGAAAGCGTAGGGGCCACTGGAATAATGAGGTTATTTTTCTCGAAATAACCTAATCATTCTCATGAACCCTTACGCTTTCTATTACTTGAAATTCACAAACGGTTAGAATATATCGAAGGCTATGTATGGAATGCCAGAACGCCATGCTTATTGCCAAATGCTCTAAATACTTGATGGAATTTAAAATGTGCAAGTAATTTGAGTCCGACACTAAAAGCATATCTTATTTTACCGTGTATACTCCACTGCTACCATATCGTTATAAAAATAAACGACAACTCACTATGTAACCGGTTGTGTTTCCATGGTAACACCTAATTCTACAGAAGAAATTGTCAAAGTTGTTGCTGGAGTATTCATCAGTACCTTTCTGCATAATTCCTTCGTTCGTACGTCTTGCATGATGACTCTAAAATTAAAAGCAACTAATATGAAAATGCATGTACACGTCAGAACTTTTCTTTGCTTTACTTTTTGTTTCCTTATAATACAATCTATAAATAAAAACTCGAGAAAAGGAACTTCGCTAGGCCAAACTGCACCCTCTTCCTAGATGACTGCGTCAGAAGCTTATAGTGAAATCTTATTATAAAATGTTGTAAAACTTTTGGGTATAAAGGGTTATCCCTACATGTAAGACTAGTAAAATTTGCTGATGGCTAAGCTATTTTATTACCGTTAGAGACCTGTATCTTTTTTGTAGTCATAAGAATTATGATTTGTTTTGTTTCGTTCGCTCACATATTAAAAACTTCCTATCCAAGAATTGTAGGTTTACATACATTTTAAACATATTAAAAAGATACAAACCTTTGACTAATTTAGTGAATACGATTTGATCGAAGTTATTAACCGCTATCTTAAGTTCACTTTGATACATGTAAATATAGGGCCTACCACTTTTTGAACCCCCTGTGTTACGTTAGGGCCAGCGCGTGCTCCCTACATAAACGCGAAGCGCAAAGGTACGAGGGCGAAGGGCGAATCGCAAAATTTTTACTATTGTAGCTTAGCGCTTCGCCATCCTACCTTCGCACCTTACACTTTGACGTACCGTTTAGGTCTTAAGTCTAAAATCGCCCCTGCGTTTCGCGTTCAACTAAGCTACAATGACGAAACGCGAATATTTTTTCCACCGTTGCTTTGCCTTCCGCCATCACACCTTTGCACTTTGTCTCGCAATTCGAGAAGTGCGCAGGTACGATAGTTAAGCTAGAAGGTACGGTGGAGACACGGCGAAGCTCCAATAGAAAGCCTTATATCTGCGTCACGTGCACAACAAAGCCGAAATTCTAGTAAAACCATATAACGGATTTGGTGGTTCAAACAGTAGAAATAAATATGTCCGTTACATTTTCAAAGTGATATTTTCTGGAAATTCATCTGTATAAATTCTATTACCTCCAGAGCGTCTTTCAAATCCTGAAAATCTTCTGGATGAATAATGCTGTACAGGCAGCGATGTATTAAATCCACCTGCAAAAAAAAAAAACGATTTAAAGTTTAATAAGAAATTAATGTATGGTTATAAAATATCACTTTTTCGTAATGTAATTTCGTACACGTAAGAAATGGCAACACGTATTAAGTGGACGTTTTAGTGCAACACGTGTTAAATGGACTTTTTAGTAGCTTCAAGCATTTTCTGATGGTAAAGTCAAGCTACAGGACCAAGTCATAATCGTATAATGATAAAATGTATATAATTCATTTTTTATTCATTCCGTAAACATACATGTGAAGTTAGCAGCCTAGCAGCCTAGCGGATCATTGTAAATCATATCTGACGCGTTTTGAGGAAAACGATGTTAAGAATTTGGTAGGCTATGGCGTTTGCCAACTTTCAATCTCATTTATCAAGAAAAATATGTTTCCGTAATATATATATATATATATATATATATGGCTTGCAATTAAATAGAAAAAAATACATAGATACAATAGTAAATCAATCAACGCCAATCAGTTTAGCGTTTTTTATTTAAAAAAAAAAAATATTTGCTCAAAGTTACTGGTGGAAGGCTGCCTTGCGGCTAAAACTTCTTAATTTAGCCTCGAGGTCGCAAAATGATAACTACAAAAAACTGAGGATGTCATAGCTCATTTTAAGAACAAGTACACTTCGTTTAAAAATTCGTTCAAAATCGAGAAAACGAAATACTTAATCATTGTTTTGAGTGTTTATAGTTTGACAAAAGAATTTGGAAACATTAAATATGACAAATTATAGTTCGTAAGTTTTCTTAAGAGGTGAAAACATGAAAGATAAATCGCAGTTTTGCCATCTGAAGTGGAATGGAAATATTTTGGATTAAGTCGGAATCCTTTATTTATGCCTGAAAAAGCTTGTTGAAACGTGAGAAGATCAAATGGACATGGAATAGCTCTTCACCGCGGTGACAAATAGCAACACACAGCGTGATTCCCGACCTCCATGTTTGTTTCTCAGATGATAAAACAGTAGCATGGTTGTTTGCAATATATAAAAGTGATATAGCGAAAAGCGATAGTGGCAAAAAATATGTTTTTCTTCCGTCGTAAAGTGTTTAAGCACTCATTCCATATATGAATCATTTCATATATGAATGCTCGTAATTTAGAAGTAAGAGAAATAAAATCATTTCCTAATTATTAATTTTCGAAGTTGAAGGCACTTTCAAGCTGTCTTTAAACGCTCTCGGAACTCTTTTGAGTGAAACAACTTACCTGTCCTATACATGTGCAAAATCAAACTCCTTATTATTATTTTTTTTTTGGGGGGGGGGGGGGGGGGGGGGGGGGGAATGACCTAAGTCGTACATGTCAATTATAGATATATTTATCACGTGATCATATGATAAACTGTTAAATAAATTATTTACAGTCAGGATAAGGCGTTAAATAAATGAATGAAATCAGTGAATGAAACAGATTTAAAGTTTGCTGTGTTATTTACCGATTAAAGAAACGCAGTGATAATATACATCGGTTTCTTTCTTGTCTGTACATTTCTTTAAATCTGGACTTCCCAGTAAGTTCCCACTGACAAAAAAACCCCTGTCATTCGAAAATCCCGATATTTTTCATTGGGTCCGGAAGGTGTCAGTTTGGAGGGTTCCATTACAGAATATACCTCCAAATGGCCACCAGTATAATTATATAGGTAAATTTCACCCACAATGGATATGATACTAACCCTATGGAGCTGTGTCTTATGAAAAGAAAAGATGGCGACACGTGTATCATAATAGAAGTATGTTTAAGAAACTTTAGGAAAGTCAAAGGCAACAGAACGGTGCATTCGAACCTACCCCGAGCTCTTTACTAACACTTACATATATTTCGAACAGAAAAAGAATTACCTGACTGAAACCCGTATACTTTGATATATTTTCTGTTACAAACATGATTGTTCCATCTGCAGATGCCAGTACCACGAAACCTTCGATCATCTAAAAGATAATTTTTAAAATCATGTAAATAGTTTGTTACCTCACATCAAGTGAACCGTATACTTGGTAGAACAATATAAATAATGCGCAGAATTGTACAGAACAGAAATAGGAGACTTCTGAGAGTGGTAGATGTGTTTGGATGTGTAAAATTTAGTTTATGCAATAACACACAATTCTAGCTCGACATTCGATTTCCCTATATAACTGGCGGATGTCGAGCTGAATGTCTAGCTGGCTAAACATTCCAGCTCGACATTCGATTTTCCAATATAAAAACGAATGTCTAGCTGAATGTCTAGCTGGCTAAACATTCTAGCTCGACATTCGATTTCCCTATATAAAAACGAATGTCTAGCTGAATGTTTAGCTGCTTAAACATTCCAGCTCGACGTTCGTTTTCCCTATATAACTGGCGAATATCGAGCTGAATGTCTAGCTGGACAAAAAAAACATTCCATCTCGACATTCGATTTCCCAATATAAAAACGAATGTCTAGCTGAATGTCTAGCTGGCCAAACATTCTAGCTCGACATTCGATTTCTCTATATAACTGGCGAATGTCTAGCTGAATGTCTAGCTGGCTAAACATTCCAGCTCGACCTTGGTTTTCACTATATAAAAACGAATGTCGAGCTGAAAGTTTAACTGGCTGAAAATTCCAGCTCGATATTGTTTTTTCCTAGATATAAACGACAAATGTCGATTGTCGATTGTCTAGCCAACTCCCTATACATCCACATGTGCCTAAGATTTCAGGGCAGCACTACTTTTAATTTATTTGTTTGTAATAATTATGTGTCGTACATATTTTTTCAAGGTAGTTCCTCAAAGCAATCCAAAGTTGAGGTAAAACCGATTGTAGACGAGTTTGTTTGGGAGGTATGATTTGTATAGCTAGAGCGGAGGACGTAGTGATCCGGTGGACTGACTACGATACCACAAATCATGAGTTCGAGCCTCCGCTTCTAAAACTAAAATTTCTAACATTTGGATAAGAGCCCCGTGTTCACACAAGCCAGGGAAGCGTCTGCAATTCGAGCCTCTTTTGTATCTTGCACTACAACCAACTAGAATTGCTACCTGTCTTGTGGAGGAGCCGCCGGTCAAGTGGGTTACTGGTGGTGGCTACAAATTTATATGCTAAAATGCACAGTCACGTTTACACACACTCGCACACGTAACGCACACAAAACGAAAATAACAATGGAAACAAACGTGCAAAAATAAATAAACAGATATGTAAGTAAAATAATAACAAGAGGGCCAAGATGGCCCTAGGTCGCTCACCTAAGAAACACACCATAACAGTGTAAAACATGTCTGACCTAGTGATTTCATGGAAACAAATATTCTGACCAATTTTCATTAAGATTGGACCAAAAAATTGGTCTCTTGTGATAAAACAAGCATTTTCTTAGATATGACCTAGTTTTTGACCCTAGATGACCCATGTTCAAACTCGACCTAGATTTTATCAAGGCAATCATTCTGACCAAAATTCATGAAGATCAATTGAAAAATACAGCCTCTATCACATACACAAGTTTTTTCTTTGATTTGACCAAGTGACCTAGTTTTTGACCTCAGATGACCCATATTCAAATTCGACCTAGATTTAAATTAAGGCAATCATCCTGACCAAATTTCATAAAAATCAATTGAAAAAAACAGTCTCTATCGCATACACAAGATTTTTTTTTAATTTGACCTAGTGACCTAGTTTTTGACCTCAGATAACCCATATTCAAACTCGACCTAGATTTCATCAAGGTAATCACTCTGACCAAATTTCATGAAGATCAATTGAAAACTACATCCTCTATTGCATACACAATGTTTTTCTTCGATTTGACCTAGTGACCTAGTTTTTGACCCCAGATGACCCATTTTCGAACTCGGCCTAGATTTTATCAAGGTTATCATTCTGGCTAAATTTCATGAAGATCAGTTGAAAAATACAGCCTCTATCGCAAACACAAGATTTTTCCTTGATTTGACCTAGTGACCTAGTTTTTGACCCGAGATGACCCATTTTCGAACTCGGCCTAGATTTCATCAAGGCAATCATTCTGACCAATATTCATGAAGATCAATTGAAAAATACAGCCTCTATCGCATACACAAGGTTTTTCTTTGATTTGACCTAGTGACCTAGTTTTTGACCCGAGATGACCCATTTTCGAACTCGGCCTAGATTTTATCAAGGTTATCATTCTGACCAATATTCATGAAGAATAATTGAGAAATACAGCCTCTATCGCATACACAAGGTTTTTCTTTGATTTGACCTAGTGACCTAGTTTTTAACCCGAGATGACCCATTTTCGAACTCGGCCTAGATTTCATCAAGGCAATCATTCTGACCAATATTCATGAAGATCAATTGAAAAATACAGCCTCTATCGCATACACAAGGTTTTTCTTTGATTTGACCTAGTGACCTAGTTTTTGACCCGAGATGACCCATTTTCGAACTCGGCCTAGATTTCATCAAGGTTATCATTCTGACCAATATTCATGAAGATTAATTGAAAAATACAGCCTCTATCGCATACACAAGGTTTTTCTTTGATTTGACCTAGTGACCTAGTTTTTGACCCGAGATGGCCCATTTTCGAACTCGGCCTAGATTTCATCAAGGTTATCATTCTGACCAATATTCATGAAGATTAATTGAAAAATACAGCCTCTATCGCATACACAAGCTAAATGTTGACAGACAGACGACAGACGACAGACGACAGACAGACGACAGACAGACGACGGACGCCGGACATCGAGCGATCAGAAAAACTCACCTGAGCATTGCTCAGGTGAGCTAACAAAAAAAAAAAAAGAAAACAAGAGGGCCATGATGGCCCTATATCGCTCACCTGTTATCATTGCACTTGAGGACAAGAAGGTCCTCAGAAAAAATATCTAAATCCAAAAGACAAGAACAAGAAAGGGAAGAAATTTAACCAAAAAGAACAAAAAATCTTACAAGGTATAGATATGTCAAAATACACCTAAAAATTGGAGGTACCATCCATGTTGTACCACATAAAAGTAGTCTCGGTTTTTCCCTACGGCCAATAATAAAAAAGTTACTAAAAATAAGCTATTTATAGTATCGTAAAAGGGAAGTAATTAAAAAAAAATATTGTAAGTGAACAAAAGAAGGATCTGCCAAATAAATCTGTTGACATAAATGAAATTTCAGATCAGTATCTTCGTTAGTTACGGAGATGCACCCATTTTAATTTGAAATAAAGGGAGGTAATTTGACATAAAATCAGTCCATAGTTATCTACCCTGATTGTCTCAGTCAAACTAATAACAATAATGAAATTTCAAATAAGTCCTATAAGAACTTACTGATATAAATCCATTTTGATTACAATCAGGGGAGGTAATCAGATATAAAATAACTCTGGAACCTAGCTACGATTGGATCTGATTTGTCATGGAATCCAAGATTTATTGTTGTTGAAGATATTTTGGAAGTTTGTATCAAATAAAACCATAAATGAAGTCTGTATATGGCTGCAAAAGCAAAAATAGCCAATTTTGGACCTTTAAGGGGCCATAACTCTGGAACCCATGACGGAATCTGGCCACTTCAAAAAAGGAAGCAAGATCTTGTGGTGATACAAGTTGTGTGCAAGTTTGGTTAAAATCAAATCATAAATAAAGCTGCTATTGTGCAGACAAGGTCAAAATAGCTAATTTTGGCCCTTTCAGGGGCCATAATTCTGGAACTCATCATGGGATCTGGCCAGTTCAAGAAAGGAACCAAGATCTTATGGTGATACAAGTTGTGTGCAAGTTTGGTTAAAATCAAATCATAAATGAAGCTGCTATTGTGCAGACAAGGTCAAAATAGCTAATTTTGGCCCTTTCAGGGGCCATAACTCTGGAACTCATTATGGAATCTGGCCAGTTCAAGAAAGGAACCAAGATCTTATGGTGATACAAGTTGTGTGCCAGTTTAGTAAAAATCAAATCATAAATAAACCTGCTATTGTGCAGACAAGGTGAAAATAGCTAATTTTGGCCCTTTCAGGGGCCATAACTCTGTAACCCATAACGGGATCCGGCCAGTTCAAGAAAGGAACCGTGATCTTATGGTGATACAAGTTGTGTGCAAGTTTGGTTAAAATAAAATCATAAATGAAACCACTATCGTGCAGACAAGAAATTGTTGACGCACGGACGGACGGACGGACTGACGACGGACGACGGACGAAGGGTGATCGCAAAAACTCACCTTGTCACTAAGTGACAGGTGAGCTAAAAAACGGGGTAAAATGAGTGGAGAGAGTATTTTGTGCAGAAGAATTCATTTTCAAACACAGATACAGCTTACATTTTTCGTACGGCTTCATTTGCAGAACATTATATCACGATGGAATGGTATTTGTGTATTTATGCTTAAATGTACTCTAATATATTCAGAATTTGTCGATGATTTTTTAAGGAAGCATTTAAATCTAAAGTTGTGGCTAATTGGTGACAATAAATGCCTATATGTTAAGAAATTCAAATAGGATATTGTATGTCCGGCTGCTGAGTACATGTGGTGTATTGCATGAAATATTGGAAGGATTGTGTTTAGCAGTGTTTACATGTAGACGGTGTCGATGTAAACATTTCCGGGATGGTGTACGCCTTCATAATTCACACGCTATTTCCTGGCCCATGTAAAGTCCTTTTTAATCAGATTTACGGATCTGATGATATATCAGGAAATGATGGTGACCAACCGGTAGAGGAAGTTAAAAAAAAACGACAGCAAAGAAAGAAACAAATACAATTTGTTGCATCTCAGGTATGGACGGTGTTTATATAAATTTTTACTCGTTTCATTTGTCTTTTTTTTTTTTTAAATATGGAATAGAATTTCAGGATTGGGCTAGATTTTAGAATATGTCCACCACTTGTAGGGATTCTTTGCATAGGCTAAAAGATGTCTGTAGCAGCTGATATTCACAAGGGGTTGAGAAACTGGAGCCTACCCAACTATTATCATTCGTTTGTTAAGTTTAGGCACAAGAACCTGAAATTCTATCCATAAGCCAACACAAGTCTATATGAAAAAAGACGCCCCTCTCTATAAAAAGTATGAAAAAAGACCCACCCACCCTCTATATAAAAAGTGTTGTTTTTTTTTTACTTTTTATATAGAGTGAGGTCTTTTTTATACAGATGGATAGAATTTCTGGTTGCTATGGTTTAATTTATGCTGGGTTAGATGTTGTAAGGACGGATACATAAAGTGGAAATACTGTAAAATTACCTCTTCTTGATTATTTGCGAACCGTCAGAGTTCTGTTTCAGAATCTTTGTTTTGTACATTTATAGAGTAAAGAGACTAGTATTTCACCCCTTTATACTTTTCTGGATAAACTTGCAATTGTTGAGTAATTTATGACCTATGAATGAGATTGTTGATTAACAAATAAGCAAGACCTTCGAGTGATTTATCGTCTAGTTTACAACGGTTCAGAGTTCAGATGCATAGGAATTGAACCACGAGGGCGTTAGCCCGAGTGGTTGAATACTGAAGCATCTGGACGATTGTTTTCATTCTGACATGGTCATTGACATGTTTTAATATTTATTATGCTGGACTTCATTTACCCGAGGAGTAATGTATCAGACGTCATGCGACAATTTGACGTCATAATTGATGTCATAATGCTCTCTTACCGGTCCGCGCGTTAACCGTTGTTTATCGCAGATTCTAACACGATCCGCAGCAATTGCTATATAAACATATAGCGAAATCGCCTATACATGAATCTACGATAAAATATGGTTGGCTGTTACATTTCACACCCCTATGATTGTAACATAAGAGATTCTACTTCAGTTCCATTACATACGAATTATTTCAGGGCCAAACGGTTGAAAACAGCATTTCAAAAACATAAATATAATAAAAAGTCATAATGACTTATATGTAGGTCCATAAAACACGTTCTTATCTCTACGAGCGAATTCAATTAGCTTAATTATGATTCAGCGGTGACGTCATAAATGTATGACATAAAAGTATGACGTCATAATGATGTGACGTCATATAAAAGTTAAGCTTGTCACTCGTAACACAGGGTTAACTCGCCTAACTTGATGATTATGTTCATAATTAGCTTGCGAGATGTTAGATTACTAATTTATGAATACTTCTCAAAATTCTGATAAAAAAGAAACAAATATCTATACGTTCCATTGGCTATGCAACACTCTCTAACCGTAGGGGGGAAATTGTAACAGCATATGACCCGAATGACGTATTACGCTGAAAATGTAGTACTGTAAAATGCGAATTATTTGCGTTGTTAGAATCGAAATAATAAATATGTTCCAATAATTTTATCAATTAATAAAACATGGGCAGTCGTTTGGATGCGAATAATTAAATCACTCGTGCTACGCACTCGTGATTTAATTATTACGCATCCAAACTCCTGCCCATATTTTATTAACTGATAAAATATAGGAACAGATTTATTATTTCTTAAATATATAGAGCTTGATTTCCTTCTTTGTTGAGAAATCTAACTGGAAATCAAATCGATCCATGTTAGAATTCTGATACTACTTAGTAATAGTTTAGTACTACGTTTAGAACATAACTGTCTAAAAATAATTCAGTCACAATTGTACCTAGATCTACGATATTTGACAGAATGCCTCGCACCCACAGACCTATATTGACCTCAGTGATCTTATCTAGAAGTTACTAACTTACTTGCACAAACGATTACACACCCATACAGTTTGTCGGACACTATAAATGCTAAGGTTTCCTGTACTAGAATAATACCAAGTTACAGGTCCACGAAAGTTGTGCGCCGCATTGCTGCGGAAATAAGGCCAGGCGAGAAAAAAAACGTGCAGTTTGCACGATAAGTTTGAAATTTATTTAAAACGATAGTTTCACCGCCAAATTTAATTGACCTAATATCAAATGGGTGCTTTCTAAACTCTAAACTTTCTAAACGGCTTTATATTTGTATTAGAGACTCTTTGGATAGTTTAGCTAAGAACTTTGATCATTCTGCTTACAGGTTCACTCAGAAAATTTGTTTAGACGTTCGGTGACGGGCAGGACTCTCGAGGAAGACATACAAGCAATCAGCCAGGAAGATCAACTACCGGAATTTGAACTTGGATTTTTCAGATTAAAGAAAAGTCAACTGTTCGTAGACGACAAAGTTGTCGTCTGGTTTGGTGCTGGAAATACCGGGTTCACATTAATATTACATAAGGAAGAGAACAGAGTCTTGGCAGAAAATGTTTTAAAACTATTAATAAAGTATTTTCAAGAATATTTAAGAGTTTTAAATCAACCGGCGGAAGCGGCATTAAAAGCGGACAGGGTGTGCTTGATTCTTCATAAATTTCTTCCAGATGGCTCACTTATTTTCATGAATCACAGAGTTGTACGAGCAATTGAAAGAGAACTCGAAATTGTGGTGAAAAGCTGATCTCTGAGTGCAAGAAGTAAAAATCGACATCTTTAAAGGATGACAGTGTGCACCGATCAGTCTTACTGTCAGAGATAAGTCTTTTATTGACACAAAAGATAAGCCGCATTTAATTTAAAAGTTTTGGTATTCTATGTGTGACCATGATCTAGAATTAATGCTCGTTTGGTGAGAAAACTTTAAATTGTCCAAATAAAAAGAAAAAACTGTCGAGAGTTTTCCACTAATGGAATGAGTATTTGGTAATAGATTTTTCATTTCGGTATGAATTACATTTGGTGTATTTAATGTGTGTAACGCTAAGAGATCCCCATGTTTGCTTCAAACAGAAACAAATGTTTTTCCATGTTACAGTCATTCATTTATTTGCAGTTAGTTTTTTTTGATGATATAATGTTTCCAATGTTTCGAATTTGTGGACATAATCTTTCACTATTACAACAGCGAACATTTCGGCTAAAGGCATGTCCGAATACATGGTCTCCGCCTGGAAACTTTATAAATGAAGGTACAATACGAGCTTTGTGACCTTGAAAAATGCTCCATCTTCGAGGGCACACGAGCGACGCGACCTTGGAAATGCTTCGCCTTCAAGGGCAATGCGATTCATCAGGAATTGAAAAACGAACGTACGAGGATTTATTGAATGAAATGCACTATGCATATCGGTTTGATATTTAACTGCATTGTCAATGATATACAGTGACTAGACATTTTATCATTTCACGCATGCGGCATGGTTGTCATATATTGACACTAGTTGTTTAAATACTTCAAACTCATATCCGTACCACCGTAATTATCTGTATTTAAATAACTTGTCATCATTATTTATTTGTTTAATCACCGTTAATGGGATTGTGCTATAAACTTTTAAGCGCCTTTTAAGATTTATCAATGTTTTCATTTTTCAATGAGTTTGATTTATGTAAAATATGCCGTTGATATTTGCGTGAGTTACTCTTTGTACTGCACTTGTAAGATTTAGAATTTGTACTGAACATTAGCTGGATTTTGATTGTTGTTTTGTTCAAAATGTTGATACTTTGCGACATAATGTTATTAATAAAAATAAAAAAGATATATATTTTAAGTCAACTGGTTTCTTACTGATATTTTAAATGTAATATTTGATACGACCTGATTTTTTCCGTCCATGTTTTCTGTGTTTTATATATGAGGGATGGAAGGTGTGGTCCAGACGTTGGTGTTTGAGGGATAGAGAGTATGATCCAGACATTGGTGTCGGAGGGATAGAGATTATGGTCCAGACGTTGGTGTTTCAGAGATGGAGGGAAATGCCCAGACGTTACGTTAGTGACTTTTATCAGTAAGAAATCAAAGAGCATAGCATTTTATGACGAAAAATCCCAAATGTCTGCGACGGGATTGGAACCCGGGTCGCTCGGTTTATAGTATCCAATGCTCTAACCACTTAGCCAAAGAGTCGACTCCCTGACGCAGTTGTCATAGATTGGCTTTAAACGTAAGGCTATGTGTAAGCGACCGTAACATGGCTCAGACGTTGGTGTTTGAGGGATGGAGAGTAAGGCCCAGACGTTAGTGTTTCAGGGATTGAGAGTAATGCCCATACGTTGGTGTTTGAGGGATGGAGAGTAAGACCCAGACGTTGGTGTTTCAGGGATTGAGAGTAAGGCCCAGACGTTGGTGTTTGAGGGATGGAGAGTAATGTCCAGACGTTGGTGTTTGAGGGATGGAGAGTAAGGCCCAGACGTCGGTGTTTGAGGGATGGAGAGTAAGGGCCAGACGTTAGTGTTTGAGGGATGGAGAGTAAGGTCCAGACGTTGGTGTTTGAGGGATGGAGAGTAAGGTCCAGACGTTGGTGTTTGAGGGATGGAGAGTAAGGTACAGACGTTGGTGTTTGAGGGATGGAGAGTAAGGTCCAGACGTTGGTGTTTGAGGGATGGAGAGTAAGGCCCAGACGTTGGTGTTTGAGGGATGGAGAGTAAGGTCCAGACGTTGGTGTTTGAGGGATGGAGAGTATGGCTCAGACGTTGGTGTTTGAGGGATGGTGTTTGAGGGATGGAGAGTAAGGGCCAGACGTTAGTGTTTGAGGGATGGAGAGTAAGGCCCAGACGTTGGTGTTTGAGGGATGGAGAGTAAGGTCCAGACGTTGGTGTTTGAGGGATGGAGAGTAAGGTCCAAACGTTGGTGTTTGAGGGATGGAGAGTATGGCTCAGACGTTGGTGTTTGAGGGATGGAAAGTAAGCCCAGACGTTGGTGTTTGAGGGATGGAGAGTAAGGTCCAAACGTTGGTGTTTGAGGGATGGAGAGTATGGCTCAGACGTTGGTGTTTGAGGGATGGAAAGTAAGCCCAGACGTTGGTGTTTGAGGGATGGAGAGTATGGCTCAGACGTTGGTGTTTGAGGGATGGAGAGTAAGGCCCAGACGTTGGTGTTTGAGGGATGGAGTGTATGGCTCAGACTTTTTTTCTTTTTGTGGGGTGGTAGGGGTTAATGTCGCACCGACACAAGTACACTGTATAGGTCATAAGGCGATTTTTCAGCTTTGATGGTGGAAGAAGACCCAAGGTGCCCCTTCGAGAATTATTTCATCACAAGCGGGAACCTGGGTAGAACCTCCAACCTTCCGTAAGCCAGCTGGATGGCTTCCTCAAATGAAAAATTGAGCGCCCCGAGTGAGGCTCGAACCCACATCAGCGAGGGGCAAGTGGTTCTAAGTCAGCGACCTTAAACACTCGGCCACGGAGGCCCCCAAACGTTTTTGTATGGATGGAGGGTATGGCTTAGACGTTGGTGTTTGAGAAATGTAGGGTATGACCCTGACGTTGGTGTCGAGGAACAGAAAGTATGATCCAGACGTTGGTGTCTGAGAGATGGAGACTGTGGCCCAGACATTGGTGATTCTGGGATGGAGGGTATGACCCTGATGTTGGTGTCTGAGGGATAGAGAGTATGGTCCAGATATTGGTGTTTGAGGGATGGGAGGACAGGACCAAAAAACATGAGCATCAAGATAATTTACAAGACTATACTCGACGTAAATATAATCTGCATGATCTTACAAAAAAGAAACTGCCCATCTGTATTTCCGGCATGTCTTAGAGTACGTGAGTCGCTTACGTATTTTTTTATAATGCGTATACATGCTATTAATGAATTATTTATATTCTGTAAAATTTAACACTTTTATCTGTTCTTTAATACTTCACGAATATATGCATTATTACACTCTGTTCTAAAGAACTGGTGAAAAATGATGTAATATTTTCTTTTTTTTTTTGAAAATTTGCAAATTTGACTCCATTTGCTTTAAGAGTCTTACATAACTTTCAGGATATCTTAGATTACCTTAGTAAACATGTTGACATGTTGAAAATATGTTGGCCACAACCTTACACAGGGATTTTCCTATGAAAACGACATTATGATCATGGAGTTAAAATAACTATAGAAAAATAACATGGTATGGAATTGTTAGAGCCCAACTGTGTTTAAAAGAAAAAATAGTAAAATTTCAAGATAACCTGTTTACAAAATATGAGCACTCGAGATCGTTTAAAGTTTTTCAGTAAAATGATTATTCTTTACTGACCACAATTATACTCGTGGCAAGCGCGAGCAAGACTAAAGTTATAGGTGTATTTTTTTTATCTCATGGGGCAACATATCCTAGATTTTCGTTGAAGAGTTTTTGCCAAGGATTGAAGTTGACCTGCGCAAGTTAACTTAGTTTGCAATCACATCCTCTGTCGTTGAGACATTTAAAGAACATAAAGAAATCCTTTAAAATGATGAAACGTCAAAACGTTTTCTAGCAATAAGCAACTTCTGTGTATTTACAGAGACATGTATTCCCGTTGGATGTTTTGTTTTGTATGAATTGTCGGCCAAACACGTGTAAGCTCGTTTTTCTAAATATGCCAATTGTTTTTTTCATTTATGCTCGAATGATATTTCTATCCAGAGATTTGCATTTTAGAAGCCCGTGTCAACTAAAACATGTAATGCCATGCTTTCTTGCACTGATTACACTGTAAAGGTATTAACGTACCTGATACAAAGTGGCAGGGTCCAGGACACTTTCGATTTTGCTTCCAGATCCTTCAAGAATATCACCCGGCTTTGTCGCACGAGAACGTTGATGTGTTTGATTGTCTGCAGACATGTTTTGCTCATTCTGCGTGCCATGTTTTCCGTCACAGTCTTGTAATGGAATGAATGTTTCAGCAGTGTGGTTAGCATCAAATGTATTCCGGTGGTTTGTCGTCTGTCCAAGGCTCAAATTTCTTGCTAATAATTAAAGCAAAGCCGAATTTTAACTTTATCATTCTACTGTTAACTGCGAACTAGGGCAGGCACAAGACTAGTGTTCTTGTAAATCATCATCAAACGTTTAAAAATTGTGGTTACTTAGAATTGGTTACTCTTTATGAAGTAAAGTAGAACTTCAAATAAATTGAGTTTTTTCAATGTTAAACAGCGGGAGTTTGTTTGCATTTCGCTAAAAAATTTGTGCTGATAATAAAATCAGAACAAATTAAAAGAAGTTAGAAAGATAGAGCGTTAGAAAAAATAGACACTTGATTTCGTCCTTGTAGAGTATGCAAGGATTATAATTAAACTGTTTTATGAAAGATATGTGTATGGTACCCCCGGAAGAAACATACCTCTGTTTTCTTTCAAACTTGTCAGAATTCGTAGTAAAATTAACCTCTCTAGAGTATAAACCTTTGTATAAGAACAAATGTTGACCTTGCTAGTGCTGTTGCTGTTGAAAGGTTGCACAAAATAGTGTTAAACAGTTTGGGTAAAGCCTACCTTTTAAATATGTTTTAACTCTCAGAAAGGCGATGGCAAGCCTATATATTGTTTGGCTGTCTAGTTTCTTGTTGAGAGTTGGTCTGTCCACTGGAATTAGATTCTCTAAAGCTTTGACCTCTGCCCGTAGTTTGTCTCTGTATCTTTTCGATTTGAAACTGAAAATGATGATTCAAAGACATTTCTTCTGTGCTATTTCTCCTTAATCTATTGATGGCTATGAAAATGGCTATGGTGATTCGTAATACGTATAAAATACAGTTCAATGTTCGCTGTTGCAATAGCGGAAGATACTTGAAGGGAGACATGCTTTCAAATGTTCACCGCTGTTTTATTTCTTTTAACAGATAACTGAATCAACTTGCACTGTCGGGACTTTCACACACTAGTTCTTAGTATGAAACACTAAAAACGTCTGTAGGCTTATGTAAATAACTGAGAACTGCTTTACAAAATTTACTTCTATAAGGCTTTACACTAGAACTAGTGCTAGTGTCCAAAGAAATTTAATAGAGAATAAAATTTTACAGTTTCCGTCTGAAGCGTTTTTTTTTCTGCCATTTCACACCAACTTCACAGCGTGACTAACGCAGAATTTTTCTACATAATTATATGACAGTCTGCGTGAATGTCCTTATGGATAGATATCATAGCATTTTCTATTCTTATTTGTTATTGCCAACAAAAGGTACTTAGCCAATGTCTAAAACTGCGATAAATGAAAAGGGATGCCGTCTTATAAAGTAAGAAAATTGGAAACACACGTGCATACGTGTGTACGCATTCAAGATATTTCAGTTAAAAATTTCATGGCTAGATAAGTGCACGGACCAAATGGATAAAATTATCTCAGTTTGATATATAAGAGGGTTCTTTTGAACCAAACTAAATAATAGCAGATTCTGTTGATACTGGGTGGTGATGAATAATGCAACACCCGACACCTCCACCGCACAACCCGCCACCTCACCCATCCCCAGTGCCGCCTTTAGCGGAACTCAACAACATATAAAGTCCAAGTTTTACAATCGCATCGAAGCAGACTGCGTAGTGTTGTAAGTCCGAGTTTTCGTACAATCGCAACGATGTAGACTGCGTGATGTTGTAAGTCAGAGTTTTACAATCGCAACGAGGTAATCGCAAATTCGCAACGTGGTAGACTGCGTAATGTTGTAAGTCCGAGTTTTACAATCGCAACGCGGTAGACTGCGTTATGTTGTAAGTCCGAGTTTTATAATCGCAACGCGGTAGACTGCGTTATGTTGTAAGTCCGTGTTTTACAATCGCAACGCGGTAGACTGCGTTATGTTGTAAGTCCGAGTTTTACAATCGCAACGCGGTAGACTGCGTTATGTTGTAAGTCCGAGTTTTACAATCGCAACGCGGTAGACTGCGTTATGTTGTAAGTCCGAGTTTTACAATCGCAACGCGGTAGACTGCGTAATATTGTAAGTCCGAATTTTCGTACAATCGCAACGAGGTAGACTGCGTAATGTTGTAAGTCAGAGTTTTACAATTGCAAAGTGGTAAGGTTGTTTTTAATCTATAAGGCGATTAATATTTTTTGAACTACATATATATCCATTGGACATTCATAATATATTATATTCACATATTAACATGAACATTAGTATCATGAGTATTTTCTTAAATTGTTTAACAACAACTGCCAACATGACAACAAAATCTGGTGTTGTTGTCCTGACAAGTTTATAGAACACCATCACCCCTACATTTATTTGCTAACATTTTCCGCATAAAGATACAGGCCCTAATTTCACGAAAAAAAAAAAAACCCAACAGAAGTAATAGCTTAGCTAAGTCTGTTAGTTCAAATGCTTGTTTTTGCCCTTATTGCGCCTTTAATGTTGACTTTTTCACCTATATCAGAACCATATATGACTTCGATTCTGAGTTTTACAGATAACGAAGTATAGAAATAAGAAATATATTTAAGCAATTATTTAAATTTATTATATCGTGCTTAAATAGAAATATCATATTTGCTCGAATGAAATTAGTGACTGCAGACAAATACTACTAACAATAATATACATTAGCTAAAAATACATTGTTATAGAAAAAACATATAAAATAACAATAGCTTAAGCAATAGCACGATTTTAAAATAACATACTTAACTAAGTAACCACTTAAGTTTTTTTCGTGAAATTGGGGCACAGCTCAAAATAGCTTTCTCTAACATTGCTTATAATGATGTGAAGAAGTACCTTGGGTCCACTTTCTTCTTTTTTGACCTCTTCGATTCCACCTCGGGTGAATTATCCATAACTTGTATAAACTCCAGATTGAGAATCCGGTGATTTTTCTTGTAAAAAAATCTAGTTTTTTCCCCTCTTTTTTCTCTTTTGTATCAAAATTACATAGATATATAAATTAACATCAAATTACAATTACATCCTCATAATTCAAAGGCATTCGCTCTAATCAGATTTTGATCTGTTGACTCTTTATTAACGCTTTTATTGACAGAACTCTCTCAATATTTATTTTGATTATAGTTACGTCAGATAAAATCCATTTAGTGGATCTAGAGAGCATTCTTCAAATGTATTTAGTTGTCTAAGTATATTATGGAATTAATCATTTTGAAGGCGGGTACTTCACTGATACCGCCTGCTCTATTTGTTATTGTACTTATCGTTAAGACGAATTAGATGAAGTCGATATACAGGGTGTAGAGATGGTACCTAAAAAATTCAAATTCATCTTTATAGGTTTTTTTCAGAATGAAATGATAGCTAAGTGCACCAATTTTCTAAATATATTTATGGTTTTCCTCTTCTCCATGTCAAAAATAAAAATATTTGATATCTAAAAAATGACTTTCTCAAAATATCTGAAGCAAAATGGACAACTCTTGTATTGACCGTTTTTCAAAGATTTTAGGACTTCCCCAATTATAGTCTATATCAAAAGCTCCCACAGCTAAATAAATTCAATAGAGTATAATGTAAGTTTACTCTACTTTCAACATTTTGAAAGAGCCTATACTGAACTTCCTTTTGTCTTTTTATAAAGTCAAATTCCAAGACTAGCCAAGTGTCTAAAACGCTTGAAAAAATTCTGAGTGAAAGAGAATAACATGTTCTTTATTATAAGCTTACCAAAACCACATCAAAAATGTACCTTAAAGAAGTTATTAAAGATTTTATATTGTAAACAAACCCCTACACCATTTTACCATCAATATTTTCCACTCATGAATGCACTCAGTTCAGGTGATAATTGTTGATATATTTGTAAATGAGAGGCCCCAACAAAAACCTTTTTTCAAGTTGTGTAAACAGTATAAGTTTTAAATTCATGTTGATATCTGAAATTATTTGATTACTTTGTTTTCAATAATAAATAAAACACCTTCTAGTTTGTTTAGGGTAGTTGACCTGTAACGAAAATCATCAAATAGAGTAATCTCCATGTGCTTTTTCAGCATTTATTCGTTTTTTCAAGGAAAGCAAATGATCGTGCTAGTTCCCTCCAGAGAATGTTTAAATTGAGAGTTGCTTAAAGTACATTACATAGAGTCATTACCTGTCAGCTACCTTAACATGTAGTAATTACAACCACTACCTTAAAACATTGTAATTATATTTGACGACAATGAATTTTTGTGTTACCAATTTAACTAGTTTTGTTATTTCTCATTGTTGGATATATACATTTTACATTTTGATATATAAATGTTGTGTAAACCAATGTATCACCAATGAGAACAATAAATAAACAACTTTGGCTAAAAGATCAAAACTTAATAACGTTTCTTAATGTCGTTAATTTTCTTCAAAGGAATGTATGCATTCTTCTATATAATCTTCATGCATTACTAAACTTTCTATCAGGGCCTCACTACAACTTACAAAATAACTGTCAGTGTAAGTCATGAGAAAAGCGTGCGTATTGTATATTGAATACAAAGGGATTTAAACAAATGTAGGTCATATTTTGTCTGCCTGATAAGTTGTTTGAAAAAGGACCTATCTGATTTTTCTTTCACTTTTGATCAATGTTTAATGTTGGCTTCAAAGGTTGATATTACACGATTTTGTATATAAATCGCTTGCCTGTGAGGCCTCCGTGGCCGAGTGGTTATGGCCGCTGACTTCGAATTACTTGCCACTCACCGATATGGGTTCGAGCCTCACTCGGGGCGACGAATTCTTCATGTAAGAAAGCTATCCAGCTGGCTTACGAAAGGTCGATGGTTCTACTCAGGTGCCCGCCCGTGATTCAGTTGCCCAAAAATGGTCTAAAAATTGAAAGTCTATAAATAGAAATAGAAATTGACTAACTTGATGAACGGACTTCCTGAACAGTAAACATATATTCTTTGAACTTGCAAGGTACATGTATAAAAATTAATGATAACATTCAAGTATATTCAGTACACTATTATTATATTATACCAGATTCATATAGCGCCCTTTTCATGATAAAACGTTCAAAGGAGCTTTACATAGCGCACAGGCAGCCGCTCAGGGCGCCAAATTCATCCTCTATTAGTACAGATACAGAGCGAGCTGACCAGAGGGACAGAGTGAGATAAAGCCCCCGGAACAGAAAGAGAGAGAAATTCTTTTAGATACAGGCCTGTATTCAACTTTGCTTACAAAATTATTTAAAATAAAAGGCTGTGTCAGTTGCTGAACAAGGATGAGAAAAAATGGTTTTATTTCTTAATAATCTTTCTCATATAATTATAACAACAGATTTATCAAAGTAATAGACTGTAAAGTTCATATTTATGATCAGCTTGTTTACTTTGTTTACTTTACAGTATAATGTTGCTTCAATTGAAGAAATTAATTACCACTTCATATTTTTGGTGGCCATTTTGGGCTATCATTTTCTACACGTTTGTAAAAACATGGTATTTTTATAGCTTTTTTTTCAAGTTGAGTAACATATGGAACTTTGTGTTTCACGTATCTCGTTCACTTTATGGCAGATTTCTTTCATTGTTCTAAGAGGTGAAGATATGTAAAAACAGCTAATCTTTGGTTTGAATTGCGATCTTTTTGTCCGTCATACATGTAACAGTAACTTGAAGAAGTAAGAGAGGCTATACACAGACTGGGAAAGAAAACAAAAACACACACACACGCACGCACGCACGCACGCACACACACACACACACACACACACAAAACCCCACTTGCTTTGTTGTAATTGTGCAGATTTTGCTATCAATATGTTGATGAGACAAAACAGTGTTTGAATAATATCTAATTCTTTTGATAATTAGTTACAATAAGTGAATCGATGAATCGATACTGGAAGTTCAACCTTCTCTCAAATATGTAGCCGAGATAATTGCCTTTTTTCATTGCATGCTACATACAGTTCGCTGACTTTGGAAACTGTCTCACGGAATTTTGAAAAAAAAAGTTTTAATTTGTAAGTTTTTGTATAGTTAAGGGGTAATAACCTTCTGTCACTGCACATATATGTGAATAACTTTAACTTGAACACACATATCAAAAGTCTATGATACGATTACCTCAGTCAGGGTACTTGCCACTTATTTTTTCAAGCTACATTTCTTAAATCGGGTGCATATTTATGTGAAATGTAAGTAATATGTCAAAGAAGTCAAATAATAAATTATGCATTAAAGCATTTGTTTCTCTTTTCTTGATTCATAACAAAAAATGTATTGCAGGCCTCTTTTCAAGACTGTTTATAATTATGGGGCGATGACAGACAATATGCTACATTTATAATTCCCCTTCCTACATGATATAACAGTTTCATCGAGTTTTGATGAAATGTGAAGAAATGAGAGCACTTTTCCGGGTATTTATTGAACACTCCTCGTAGATAATTTTGTTTTGTTTATGAGATGTTGACTCTTTCATTTGATAATTTCAGATTTAGCACAGTATTGTACATGAACCTACATACAAACAGACTTCAGGCTTCTAATGTTGGCAGGGACTTTGATGCAAATCAAGTGACAGCTTGTTATCTGATTGTATTAATGCAACATGCGTTTGTTGCCAAGGATGGCACCATTTTAAATTTTTGGCAGTCACAGACAGAATGCAGAATGCAGGAAGTTTCTGTTTAAAAACTAGAATTTCGTCTTTTAGATTTTCAAAATGCTCGTGAAAGACTCCAAACCTAAGTCATATGTCTATGAAAAAATTTGAAATTAAAGTTGGCCCCCGTTCAATCCTTTCCTGATAAAAATCCTGTCTCGTTGTTTTTTTCCAGGTCCGCTTACGGCACTGCAGATCAATTTAAAAAAGTCACTAAGAACTCATGAATGTCTAGACTGATATATCCCGCTAAAAGCTTTTTGAAAGGTTTAAGTTTCACGTGAACTTATACAGTTAGAGCCATAAAGGGGGTTAATAAAAAGTAATATATTTAATAAATCAATATTCAAACTTTGAAAAAAATTGGAGGAAACACTTATTGAAAATAACATTGAACAAGAAATCAATATATCTTATCTTCGTTACAAAATATGCGGCAGCAGGCATTATGCGCCTTTCAACACATGTGTCAGTATGTTGGCTTTCCCATGGTACGGCTCATATATTTTGAGGTAATATAATATGAATATATATTGGGTAGATATACAAGTGTTCAAGAAATAATCGAATACTTATCAATCGTGTAAAAATAGTATAATATGAAATTCAGATCCATACAAAGGTTTAGCGTATCAAAGGAAAAATTGTATCATAACGAAAGGTCGAGGGTTGTACTACAAACATGATGATGTGGATAAGAACTATACTTAATCAAAGGACTGAATGTACTGGAGGATCGATTGTCTTTGAACAACACAGATTGTACAAGATTTTGACGATTAGCATTTATCAATTAACATTAGCTATTTAACATTGACAACATATCATTTATTAGCCTCTGATCTGTTATCCGTAAGCTATACTCTGTGTACATATGAATTAAAATACTGCAAGTAAGTTAAGACAGAGCCCTTTGCAATATTTTGCGTGACAGATAAACCCATAACCCGCCATCAGTATTAGCTCGTAATTGCATTCATGAATACTTTTGAACGTTTAACTGAACTTGATGCTTTTAAGCATTTGAAAACAAATTACTAGTTGATTTACTAGTACGTAATATATTTTTCAAAAAATAAAACAACATTTCTATACAAATTTCCAAAATGAAGGTCTGTAAAGCCAGCGGAAGATGTAGTCCCTGAAATAATTTCTGTTCCGTTTTGAAAACGTTTCAGCACTTTATAAATGTGTTATCTAATCCGGTCCATATCTAACCATCCTTGGACCAATATCTTTTTTATGTAGGATAGATATCGTAAAATGATATCAAACCATTAGACCGATATCATGTCTAGGTCCGATATCGATCAGGTACCAAACCGTCTATCCGTCACTGGGGATACTCCGTCTTTTACGCAGTTCACTGTTATTGACAAAAAAAATCATCAACGTTGAAATCGGCATGCCAAACAGCTTACATTTATTACATTTAAATTGCATTTCTTACGACATCTGGCCAATACTTGACCTTTATTGTTTTTGATGTGTTTAACATATATGAATGGTTAGGTACTGACTGATGGGATTTTTAATCGCATCTTACACACATAACACTATGCCTAATCGTTAGGAAAAAATGGTATGGGTCGTATTTTTATATCGGGCAGACAGCGCCTACTCGCCAATATTCCGACTGCTGTGACACATCTATGAATTAGGCGCGGAGAATAATCAATAGTAAAGTGTAACATATGCTGTTCAAAGTGAACCTTTGATTTAAAAATAACGTTTAATGTTCCTAGCGCCGTCATTTCATTGCATTACTGTATCAACATTTTGATGGAATACATGTACATTTGTATTTAAACGCTACTGACGGAATGAATAATTAAGAAAAACCAAAATAAAACATCTATAAAGTCGAACAAATATTTCTCATTCACAAATATTTACAATTCACTCGCTATGGTATGCTACTATAATCGTAAATGTATTAGCCAGAATCCAAAATAGTCGTAAATATATTAGCCAATTAATCTATTTATATCTTCGGCGTTTGTCTAGTGACCTACTTTTCGCGCATTAATATGTTACTGCAGTCAGAACAAAAACAACAGAAATGTATATTTTACTGACTGAAAAATACGTTAAAATTGACGTTTGACAGTTGAAAATACCGTCGTGGCAAAATAGTTGTATTTTGATGGTTAAGTAATTGTATGGCACGGCACTATTTGTTTGTACCTACGGCACTACTTTTGTTCGGTCTGCAGTAAGGAAATTTCTACATTGTTAACTTTGGATCGATTGTGTGACAATCGATCCAAAAATGGAATTTCAAAACAAACCACATGTCATAGTGATCGAAATGCCGATTATCAAAGGACTTTGCTGAATGTTAAAGAGGAGTGTCACACAAAAGTGATGCACATGTATAACATATTCTAGAAGTAACCAAGGTGCAGTTCAGGCCTATCATTTATTTAGTAGAGGAAATACGCATTTCATTCTACAAAATTAAAGTCAGTTTTTTACAAGAGATAACAGATAGATTAGGCAAACTTGTTAATTGATCTCTTTAGCGTCTGCAATTACAGACTCTGCATTGGTAATAAAAGATCTAATATAGATCTAATAATTATATTCAATCCATTTTCTTGCAATCATTTCCGAATAAAAGTTGTTTCAATCGTTTTTAATCGAATTTAAGGTATTCACCTTCCACAATTTATCATATATTTGTGTTTTGATTCGAAAGAATGTAAAAAAAAAAAAATTAAAAAAAATTGCACTTTTTTGAATTGTGCATATAGGTGCAACATACTTATATCTGACATGTCAAAAAGTAGATGGAAGAACGAACTGTCGCTGACTTATGTACCTGACCTAACTCCTGTCGTAAGGTTTGGCATTTGTGGCAGTTTGGTAGACGGAAGCCGAAGTGGCTGGATTTACAATCATATATCGCGTTCTATTTGCACAATTCATCTTGCAGCTGTCTATGGTAAAGATTAAGTATTCACTGAGAATTATAACTTAAAGATAATATATTATGAAATTAAAACTATTATTTACAAATTCAAACAGTACCTAGTGTACCTTTATTAAAGCAAAATCAGTATAACACCAATTGAAGAGTTGAACAGACACGGCCGGTAAGGTGGCGCTGTTACTCCTATCAAAAAACTACATGGCTAAGTGGTGTCGTTACTGCTATAAAATTATTGCGTGGCTAGGTGGTGCAATTACTCCTATGAAATAATTGCGCGGCTAGGTGGCGCCATTACTCCTATATGCCTAACTACAATAATGGAGCCAGCGCAGGAGCCATGTGGTCTAGTCGATTAATGGCAGACAGGTTATTGAGCACTAATTTTTCACTTGGCATGGTCACAGAGGTCTAAATTAAAACTGTTTTTAGTTTAAATTTCACAGTGGATGTAATTTTGAAATTTTTGTAGAAAAAAATGGGAGAGGAGGTTGTATTTGGTGAAGTGAAAGTCAATTTTAGTATGAGTAGTTCTACCAGGTCACAACAGTGTGATTTCGATGTGATTTTACATATAGCAAATGTGACAAGAGAAATCTTTATCCCCTACTTTTCTCTTCATTGTATGTCAGTTTTATCATAACTCTCTAAAATGAGGCAAGGATTTGTTCTCTGAAATGGGTCTAGCTATGTGTGGCAGCTCAGAGAAAATCATCATTTTTATGTAGAATATACAGGGAAAACGTTTTAGGCCTCTGTGACATATAAAAATAATTGCGCGGTTAGGTGGCGCAGTTAATCCTATAAAATAATTGCGCGGTTAGGTGGCGCCGTTAATCCTATAACATAATTGCGCGGTTAGGTTGCACCGTTACTCCTATAAAATAATTGCATGATTACTCATGTATAATAATTGCGCGGTTAGGTTGCGTCATTACTCCTATAAAATAATTGTACGATTACTCCTATACATTAATTGCGCGTTTATGTGGTGCCGTTATTCCTTATAAAATAATTGAAACTGAAATCAGTTAAATGAAACTTTACAAATTGTCATTTTGAGTATCTTTCAAAATTTAAGAAAAGAATTGATAAAGAGGAATTTCACACTAAGTTGACATAGGTATGTTATTTATTCTAGAAATAAAGAAAGCGCGATGAATTTTGGCCTGTTATTTATTTATACAGATTGTATCCACACCAAGGATATGTACAAGTTTTATGAGAGAATTGATAGATTAGGCAAACTTATCAATTAACTCTTTTTACCTCTCTATTTAACAAAATTTCATGTAAGAACAGTAATAATTTTATTATGCATATTGCTAGAATTTGCAAGTTTAATTATGTTCAAACCGTTTTGTTTTCAATTATTATGTGTATATGTTTTAAATTATATTATTTTATGTGGTGAATGTTATATCTTGGGTGGTCTAAAATGTGGAATCTTTCTGATTCAAGTCCTTAATCCATTTTTCTTTTATCCTTTTTCAACTTTAACAACTATGCAAATGCAAGAATGTGCATAATGAAACAGGTTTATGGTCAGGCAGTTGTTACTAGAGTAATGAATGCTTAATGCATTTGAAGTCTGTCTCACCTTCCGGCTGATATGAAAAATTGAAAAGGATCAAAGGACATAAAACACGTTTTGTGAATTAAAAAATTACACTCGGAAATTTCAAGGATGTTTGCAAAAGTCCTCTGATTTTCCCGTGCGACTGAATTTATTTTCTGTCCGGAAATTCGCTGTTGTTTATTTCTGGTCGCCATTGTCTAAAATTCTCGATTTTGGAGATTACGGGAATTTTCACGTGTTATGTTTCGGAAAAGCACACACAGTCCCAGGGGACGTTTCACACATACTTTTTTACATTTAGCTATTTGTCTATCGTAACAGCAGCCTGTGCATGAAATACAATCTACAAACAAACAGTCTGAAAAATACAAAAAAAAACCCAACTTACTTTGCACGAAAGAATCCTGTCACTAATTTCGTTTATTTTAAATTGAGCTCCATATTCTATTTTTGTAAAATAAAAAAGGTACTAAGGGTACACTATTTTGAGGCACTGAGCACAGTAAGCGCAGCCAGAGCCGCTCATCGCACAGTAGGACAACCATAGATAGAAACTTACATCGATGATAAACGTAAACTGAATAAGAAAACCGGTTTACGTGTATTGTAATGTACTATGGCATCATATTCAATACGTTGGATATGAGCAGAATGTATGTATGAAATAGACCATGACGTCTGATATAATTCTTTTCGCCGGTTATTAGCAGAATGTATGATGATAAAATAAATTGTGACGTTTCATTCATTATGTCGGATATTAGCAGAATGAATGCTGACGAAATAAATTGTGACGTCTCATTCATTATGTCGGATATTAGCAGAATGTACGTTGATGAAATAAACTGTGACGTTTCATTCATTATGTCGGATATTAGCAGAATGAATGTTGATTAAATGAATTGTGACATTTCATTCATTTTGTCGGATATTAGCAGAATAAATGCTGATGAAATAAATTGTAACGTCTCATTCATTATGTCGGATATTAGCAGAATGTACGTTGATGAAATAAATTGTGACGTCTCATTCATTATGTCGGATATTAGCAGAAAGTATGCTGATGAAATAAATTGTGACGTCTCATTCATTATGTCGGATATTAGCAGAATGTACGTTGATTAAATAAACCGTAACGTTTCATTCTTAATGTCTGATATTTTTGATTCCATACCTCATGTTTTTATTTCGATGTAAATGAGATGTGGAACCAAAATTTGTAATCCTGTTTGGCGCCATATAACCTATACTGTGTTGGTGCGCCGTTAAACCCAAATAAATAAATAAATTATGTCCGATATACTGAAATACAGTTGAAACTCGATATTTTGAACTCGCTTATCTAAAAATTCCGGTTATCAATTATCAAATAAGGTCCACAAAACACGTTGATTTTAGGTTCCTAACAGACCTATTACGACTGGTATGTCCTTAATACAGCTTTAGGAATGATCGAGTTAAGTATGTAATGTACTCTATATCTAACTGACTTTTCGCGAATACCCGAATATATTTGTGCCGAGTATTTCTCTGTACAGTTACACATAATACATGCCTTTGATCTACCGGAGCATTGATTTAGTTGTATAACTGTTCCAGTTTTCTCTCATGTATCTTTGGGAAGTGTGTGTCTGTGAATAATTCGTTAGGTATACTGGTGCATAGCATTATCATTTTCATCTGTAATAATAACAAGTTAAAGCATAGCAAAAGTTCCTTCTAGAGCATATCTATATAAATATAAAATGATCATCTTGTAAAATTTTGGTTGCAATGTCTGTTTTATACTGCCAAAAAAATTCAAGTAAGTATTTACGCTAGTTATTTAACATAAATTGTTAAATCCAACAAGAAATTAAATCTGTTACCACTTTCAGTAGAATAAATACGGCAATAAGACATTGACCCGGTTAATCAATTACGATTCAATGCGTGAATTTGTTGCGCATAATTAGAGGGTCGCAATGGGGTTTGTTTTCATATATTAACTACGCATTTCAAGGTAACGATAATATTTAGTTGTTTACATTTAAATTTGCTGATATATGTCTATCTGGTCGACTGAATGTATGTTACATTCCTCAAGAATGGAGGAAATAACATCCTCGGGTTTAGTAATATGTAATCCACGGAACGCGTTCAGCCAGAGAGTCGCCTCAATTAGGAAAGAATAGTCTAACGTCAGAGGTTATTTCTAAGGTCACGGAGTTTTATTGGCCAGCTTGTAATGACAACAGCTTTCGGTTATCAGTAGCTCAGTCAAGTGTGTCTTATTGAACTATAATATTCCTTCTTAAGAGAAGGAATAATGACATTCTCCGTAGAAATACAGTTCGTGCGGTTTGGCTTATTAGCATAAAATGTTTACTAGTGATATGTCCTTAAATCAAATCGGAAAAAAATACACGTTCAATGGCAATATTTTGCAGTCATTATTCATTTCAATGAATACAAATAATTTACAAGTTCAATATAGCGACAGCTAATGTTATCAATTATTAGGTTTTTCATCTTTTTCTGTTTAGTACGTTCATACATGGACGAGAACTTTAACTATAAAATGAAATTTACCAGGTAAAAAACGAATTAGAGTTATCATTTTTGGGTGTAGGAGCGGTGGCCTAGTGGTTAAGGTGTCGACCGCTCAACCTGTGGTTCGAGCCCCACTGGGGTCACGACCTCGCCTTCTCATAATACACCAGTTCAGAGTTTTATAGGAAGCGGACTCTAGAGTGGTTAAAATAATCTTGAAGCTTTCATCACAATCGAGCTAAAACAAATTAGTATAAACTAATTACTGAATATAATTTGTTTAATGGTAAAAAAAACCTTAAAGACGTAGAATAGACTCTTTGTCTCCGAATTTATAAAAATGTTTGTTAGAATAATAAATATAAACGATTTACAAGAGGATGATGCAGTATGTATGCTAGACAGAGCGTGCTGTTTCCGCTCCGTCTCTCGGTTCAACTACATGTATATGTAGCTAGAGAAACTTACATTTCGTGATTTAAGGCATGAATATTAGTAGTCTAATTTGAAGAATGAAATGAAAACCCAAACGTTAAAATCCCTTCTTTAATAATGCTTAAAGATCTTTTTGCAATCTGGGTATTTTTGAAAATGATACGGCAGTTTGAAATTTAAAACAAATGCCGTACAAATGTTTCACTAGTATAAGGTGTTTCTGACGTCATAGTAACACTAAAAAAAACACCTCTAAATATTATTAAGTAAATTTTGAAAAGCTAAGTTACAGTAATTTTTGGTATCCATTATAACGGAAAAAAGTTTATTTTTCTCCCGCTTAGCTCAGTTACACATAAGAAAAAATAACTATATAAAATCAATTTTAAATATCTTAGTTAGAGTAGTAATGGTTTACTGTCAGTCCGCTTAGCTCAACGGGGAGAGTGGAGATCTACGGATAGAGAGGTCTTGAGTTCGATACCCGGGCGAGGCGTATGTTTTTTGTGACGGTTGATAAAAGACATTTTGCCTGATATCAATCGTCCTTCATAGGGAAGTTTGCAGTTACTTGCAGAAAATAGAAACCAGGAACACTCGTCCGGTTAGAAGAACTGCCCTCAATTACATGACTGAAATACTGTTGAAAAACGGCGCTAAACTCAAAACAAACAAACAGAAGGTTTATTCCTTCTAACCGAAAACGTTAGTGGAGTTGTATTTTAATTAATAAAACATACGAAGGTTCACGAGTATACTATGGTTATTTTGAGAAGGCGTATGATGATTCGCCAATGTACTCCACGTGTTAGGCCATCTATTGTGGCTAACAAGCCAGTCCTGCTATCGTATTGTAGGGAGAGGTAATATTATGTCCGTTTCTATTGCAAAGTGCCTTTAGTAATTATTGCAGAAATTAGCTAGAAAGACAAAGATGGTAGTCGGGCTCAAGTTTCTAGAAGAAAAAAATGGAATTTGACGATTCTGATGCTCCAGTAATAGATATAGGTGACATGTATGTGTTTGAAATGGCAAATGTAGTGAAATGAAATTTAATTACCGTTTGAACGCAGATGACACATTTTATCGCAGATTGTTTTACCTGAGACTGCATCATTGAACGCGATTCTGGAAATCTGAAGGCTATGTTTGAATATCCTGAAGACGGTAATGAGTGCGACGAGTCGCTGAATAATGATTACAGTTTAACGGCAGAAGCGTACGTTATAAATATAAAATGAAAGACGAACTAAAGTGTTAATATTGTGTTCTGAAACCTGTATTACTTCCTGATTAAAGAAACAGCAAGAGTAATTTATCTGTAAGAGGAAATTATAAGTAAGAGGAAAAGACGGATCGCAGGTTTGCAATTAACTCATTTTATGCAGTCTTTGCTTCCAACTGATCTTTTCACCATTAAGTCTATAGTCTGAATGCATTATTAAATATACGCCTTAAGTTTAATGTACTTCATCTGTTACACCTTGTTTTCGGACAAAACCCCAACCTGCGTTTTCTTATATCCCGTTAGCAGTGTATAACAATTTTATATAGGATGCAAAGGTCGCAAAGTGGTTCTGCTTCACGATATACTTGATCTGTCACTTCCATTAAGAAAAGTCATATGTCACATGGGTAATATTTATTTATTTATTTTGTTGGGTTTAACGTCGTACCGACACAATTACAGGTCCTATGGAGACCTCCAGCTTTTATGGCGGATGAAGACCCCAGGTAGAACAACCGGCCTTCCGTACGCCAGCCGGATGCTCCTAGTGAGACTCGAACCCACATCGGTGAGCGGCAAGCAATTTGAAGTCACATGAGTAAGATACGAACATAGTCTTGTATATAGCACATTGGTTTGTTTGTTGTGTCGTTATATATCCCTGTTCGTACGTCATTTCTGTCTTGATTTATATGTGAACTTCGTCCTCATCACAATATTTTTGTCCTATATGTTTTTAGAAGACGGGGCTCTTTTCTTCTTACTTAGCCGGATCTACGCATGCACACTTTCTATAGTTATCGCAAAGAAGGCTTGTTGTTGTGTGCTTCTTGATTAATTGTATTAGTCTTACTTCCGTGCCATTACATGTAATGTTGGTTGTTCGCAATTAATTTCTGGGGTATTTATTTTATATATTCATTTTGTACGTGTTGCGTTTGCCAGTTTGTTTATTTGCATTTAAAAATATTTTCTGTGGTCAGCACCAAGAAGGTGTTGTTTTGTGCTTCTTGTAGATAAAAGACCAGATGCAAATGACCATCCTACCTGGTATTTATCTAAGCACCTGATGTGTGATATGGTACACAATCATAATATCTAATTTTCAGCTTAAATGGTGGATCTGAATTTATTTTATTACACACAAAATAGTTTCTGATGGCATACAATATGCAGGTATTTGACAACTATTTCACATTCACATAAGTTCTTCCAGCAGTAATCAAATTATCATTGGGTATTATAGATTTATCAATGAATTAATAGATAGGACTGTATTCACTGGACATTAAATATGAAGTTCAAGAAAAGCTCTAAAGGCGTTCTTCAAAATGATCAAACCAAGACTTAAGTATCATACTCGGTAAGAAAGACAATCCTGTGATATATACGAGTATACTGGAAATGGTATAAAGCAAGTTTTACATAATCTGATTATTTTCACTAGAACAGCTCCTTGTTTGATTGTTGACTGTAAAAGAAGACAGAACACAACAACACTATTCGAAAACAATCAGTTATTATAAATTATAAGTAATACACAACATTAATACGGCTGTAAGAACAATTCATTTTCGACAAACATAATCTTGTAAATCAATTTAATTTATCAAAGTGCAACAGTATCTGTAAAGTCCTGTTTCCCACAAGCGTTAAATAGATCTCTTATTGTCTTTGAACTGACTATATATTTTTTCATAGCAAATATGGTAAAATATTAAAACTCGCTTGGTTATAGGAAGGTTGTAAAATCAGTAAAATTGAATGAAATACGTCACTTATTACACAATAATAATAAAATATAAAGTTTAAAATTAGTCTTTTTATAGCACTTCTAACATCTTTAGTGTGTATTGAGTTCGATATAGCTTTCGTATAAAAATCATTCTTTTCATGCAAATATTTATTTCATTGCTTTAACCGTGTCCAACATTTTGCATTGCTTTCAATAATAAGACGACACTAATTTCATCAAAGGAAATGATTTAGATCTATACAAAACGTAAAATGTAAATACCTCAAATGTTTATCAATCTAGTTGTTATAGAAGGTCTTGCACCGTGCACTATACTCTTATGATCTAGTTATCTTCCTTGAGCAGTAAAAGACTACTCTAACTAAGTCATGAATAACGTGTTTATGGGAATGCACTAATTTCTATGTAAAGCTCATATAAAATCCTTAATTATCAGCAAAGTCACCACAACCAAGGTCACCCTAAAAGTCGCCATCACTTTCATGATCTCCGTAGCCGAAGTCACCTTCACCTTCGCCAACACCAACATCAAAGTCAACAGCGTAGTCACCCTCTTCCCAGCCATGCCCATATCCATATCCATGAATATCTCCACTGAACCCATGAAATCTATGAATACCACTGAGACCATGAGATTCACGAGCAAGGAATGGTGCAGGACCAAAGTGAATACGTGTTGCAGTAACAGCAGATATTAAAATGGCAAGCACTAATGCAGTTTTCATGACGAAATACCTGAAAAACGTTTTAATAGACAAAATGTAAAAAAAAATGAATGGATCACCAGTTCAGTAATATCTGAGTGTTTGAACTATTGCGTTGTCTCGCCGAATCAATGTCCCGGACATCACAACTTTGAAGTCATTTTAAAGCTAAACCTTGTGTTTTTTTAAAATGTTATCCGAATTTGTAAATATAATCTTAAAAGTAGATCACTCGGAAGCACCGAGAACAAGGCAAACAGTGAAAATTGCAGACTCGGTTTGATTGAGTCTGTTAATCTAAAACACAAAGAGAAAGTAATGTCATGAAAATTGAAAAATGTATTTCTTACGCTTATCAGTTATCACAATACATGTTGTAGATATTTATGCTTTGGTGACAGAATATACAAAAAACTGTGCAAATACAAGACTTTGCTATCCCTTTCACAACGTTTGATGAAGTATCAAAATTACCTGATCGAAATATGACAAGTTTGTGAAAGAGTTTTGGAGAAGTATCAGGTATTCAAAAGACACCTTTATTAAGAAAATTGAGCATAACATTAAGTATTATTTATCATAATTGAAGACAATGTTGACAATGAATATTATGTAAAAATAACATTAAAAAGCAGTTATCAACAGAATCTTGGTAAAAAAAATATGTGACCTAACTAAATTCATTTTGACTTGAATTGAAAGAAAGACAAACATTATATTGGTTTTTAAAATACTAAACAAATTTTCCAAACTCTGCCTAGTATTGAAAATAACACAAAAGTTGAAATGAGAAAAAAGCTGACCACCGATATATCCATTTCTATTTATGATGTCATTTACACACTTTTGAAATATTTACTTCAATGACAATGTGTGAGGTAATAAAGTATTTTGATTCAGATTCAGTCTCGCTAAAGGATTTGCCTGGAAAACTATGTAAGCTTCATCTTAGAATCACAACCCTATACTTTAATAATCTGAATTTGCAAAGTGCAAGAAACTTATCTTAAAGGCCGTAATTTCTGTTTAAGAACATAAACTATATCAATTTCTTGTTATGTCCTATTCCTGTTACTATTTTCTCTAATATTTGTCATATGAGTTGAAATTGATAATCATAGTAGAATTTCAATTTGAATTTGATTCATTGTTTTTAATTACCTCCTGTTAAGGCTCTAAATGCAATGTTTGTTTGTTTGTTTTGGGCTTGACGTCGTTATTCAACAGTATTTCAGTTATGTAACGGCGGGCAGTTAACCTAACCTGGTGCCAACTTCCCCACATGAATCAGAGATGGGGGACGAATGATTTCAGATACAATGTCTTTTATCAAATCGTCACGGAGAACATACACCTCGCCCAGGGCTCGAACTTCCGACCCCGAGATCTGTAGGTCTGCGCTCTATATATTGAGCTATGAACATTTCATACTTCAAAGGAATTAAATAGTTTTAGATCGAGAAATCGCTTGTCAACAGATAAAAAAGACCTAATTTAAGAGTAGATTCGGTCAATGTACTTTGAAAGAATTTTATTTTAGTATCATCCGAAATGAGTAGTACATGTACAGTTCAGTTTCAGCAGCTGTCCATTTTGAGCTGTTTTTCATGTATCCTTGTACATTTAAATCTTTATAATTAAAGAACTTGCTCCAAAGACTTATCATTTTCAGCAATTAATTTCCTAAATATTTTACGTAAGATTATTTGTTCAAAGTGAATTAAGCTGTTTAGAAATTGCAAATTACTGAAAAATTCAAAAGGCGTACCGTTCGATGTCTTCGACAGAATTTATCCTGAAGGCAAGTTAGTCAAAATCTATAAGAAAGAGTAAGTACAGAGAAATTTTATACTCTGGAAAGAATGTTTTTTGTATGCATGGATAAATATAATGTATATTGAAGTCTAATTAAATCGGTTTGCCACTGGATTGCAAACGAGTTTTATTTTGGCAAACATTAATGCAAGCAAGATACTTATAGTTCAATAATTGCCGTCGTGTATTTTAAGGTAGTCTCGACAAAATTTATATTGCTTTATTATGTGAATTGAATTCCAATTCAACTTTTCGAAATTAAATACACAATGTTTCTGACTAATGATTTCATAACAAGCGTTGATGTTAATTCTTTCTTTATCCCAAGGTAGGCAAATTCATGCATTATTTTCAGAATGACTTAGACCGTTTTAAACAAATTACTTGAGTAATTCTTCGGACGCCATTTTATTATTTTTTCAAGGCTAATTTGTCAGTCACAGCTGACAGCCTAAAACAGGTAGGCCATGATACGCCTTTTCAAAAAAAAAGTTAATCACATGAACATTTGTATATTCTAATAATTACTTAATACATAAATTAAAGGCAATTTTACAGATAAATGCAAATAAAACTTAATGTACATTGACTACCAAAACTCATCAATGGTTTTGATTTTTTTAAATGCTTAAACAGTAACAACGGATACAATTTCATCATTTCTAAAATTTAAATGACAGATAAAGGTAACTGAAACGTTTCTTTTATAATCAAAAAATATCATTCCTGTTTCAAAAATGTTTCTTTTCCCACAATTCTAAAAAAATTTTCATATTACGTCCATTTTTATTGCAAAGTGCATTTAATCGATACCGCAGAAATGTGCTTTAACAAATGACATGACAGTTACGGTAGTCGAGCTCTAGTTGTTTTTAAATGGCATTTAACAAGTTTGATGCTCAAGTAACCGATTTAGATGGCATTTATGTGTTTGAATTAAATCTAATTACTGTTTGAACGCAGATGACATTTTTACCGCCAGTAATGATTACGACGTGTCGTAACCTAAGTTTAATGCATATAGCTTACACAATAAGTTAAAAACAAAAACGAACTAAAGTCTGAAACTTGTTGACGAGACTAAAAAATTACAAAAAAAACAAGGATGAATATGGAACAGGGAAAGCCACGTTCTAAAACCGCAGCCTCCCCAAACATGAGCCAAGCACACGGACACGCACATGACCAACAAATACACACATACACAATAAACATACAAGCACTAAACAAACAAATAGAGGAACACAGTGGGGCACCGCCTTGTAAAGGTTAGTGGCAAAACCACCACTGAGAAGCTTAAACCAGTTTCTAGTGCACCTAATCTCACTCCTACCACACCATGTTTCAAAGTCACAGGACAGTGTAAATTAAAGATTGCTTTGTATATTCATATAAATGTAATCCTTAAGAACCTAAAACGCATGTACTCAATGCCTTTGCAGAAGACAAACATGTGGTGTGTCTCAAAACATGTAGTTGGGTCATAACCTCTTTTAATAAAACGTTTGATAAATTTACTAAATAGAATTTAAAAATTGCCATGACTCAAAATCTTACGAAGTTTGTAAACCACAGCCCCATAACAAACTGGTTTTGATATACCTTCTTACAAAAGTGTCTTTAAATTGCTATTGTATTTCAAAACCAAATCTGAATTACGATAATTTAACAAAGTATTTACGTAATTTATAATAACGGCAGCCTTATTATTTGTAATATATTGATTACGTTCATTGAAATCCTTAATCCTCAACACGACTTCACGCTCTTGCAAACCGAATTAACTGAGAAATATATATCCCATAAGGTGTAGCCCGGGGTACACCCACATACAAATGGGGGAAGTTTACAATACTAATACTAAAATCAACCCTCCTGTCATAAAGTTTGGTACGTATAAAATTGTCGTAAATGGAGATATGTAAATCTAGAAAGGAAGGAGAAGTATCCGAGTTGTTGGTCTTATTCAACTACAGCTCCCGGGGATAAATAGTATCCACCAACTGAGCAAGAAACGGATTATCCATATTAAGCATATCATCTAGATAACGGGATGTACTATTAAATGCAGAAGTAATGTATGCCTGTGTATTTGGAGAAAGGCCCAACATAAAATCTCTTTCATAATAATGTAAAAACAAATCTGCGACAAGGGGCGCGCTATTTATTCCCATGGGAATACCAATTACTTGTCTGAAAACTGCACTCTCAAACCTGACGTAATAACTGTTAAATAAAATGAAAGGGCTTAAAAACTTCGTCACAGGTCCACATAGTATATCTTGTTACAATTCAACTAGTATAAAATGCTTATTCGAAGTTGCAAGCGATACAAGTAGCATTTTCCCTGGCTAAAAACTTTTGAATTAGGGCAAACGGAATAAAAAATATAGACGTCAGAATATAAAGTGTTTAACGCCAGGTGCGACTTTGAATGAATATGTTTCTTTTGGTTGTGGAAATTGGCAACGTAAAACTGCATTACGGCTTGTCTCTATTTTTGTATGCGAAATAAGAGGAAAAGGCAGATCACAATTTTGCAAAGGCAAACAGTGAAAATTGCAGACTCGGTTTGACTGAGTCTGTTAATCTAAAACACAAAGAGAAAGTAATGTCATGAAAATTGAAAAATGTATTTCTTACGCTTATCAGTTATCACAATACATGTTGTAGATATTTATGCTTTGGTGACAGAATATACAAAAAACTGTGCAAATACAAGACTTTGCTATCCCTTTCACAACGTTTGATGAAGTATCAAAATTACCTGATCGAAATATGACAAGTTTGTGAAAGAGTTTTGGAGAAGTATCAGGTATTCAAAAGACACCTTTATTAAGAAAATTGAGCATAACATTAAGTATTATTTATCATAATTGAAGACAATGTTGACAATGAATATTATGTAAAAATAACATTAAAAAGCAGTTATCAACAGAATCTTGGTAAAAAAAATATGTGACCTAACTAAATTCATTTTGACTTGAATTGAAAGAAAGACAAACATTATATTGGTTTTTAAAATACTAAACAAATTTTCCAAACTCTGCCTAGTATTGAAAATAACACAAAAAGTTGAAATGAGAAAAAAGCTGACCACCGATATATCCATTTCTATTTATGATGTCATTTACACACTTTTGAAATATTTACTTCAATGACAATGTGTGAGGTAATAAAGTATTTTGATTCAGATTCAGTCTCGCTAAAGGATTTGCCTGGAAAACTATGTAAGCTTCATCTTAGAATCACAACCCTATACTTTAATAATCTGAATTTGCAAAGTGCAAGAAACTTATCTTAAAGGCCGTAATTTCTGTTTAAGAACATAAACTATATCAATTTCTTGTTAAGTCCTATTCCTGTTACTATTTTCTCTAATATTTGTCATATGAGTTGAAATTGATAATCATAGTAGAATTTCAATTTGAATTTGATTCATTGTTTTTAATTACCTCCTGTTAAGGCTCTAAATGCAATGTTTGTTTGTTTGTTTTGGGCTTGACGCCGTTATTCAACAGTATTTCAGTTATGTAACGGCGGGCAGTTAACCTAACCTGGTGCCAACTTCCCCACATGAATCAGAGATGGGGGACGAATGATTTCAGACACAATGTCTTTTATCAAATCGTCACGGAGAACATACACCTCGCCCAGGGCTCGAACTTCCGACCCCGAGATCTGTAGGTCTGCGCTCTATATATTGAGCTATGAACATTTCATACTTCAAAGGAATTAAATAGTTTTAGATCGAGAAATCGCTTGTCAACAGATAAAAAAGACCTAATTTAAGAGTAGATTCGGTCAATGTACTTTGAAAAGAAGAATTTTATTTTAGTATCATCCGAAATGAGTAGTACATGTACAGTTCAGTTTCAGCAGCTGTCCATTTTGAGCTGTTTTTCATGTATCCTTGTACATTTAAATCTTTATAATTAAAGAACTTGCTCCAAAGACTTATCATTTTCAGCAATTAATTTCCTAAATATTTTACGTAAGATTATTTGTTCAAAGTGAATTAAGCTGTTTAGAAATTGCAAATTACTGAAAAATTCAAAAGGCGTACCGTTCGATGTCTTCGACAGAATTTATCCTGAAGGCAAGTAAGTCAAAATCTATAAGAAAGAGTAAGTACAGAGAAATTTTATACTCTGGAAAGAATGTTTTTGAATGAATATGTTTCTTTTGGTTGTGGAAATTGGCAACGTAAAACTGCATTACGGCTTGTCTCTATTTTTGTATGCGAAATAAGAGGAAAAGGCAGATCACAATTTTGCAATTCTTTTGCTTAGTTATTTATTTTTTTAATTTTTTTTTTGGCTTCCAACGGATCTTCTCATCAATGTCATTAAGTCTAAAAGCACTATTACGCTTCACTTAAGATGAATGTTACTTTATCTATTACACTTTGATTTCGGACAAAACCCAGCCTGTATTTTTATAACCAACTAGCTTGTACGAAAAAGGCGCAAAGTAATCTAACTTACGATATTCTTGTTCTGTCTGTTCAAATACAGATAATAAGAATCGACATTACTGACATAAACTTTGCAATTTCTTGATCAAAAAAGATACATTCAAGTGTCAAAGAATTATTGTTCCTAATGCCAACGTAGTAGATATTTAAATCTTACCATCTAAATCGCACACCAGCGACACAACCATATTTAAGGGCAGCAAAAACCGTTTACCATTGTGAATATATATATTACTTGTAACATAATGCAATAAGTATGATTTTTAATTTGGTAAAAACTAATTATTTAAAGACGGGTCTCTTTTCTTTTAATTTAGCCGGATTTACCGGCACGCATGGTGTGTCCAAGCCTCTGTACCTGTATGACACCAGTCGAAAAGATTATGTACTGTTACACCCTTGGTGATAATTCGTTTCTTTATCAAATTTCAAGGTAAACATAGAAGTAGTTTTCTTGATTTTCGGCTTGAGCTGTATAACTTTTGATTTTGACCTATATTCTATAGTAATCGGGGCACAGAACAGGTGCGCGCTGAAAAGATAAACCACTAGTAAGTCCTAATTGACATTTAATATAAGAAGGAACATATTAAATAGACGATATTTAGTTGTTTTGTTACCCATAACTAAAACAATTTATTCTAATTTTAAAGTCTCAAGGAATTCATGATCGTAAGAGTCGAAAGTAAACGTCTTCCCCCTTTGCGCACCCCGCTAAGGTAAGCTTTAAAAGTCTTAACTTTCATGAAAATAATGACTATGCAAACAACAACAATGTGCAAATTAAATTCGAAAATCTCTATCTATCATATATGTGAATGTCTTGTAACATGCAACTACACTAACCATGCTAGATGAAAACTAACTTGTGTGTCTTTTCATCTGGTGCTAGCCTATGTCTGTTTGGCCATTGGAAATGTTGGCCCTGCTAAATCCAGGTTGTTGGGCCCTAACTATTAGTTTTCTCGCAAACAACCTTAAATGGTTATTTTTAGTTTTAATAAGTCATTTTAGCTTGTTTTATGGTATTCATTTGTAGAAAAACGATATTGATGTGAAAGCTATGTGATCTGAAGAGACTGATTGTCAGAAAATGCACCCTTTTGTAGTATAAATTAAATGCTAATAAGACGTCAAATAATAGTCAGTAGTTTATAAATGCCTAACACTTAATTAGTACACTTATATCAATTAAGCAGAAATTATGTACATGACATTTTTAATTAGCATGGTTTCTTGGAACAGTTATCAGTTTTGTATGCTTTTGATTTTGTAGAGGAAAATTCGTCCAATTCTTTATTCCATAATGTAAAGACAAAGGTATTGTGTCGGTAATAACAGATAACCTTAATTAGTACATATAGACTGATGAAAGATACCAACACTTTAAGTTTTAGGATAATTACTTTTGTCTTTGCCTATCAGACAGTCAGTCCCTTTTAACTTACATATAGAAAACTTTTTACTTTCTTATATGGGAGGATCGCTGTTAGGTTAATGGAAAGTTTCGATGCTGTTGAGTTTGATTTGCCAGTTGATGCTTTGGTTACGCCATCGGGTAAATAATAGTCAACAATATGGATACTTTCAATCTAAACATCTTGATGTACAAATTCATGTTTTATACTGTTTTAATGTCTCATAAGTCAGTAATGGCTGGATGTAAAACTGTTTTAACGGGACTGTTTTATACATTATGTAAAATGCTATGAATGTTTTACATGTGACACTTTAATAAAATATAAAGTTGTAAGTTGCTGTAAGTATTTACCTTTTACTTTACCCAAATGAAAAAAAAGAAATGTTCAACTGACTGATTACTGAGAACTTAATCGAGTAATTAGAATAGTTTGGGTCATTACTAATTCAAAAGCTGATACGGTTTTATTTTTTTCTAGCTCAACTAATCATATTCGGGCCGAGATATTTCGCTAGTGGGTTACTTATGGTGGATTCTGACCCATCAAGAAATTACTTCAGAATCAGCATAGGACGTCAAATCATTTTGACATTCTATCACTGTAAAAATACCTATTGATCATTAAAACTTGTTGCTTAGTTGAAATATTTGCAAATAAATCGTGTGTTCACTGATGCATATCCAAATCTTTTCTGTCTTTACATCCTGTTTAATTCACAGACGCTTCGGGTCAGGTTAGCGGCTCTTGCCCGCAAAAATCTCTTTACTTTCCCATTTCTTTTGCAAATTACCATACAATAAGTACTGCAAACAACTATTAAAGCGATTAAAATAGTATTTGACGGCGTTTGCTTTGATGGTATTTTGTGGCATTTTAAAAGCGCCGTCAAATACTATTTTAATCGTTTTAATAGTTGTTTGCAGTACGGATAGTATGGTAGTTTGCAAAAATGGGAAAGCAAGAGATTTTTGCTGGCTAGAGCCGCTCACCTTACTCCAAGCGTCTGTGGTTTAATTCTGCATTTTCCATTCGTTAAACATTATTACCTCTACGCCGTTTGTCGTTTTTTAAAGACATGTCATGTTACAAATGATGTGTTATATGGTACACAAACATTTCTAAATTTCAGCTTAGATGATAATAGTCAGATATACGTTTTTATTAGGATTACATAATTATCAATGCCAAATCCAGATGTAACCACTTGCATGGGAGGCTGCATGGAAATTAAATAAGAAGTTACAGGAAAGCTTAAACAACATGCTTTTTGATGATCAGACCAAAACTTCAGTATTAATCTCGGTCTTAAATGTTAAATTTGAGCTCCTGATGTTACATATTTTGTATGTTTCATCTCTTAAAATTAGGTACTATCTCTACTTCTTAAGTATCTCAGCCATTACAGCCCGAAACACCCTATATCCATGCGTAAGAAAGTCAATCCTCTGAAACGTTCGAGTATACCTGGAAATGGTTTAAAGCAAGAGTTATATAATCTGATTTTTTCATCAGAATAGCCCATTGTCTGATTGATTGATAATTAGAAAAAAGAAGACATTGAACACAACAACAATAGTTCGAAAACAATCATTTATTACAATTTATAAAACTGCACAACATCAAAGCACAGCAGTATCTGCAAAATCCTGTTTTCTACTAGCGTTAAATAGATCTCTTATTGTCTTGTAAAATTGAATTAATGTAATACTATGTTAAACTCCATTTCGTTAGTTTAAACAATATTTATTTTTGAAGCAACATAACATGTACAACACAGTTTTACAGGTCAAAATACATGGATTGGAAAACAAGCTGATAGCTTATGTAAATTCCATTCCAATAAACAAATTTACAACAATAAATGTACAAGGTTACGATCAGTATGACAGTTATAAACATGGTAACAAGGTAATTAAATTTATACTTGAATAATGTTTCAAGAGTTGGGAAGTTGTTTGAGGTAAAGCGTTTTGAGAAATAACCTAAGTATACGGACTCTTTTAAACATATGTATATGTCACATTACTAATATCAAATAAAAATTTAATGTGAGAAATGATTTAGAACAATAAAATCGATAGAATAGAAAAGAAGAGAAAGGAGGGGCTCGCATAGCTCTTGACATCGGTCCAACATACGCGTGGTGTAAAGGAGACATTGAAGCAAGAAATGGGAAACAGAGTCAGGGGCTCCGCATCTGCAGAGAGCAGTGTCGGTAATGTTGAGCTGCACCCGAGACGTACACGATTATATAATATCTGGTTTTTACGTGTTCCAACGTTAAAAAGGGTGGGAGACTTTGTTTGTTGTTTTGTGATTTTAGTTTTGAAGGTTTGAAGAGTTACAATTTCGAACATCAGACGGGAGAGAATTCCTGTCGCGAATAGTTGCTGGCAAAAAAGAAGAGTTATAAAGTTGCGTTCTAGATGGTAACGTAGGTATGTTATCGGAATTCCTTAAAGGATATCGATTTTGGTTTTCAGGAATCAAACTGCTGAGATAATGAGGAGTAAGACCGTTTGTCATTTTGTAGAATAGAACGAGCCTGTTTTTCTTACGCCTTATTGAAAGGGTCTCCCACCGAAGCTCATACAGCATCGATTGAATATTGCATAGTTTGGTCGCACCAGTAACGATCCTCACAGCCTCATTTTGAACAGCATCTATATCATTTTTTAATTCTACAGAACAATTGTCCCATATAACATCTCCGTACTCAAGAAGAGGCCTAACGAATGAAAAGTACATTCTTTCCAGACTGGAACGTGACAAGATAAATTTCAGCGGTCGCATTATGCCTTACCTCTGCCAAGCCTATTTACAGACGAAGATATATGCTCCTTCCACTTAGCGTCCTCGGAAAATGAAATACCAAGATGTTTGTGAGTTTTAACAGAAGAAATAGGGACGTCGTCCATGATTAGAGTGGAATGGTTTGCACGATCTCTCTTCCTAGAGAATAGAACAGTTTCAGTTTTTGGGGGTTAAAATCAACAAGCCAAGATCTTGACCAGTTTGTTATTTTACGAAGATCAGAATTAAGGACAACAGCGGATGCATCCGGGGAATCAACACTTATGTATAGTGTAGTTTCATCGGCAAACAGCCGGATGTTGGCCTGGAGATCATTTACAATATCGTTTATATAGATTAGAAACAAAAGAGGTCCAAGAATTGAACCCTGAGGAACGTCAGCGGAAATGTCTCGCCAGGACGAAGAAGTATTTGAAATAACAACTCGTTGCCTTTTAGGTAAAGGTATGACGAGAACCACTCTATGAGCTTTCCGCGGATTCCAAAAGAAGAAAGTTTGTGAAGGAGACGCCGATGCCAGACTCTATCGTAGGCTTTTGATATATCACAAAACACCGCTCGCACTTCCTTGCCCTCAGTCAGTGGTTGACATATTTCATTTTAAAAGAAGGTCAGCTGGTTAACCGTTGAATCACCTTTTATGAAACCAGACTGATGCAAAGTTAGAAGGTTATTTGCGACAATGTAATTGTAGAAGTGCTTGTGGATACAGCGTTCCATAAGTTGGCCTATGAAGCTTAAGAGCGAGACAGGACGATAGTTAGACGGTTTGGATGGGTCGGACTTCTTGAATATTGGCGTGACATTAGCGAGTTTCCAAGAAGTAGGAAAGAAAGATTGCTGAAGGAGCTTGTTGAAGTAGATGGACAGGGGTTTAGCAAGAACGCTGGATCTCTCCCGAATAAGACGGGGACTGAACAAATCTGGGCCACATGCCTTTCCGGGGTCGATTGAATTTATACTGTCAGTCACGTCTTGGACTGATATAGATATGTCCTGAAGCGAGCATCTGCTGACAGGGATATTTGGTAAGTCGTGACCTGAATCATCTATGGATGACTGAGAACAGAAATATTGATTTAATAAGTTCGCTTTGTCTACATCACTTGAACCTTGAGCATTGCCTTTTACCAAGTTCGGGATTGATTTTTAGGAATCCTTTTTGGTTACCTTTTTTTGCCAATTTGAACCATTCTTTAGCTGTTGTATTGTTAGAGTTCATTATATTGATAGGTATTCAGATTTCGATTTTCTTATTAGATTTGTAACCTCATTTCTTATTTTCCTAAAATTAGCCCAGGTAATAGGATCATTGGAGGTTTTCGCTATTTTATGGATTCTGTTGCGTTTGCGTATTAATTTTCTAATTGAGCCGTTCATCCAAGGTATCATTTGGTCTAACAGTTATTACTTTTTTTGGAATTGTTTTCGATGCTACAAAAGTAATGATATCTGAAATGATGTTTATTCTAGGTCATTATTGTTTAGAAAATTCCAGTCACATGTTCCCAGTTCTTGTCTAAAATCATTAAAATTACAACGGTCGTATTGCCAAATTCGGCGTTTAAAACAAGACTGTTTCGGTTTGTTAAATTTGAGGACACAGACGACTGGGCAGTGGAAACGAACGAGGTCTGGAACAAAAGGATCGGCAACAAAACTAGAAATAACATTATCGGGATGTTTTATAAAAAACAAGTCTATGAGAGAAGAAGATCGTTCTGTGAAGTGAGTAGGAGTACCTATAAGTTGATGTGCATTATATGATGACATAAATCTGTCCAACCAGTTGGATGGATTTGAAAGAACGTCAGTGTTAAAGTCGCCGGTGATCAAAATATCATTACAAGGTTTATTAAAGGCCTGATCAATACTATGTTCAAGAAGTTGCCAATAGTTGTTATTAGCACTAGGACGTCTGTATATACCGCCTAAAAGAAGATTACGATTATTTACATGTTACTCTATCCATACAGCTTCGAGACCATTAACCGATAAAATAGAGAAAAGTGGAAGCTATAGTCTTGGCGAGGCGATGAGTAACGTTAGTGTTCTGGCGTACGTATATCGCCACACCGCCACATAATCTGTCATTACGATCGCATCGAACAGGTTGACTAAAGTCAGGAATAAAAACATCTTCATTAATCACGTCATGGCTTAGCCATGTTTCTGTAAGGACCATGATGTAATAAGGGAGAGATTCAACTGCAAGGATATCTAGTTTGGGTTTCAGACTTTGGATGTTAAGGTGCATAATGCTTAAACCACTATTGAGAAGATCAGAGTACATTGGTGTTGACATGTTGTCTGATGAAACTGATTCTGGTCCTGGATTCGGGGGAACATCACCTGATATTAATAGAAGTATAAGAGTCAAGGGAAATTTAACAACAATGTAAAGTACGACTCGCGTGGTGAAGAGCTGGTTCACTAAGGCTCTGTTGGATTATAAGACACGTTCAAATGTGAATGTCATGGTGGGTGATACCTTTCACTTATGACAGCCTTAAGTGCGTAAGAACATGTGTGTGAGCAAAACAGTATAGAAAATTCGTGTTGGGAGATGATAGACTGTGTGAGCACCATAGAGAAGAAAAACAGCAATGAGAAAAATTGATAAAGTATTATTATTGTTAACCAGCAGAAAGTATTGAGAGTTCGGACAAAAGTTACTGAAAATTAGGATACATATTAATAAATGCAATGAAAAATAATAGCATTACAAAAAAAGAATTTACAGATCAGTGAATGAAAAAAGAATGCGACTGTCCTTGAAAGTCAACTAAGCATACGACTAAATAATAAATGACTTATTTCCCAAAAAGTGAATGGTTAAATCTTCTTAGTGGACATTTTTAGTGGTCAGATTAATTGGTTACATAACGTCGTTATACTGGGTATGTTAAAGTGGATAATATTTATATATATAACATATACAAAAGGGCAATATTTGAATTAAACATTGCATAAGTCTCATATTGTTGTTAACAGTTGCAGTAACAATTAATCTATTGTATATATCTATAAGAAGTTGTGCGTAAATATATTTGAATACTCAGCACACCTTATTCAGTGTATACTAATGTCCTATTTTGTCTTAATAATATGTAGAATATGCAGTAATACAATCATAAATTGTAATAAAGCGCATAATGAAATCAGCAATACATTTCTAGTTTTGATTCGGATACCTCCAACGTAAAAACGTGCAAAGACTCATTGGCAGTTTCCTATGAGATATCAATATTTAAAATAAACTGACAAGTGACACCAGATATACCATATACAATGATCATTTCGTTATAAGATGAAGGTTGTAAAATCAGTAAAACAGTAACATGTCCAACGAATAAAATACAAATCAGATGCTAGATAAACATTATTTTTCACCGAATCCTAGTAAAGTATAACAGAACTTGCCATTTATTAAAAATATTTTAATGAAATAATTGCTCATACACAACATGAACTACATTGTCTTAACAGGTTCAAGTATAATTGTATCAAACGTGTATATAGTCTATACAAATATAATAAAGTTTGCTACGAGTATATTTGCTAATAAGATTTGAATCCTTCTTGTGTAAACAGGGAATTATACAATACATGCAACTACTCACAACTGTTACGCAATGAATTCAAAACAATCTGAGAAACATATTTGCAAGACTTACTCTTATATAACTGAATACACACTTGGAGTGAAGAAGGCGTTCATCGTATTCGGATACTTAGCTCTTCGAAAACTATAATGTGTCTTCGTGGACTACAAAAAGGCGTTTGACTAAGTTCTTTCGCAGGTTTGATGATAATAAATAACATATAAAACCTGGCAATGTGCGATATAAATATCAGAACAATTGGACGCATAAATTAATGGTGAACTCATGAAGGATGGGAAGGCGAGGTATTCCGTGCTGTCCGTCGCTCTGAAAATAAGCAAAGATTTACTTAAGTAAATGTATTTCCTTCAAACTCTTTACGGAAAAATTTCTTCAAATAAAGAATAAATAAATTTTATCACATGTTTGACGTCGTGGGAGTGAAATAAAGCCAATACATAAATTTGATAACACACTAGTGTAATAAAGCTTTGACGTTGACGTCGTTGTCTATAGGAGACGTTGGTCGGATTTACTTGGTCTATAATAGGCAAAAAAAGAAGAAATTTTGATGTTTCAAGAGGAAAAACTTACATGTGATAAAATGGATATAACATTTGTGTCTTTTCATATTGAATTTATTAAACTCGTTGAATAAAATGATAAAATGCGAGACTCTGATATCCTCTATGTAATAATTGTACACAATAAAATGTATTCAAACAAAAATTCAAACTTCTTTAAACGTTAATTTGTTTACTTAGAACGGACAACATTCAAATTAAACACCTGACACACCCGCTAAGCCACGGCTCCCAAATGTACTTTCAAAGAAGGATCTTGGTACGGTTTCCTAATAATTGTTATAATGTTAACATTGGCATGTTGTATAGATTGCAAATTGACCCTCGACTGAAAATTACCCGCCCGCTTAGCTCAGTAGGTAGAGCGTTGGTCTACGGATCGCAGGGTCGCGAGTTCGATCCTCGGGCGGGGCAGATGTTCTCCGTGACTATTTGATAAACGACATTGTGTCTGAAATCATTAGTCCTCCACCTCTGATACATGTGGGGAAGTTGGCAGTTACTTGCGGAGAACAGGTTTGTACTGGTACAGAATCCAGGGACACTGGTTAAGTGAACTGCCCGCCGTTATATGACCGAAATACTGTTGAAAAACGGCGTTAAACCCAAATCAAACAAACAAAATCGATTGAAAATTTTGTTAGGGTGTGCCATTTGATAGAAGCTCTGATAAAAGTTCTCGTTTTTCACTCATTATTCAAAAACTTTTACTTTTTATTTTCGATATTTATGTGTAATGCAAGTGCAAATGTTTGTCAATACTTAAGATACTATTGTGTGAAAGCGATCCGCAATTATTCACTTAATATTGATATATTAGATCTTTATTACATACTCGTTTCTATTCCCCGTTAAGTTACACTGGTACCGGAAACGTCAATACTTTTCCATACACTGACGCCTGAATTTCATATCGGGTGCGTGACGTAATTCAGTGCGTGTTGTTGCACTATTTTTTGTTCTATTTAGTTCAGTATTGTCAATCCTATTCAGGCTACTCGTTCTTCAGCGGAAGAAAATTGCGCTACTAAAGTCGCGCAATATTTCTGCTGAAGAACTCGTGCATATTTCCCGATACAAAGGTAATAACCTATAAATATTCAGCACCGTGTACAAGATAAATTTTCAAAATGGTCTGTTTACACCTAAACTTGCTTTGGCATCCCCTCTCCTTTTACTATGAGTAAGTTATCGTGCCCACCTTAATTTTGGCGGCGTTGCACGATTGTTATTTGTTATTTTTAATTTAAATTTTAAAACAGACATGACGTCAGACGTGTTGTAACGCTAGAAAGACGCACATAACATAAAGTTCCATTTTATTTTATTTTTTGATGCATAACGTTATGAAATTCTCATTAAGTAAAATAATTTAAATCGAGAAATATACTATAAAGAACAAAGTGCGACTACAATTTTCATCCTGTTTTAAGCAAATAATTTAAAATTCATACACAATGTACAAGTAGATCGGCATTTACAATGAGTGATATGCAGTGAGTGATATGGATTATATCTCACTGATAAAACACAGTATTTCATCAGTTAGCATAAACAAATAGAGGATATTTGTTTGTTTCAGTGAAACATCAATTTTATTTCACAAGTGAGCATCAAAAAATGATATTTTCACGAGTGGCGTAGCCACGAGTGAAAATGACAGTTTTTGGTGCTCACGAAACGCTATAGAAATAAAATTGATATTTCACTGACACAAACAAATTTTCTTTTTATTTCATGTGTAAAACACTACTTTTGTTGCGTAATTTATAAAATGTCGAAAATCGCGGGAAAGTTCAACAGAAAGCATACACAAATGACGTCATTTTAACGATGTTATCGTCGTTATGGTCCCCGGTATTCATAACGCTCGGTATACAATTTGACTCCGATCGCGACGGAGGACTGGAACTAGTTCGGCAAAAACAGTGAAAAATAAAAATGATAATCTACTGTTTCAAAACTGTGGATTATCACTTTTATTTCACTGAGAAAACTCTATAATTCACTGGAAAACATAAATAAATAATGTTCTTAATAATGACAGAGTGCCAAACGTGTTATTAAAAATACTTGGATAAACCTTAAATGAGCCCGGAAAAGGAATTATCAGCTAGATCTACAACGGACAATAATCGGTATGAATCACCCATTTATACGCTGACAGACTGTACTTCTAACGTTTCTGTACATTTTTTTGCATATAATGTATTTCATACAAGCGGTAAATTGCATTCTCGCGACCAAAATTTGTATTGCTTTCAAAAATAAAGAAGTCACAGATCTCATCAAAAGAAACGATATAGATCTAGGTGTCTAATTTGAACTTTAAACTTATTATATGATTAATACATGAAATGTTTTGCACCATGCTCAATGCCCTTATTATCTAATGTTCGTTCTTGAGTAGTAAAACGGATATTACATGGTCATGATGAACATATTTATGCCAATAATGTCTATGTAAAACAAACAAACCTTACATATCGGCAAAGTCACCACGGTCAATGTCACCCTAAAAGTCATAGCCACCTTCATATTCTCCGCCTTCGTATTCACCCTCAAAGTCACCACCATATATTCCAAATCCAGGAAAACCTCCATGAAAACCTCCGTGGAAACCTCCATGAAAACCGCCGTGGAAACCTCCATGTAAACCTCCACCCCCTAAAACTCCGAGATAACCATGTGAACCAAGGTAGCCCAGAGGTTGCGCTATAGCAGCAGCTATTAAAATGACGAGCACTAATGCGGTTTTCATGACGAATTACCTGAAAAACGTTTTAATAGGTAAAATGCAAACAATTTAATCATTCAAAATTCAGTTCAATCTAGTTAAGTCTACAACTGGTGTTTACAATTATTACGTTGACTTACCGAACCAGTGTCTCCTGAGAAATAAAGATGTTGCTTTATGTTGAATTTAAGGATTAGTGGTACTTTGAAGTCAGTTCTAAGGGATTATTTACATCTTTTTGTAAAATGAAATGCTATCTAATAATCTAATAATATCTGAAAGAATTTGTATTTTTATAAAATAGAATCGTAGTTTGCAAAACATTCATCTAAAGCATACAGAAAATAATGTCTGGAAACGTTACAAAAATGTATTTCTTATGCTTATCAGTTATCACAATACAAAATATTTAATGCTTTTGAGACAGATTAAAGGTATACAAATAACTATGACAATGCAAGTCTTTGGTAACCGTCTTATAACGTTCGATTCCTGATTGAAATATGACAAGTTTTGGAAATGGAAAATATATATGGTATACAAAAGACCTCTATGTTGAGAAAAAGTAATTTGTCTCGCGGAATAATACCAAGTATTATTTCTCATAATTGCAGATAATGTTGACAGTGAATACAATAAAAAAAATAATATTAGAAATGCAAAGTTGTCAACAGTATCGTAGTCGAAAAAGCTTTTTATTTATATAACATAATTAGACTCCTTTTGATCTGAATTGAAAGAAAAACAAACTATAAGTTTTTTATTCATTATTAATTTTATTTTTTTTTTTACTGAACAAAAAAAAAAACAGATAAAAACCAGTACTGAAACAGACACAAATGTGAACGTCATTGAATTACAATTCTATACTTTAATGACAATAACATTTTAGCTAAAAGGCCGTGATACTTTTGAAATTTGTAATAAAACTGTTGAAACATTGCATAGTTTAATCTTAAGGAAATGGTGATTATGTACATTTCATGCTTCGTTGAAATTTAATTGTTTCACAAAGAAAATATTTTATCCCGAGATAAAAAAGACCTCATTTTTTAGAGTACACATGGTGAATATACGTTGACAAAGATGATGCCAATAGTAGTTTCAATTTAGTAATGAAATGAGTAACATACTTTGGTTTTAGCAGTTGTGCTTTTTTCGAATCTTTTGAGTTACCGATGCACTTTAAAAGCTTTATATTCACAATGATAAGAACTCGCTCCGAAGACTTATCATTTTCACAAAAGTATTCCTAAATTTTTTCATTAAAGATTTATCTTAAGTGAATTAAACTGTTTAAAACTTGCAAATGTCAACAAATACAAAACGCTTACCTTTAGATGTCTACGACAGAATTTATCCAGGAGGAAAATTAGTCAAATTTGTAACAAGAGTAAGACCAGGCAAGCTTTTATACTCTAAATATAGCTATTTTTGTATGCGTTTTAAAACTATGATGCCTCGGAGATTCAATCATATGTTTTAAACAAATTACTTTGCACCAAAAAAGTGCGCATGATTTTTAGTTCAGCAAACAGTTACTTTAAATAACAAACCTATAATTCATTGATTATTCTTAATTATTTAAAATCAACCTCTACAAAATGTATATTGCTTTATTATGTGAACAGAATTCGAATTAAAGCTTTCGAAATTTAATTCACCTTTTTTTCTAATAAAAGATTTTTAAGAAAGAGACGTTGATGTATGTTTTGTCATAATCTAAAGGTGGAAGAATGCATGCATTTCATTTTCATGCATTTTGCAACTCAGTAAATCTCCATCTCATCATTTTATAAAAGAATTGCGGAAAATGCCATAATATTTCTAAATCAGGCTTGACATTTTTCGATTATCAAAAGAACGTTTCAGCCTGAGGTCAATACTGCTATTGTTGAATTTTAAAAATGTTTATGTGAACTTCATTATTCTGGTTTAAGCTTTTTTTTATTAAGACCACTGTTTTACGAGTTTTGGTCGTCAACTTGGCCAAAACTTCTTTAAATCTCCGAATGTAACTAACAGTATTACATTGATTGAGTGGACATTCGCATTTCTTTGTAGTTGTTATGAAACCATTTGGTATACATATCTATCTCTACTAGAATATAATACACCTTATGTTTTGGTTGCAAGTAACTGGCGACAGGGTAAAATAGCTGTCATCTGCAGGTATGCGTCTGATATAGTATAATGCAAAAACAAAGCGGAAGGTGCACTTATCATGCATTTGCATGCTTCTCGGTTGTCTTGGCGCAACTTAACTGTTGATGTTGATAGAGTAGTCGAAACGAAACCAACCTTTGCACTATTGTTTAGTTTTACTTACTGAATCGGTGATTCTGATGTGACTTTTAATTAACTGTCTTATTAAGCCATCTAACAAAATCCGGAAAATATTATTTAGATTGATTAAGAACATCTGCAAATAGCATGAAGTTTCATCAAATCAATCCTAAAATAGCTTTAAAAATTTTATATTGTTTCAAATGAAATATTAGACTAATGATCGCTTTGTTACGCGATGTACATGACATATGTAGTCATTTAAGCAGAATTTTATTAAGCTTTTAGATCTTTCGTTAGACTTGTCATGACTATCAATAAACAAGAGGACCATGCTGGTCCTGAATCGCTCACCTGTGCACACGCAACCCAGTTCATTGTGGCTAAGTTTTATTGAAAACCACCAAGTAGTTTCAGAGTATATGCCATAACAAAAATTGTTAACAGACGGAAGGACAGACCATGGACAAAAGGCGATTTGACTAGTCCACCATCTGTAGATGGTTGGCTAATAGAGAGTAACCTCTCGGGTAATTTTGGGGCTCTGAACCCAACAACTTCATAGTGATAACCACCAAGACCATTGCCCCAAGCGTTATCAATATGTCAGAACCAACAACCAGTTTCGAACTTGACCTAGATATCATAAAGATGAACATTCTGACCAATTTTCATGAAGATCCATGGAAAAAATGGCCCCTAGAGAGATCAAAAGGTTTTTATATTTTTAGACCAACTGACCTAGTTTTTGATCACAGTTGACCCAGTTTCAAACTTGACCTAGATACCATCAAGGTGAACATTCTGACCACTTTTCATAAAGATCCATTGAAAGATATGGCCTCTAGGGAGGTCACAAGGTTTTTCTATTTTTAGACCTTATGACCTAGTTTTGGATCGCAGTTGATCCAGTTTCAAATTTAACTAGATATCATCAAGATAAATATTCAGACCAACTTTTATACAGATCCCATAAAAAATGTCGCCTCTAGAGAGGTCACAAGGTTTTTCTATTATTTGACCTAATGACCTAGTTTTTGACCGCTTGTGACCAGTTAAAAACTTGACCTAGATATCATCAAGGTGAACATTCTGACTAATTTTCATGAAGATCCATTGAAAAATATGGCCTCTAGAGAGGTCACAAGACCTACTGACCTAGTTTTGGATTGCACGTGACCCAATTTCAGACTTGACCTAGATATCATTAAGGTGAACATTCTGACCAACTTTCATAAAGATCTTATGAAAATTGTGACCTCCAGAGTGGTCACAAGCAAAAGTTTACGGACGGACGGACGACGGACGCAGCGCGATCACAAAAGCTCACCTTGTCACTTTGTGACAGGTGAGCTAAAAACCGGATTTCTTTATGGTACTTAGCGCCATATTTCTTCCTTTTCTAATGTCTAGAGTGTTCTCAACAATTATATCACTAATGCGCTTTTATAGAAAACACCTTACATTACACACGGCGAGTTCAACAATTACATATCTGTATAATAAAGATTTATCTTATAACAACAGGCGGAAATATAGTAGTCATAATTATTAATGCAGAGATTCTGCATTGTCTTACGAAGAAAAAACTGGCAAACTGCACGTAGGAGAGTGCATCGCGCTAGAGTTTGTCCATTCTATAGTTTTAAGGTTTGCTCTGACATGGTCTTAAGGTAGTTCTGCACGTTTGGATCGAAACTTTTTCTACAATGTAGAATTTGATTAAACTCCAATTTTTCAAAACTTCAGAATATACCTAGAAAATTCAGTAAATAAAAAAGATAGGGTCGTGTGCTTGATTTTTTGCTAGGCTGATTTGAAAAATTTGGACCTCACGCAATATTTCATAATGGGAGTCTATGGGAAAATCATAACTTTCATAACTTTTCGCGGATAGAATTGTTTCTACAATGTAGATTTTGATGAAACTTCTCACAGTTGTAAATAAACACATGGCCTATAATTTGGTGAAATAAAATGTATAGGTCCGTGTGCTTATGTTTGAGATATTTGACCATGATTAAAGGGAACCGGGCATTTTACGTTAATTTTAAGACATTATTTTGAATTTTTTAACGTGCCACATGTTTTAATATCATATTTTGACTTTAGAAATATAGCAACAGTGCCATTGTAACAAATTTACTCACAGGTTTCGATTAATTCATAAACTGATTTTCATTTCCGTACGCCGAATCCAGGCTTTATTCTACGTTTTCCGGGAAAATGACGTTACGCCATCACTTCCGGTTTTTCAAACGTGCAGAACTACCTTAATGAATAAAAAAAATCAAAGCATTGAGAGGACTGATGTGGGCAGCGGTTAACAGCTTCTGGTAATTGGCATGAACAGTTAGCTTAAGTTTGGTGATTCTAGTTAAACTAATTTTGATTAATAAGCATTTTCGACCTTTCTTTTACCAAATCAAGGGGTAAAACTCTGCTTTTACTTTGTCAAAGGGGATAAAATAATATGTGAGCTATATGAGCAAAGCTCATGTGCTTATGGAAAATTTTGTGAGGTTTGGTTAATTTTGCTCAAAATATTTTTTGAATTAAAAGCATTTATTAAAAAATCAATCGGAAACAGTCTGCTTTTACTGGAACAAGGGGAATAACAGTAAATGTGAGCAAAGTTCATGGACTAATCGATGATATTGTGATATTTGGAGATTCTAGTTATAACAAAAGCTTGTAGAACACTTGCATGAAGTGAATGACAAGGAAAAGAAATAATTTGGCCACTGCCCACTGGACATTTAACGTATTGACCTTAAATCAGTAATCATGGGTCATTTATCAGTTTAAATGATCTCCGTATCAAATATCATCTTAGACCAAAGCATAATCTAGTTTTCTGGCAAAAAAGTTCTATTGTCCATGTGATATTGACCTTTGACCTGCCGAACTCAAAATTGCTGGTCTTGACAAATCTCCCGATCTCATGATCCTAGGCCCAAGCGTTCTCCAGTTATCATCCGGAAACTGATTCGCCTACAGACCGACCAACATCCATCATCAGACATTAATATTTACAATATACCCCTCATCCTTCGAAGGAGGGCAATTAATTTTCAAATTAGAATATGCCCATGTCTCCCTAGTCCCCCAATGCATAGTCGTAATAGGCAAGAAGTCAGTAGAGGATAGGAGCGAAAGACAAAGAGACACTAATGGTTGGTTGGCTGCAGTAGAGATCATCTACTTGGCATGTCCAATCATCCTATGAAGTTACAAAATTATGGGTCAAGTGGTTCTCAAGTAAACCGTTTTCCATGTTCAGGCCCCTGTGACCTTGATCTTTGATCGAGTGAGTCCAAAATCTACAGGGGTCATCTACTCTGCATGTCCAATCATCCTATGAAGTTTCAACATTCTGGGTTAAGTGATTCTCAAGTTATAGATCCAGAAAGTGTTGTTCCATCTTTATGCCTCCACGACCTTTCTCTTAAGTCAAATGACCCCAGAAACATTAAGGATCATCGACTTTGTAATTCCTATCATCGTGATTGAAGGTTCTAGGTCAAATGGTTCTAAAGTTATTGGTTGGAAACTGTATTCAAAGTTCTGGTTCCTGTGACCTTAACCTTTGATCAAGTGATTAAAAAATCAATAGGGGTCATCTACTCTACATGTCCTATCATCCTATGAAGTTTCAACATTCTAAAGCCAAGTGATCCTCAAATTACTGATCAGAAACGGGTTTCCATGTTCAGGCCCCTCTGACATTGACGGGTGATTTTTTATTTATTTTTTTTCAAATGAGATCTCATCTTGGTAAAAGCAGGCTGTGAATATATTATACATAAATTACATAGATAAAAGACACTTCAGAATAGTTCTTAAACTAAAAGCAACCATAAAAGAATATTTACAATGAAATTAAATGTTTAATTCAATTTTAAAACAACTAAAACAACTACTTCTGTCTCCAATATCAGCACACATGATATTCGGGTTGCATTCAGTCATTTTCAGCTGTAGATTAATATGATATGCCTCATAATCATGACAACATGCATGTTTTAGTGTTTTTTATATATATTTTCTGGTCCTTGGGGATCATGGAGTCCATTCAACATATGTGTAATAGAGTTCCGCTTAAGCCAGTGCTAGGGGCCGTAAGAGGTGTTGCACATTTCATTACCTCTCATGAACAGACTCAATCAAACCGAATTCTTCTTGGTTGCATTCAACTTCAACTTCAACTTTATACTGCCATAAAATCAATACTGATTACACTTGGCAGGCACTTGTCAGGGACAGTTATTAGTTTAAAAGATATGTTATGTGCATGGGGGTTAAAAGTATATATAGCATATACATATGTTGCAAAGATAAAAGATCTACAGATCTAAGGTTAAAAACAGTATACATCTGTCTACAGAGAGCATGAGTCAAGTCTACCAACAAAAAATGGTAGACTCCGACTTGATTGGACATATATTGGAAGACTGTTCCATAGCCTGATGGGCCTTGGGAAGAAGGATGTGGCATGGTAGTTGGTCTTAGAATGTGGGATTAGATAATTAAGATTTCTAGTAGGGAGGAGGTGATGGTTATCCACTACTACAAGGTTGGATCTTATTCTATAGAACATGATCAAGGAGGCATGGTTTCTACGTTGTTCGAGCGTTTTCCAGTTGAGAGTATTGATCATGTCTGTGACCCTACTGGTGTAACTGTAGTCATTTTTTACATAACGGGCAGCTGATCTTTTGACCATTTCTACCTTATTTATTAAATATTTCTGCCAAGGACACCAGACTGTAGAACAGTACTCAACCTGGGGATAGACGTATGTTTTATAAGCAGTTTCTTTGACCTGTGTGTTATTGGTTTTGACATTTCTTTTAATGAAGCGGAGGGTATTATTGGCCTTGGAGGTGATATTGTTAATGTGGTAGGCCCAGTTGAGATCCTTGCTTAAAGTAACACCTAAGTATTTGGACTGGTCCGCTGATTTAAGTAGGGTATTGTGTAACCTGTAGGGGTAAAGGATAGATGTTCTCTTCCTATGTATCCTAAGGATCTCACACTTATCAGGATTGAACTCCATGGCCCAATCGTGTTCCCATAACTGTAATAAGTGCAGGTCATGCTGTAAGCTTTCTGCTGAAGATTGAGATGAGATGGTAAGGTAGACGATAGTGTCATCAGCGAAAAGGCGGACCCTACTTTTGACACTATCGGGCAGGTCATTAATGTATGCAAGAAAGAGGCAGGGGCCTAGGACTGAACCCTGGGGAACCCCTGAGAGAACTGGTAACTTATCTGAAGATTTGCCTTCGACAAGAACTTGTTGTGACCTGTTACTTAAAAATGATTTAATCCATGATGTGACCTTGTTATCTATGCCTAAACGTTTAAGTTTGTGGACTATCTTATGGTGATCCACCTTTTTGAAGGTTTTGCTGAAATCCATAACAATGACATCAGATTGCTGGCCTAGGTCTAGGGAGTCAGCAATTTCTTTTGTGAAACCTATGAGTTGGGTCTCGCAGCTGTGTTTTGACCTGAAACCATGCTTGCTGCTTTGGGCTAAGGATTTGTAGGAGTCAAAGTAGGACATGATATTAGAGACTAAGATATGTTCAAGGAGTTTGGACGCTATGCATGTAAGTGAGATGGGACGATAATTACTAGCCTTGGACTTTTCACTTTTTTTGTAAACAGGGGAGATAACCGCATATCTCCAATCATCGGGGACATTGCCTGTGTCCAGAGACAATTTAAATATATGTGTGATCATGTGGGTAACCTCACTGTGCAGTTCCTTTAATAACCTTGGGGAGATTTCGTCCGGGCCTGCTGCATTATTTGGGTTGAGACCAGCTAACAGTTTATCAACGCCCTGGACTGTGATATCTATTGGTGTCATGGGTGGATGTAGGAGTTTAGATACTGCCCTCTTTACAATTTGTTTAAGACTAAGGGGTTGGGGTTTGGAGAAGACAGACTCAAACTGTTTGTTCAATATATTGGCCTTGGTAACTGCGTCAGAATGGATAACACCATTACTAGACAGAGGGGCGACACCACTGTTTTCAGTTTTGTTATGTTTGATGAATAATTTTTTTTCTTTTGACCTGTGTTTGAGCTGTCGCTAAATATGACTGAGTCCAAGTATGACCAATATGCATTCCTAATTTTACTTTGGATGACCATCTTAAGAGTTTTGAATGACTTGACATTATCTGGGTTATTGGAAGTTGACCTTTTGATCTTTTTATAAAGTTTGTCCCTTTTCCTAATAAGTTTTACAATTTCATGAGTAACCCAAGGGAGGTCTTGACGGGATTTGCTAAATCTAGATGGGATGTACTTTGAACTTAACCTATTTATTTCTTCCTTGAAACTATTCCAAGAGGTATTTAGATTTGTGTGCTTACACTGGAGAAATTTCTCGGAGAACTGTTTTAAGTCCTTCTTGAAATTGAACCAGTCAGCATTTTTATATGATTAAATGAGTCTTTTTACCTGGATTGTGCGGCCTCTTTTTAGATTGAGTTCATGATGGACAATGTCATGATCAGAAGAACCTAAACTTGGGAGTGTTTGGATGTTGTGGACAACAGAGGGATTATTTGTGAGGTAGAGGTCAAGTAGGTTTTTATCATGAGTGGGGAGTTTGACCATTTGTTCAGGGTTGATTTTTGTAAGATTTTCGGTGAAGGACTCATACATATCTTTGAATTTACATGTTTGGGTGAGTAACTGGGTTTCTCAATCCATATTGGGGAGGTTATTATCTCCGAAATCCAGATGTGGCTATTCTTAGGGATTTTTGATACTGATGTCCACAATTCATTTAGCGAATGTTCATCATTTTCATGTGGTTTGTAATATGATGAAACATATATATCTTTTAAACCAGTGGTGGAGATCTTGGACCAAACTCCTAGTATATTGCAATCTGTTTTAAGGTGAGGCTGGTCTTGACTTAGTAACATGTTGCTTACGGCAAGGAGGACACCTCCGCCTTTTGAATATGACCTATCATCTCTGTAGACTATGTAATTTAGACTGCTAGGAAAGATTTCAGATGTTCTTATTTCTGGTGTTAACCAAGTTTTTGTCAAACAAATGACATCAGCCTTGGTTCGGGTGATAACCTGGTGGAGTTCCGGGATCTTATTTCTGACTGATCTACAGTTGATGTTGAGAACTGAGAGTCGTTGGTTGTTTGGGGCGTTTGCCTTTGGACTTTACTGCGGACTTGGGGGTTGAAGAGGCTTTAGGTGGGTTCATGGGGTTGGAATTGCATGGGTGTTTAGAAGGGGTTGTGACAGAGTCATTTACAGAGATATCATCGAGAGGGCTGAATGATAATGTATTAATCAGGGAATTGAGAGAGTCTGATAGATTGGCTGTATAATTAAGATTGTCACAGCACCGACACTGCCACGTAAAGCTAATAGGCAAATGGTCATAAGTATTATTTACTAGTTCTTGGCAGGCTATGTGGAACCATTTACTAGAGTTGTCACAAATTATAGCTTTACAAGGCCAGGTGACTTTCTTTTTACAAGTGCCACATAAGTATTTGGGGCCTGGGTTGCTCTCGACATCCGATATCTGTGTGGCGAGCTAGCAATGGATAAATATCAAATTTCTGTTAGTTGTAATTTGATACCTTTTTCTTACCAGGGGCAGGGGTCCTGAAAAAGATTTCCTAAGCGAGATGAAGATACCGAGGTCCTTTGACACGGGCTTGCCTTCGTTCTGGCCAGGACCTGTTGTAGAGTATTCTGAATTGCCCTGAAATTGGTTCTGAATACCAATTCTGTAGATATTGATGACAATAAACACAAGAATACCTGTTATTTGGCTATCCATTGTCCTTGGGAAATGTAAACAAACCGGACCGGAAGTAGGTAGACAATATGGCGGACTATTTGAACGGCCTCCCAGTCCAATTTTACATCACACAAAAACTATTTTGGCGATGATAAGAATTTAAATAAGAAGGTTAGTTGATGGTAGGAGGACAAATATTTACCACCTAGCGATAGACAGTGCTCGTACTTATTCTGAAATAGGTGAAAATAATTAAAAACTGACAGAGTCAAACGGAAGATGTGAACTACTCCGACGCATGCGCACTGTTCAAAATAGAATGTAGACAGCTGTTCTATGCTTCCAAAGGATCTTTTTCCGAATTTTATCGTTAAAAATGCAAATACTGAAAATTAAAATTTTTCTAACTTAGTTTAAATTGTCTCAAATGATTTCATTGCAGTCTTCCGAATCCCGCTATTGTATAATTATCCAAGAAGAAATCGCACGCGAGAACGTGAACATTGGGGACGAAAACCCCGAAAATCTACCGGCGATTAAAAGGCGAACTTGTTAAAAATAATGTTTCTTTCGGATTAATTATACCCTGTTATGATATGTCAATCACAAACACCAGCTTGAATGTAATATTAAATCAAATTGAAGTGTATAAGTTCGTATTTTCGGGAAACAGGTACGATTTTTTCGCCCCTCTGTTACGGCTGCAATTATTTTCCTATGTTGTGCAAATAAAAATTATTTTCGTAAATATAATGAAAGGATCGTATCTTTCTCTATGAAAAATAAATAAGATAACACCTCTTCTGTCGATTTCATGCAATATATCTTTCCATAAACCCATTTCTACGCAACAAAGTTAGACAGGTTAGACAGGTGAAATTTTATCCGAAATAGAACACACACCGTGCTAGTTAGATGTTTTCTGATCATGTGACCAAAACAAGCTCTTTGGTGTTGTTATAACAATAAAATTTCGATTAACTTTTCTAGCAGGAACTGGGTTTTAATTTAAAACGTTTACAAAAGATGCAACTTGGTTTTAATACCGATTATAGATCTACGCGGATGCACTGTGCTATTTTTTGTATGTTATTTATAGTTTATTTTGGCCACGTGATGAAGAATTATTTTGGTCATTTGATCAAAGCAAGCATGCTCATTTTCATACGCGTGGTTTTTGTTATAAAATATAGATTACGATAAATATGTTCTTAAGCAATGCATTTTTTGATAATGTTGAATCTCAGAAGCTTTCTGAAAGTTTAACAGACTTGAATTACGTAAAATTTATGTTTTTTATGGAGGACATGGAACTACTTGTTCTTCGGTTTCGGATAAGCGTTTTGACCGTTAATTTGTGGTATGGTAAATCTGTGGTCACTCTTCGCTGCCCACAACAATGTTTTCATGATTTGAGTCTTTATACTCAACAGAAATTAAAGGTACATATTTCTTTATTTCCTCCACTGAAGGAAGCAATATATATAGGATAGACCAACAGCAAAGGAACGAGTAGGAATAGCAGCGTACACAGAACGTAGCCACGAAGCCTCACGAAAAGAAACTCCACAGTAGCGTATGTATATACAAGTACGAAAGTTGCTGCAAGATGCAACAAAAGTAGGCATATACCCCCTATCATATGAAATAAATGTGGCAAATAACAATGCTTACAATATAAATCAATATTTAAAATAAAATAAAAAATAAAATTATTACACACGAACAAGGTAACCTTCTTTCTAGCGCATTCATCAAACTGAAAACGAAAGGAAAAGTGATGTCCGACACAAATTGCTTTCTTTTCTGCTCTTTTATTTCTTTCTTGCTTTTTTTTTCTAGTGAAACTTATTTTTGTCGTTTGTGTTCTTTAATCTGATGCCATTATTATGGGCCAGACATTAAAAATAAAAATTTGAAATTTTGCAAATCGAAAGGAAAAAATCATCATTTACGGCATACACTGCACTGCACTACCAAAAAGAAAAAAGCCATCACAAATACTCTGTGCCGAAAAACAATTAGACAACCCTCTTTAAAATGCTCGTAAATTTATTTTAAGTAAAATTGGAAGAGGCTTGAAACAGAGGTTTGTGTACTGTGTGCAAAGTTGAAAACATCTGGTAATAACTTTATCTTAAGATTATACTTTGTCTAATTTTAAACTAAGAAGTAAAATACTTTACCTCAGTGTTATTATTTCTAATCCATTCGAATAAACTGAGACCATTCAATGTAATAACCGAGTTCCGCATAAACCGGTGCTAGTGGGCATAACGGGTAATGCAACTTTTTAACAAACTCAGTCAATTGCTTATTGCAACAGCGCTTTAAGATTTCATGTTGTCTGTCTCGTGTGAATTCAATTTGTATAAACTTGTAAGTCTTCGCTGAACAGGCATTTTAAGAGATGCCACAAGGACTAAGCAAAGCGTTCAAAATAGTTTTATCTTAAAGTGCAATTGTATGTTTTTTTACTCACAAAAATATGATTATCTGTGATAAAAATATAATATGTTTCAGTTGCAAGTCCTTTTGTGTAAGACTGTGTACATGGACACAAATAGAGGATAATCGGAAGAATGAAAAAACACAGATGTGACAAATAGATACAAATGTACATGAAGGCACAACACAGAAGTGCTTCACTTCGGAACGGTCAGTTGCAAAACCAACAGTGTGGAGTACAAATCTGTTGTTTTGCGTCAAGCCCCACTCTTAAACATCCAGTAGAATCCCTAATATAAGTGACGGTAACCACAGGCACACCTTACAAGGCACAGCTTTAAACGATCATGTGAAGATTCAGTAATAATAAAAACCAAAGGAAATCAAATCATTTCTTCCCTTTGGACGGGGTGTGGTTAAGTGGTAATTGTTATGGAGTTTCCCAGTCCTGCCGTTGTAAATCCGAGGCTAATATTCATCTAAATGGCACCAGAGAATTTAAACAGTTCTCTTCTACTACGTAACGTTTATATCTTTCAAACTGTTAACTATTAAGTGTTAATTTGAATAAAAAAGACATGGATCTAAGATTTCTATTATCTATATTATCTTTATGAATATTTGTGTTTTTCATGAAACAGGTCTATTGTATCATTATAGTAAATTTTAATTAAGCCGATATAGGGTTGCCTTACCCAGCTCGTCAGTGTGTTTCAAGACATTTGATGGTTTTAGTCAGAGCAGAATTTCCAGTATATAATGTAACATGGATGCAAATGGTTTGAATATGGAAGTGACTTGAACTGTTACAGCGGAGCGGTTTATTGCATATCAAATGCGGGTTTCAAGCTTTCTGTGTTGTCAGCGCTTTGATTACACTCCGTGGTCCTTTAACAGTTCCTGGTCCTTTGGGATCATTGAAAACATTCAATTTCATCACAGTAGAATTCTGCTGTAACTGGTGCTTGGGGATATGAGGGGTGTTGCACATTTCAACGGACTAAGTCAAACTGAGTTGGCTATTATGTTACTTGGATGCGTTCTACACTCTTCTTCTGGATCTTTTCACATATTTCATAACAGGCAAGTTCCAAATACCTTTCACTCGTGAACTCGTTACACTCATCAATCTTAAATCATGGCATTTGCCACTAGTAAAATTATTGCACCTGGTATTCACTTGATGAAGGATATTTCGATCTTTTTGTACAAAATAAAACTGATAGTAACTACTCCACTTATTTATATTTTCTTGACAAAAAATATATCATTACAGTAACTTCTCTTTCATAAAAAGGTGAAAACATTACTAAAGGTGAAAACATTACTTTTCTCTAACAAAAAAGCTAAAACTAGAAAAGGTGAAAACTCCATAGGTCGCTCAATACGGCAAACATAAAAATGTTGCACGCTCGGTTTGAGTGAGCCTGTTCATGGCCGGTTGTGAAATGTATGCTACCGCCCACGCCCTCTAGCCCCTGGTTGAGCAGAACTCAGCAATCATGCTTGTTACAAGTACCAAAAACAATTTAGAGACAACCGCAGTTGTGCTCATACGGCGATGCACAAGGAACCTTTAATGATAGTATGTAATTCCAAGCGGCGTACGGTCCCCAGTTAAAAAAAGAATGGGGATCTGAGGTTATGGTTAAAAACATATTTTTTTCTGTTAAAATCAATAAGATTTTATTTTTTGTTCACCGTTATACATTTTTCCTTCCATAATGTTGACTTATAACATTCGTAACAAATTGTAGAATTATGAAAATTTGTTACCACTGATTGTGTGTTGTTTACATAAAACTTGTGACATTAAGCGTGTTTTAGCCCATTGTTAGCTTATTTCATTTACGAATCATTGAAAATGTCGTCTCCCGCCTTTGGAATGCTTCGAGGCGTTTTTAGGACGTGGCTTTCCCTGTTGGATATTCATCCTTGTTTTTAACTCTGTATTTATTAAACGTTACTAATTCTTGAAGTATAGATTTAAAAAATATAAAATCTGACATTTAGTCAGACTTCAACTCATTTTAAAGTCACAAAACACTCAATATCTGGACTGATAAATCTCGCCTTACAGTGTTTGTAATGTTAAGAATTGTGTGAGTTAGACTGATTTGACATGTATTCCTATCTATCACTTGTCGTAAATTGGAAGTTTGCGTCAGTTTTGGGTGGTTGCAATAACGATTTTACGAGAGCTGTTCAAAAAATAGCGTAGACTTTTGCCTTCTAAATCCGCTTGTTGTGTACAATGCAATGTATAGTATATCATTGTTATTCGCAGCCTCTGTATAATTTGATTTCATAATATTGTCACTTACAAGTGAAGCATATAGAACGTTTAAATTATCATGGCTACGTATAACCGGTACACGGTTTCTTTTCCAGCGCGCCGCTTTGCCGTTTGACGCTATGACGTAATAATTGTGACGTCAGAACAGTGAATTGTTGAATAATAATTCACTGTTTTCAGCCTTCTTTGTTTAATAGGAAAATGAATCGGACCGTATTAGAATTTCGTATTAAACAAAGAAAGCTGAAAACAGTGAATTATTATACAACAATTCACTGTTCTGACGTCACAATTATTACGTCATAGCGTCAAACGGCGCGCTGGAAAAGAAACCGATTGAAAACGGACCAATGTTTAATGAATGTCGTCAAGAATGTACTTTAAAGTCTTTGGTTACGTGTTAGAATCAAAATAATATATCTCATTTAGTGATGTGCTCTTGAATAAATTCATTGTTTGTCGTTCAGATGCGTATTATTATATCCCTCGGGCTGCGCCCTCGTGATATAATTCCTTCGCATCTGAACTCCAAACAATGATTTATTCAGCGACAAATCACTAAATGAGATATATTATTTCTTAAATATTGCATATGCGCTAGAAGGAACTTTTGTTAATCTAAATTTTGTACAAGTAATTTATTCGTTCTGGGCATAAACACAGGGGCATTAGGAAATAAACGCAATATATACCACAATGATATCTAAGTTTGATACAAGAAGATTGATAGATTAGGCAAGCTTGTTAATTAACCCTAATGGTCCCTCTAATTAACAAACAGTACATATAACAACAGTAATCAAACTGTTATATGCATATTGCTAAGGTTATCAAATACAATTACATTCATTCAATCCATTTTACTTGCATTGATTGCAATCGCGTATATATGTTTTCATCAGTATCTTTTAAATCTTGTTGACTCATTATGCATTCATATCTCGTGTATATATACAAAACGTTTTTATATTGTTGAGAAAAGGTTAATTCATGGTTATAAGTACTAGTAAAGGCTATTATGTAATTTCCAATGGACACTTTGGAATTGGTCTCCACGTTTACTTTTGGTAGTTCCCAAAATACTCCGAACCACTCGTGCATCAAGTGCTATGCGCCTTTTACTTCTCATATACACAAGTACTCTTGATGTTCTGGCGGGTCGATTTAGGATACAAAGTAGTGATCCGGTTTTTACGGAAAGTATGCCTTTTATAATTTACGTTGCCTAGCATATGGATTCCTTCATTCACTTTAATAATTGTTTTCAACTTTAACAACCATACATGAATGTTCATTATGACTCTGAGTTTATCATCAGACAACTGTTACCACAGTAATGAACGTTTGATGTTTTGAATATTGGACCTAGTTTATTTAGTCTTTAATTCACTTCTTGTAAGATTTGTATGCAAGCTCTGTAAATGAAATCATGTTTGAATTTTCAATTTCTACTCGAGTTTTGACTCTTCTAATTATTTTTTTTTCAAGATATTGCTCATTACGACTTTATATGGATTTTTGAATTAAGCACGATTTCCACTACGTCATACACCCTTTTGACAAAAATATAATATGAAAAATGTATGTTTGTTCTAATAAACTTTTCCCTTTAAAGACAATGTCAAAATCGTTTATTGCAGGTATTCACTGTACAAAATTTGTACTGAAAAAGTGATGAAATCCAGCAAAAATAGACCCAAAAGGAGAACATGCATCATTGTAAACGTCGTGCAGTAATAACTCAGCGTCCGCTTCGAGTGCGGGAGGTCGTGGGTTCGATCCCCGGTCGCGTCATACCAAAGACGTAAAAAAATGGTACTAGCAGCTTCCTCGATTGGCGCTCAGCATTAAGGGGATAGTGCTAGGACTGGTCAGCCCGGTGTCAGTATAATATGACTGGGTGGGGTATCATGTCACGTGTCTACGGCGTGATATTCCAATAAGGCAGCACTATAAAGCTGGGCATTGTGCTCACTGCAACAAGTAGACACCGTCGTTTATATGACTGAAAAATTGTTGAAAAGACGTTAAACCCGAACACACACACAGACACACACTGAAACGTTTAGAAGTCTTTTCATTCAGCTGATGCTGATACGCCAAAGAGCATTGCATAACAAACTAAATTTGCATATGGTGTGTTTCAAATTTGACTGTTACAGAATGAAAATGTTCTTACACATAAGGAATTACTTAAATGGATGATAAACATAAACTAACAAAACAACAAATCGACGGTACACTTCGTTGGACATTAGCAGAAAGTATGCTGATATATCGAAATAAACTGCGACTTCTGATCTGAGGCTGATACTACATAATGAAATAATGTATAAATAATAATAAAACCAATGGAATTATAAAGATCATTATGACAAATTATCATATTTCTTTTCCATTTATTGTCATTTCACAAATGCATCCGAATATAGACAAAACGTTCTTATTAATATGTAAGCTGTATTATTTATGGTTAATTATTTATCATTATGGTATGAACACACTAAACAGCTGGCCTTCTTTATTCTATATAAAGGGGCCTCCGTGTCCGAGTGGATAAGGTTGCTGACATCAAATCACTTGCCCCTCACCGGTGTGGGTCCGAGCTTTACTCGGGGCGTTGAATTCTTCATGTGAGGGAGCCATCCATCTGGCTTACGGAAGGTCGGTGGTTCTACCCAGGTGCCCACACGTGATGAAATAATGCACGGAGGGCCACCTGGGGTCTTCTTCCACCATCAAAGCTGGAAAGTCGCCATATGACCTATAATTGTGTCGGTACAACGTTAAACCCAACAAAATAAATAAATTATTCCAATAAAAACTGACATATTTCGAATGACTGCAGCACATATGAGGATCCATTTTGAATGTCTATAACTTACATTTTATTGAAGAATATTGTCAGTGCTGAATAAAAAATAAAAGAAAAGTGGGATTCAACTTTGATGCAAGAAAATTAATTATTTTCAGTCAAACACACAATCTGCAAAATCAGCTAAAAGGTGAGACACCAGATTGTAATGGTGGTGTATGACCTATGATTCCATGACAAATTCTGTCATGCTATCATTTCATTATGAAAATGCTTCCTAAATGTCAAGCATAGCTCTGTCATGTGATTTCAGCGAAAATGCAATGAAAATAAAGAAAATAGCGCCACAAGACATATTTCACGTTTGTATCATATCTTAATGGGCAATGACTTTGTATGTATATAGATGTAGACCGCCGAATAAAGCTGAGTTTAGTTGAATTGAGTTGATTAAACAGCCAACGAAATGTCATCGGAGTACATGTAGTTACTGTAACTACAATCAAAAGGGGTCATAGTTTACAAATGTGTATTTAACGTTTCATTGGACTTGTCTGTTTATTAGGGAAACCTTCATTTTAAGAAGGATTTTTTATAAATGATATTGAACAGAACAAAAATGATTCTAAATCTTTATGGATAACTCATAAAGTCTTTGTTTGCCTTCTAAGGAAGGATCTGCTTATTCAAGTTCAAACATATGTTTAAATTTTGATGACAACATTTGTTTTGAAAAGAAACTCATTGCTGACACTTTCAATAGTTTTTATACTACTTTTAGCATGTAAACTTGTTGAAAAGCTTCCCAAATGTGTATACAAGTATGGCTGTAACTGTTTAACAATTTCTTTGCAATCCAAGGAGTTTTTCTGATAGTTATTCCTTTTCCTTGGCGACCGAGCGTACACTTGCTCTATAAATTTTCATCTTGCTTTAAGGGTGGCTTCTCCACTGATACATGACAGATTTTATCAGGAATGAAAATGATAATGGCAATATTTGTAGGTATGTTGCTGCTGTAGGTATGTTGCTGCTGGATCTGCAGACGGCATTTGATACAGTGGACCACTCAATCCTCTTGATGAAGCTGAATGATATTTTAAGGTGTTTCATCTCATATCTTGCTGATAGACAGCAGCTTGTGTTCATCTACTGCAGAAGTAACTTGTGATGTACCCCAAGATTCTTTACTTGGGCATTTGCTGTCACTTTATGCTGATGATTCTGCTATTTAAGTATCACGTAAATGTTTTTCTGGTGATGAACAGGTTTTTACCGAGGAATTACTCTCAGTAAGTCAATGGTTAATTGACAACAAATGAGCCGTGCCATGAGAAAACCAACATCGTGGGTATGCGACCAGCATGGATCCAGACCAGCCTGCGCATCCGCGCAGTCTGGCCAGGCTCCATGCTGTTCGATTTTAAAGCCTATTGGAATTGGAGAAACTATTAGCGAACAGCATGGATCATGACCAGACTGCGCGGATGCGCAGGCTGGTCTGGATCCATGCTGTTCTCATACCCACTATGTTGGTTTTCCCATGGCATGGCTCAAATTGTCATTGTATTTAGGCAAGACTGAGCCCATTGTCTTTGGTTTGAAACACAAACTAAGGTCAAAGTCCAGTCTTGATATATCTTGTAATGCCCATTGTCTTTGGTTTGAAACACAAACTATTACCTTGGATCAACATTTATCGTTTGGTTCAATGTCAGATTCTGTTCTTAAGAAAGCCAATGCTCGATTAAAGTTCCTTTACCGTAAGAAAGAGTTTCTTACAAAATATACTAAAAAGCTGCTTGTTATACCCTTGATCCAATGCCACTTCGATTATGCTTGTTCAGTATGGTACAAAGGCTTAACCCAGGGTTTGAAACATAAGATGCAAATTACTAAAAATAAAACGGTTAGATTTGTACTTAATCTTGATTCCAGAACCAATATTGGTTATGAACATTTTAAATACCTAAAAAGGGTTCATCATTTGATGTTGTGTCATATTTTCAAGGTCAGAAACAATACCGTCCCTGGGTATATGGATGAATATTTTGTTGACCAAGATTCTGTGCATGAATACAAGACTAGGCTTAGGGACAAAGGAGGGTATGGTCTTCCTACGGTAAAAGGGTCGGGTTCAAGATCATTTTGCTTTATAGGTTCCAAACTACGGAATAGATTAACATCAGAGGTGCCCTCACAAAAACTTGGTATTATTTAACCGGTATTATTGTGATTAAGTATTTTTGTGGTATTTTTGTTTGTTTAATTTGTCCACTAGATTTAGATCTATGCAGTGCTACCTGGTATGCCTCAATTATCATTTTATTGTGAATGATGCCACTAAAACAACATGAGCTGAAGTCTACGTCTACATTTTGATTAAAACAACCAAGTGTATGAATACACATAATTATTATGCAAATTTAATGTCGATGTAACAAAACAAGTTCTCACAGTCAGCGGTTGTTCCTAGTCACCGTACCATACCACAGTACTATCATAAAGGTCAATTAGCTGATAACATAGAAAAGTTTAAATCTTCAGGTCGCCAAACATGACACGAATGAAAATGTTGCAGGTTCGGATTGACTAAGCCAGTTCAAAGATGTACATGTACTACCGTCTTACAGACGGGCTGGACAGAAAAATGGTCGTCATATATAAGTGACAATATGATGAACCTGTAGCGATAATATTAATATTTGCCTTACTGAAACGGCAATCTTTAGTAAGTCACCGGCTTTGATTAACTATTAAGAAATTTAACTACATTTAAACTTTAATCTTCCGTTGAAACTTTTAGTGCCGTTGATAAACAAGTATCTGTTTCGTCCTCAAATTATTACAAAATAATTCATTTATATTAGATAACTACCTATATTTACAGAACTGAAGCCAATTAATTAATGCAAAATGTAAAATAAACTCATGCTTTCCAACTACAACATGATATATTGTAGAAAAAAGTTCCGTGCCCAAATTGCAGATTAGTGTTTAGACTTTTCGTACCAAATGTTCTCAAATTTAAGACAAAATGTCATACATATTTAAACTTCTTGTCACTGGTGTAAGATTTTGGGTTTCTTAACCTTTAAACACCTTTCATGTCATTGAGATGCTTATTAATTTTTACAGTTCCTGAACTATTTTTTCAAAATATGAAAAATTAAGTTTTCAAATGACGAATTACCGCAATTACCCTTTTAAGAAGAATAATATCTAAACAATCAAACTGTTTGAAAAATTGCTCTTCCTCTTCAGCTTAATTCATTTTTAGAAAAATCTGTATCAACATTCAAACGATTTTGTTTTCCGTAAGTTACCCATTTTTCGAAAAATAAATCTAGGCCAGAGATTAAAGTTGTAAGGCAATCTGTCCAGCATTTTCGCGAAGCATGTTTTTATTCATAGTTCTATTCGCTGAGATATTATTCGATGTTCTACATTACTTAGTGGTAAGTGTTTTTTATACTTTTTTTCCACAGTTATTCTTTAAAAAATAGGACCTGAAACACTATTGTCTCGCATAGACGCAAGGCGTCTGTATGCCTCCAGCTGAATAAATAATTATTTGTTTTAGAGGAGTATTTAGGCATCATGGATACAATAAACAACATGGTTGTGTTAGTTAATAAAAGGGTCATGAACAGTAGATTGAAATGGGTTATTGTATTCCATTCTCATAGATTTCACCAGGTTTGGTTGCGCGCCTCGTGTGATCCGGCCTGGCAAAATCCTCGAAAGCCAGTACAACATCCAACACAAAGTATTGTTTGATGAATAATGCATTAGACGCCTAGGTGTACATCATTATCCTTCCCATTAGTATTCGACTTTTGGTGCAGGAATACAATTCATAGCTTATTAGCATAAAAAAGTTCACCAAAGATATGTGCCTGAATCAAATTGAAAAAAGTACAAAATATAAACTAACCTGCATATAATATATGCAAGAGGACGATTCAGTATATCATCAGTGTCTGGGCTTGATCAGCTATACACCGGTAAACATATGCGTAGCATCATTTTAGCGTTATCAAGAAAAAGAAATGATTCATGATGCAGTTTTGTATTTGCTGTGAGTTTATGGAACTCCATGGCCGTCCTTGGGCGCTTCGTTCTTCTTGTTCTTCTGTGTCCGACCCGAGATAGAATCGCCCTAATGACACGAACAAGGCTCAAGAACATTTCTAAACTAAACACATGCAAATGGTCTAACCATAATAGGTGTTTGCGTCGTCACAATCTAGAAAAAAATCTATGTTAGTGCAAATTTAAATGACTAAGTAGCTGCAATTTTTGATAGTCCCCGAAGGAAGTTTATTCTTCCTTTTGATATCTAGTAGATAAGCGATAGAAAACATATAGGCTCCCTGGAATAATTTTGTACTTTGGAGAAGGCGTAAAATGGCAAACAAAGTCGAGACAGTCTATCATGGTCAGCCAATATACACCACGCAGTCGGCCATTTATTTTGCCTGACAACTTAGCCCTGTCTTCGTATTGTACTGTCTGGTAATATTACTGCTGTTTCTGTTGAAAAGTACATTTAGTAATTATTTGAGAAATTAGCATTTCAACATTACGATTAGTCAATGTGTGCAGCAAAGCTCAAGCTTTTTAATAGAATTTAACGAGTTAATGATCTAATATTAGATTTAAATGATATGTTTTTGTTTGAAATGGCAACTTCAGTGAAATGTATAAACGGTAATGACATATTTTTGCGAAATCTGACCTACCAGAGACTACAACTGTTGACTGCGATTCCGGTATTTCAATAGTGAGTTTGAACATGCATAAGTCTGTAATAATTACAGCGAGTCTCCGAATAAAGCTAAATCCAACAGTAGCGTACGCTATAAGTCTAAGATTTAAACGAACTAAAGTGTGAATATCGTATTCAAAGTCCTGTTGATTGGAATGAAATAGCTGACTTTGTGACAAACAAGCAAGAATGAAAATATTAGTAAGAATATTAAGTTTGTATTTATAGCATTTAAAACCAGATGCTCGTCTAGTCATGAAAAAGTTTCTTTGGCTTGTGGATATAGGAAACAAAAAGCTGTGTAACTGTAGATTTCTTTGCAAAGTAAATACGGATTGGAGTCTATACAATTTGCGGTAATTGAGAAGCAGTGACATCTTAGATTGAAAACGTTTTAGCAAAATGGAACAAAGAAATTGAAAGCTGATGACGTGTGCTTGTTGAAAAAGGAAAAAAATTCACTCTAAATTGTTTTATTATTAAATCTGTATTTTCAGTTCTTTCCATTAGTCTACAAAAGTCACAAGATTAATGATAAAAGGTCGTTTTGACTTCTCCTAGGCAGAGCCAAAACACGTATAGACCTCCAGCTATGACATCATTACATTCGTCTCACACAATTTACTAGATATAATGACCAACAGCTGCAAATGTTTGAATTTAATTTCTCTGTATCCTTGTTGACAAGATGTTTGATTAAATAATATAATAAAAAGACTGTTGTTGCCTTTGCGTTCACTCAATATGAGGCCAGGCTTTCGGTTGATATCATTTTTCCAGGTCGACAAATTCTGTTATCGACCTCACTAAAAGGTTATAACTGTATCTTATTTAAATACACAAATAGGCATTGAAGAATACATTTAAATCATTTTGCTGATTTGATCAGCATATCGTATATGTCTTTTTGTATGGTTTAGTTTTTGTCTCCCGTTACCTCTCAAACTCACAGTTATGTGAATATTTATTTCTTTGTAATGATAGTTTTGCGTATAGTGGCTACAAAATAAATCGAAACAATAGGAGTTATTGTAAGCTTAGTAAATGTTGCGTTTTAAAAGCATTTCAAGGTAGTTCGGTCTATACGTTGAATTAAACAACAAGTTTTATTGCTGCAGAATATAGTTCAATCTGTAAATTAATAACGTATACTGTTAAACAGGTTGCGCTTCCATATGGTAAATTAAGTTGCATGCAGTCTGCGAAAATGCAAACACTAAATGCATAACTCAATGAAATATATCTGGACATGGTATAAAACACGATTACTCAATCAAATGTATTCTAGTGTAGTTTAAAGCAAGGTAACTCGACCAAAAATGGTATAAAGCAATATGATTATTTTCGTCTTGATCTATTGGTGATTTGGGGAGAAGAAGAACAAAACAAGATCAGTTCGAAAAGATTTGACAATAATGATTTATAACAATAGACAGAAATCATTTACAAGAAATAAATAAGCCTACTACAATAAATAAGGTGATTAGGGGAAAAAAAAGTTTTAGATCTGCTGTTAGATCTGCACATAATAATACCTGTGACCATTTATATATACAAAAAATGCCAAATTATAAAAATACACATCAATAAAGCTATACGAACAAATCAAACTTTCAGCAAATTTAGGTTATTCTTAATAATCGACGTTATGTGAACAAAAATCAAATATACTTTCTTATGCATCCATAACAAAATCATTTAAAAATTATAAATGTATACAATAGTTAATATCATATGAAAGCTATTTAAAACTAAAATTGTTAATAGAAGTTTGTAAAAATCAGTAATTAAACTGTTGTTATATCCTACGAGAGAAAAACGATTCAGCTGTAAGTTTCACTTGTTTCCCTTATCTGAAAATTAAAAGTTAAATAAAAAAATGTTTTTGAACGAAAAAAATGTTAATAGGAAACTTTAATAATGGCTCATTCATGACATTAATTACGTTGTTTTTAAAGATTCATGTATTTGACATTTTTGTAGTCTATGAAAGCACAATATAGTACCATACATAACATTACAACACAATATGTTTTATCATAGTTTCGGTTTCATATACATCATCTGACACAATTACATGTAACAAAGCTAAAATAATGCAATCATTCAGAATTATTGGGGACATGTTTTCAATATGACTAATATATTAAAGAAGTAAGTATTTTGCAATATTATACAATACAAAAGAAAGAAGCAATTGTCATTTCTTGTAAATCTTTGTTAAGGTAGTTCTGCACGTTCGGATAAAAAATTTTCCTCAATGTAGAATTTGATTAAACCATGATTTTTCAAAACCTCAGAATGTACTTAGAAAATTCAACAAATAGAAAAGATAGGGTCGTGTGCTTGATTTTTTGCTAGACTGATTTGAAAACAAATTGTACCTCAGGCAAGTTTTCATTTTGGGAGTCTATTGGAAAATCACAATTTTCATAACATTTTCGCGAATAGAATTTTTTTCTACAATGTAGATTTGAATGAAATTTTTCACAGTCGTAAATAAGCAAATGGCCTATAATATGGTGAAATTAAATGCATAGGTCCATGTGCTTGTTTTTGATATTTGCCAATGATTAAAATGATCTACACATTTCAAGCTGTTTTTTTAAATATTTAACGTGCCACGTGTTTTAATACCATATTTTAACTTTAGAAAGGTAGTAACGTTGCCATTGTAATAAATTTACTCACGGGTTGACATTAATTCATACAATAATTTTCATTCCCGTAGGCCGAATCAAGGCTTTATTCTACGTTAACCGGATAAATGACGTTACTCCACCCATTCCTGTTTACGAAACGTGCAGAACTTCCTTAATGTCTATTGACTAGACAACAATTTAAATGCTTAACTAGTATTGTAAAAGTTGCATAGTAAAAACTAAAAACTGAAAGCAGCAACCTCATTTTACTAAAAAGCACTAACAAAATACCTAAAACGATACTATTCGTTGGAACATAAACTAATGATAGATGCTTCCTGAGTACAAAAACTAATACATGTACAAGTTAAAAGATGGACTATCCTTCTTAACTTTGATATCTAGTGGCTAATTTTGGTAAGTCAGCAAGCTGTTTCATCCCTTTAGAAGAGGAAAACAGTTTCTTTATAAATCAGATAAAACTTATAAATCTAGATTGCAGGCATTTCATTTTCTTAACCTGTCATTCCAAATTCCTAGTTTCCCAGTGTTTTTCCAGAAATATTGAAACTGATTAGATAAAGTGCTAGCAACTCAAGTTCTGCCCCAGAACCACGTATAAATTGTTTTCCCCTTCTGAACACTTCGGTCAAAATGTTTTCTTTTATTGTAAATAAACATGCCTTAATTTCTCCGATTCATAGTTTACATTTTATCCACGACTTTTCAGACATTCAGCCAATTCAACTATGTTTAAAAGTTTTAATAACTTCAGAATTTACCAGTTTAGCAATTAATTCACCAGGTACCCAGCAATAGTCAGCAACACATGAACAGTGGGCACCATTAAATGCATAGTCATTATTACCGTATATTTTCGATTTAGAAAACAATAACCTACATAAATGTGAAAAATTCTCTATTGGTATAATTAAAAAGCATTATTATTACCAATTTCTCCCGACCGGAAATAAGACTTTATAGTTGATCATAGTTGCTAATAAGTTTGGAATGCTTGATAATTTCTTCGGCGATATATGACCATTTTGTGTCGATTTGCCGTAAAACCCAACTTACTCACTGTTATTAATCGAATGCTTTAATTGGGAATTATGCAATACATGCCTATTTCCCTCTTTTTACACAATGAATTGAAAATCTGATTTATAACATTATAAGAGGCACTCTGGTATAAATGAGAACACAGTTCGAGGGATTAAGGCATTTATCTTATTTGAAAATCTCTCTCTTGTATACTACATATATTCAAAACTTAAATTAAGGACACAATGATATACCTTTATAGACTATTTAAAACGTTCGATTCAGTTTTTAAGCCTCATGATAATAAATAACAATGATAAAGTGGAGTAATTTGAATAAAAAGATGAAGTAATAAATAAACTCATGAATGATGAGAAGGCGAGGTTTGCCGTGTAGTCAGACACCCTGATAATAAGGAAGGTAACAATAAAGTGTTCTCGAGGCAATTACTTCGAACTGGGTAAGAAAAGATAACGGTCAGTATTCTGCAATTGTATGCACTTAATTGTCATTCATTTGAAATCTTTAAACAAATATTTTTTTCAAGTAATTAGAAAAGAATTGTGTTATAGTTGTATATAATAAAAAAAACTACAAAAATCATCACTTTTTTATATTTATGTGCAACTTAAGTGCAATAAAAATACTTGATCTGACTCGATATTTTTTAAGTGGTACGATCCACAATTCGCCTGGCAAAATAATTCACTTAACACTGAAACATTAAATTGACAATGAGCAATCGGTTAATAGTACTGTCTACAAAATATTTTAACGGTAACCACATGTATACATGGTGTGATTATGCATGGCATGGAGATTCAGATGTATTTTATTTTACTGTTTACGTGTTGTATGAAGTATTGTTAAGTACGACGTAAATATAGTGCCGTAAATATAATCCATGATACGTGGATATAAACAAAAAATAAAATGGCCTAAATGAGCTCTGAAAAGCACAACATATCTAAAAAGGGCCTATCAGATAAATGATATGTGTCGTTTGTTTATTTGCAAATTGCAATCCCAACGTTTCGTTGCGTCTTAGCTTTTGGATACAAAACTGAATTACCCACGACCAAAAATTTGTATTCCGTTTATTAAAAAAGGAAACCATGAACTTCATCAATAGAAATGATATATACGTCTATTCAAAACATAAAATCCAAATACCTTATTGTTTGTCAATCCAGATCGAAAGTCTTATTCCAAGCTAAATACCCTATGCGATATTTTTTGTAGCTCATTTATATGTACAACTGATAAAATCAAACATTAATTATCGTGGCCAAATCCACCGCCATAGCCACCGTCATCGCCGCCAAATCCACCGCCATAGCCACCGTCATCGCCGCCAAATCCACCGCCATAGCCATCGTCATCGCCGCCAAATCCACCGCCATAGTCACCGTCATCGCCGCCGAAGCCACCGCCATAGCCACCGCTATAGCCACCAAAGCCACTGCCATAGCCACCATAGCCGCCATAGCCACCATAGCCACCGCCATAGCCGCCACCATATATACCGCCACCAAAGACGCCGCCGCCAAAACCGCCACCAAAGCCACTGCCATAGCCACCATAGCCGCCATAGCCACCGCCATATATACCGCCACCAAAGACGCCGCCGCCAAAACCGCCACTAAAGACACCGCCCCCAAAGCCACTACCGACAGGGCCACCGCCACCGCCGCTAAAGCCACCGCCACCAAGGGCACCGAAGCCAACGCCACCAGGGCCACCGCCAAAGCCACCCCAACCGCCGCCAAAGTCATTGCCGCCAAAGCCACCGCCAACGTCGCCAAAGCTACCGCCGCCAAAGCTTCTGCCGCCAAAGCCACTGCCGCCAAAGGCACCGCCGCCAAAGGACGTTTGCCCAATAACGGCAGCTATTGACATAGCAAGCACTAATGCGGTTTTCATGTCGAATTACCTGAAAAGAAAAGGCATTTTATGAGTCTACATGTAAAAGAGCTGTCTAATGAAAGCAAGCTCGGCTGTTTGAAGCTCTTCTTCTTAATTTTAGCTTACATACAAACGCCATAGAACATTTTTCTCAGTTGAAAAGAGGCATACTCGAGCTAAAGTATAAGTCAAAACTATGAAAACTGTCATATGAGGTCATCCCATGATGCCAAAGACGTGTTGAGAATCTGAAAGAATTTGTAAAGTAATTTATGAGAAAGACGTTTACATGCAAAACTGTCAAAAATTTCTACGTTCAAATGTTGCATAATTTTAACAAAGTAAATTCTGAAGTTAGGTATCTGGCCGCATTTGAACACCTTATTCGCCTACGTAATGTGCGATCCTTGAAAGCTTTTGAGAAAAACCTGGTAACATGTAAAACTTTAACAAATTGTTCTAAGTTATAAAAGAGCAATTCTTTCAATAAAAGCGACAGTTACTAGTATATAACTTGCTCCGTGAGGTGATAAGACATATGTTGAAAACATTTTGCCAAGTAATTTTTAGAAATTGCTTACTAGTATATTTTATGCAAAACATGACCTGAAATTTTAAATACAAAGGGAACATAAGTTTTACAATATAAAAGCTAGTGTTATGTAGCTTTAAGGTCCTATGAGGTCATCTCATGATGTGTGAAGCTTGACAGTATGTAGCCTAGTTGTTTAAGAGATACCTGCAAACATTCAACTACTTTCGTGACGCTGACGCCAATGCCAACGCCGACACCGTTTCAGACAAAAGGATGGTAACAAAGATTCCACTCTATTTATTTTTTTCATTTTTTAATAGTTGAGTGAGTGAGTGAGTGAGTTGGGTTTTACGGCGAATCGACACAAATGGTCATATATCGCCGAGAAGAAGTCATATTGAAAACGCCAACTGTAAAGCCTAAACATTGATGTAAAAATGTAAAGCATACCTAACAAGAGCTGTCTCCATAGGATGACACATGCCCCCGATGGCACTTTGAATGAATAGTTATGGCCGATGTTAGAGTTTAGGACCTTTGACCTACGGAGCTGGGTCTTGCGTGAGACACGTCGTCTTACTGTGCCACACATTCATGCGTAGTAATTTTAAAATCCATGCATGAATGACAAAGATATGGACCGGACACGCCCATCAATGCACTATCATGAAAAATGACCTTTAAAGTCTAAGTGTGACCTTGACCTTTGAGCTAGGGACCTGGGTCTTGCGCGCGACACGTTGTCTTACTGTGGTACACATTCATGCCAAGTTATTTGAAAATCCATCCATGGATGACAAAGATATGGACTGGACACGCCCATCAATGCACTATCCTTTAACGTCTAAGTGTTACCTTGACCTTTAAGCTACGGACCTAGGTCTTGCGCGCGACACGTCGTCTTACTGTGGTACACTGTGTTACACATTCATGCCAAGTTATTTGAAAATCCATCCATGGATGACAACGATATGGACCGGACACGCCCATCAATGTACTATCCTTTAACGTCTAAGTGTGACATTGACCTTTAAGCTACGGACCTGGATCTTGCGCGCGACAAGTCGTCTTACTGTGGTACACATTCATGCCAAGTTATTTGAAAATTCATCTATCGATGACAAAGATATGGACCGGACACGAAAATTGCGGACAGACTGGCAGACCGACAGACGGACAGACGGTTCAAAAACTATATGCCTCCCTTCGGGGGCATAAAAACATCCATGTAAACATGTAAAGAACACTATGAATAATGTAAAACATAACTAAAAGCATCCATGTAAAAATGTAAAGCATATCTAAAAACAGTAATGTAAAAACGTATGTACGTGTGGGTTAAAATATCAGCTGCAAACATAATAATATTGCAAGATGTAAATAAAAATAAGAAGTGTTAGATCTTTTGATATATTCCTATCTGCTTTAAAAACGATAAAATATTTCCGACTGAAACGTTGTCAAATAATTCTCTCAAAGATTGAACGTCATAATATGTACTGCGTTGTGTAGCAAAGTCCACACAGTCGATCAAAATGTGTTTAATAGTTAGCGGTGTTTGACATGGTACACATTCGGGTTGATCTTCTTTATTCAAAAGGTAAGAGTGAGTCAAACGGGTATGACCTATTCGACAGCGAGAAAGAACAACTTCCTCCCTGCGAACAGATCTGTTCCCTTGGTGCCATTCCCCTAGAGTAGGTTTGATATCATGAAGTTTATTGAATGAAACACGGTTCCACGACGACTGCCATTTAGATAAAATGTATTTGTTTATATTGGGCCTAAAATCGGTATGTGGTAATTTTAAATTAGATTGTGATAATAAAAGGGATTTCTTTGCTGCAATATCAGCATCCTCGTTTCCATGAATACCAACATGACTAGGAATCCAACAAAATATGATAAACTTTTTTAAAGATAGTTCATGAAGCCTGAGAAGAATATTTTGAATGAATGGATTTTCCATATTTCGGTTATGAATTGACTGTAAAACAGAAAGCGAGTCGGAAAAAATAATAATAAATTTTTCTGCACTATTTTTTGATATAAAATTTAGAGCTAAATCAATAGCTTTGGCCTCGGCTGAAAATATTGTTGCATTATTTGGCAAACGTAATTTTGATTGCTGAAGGAGGCTGACAGCAGCACAGCCAACCTTTGATTCATCTTTTGAACCATCTTTGTAAATTGCAAAATAGTCATTGTAAGTTGATTTGATTTCATGATATTTGGACTTGAATATTTCAGGGTTTGTTTCAGACTTTCTAAAGGCAGTTTTCAAATCGAAAAGAACTGTAGGGGTATGAAGGGTCTATGTTAAGGTAGTTCTGCATTTCGTATCATTTTTTTTCTACAATGTAGAATATGATTAAACCCCGATTTTGCAAATTCGAGAATATAATTCAGAGAAAAATAGGCAAATAAAAAACGTAGGGCCTTGTGTTTGATTTTTTTGCTAGTCTGATTTGGAAAAATTGGACCTCACGCAAGTTTTTAATGGGCGTCTATGTGAAAGTCGCACTTTTGATAACAGTTTCGTGAATAGAAATTGTTCTTTACTGTAAATTTTAATAAAACTTCTCACACTCGTAAAGGTTTCAATATAATATTTTATCTTTTGAAAAAAAGTTACACCTTTCGTTTTAACAAATTTACTAACGGATTGTCATTAATTCATGAAACAAATTTCATTTCCGTATACCGAGTCCAGGCTTTTATCTACGTTATCCGTATAAATGATGTTGCGTCATTACTTCCGGTTTATCAGAAGTACCTTAATAGTGATACAGAAAAAGTTCGACTTCTAAATGTACAAAAGGTGTACATTATGCTATCTGTCATGGGTAAGTATTTTATTAGATAGTCAAGATGTCAGATCAATATCTCCGGCGGCAATTAAGGTATTGGGTTTAGTATAATGTAGTTATTAGTGGAACTTCGGGGTCATTTTAAAGCAATCCTTTACAATTCTTGGAAAAAAACGAATCCTTCCAATATCTGCTGAAACTATGGTTTATCGTTAGTTATCACATGTTTGAAGTCGCGGAAGTGGGAAAAGGCCATTAAATAAATTTGAAAATACACTAGTGTACGAAGGTCCTGCAAAAAGTTCTGTCACTAATGGGCTTCGGTAGTTGTATCCCAGGTATTTTTTAAAACGCTTCATTGCACTTGAATGTTGTGTCCAATAGCTAACGATATCCGTTTATTTCGTGCAAATACCGAGATGTTTTAAATTGAAATACATGAAGTCATATACACTAACCAATTTACTTGTCACATTGTAAAATGGACGAAAAGACTGAAATTCGTAACTATATTAAATGCTCCATTAGGCTTGATATAGATTCAAAGCAGATATTTGATGAATTGTATGGTATATATGGACCTTAGGCCATTTTAATGCGCATAGTTTTTAGGTGGGTTAAAGTTTTTAAAGCTGGGAAGTTATCTGTCGACGATGATACCCGTTCTGGTAGGCCTAAAACCTCTGTTCCAAGGCAAACATCGCTGCTGTAAAAGCTGTGGTCGAGCAGGATGCGCGATTCACCGATTGTCGGTGAAAGATATAGCAAGTTGTACTGGCATATCAGAGGGCAGTGTGCAAACAATTCTGAAAAGGTGTTTGGACCTTGGAAAGGTTTGTGCTAGGTGGGAATCTCATTTGCTCAAAGAGGAGCAAAAGAAACAACGCCTTAAGTGTGCCCGGGAACTTTTGAAAACATAAAAAGGCTGTGATAGTCGGGCTATTTCTAACTTGCTAACAGGTGACGAAACCTGGGTGCACATGTTTGTGCTACAGAGAAAGGCTGATTATAAGCAATTTTCGATAAGTTCGAAAACGATGTACGCAATTTTCTTTAATTCTAGTGGGCCAGTCGTTCAAATGCCTTGTCCATCTGGTCATACAGTCACCGGACGATTTCGCAAAAGCTCTGTACTAAAGAAAGTGAAAGAGTTTTACAATAAGAAACGTCCAAGCAAATGCTTGAAGTTCATCTTATACATGACAACGCCTCCTCTCACATGTTGTTAAGTCCTTTTTTTGGCTTCTGAAAATGTGGAAGTTGTAAACCATCCGCTTATTCACCTGACCTGTGACATTTTATTTTATTTCCAAGGCTTAAGAAAATGCTTCCTGGAAAGACATATAAGTCCAAAGTTCTCTTGGCAGCGCCATTTAGCAGTGTCTCCAACAGATACCAAAAGAAGACTATTTATCTGCTTTTCGCGATTGGGTAAAAGGTTACAAACGGGGAATACTTTGAAGGTTTGTAATAAAAAATAATTTTGATAAAACGTAGCACTTAAGAAATCCGAACCCAATGACAGAACTTTTTTGCAGGACACTTGTAATACAACTGTTGGTCAAATTTACTTGTTTATGATGGTGGAAGAAGGTATATGTTTTATGTTCCGGTAGGATAAGCTAACATGTGATAAAAAGAATATTATATTTGTGACTTTCCAGATTGAATTTATTAAACTCGTTCAATAGAACTGAAAAATGCTCGGCAAAACCTAGCATTTTATTGTTTTATTCAACCCGTTTAATAAATTGAATATGAAAATACACTCATGTAATATCCGCTATTTGTATTTTGCAAACCATTCATATAAAAAACTAAGAAAGTAACGTTTTGCAAGGTGTAATTGCATTTCTTATGATTATCAGTTATAACATTATACATTGTAAATAATAACGATTTTGAGACATTTACGATATACTAATAACTGTATCAGTGCAACTTTAAATCTTTCCACGAAAAAATGTTAAACATACTTGATTAAAACATAAGTTTTGGAAAATGTAATTTAAAGCCATCTTTATGCAGACTACCATATTGTCTCAAGACATGTTATTAAGTATCATTTCTTATAACTGTATATAATGTCGATGATAAATACAAGTTAAAGTTCCATGAGGCTTTAAATTTTATGTTAAAAACAGATGATACAGCTGTCCAAATAGACATTATGCATAATTTCATGGTAAGGGAAATTGCTTCTTTTGATAATACATATGAACGTTTACAGACAGTGTCATAAAGGGAGGTAATCAAAACACAATAAATTCATTAAAACTTTCTACTATGTTAATCAATAATTCTAATCTTTGACAAGTATCAGAGAAAACAATAGTCAGAAATAAGATTTAACAAGAAATTAATATACTTTCTGTTCATAACGGAAAATATTGCAGCCACATTTTAAACAACGGCATTATGGACCTTTAAACATAATATTATGTATTATAAATATTTTCTTTCTTTGTGTGATATAAATAAACTCCTTTAGATTTGAATTAAAACAAAGCAAAACGTTTAGCTATTTGAACGTTTCAAATCGGTATTTAAACACTTAAACCTGTGCTGTCTGATAAATGCAAATCATCAAAGCTAACAAAAAATACAGAAGGCTTACCTTTCAATGTTTCTGACAGAATTCAGCCAGGAGGAAAACAAGTCCAATCTGTAAAAAAAGTGAGTTCAGGCAAGCTTTTATACTCTTAAAAAATCTATTTTTGTATGCGTTTAAAAAGATGATGCATCGGACATTTTTTAACAAATTTGTTTGCACTAGAATGATTGCAAATGATTTTTATTTCAGTACCAATTCTGTAAACAAGAGTACAATAATACATAAATTATCTTTGTTCATGCAAATGACTGATACAAAATCATACAATCGTCATATTGATTAAATGAATTGAATTAAAGATTTCTCATTACCAATGACAAAAGTTACAATACAACAGTAGCTCGATCTTGGATGCTGTATTCGGCTTGAGTGGATTTTTGTCAGATTGGATCTCACGAGGCACGCAAACGCCGAGTGTTATCCGACCTTGCAAAATCCACGAGAGCCGAATACAAAGTCCCAGATCTAGCTACTGCTATAATGACCCTTTTGTTATATACCTCTATCTTTTTGTTTGGTGTTTTGTTTTTGAACGAAATGTTCAATATTTATCGATGTAAAATGGAACTTAATGAAGTTGTTTCTTTAGGTGCGCTATTTATAGAACTGTGTCCGGTTATGCGTATTAATGAAAGTAGTTCGATAACCTAAAATGCAAAAGGTGCAATACGGATTTTTTATGCCTGTTCATATTTACTTTTTAAATACAGGCCGATTATTTTTACAGAATTTATATTATTATTATTATTATTTACCACATTTATATAGCACTTTTTTCATATAAAAATACGTTCAAAAGTGCTTTACATAAAAGCATCTATATAATGTTCAATAAAAAATGTATTTAATGAATATAAAATTACATTACGGTAATAAGATACATAGCGTTTTAAATTAAAAGTAAGCAGATCAAAACATGAAACACAATACAATAGCGTAAAAAATTGACTGACCTATCAAAGACACAGGTTAGAGCAGAATAGAACATAATATATCTTACATTTTTGTAAAATAGGTATATATTAAAGCACATTAAACGTTGTCTGTAATTTCTTTCTTAATTCCAAGTTAAAGTATAGGTCCATGTTTCGGAGAGAAAAGTTCAAATGTCATCAAATCATAGAAAGAAAGCATTGTTTTACATGAAAATTTAACAGCGTATAAAACATTTATATTATTCTACAAAACCATTGTCAATATACTCATATATGTATTGAATTCCGGAAAGGGACTGCATGAAGGGGCCACACTTCTGGACAGTTCAGCGCCTTTAAAAACTCACCATTTTTTAAAAGCTGTTACATGTCTTCGTTTTGATGCATTTGCAACATCGTGCGAGTGTTTAAACTTTACATAACTAGGTAAAACATCGTTTTTGACAATTGTTTACATTTATTTCTTTACAAATGGCATTCTTATTTAAAGGGGGACAACTCTTTTAGAATATTTTAAGTATCCAACTCTGTAGGGCAGAACAGTAAAACATGTATTGGACAGATAAGTTGTGTGTCAAGATGCTGTTCATTTACTAAAAAATCTGTTGTTTTGTGATATACTGCTAAACCTTAAGAGAACACATGCATGTCAAAATGAGGCATACATAATCAAAGTTGATAAAAATTTCGTAGGCCGTTTCATTTTTTTGGAAGTATTTTGACTTTGAAAAAGGCTTGGTCTTTACCGATTATCGAAGAAACGCGTTCCCGGGGACAATATTTTGTTCCTTTGGGCATATCAAATTTTTTTATGCGAATAATGAAGTTTTTGTAACTAAAGGACAATGTCATAGGGTGTGTCTATGACAACATTACACTAAAATAATGTATAGTAGACTTTATTGTGAATTCAGTTGCAGAAATTCAAACAAACATATCATTTGCCGTAACAACACTAATCATTCTCGGAAAGATAACTTGTATCAGGTTTATATATTCTTAAATATTTTGAATTGGCAAATAATTATAGAACGCTGTACCTATACTTTGGAAAGGTGCACATTTACCCTACTGGTCCAACTGAACCTGTAGTTCTTATTGTTTGTAGTGCTTTCAAAGATTCCCTTCTTTCAGAAAAAATACATTCTTCTTAAAAGCAGGTATGGCCGTGTAAAAGCCGACCCATATTTCATCTTAAGGCAGTTTGGAACTTTTTGATGAATTTGTTCTCTCCAATATGTTTTTTATCAAACTGGGGTTTGTGAAAAGATAAAGATATATTTAGAAAAATTGTCACATAAAAAAGAAAGAATCATATGCCTGAGTTTTCGCTAGACTAATTTGAAAATTTTGGACATCTCAAAATTTCACAATGAGTGTACGGTAAAATATCAATTTTGACTTTTTGAATTTTTTATAGTTGTAGATTATAATGAAACTTTCCAAAACCTGAAATAAACATGTGTTCTGTAATAGTATAATGATTTAAAATGTGCAGGACCGTATGCTTGTGTTTCAGATACTTGCCAATAAATAAAGATTTCCGTATATTTTAAACTGATTTTAAAACATAATTTGGAAAAACTTGACAGGTCAAAAGATTTTATCAAACGTGCAGAACTGTCTTAAATGTTATACTTTCTGGTCCTACGGGATAAACTATTTAAACTTAGTTTTTAAAACTGATAACTGTCGAAACAGGTATTGTAGGGCGTGAGCAGTATTGCATTTTTCGTAATTTCTCATGACTCGGTCAAACCGTGTCTGCAGTTGCATTGTTTGCTTTCATCTGGTTGCTTTTGAATGATCCCCTGTATCAATGTATCAGTTTCCGAAAAAAGGAGATCATTCGAAAGCAACCAGACAACTTGAAAGAAAACATTGTGACCTGAATTTCTGAATGTATAAAATAATCCACAGTCTTTTAAAATTAGTGAGGTTATGATAAGAACTAAGTGATCTGCCTTTGGTGAACATGATGATTGTTTGATGAGAAGTGCAACTCATCGGACGATAAAATAAAAAACGGCCGTATTCGCAGGCTTGCCGTCTTAGCATATTCTGCACTTTCCAGATTTCTCCATTAATTCAGCCATATGTCTCCAACAGAACCGTAAATAAGTCTCCGTGAATCGGTAAGATGCACCCTTAGTGTCCACAATGATCCGTTTTTCTGCCGAAAGGGACACTTGCTTGCAGTCTTATTATGCAAAAATTTTCATAAGAAACAATATCCCGTTTTCAGGCCAAAACTGCTAGTCTATTCATGAAACCTTCCAGACGTGAGTGTAGTATTCAATTTTTGACTTAGTCTGCGCTATATTTGGCCATGATTTATCAAGTAATAAAGAACTTACATTTCTTTGAAGGTTCGAATCGACGAAGTTGTTGTCAGTTTAGCTTGTCTTGTTACCGAAAAATGACGTCAAGTCACGTGGTATGGACACAATGAGATAGTGCGTAGAGCGGGATTCAAGCATTTTGTGGAACACTACATTTACCTGTACAGAAATATTACATAGTGCAATACCTGTGTAGTTTTTGAATACTGTAAACCTAGAACTGGTTTCGCGCTTTTTAAGTTAGCGACTTTCGCAGTCGGTTTGGTATCGCGAAATTTACAGTCGTAAAACAACCACCTACTGTAAAAACGCGAAAGTTTGTAGTTTTCATTGGTAGTCGGATACAAAGCTTATCGATATATGCACGTGAGTATGATTATTAAAAAAAGGAGGTTTTAAGAAATATAATAATTTCATTAAAATGTATATCCTACATAATGTTTAACCCTTGTTATATCATACCCATTAGCGTTTGACAATAAAGAACTACAGCCTAGTAAATCTTGACTGGAACTATTGGAAATTTGGAGTGGATTTTCAGTTTCAGCTTTTGCCTCGTTATCATAATGTACATACGATTCCCTGTTAATTTTAACACCTGACTCAGTTACTACGTTCTCTTATTCATTTGCATTAAGGATCGAAGTATTTGCGTCACTAAATTATCAATATGATTATCTTTTTTAGTTGTTATTATTTTACCTATGTTTGTCGGGAAATAGCTTTAAGCTAATGTTTTTTGTTATATAATATCCGACGTTAAATAATGTTTCTTGTTTCTTGTATCTTTGCACAGTTCGTATATTTATGCCTTTTCGTTGAGATAACAAAATTCCGTAAAGACATATATTCGACTGTTAAAGTGAAACCATTACTTTTCTCTAAGACATTCTCATTCGCAAAAAAGGCAAAACATATTTTTTCTGTTAAAAATAAATAGGATTTTATTTTTTGCTCCCCATTACCCATAAATCCTTCTCTATAGTCGACTACAATACTCGTTACAAATTTTAAAATTTGTTTCAACTGAATGTGAATTGTAAAAAAAAACCTGAAGGTGATAAAGTATATCATTTGTTCTGGTAATAAACAAAGGGTGATGGGTTCAGGCCTGTCATTCATTTGCTGAGGGGAAATATAGATTGTATATACCATAACAATATCTAAGTTTGACACAACGGATAAGAAGATTGATAGATTATGCAATCTTTTTAATGAACCTCATTGGCTTCTCTAATTAACAAACAACACATGTAATAAAAATATTGAAACTATAATGCGTATTGCAAAGGTTAGCAAATACAATTATATTCAATCCATTTTAATTGCAGTCATTGTCCGCATTCGTCTGCTATAACTTTTGTAGAGTTATCATGCATTGTTAGCATGATACATACAAAACGTTTTTGCAATGTTGAGGAAGCTAAATGTAAACTCTGAATACTAGTAAAGACTACTATAATTTCCCATTGACTCTGTGGAGTTGTCTTCCTCGTTTACGTTGGTTATTTCCCAAAATACTTCATTCCATTGGTGCATAAAAGGGCTATGTGCCTTCTGCTTAGAGATACACAAATACTCTTGACGTTCCAATGGGTCGATTTAAACTTCTTGATCCGCTTTTTACAGGAAGCATGCTTTTTTTATAATTCACGTTGCTTAGCTTATGGATTCCTGAATTCCCTTGTATAGTTTTTTTTTCAGCTTTAACAACCATACAAGAATACGCGTAATGACACAGATTTTATGACCAGACAATTGTTACCAGAGAAATAAACATGTGCTGAATTGAATACTGGACCTATTTTATCGAATCTTTTAAGTTGATGACCACATTCACTTTTTGTTAGATTGTTTACACCTTTGAACTCGTAAATGAATCCATGTTCAGTTTTTCCATTTCTACGTGAGTCTAATCAGTTTTTAGGTCTTCGCCATTACAATAATATATAGATGTTTGAATTAAGCACATTTTCTACTTCGTCATACACTATTTTGACAAAGATATCATATTAATAAAAGTGTTTTTGTTCTAATAAAACTTTCTTTGTAAAGGAAATATCTTTCGTTGCATGTGTTCACTGTAGTGAGTTTACCAGATAAACACAATAGCAAGAGTGATGAAATAAAACAAAATAGACACAAATGACACGCACGTAAACGTCGTGCAGTAAGAACTTATTGCATTTTCATTTTGCTATTGATAACACGCCAAAGGACATTGTATTACAAATTAAATGTTGCATATTTTGTGTTTCATTTAAGACTATAACAGGAAGCAAAGTTTTTTTTCTTAATTAGGAGTAACTTCAATCCATGATATACATAAATTGAAAATAAAACAACAAAACAACGGGGAATTTCGTTGGATATTAACAGAATGTATCTTGATATATCGAAATTAACCGTGTCTTCGCAGAAATTGGAATGCAAACGATATATACTGTTTAACAGAAGAAGTCACGTTAAAGAATGTAAGTTTAAGACTATTTTGTTTGGTTTATAGTCACATTGATACAATTTAGGTCATATGGCGACTATACTAGCTATGCTGTCCCTGGGCATTATTTCATCAGAGGCGGGTGCCTTGGTAAAAACCACATACCTTCTGTACGCCAGCTGGGTGTCTTCCTCACGTAAAGTTTTCTATATCCGAAGCGAAGTTTCCAACCTACATTGGTAAGGGAAAGTGATTCGAAGTAGCCTTAACCATTTTGCCACGGAGAGCTTTCCAAAGATTAGAAGCAGTGCACGTAAGGCTCATGTCTCCATACATCACGCTTCGAGTCTTTGGGCGACTAATGATACAGTGTATTTTGATCGAAGGTTCTTAACAGGCCAGGAACATCTGGTACATGTGTATCCTTAATACAGGCTGAGAATGATTGAATGATGATATGAGTAATTCTTTTGCTGTTTACTCTGAGCTTCACTGACATTATTGAGTTAAAGCCGTAGTTATTATGTACCTACATAAATTCTAAAAAAAAACCCCAAAAAACCCAAACAAAAGAAAACAAACCCAAACATCAGGCAGAAAGATCCCTTCCCTAACATTTCATCCGATGTTCATTGGTCTCTTGTATATTACTAAGTAGAATTCGAATATATTTTTACGTTTTATAAAAATGACAATGTTTTAAGTTTCAAACATATTTATAATTTGTACCTTTTTGACAGTTATTCTTTTACGATTTGGCATAGCTGCACGGCTTTCACGGCTGAATCAATAATCATTTGTTGCAGAGAGTTATTTATTCATCCTTTAAAAAAAGAATATAAAGAATGTGGTAACAGTAGATTGATCTGGGATGTGAACCGGATTTCACCAGACTCGGCTGCGCGCCTTATGTGATCCGGCCTAGCAAAATCTACGAGGGACGAATACAACATCCAAGATCAAGTAACTGTTTTAAACACCTTTTTTTCATTTAGACTGAGTGAAGACCATTAATTTTGTAATTATTGCCGAAGTGTTGAATCACGAAAGCACTTGTTGCACTGAATCATTGATATAGCTTTTGTGTGAATATTCATGATTACTCTTACTGTGGAGTGTTGTTTGATGTATAATTCATTAGACATGAAGGTGTAGATCATTATCCTTCCCGTCAGTATTACCTATGGTGCAGAAATACGATGCATGCAACGTAGCTTGTTGGCATAAAATGTCCAAATCTACCGAAAAAAGTACAAAATTAAATAAAACATTAAATAAAAAACACATCTTTTTACAATAAATATAAAAAATCCAGAAGAGCAAAACAGTGACTGCAAAAGTTTATTTAACATTTTTTTCTGGACATTACTAATTACGTACACTGTGCCTCGACAGCAAAACACAGTTAAACAACAGGTTGCACGTGCGTGTGGTAAATTACGTTGGATGTAGTATGCTAAATGCATAACTCAATCAAATATATCTGGGAATGGTATAAAGCAAGATTACCGAATCAAATATAACTGGAAATGGTATAAAGCAAGATGATTATTTTCATCAGAGAACACTCTCTTAATCTATTGGTGATTGGAGGAGAAGAAGACATAGAACACAACAACAGTTTGAAGAGATTTGACAATAATGATTTATTAATACAGACAGCGATCATTCACAAGAAATAAATAAGCATCCACTAAAACGATAAAAGAGATGAGGAAAAAGCAGTTTTAGATTTGCTGTCAGTTCCGCATATAAATATACCTGTTACAATATATTATATAAATTTATATACAAAAATGCATAATCATAAAAATACACAGCATCAATTAGGCTATAAGAACAAATCACTTTCAACAAACATTATCTTGTAAAGCAGCTGAATTTATCAGTATGTACAAAATCCTATTTTCTATAAGCGTTAAATACTATTAGATGGATTATTTTCCTGTAGTTGGCTGTTAATTAATATAATTGCAAATTTAGCAATACATTAAAACGAACATACATACACTTATCGGGGAGCTTTATGCAGCAGACGATCCTTAAGTTTATGATATTCTTAATCATCGACGTGATGAGAACAAAACATATTTTCCACGGTCAAACATAGTTTCACTGTATACAATATTATTATACGGAAATCGAGAAAAAAAAATAGTAAAAATGCTATATTAATATCATATGACCGCTAAATAAAACTAATTATTGTTAATAGAAGTTTGTAAAAATCAGTCAGTAAAAGGTGTAATGTCCGACGAGAGAAATACGATTCAGTTGCTAGTTTTACGTCTTTTTATTATCTGAATTCTAGCAAAACATGAAATGTTTTTTAACGATTTTAGTAGGAAACCTTAATAATGACTTAATAATGAGTAAAGTTTGTTTAAAGGTAGTTCTGCACGTTTGATAAACCCGAAGTGATGGCGTAACGTCATTTTCCGGAAAACGTAGAATAAAGCCTGTATTCAGCGTACGGAAATGAAACTCATGTTATGAATTAATGGCAACTCGTGAGTAAATTTACTTCAATGGCACTGTTACTATCTTTCGAAAGTTAAAAATATGATATTAAAACATCTGAGAAAATAGTTAAATAGTTCAAAATAATGTCTTAATTTATCTTGAAATGTGCGGTTCACTTTAAGTATGGTCAAATATCTCACAAATAATCACACGGACCTAAACATTTTACTTCTATATATTACAGACCATATGTTTATTTATTACCGTGTGAAGTGTCATTAAAATCTACGAAAATATTATGAAACCTGTGATTTTCCCATGGACTCCAATTATGAAAAATGCGTCAGGTCCATTTCTTTTCCCAAATCCGTCTAGCAAAATATCAAGCACACGACCCTATCATTTCTATTTGCTGAATTTTTAAGCATGTTCTGAAGTTTTGAAACCTCAGGGTTAAATACTTTTTTACATTGTAGATTTTTTTTTCGATCCAAACGGGCAGAACTACCTTAAAGAACACGTGTTGAACACTTTTCTAGTCTATGGAATCACACTATAGTACCATAAATTACATTACAACACAATATATTTTATCATAGCCACGGTTGCTTATACGTCATGCAACATAATTACATATTATAAAGCTAAAATGTATGAAAGAATTATTGGAGACATTAGTTTGCAACTTGACAAACGAGTAAGCATAAAAGCCATTCTTTGCCTCTATTCAATCTACTGTATAACAATTTGAATGCTTAGTTTGTGTTGTAATAGAGGCTTAGTAAAAACTAAAAACTGAAAGCAGAAACCTCATTTTACTAAAAAGCCGATTAATAAAATACATAAAAACGATATTATTCCATGGAACATTAACTAACAATAGATGCTTCCTCGGTACAAAAACTAATACATGTACAGGCTAAAAGATTAGACTATTTACTATAAAGTAAAACACTTCCTAACCTCGAATTCTAGGGGCTAATTTTAGCACGGCAATAAACTTTATTATAATTTAAGAAGACTATTTCTTTCTATGTTCTTTATAAATCAGATAATTTTCATCAATCTAGATTACAGATTTTTGTACTGAGGCATACAGTAATGCAATCGGCACTCAAATACATGTGTCTTCATCTTTAAGAGATAAAAGGCAGTTTTAACAAGTTTTCTTTTCTATACTGAATTCACATATCAACCAGTTTTAAATACTTATCAGCGAAATTTTGCAAAATAATGGCAGATCTTCGGCTGAGTGCGAATCTATTTTTACCTTATATGCATAACAAGAAAAAAGTTCCGCACATTTTTTTCTAACCTAGCCTCTGAGGTGCAGATAATCCACAATTTCTGTTTTTTTTTTAAGAAAAACTTTTCAACAGCCCTGGTATACTGTTGCGCATATAAATATTCTGACTGAATGTTGTTGGTTTGTCTAAAAACATATTAGGCTGACACAACATGTAATGTCTCTATATATCGAGAACATTGCTCTTAGCAGTTCACCAACGCTATTTTACAATAACGTCCTAATGGTTGATAAAATCAAAGGAATTGTTTGAAATCAATGAAAGCAGCAATTGTTGATATGTTATTACATAAGACCTTTTACACGATCAAGCGTACCCCTACCCTTCACAAAAATATTTTGTTCATTTTTAAATCCGATTATTAATACCGCCAAAATTGAATCTGCATGTCACAGGGTCTCTTGGATTTGATGTTGAAGATTTACGTATAGGGGAGATAATTCCTTAGGACCATGTTTGAAGTACTTTTATACAAGGAAAACAATCACTGTACACATTATATAAAACAAATTAGGCACTGTCAAGTTTGTTGGAATATCCATGTGACCTGGTGTTTTCTAGTTTTAAAATTTCCTTTTTTGTTTTTCGTGTAGAATAATTGGTTTCGCATTGATCGATTGACATACTCAGACTATCCGGAAAGTATGCACTTTCATATGACTATTTCATTTCAACTTCCTCTGGAACAAATGCACTCATCCTTTCGTGTAATTTTAAAAGGTATGTTGCCTTAACCTGTAATGTCCAATGCTTGGTTCCCTATAGTTGCTTATAAGTTTTGATTCTTGATACTTATTCGAATGCTTTAGTTTGACATTATGAGAACATGCCTATTTCACATTGTTTTAAACAATGAATTAATATCTGAAAAAAAAAAAACACAACATCTTAACACACTTCGAAAATTTTTCTCTTGTATGCATATTTTCAAAATTCATTAGGGATTAAAGAAACAATAATTTATACCTTTACAGACTATAAAAAGCCGATCGATTCAGTTCTTAAGCCATATGATAATAAATAACTACGGTAAAGTAACAAAAAGAAGTAATGTTTCTGGATGAATAAAATGTCCAAATAATAGGACGCACGAAGAAATGAGTAAACGCCTGAAAGATGAGAAGATGAGATTTTCCGTGCAGTCCGACACTCTGAAAATAAGGAACGTAACACTTTACAAACGTGTTCTCGAGGTAAAGAGTAAAAACGATAAATGACAGTTAATTGAATTATATGTACTAAATTGTAGTTCCTTTGAAATCTTTAAGCAAATATTGCTGCAAGTAATTAGTAAAATAATTGATTTTTTTAGAATGTATTCGTTCGCAATTTGCCTGTCGAAATAATTGACTTGACATTTATATAGAAAATGAACAATCGGTATTAAGACTGCACACATGATATTTTTCTTCATGGTATTTTAATAATACCTGTATATAGGGTGTGACAGCATGTCTTTTATTTTACTGAATACGTGTTGCATGTAATATTCTCAAGAATTCAACTACATCACTCGTAATCAAAAATCTGCACTGCCTTCTTTAGAATAGGAAACCATTAATTTCATGAAAAGAATGACATACATCTATATTCCAAACATAAAATACAAATTCCTTATTGTTTGTCATTCAAGGTTTTACTTCAAGCTCGATGCCTTTACGATCTATTCAGGACATGATGATCATTTTTGTAGCAATTAACAAAACCAACCTCAGTTATCACCACCAAAGCCAACCACCGTCATCGCTGACAAAGCCGCTCTCAACGCCACCAAAGCCGCCGTTAACGCCAAAAATGCCATCATCATCGCCGCCAAAGAAACCTTCATTGATGTGAAAGCCAAGGAAACCGCCATCGTCAACAAAACTATCAAATCTACCAAAGCCAAGTCTGTTAGCTTCAAATGCTCCAAGTTGACGGAATCCAGAGAATGTATGAAAACCACTATCTAAGCCATGGTATCTATGAAAACGATGAAATCCATGGTAGCCAAGTGGACCACCTAATCCATGGAAATGCGGTTTTAACTAATAGGGCGGTTGCGCTATAACGACAGCTATTGACATAACAAGCACTAACGTGGCTTTTATGACGAACAACCTAGAAAGAAAAAAGCATTTAAAGGGTAAACATGTAACAAGAGCTGTCTAATGTAAGCACGCTCGACTTTTTGAACTAAAGTCAAGCTTACAAGCTTGAAAAGGGGCATAATGTTGCTATAACATAAGTCAGAATTATGAAAACTGTCCTATAAGGCCATCCCATGATACCAAAGACATGTTGAGAATCTGAAAAAAATTGGCACTTGGAAATTAATTCCTTTAAAAGACGTTCATATGCAAAATTGTCTCAAAATTTTTATATACAAATGGTGCATAGTTTTTAAGTTATGTTACTTGCCACACAAGGTCACCTAAATATGCCCAAGTCATATGTGAACTTTGAAAGTATTTGACAAAGTAGCTTTTGAGAAACCTAGTTACACGTAAAACCTTAAGAAATATTTCTAAAATTAAAAAGAGGCATTATTTCAAAATATAAAAGCTAGAGCTATGTAACTTGCTCCGTCAGGCGATAAAACATAACTATGTTAAATGTGAACGCATTTAGCAAATTTATTTTTAAAAACCTGCATATAAGTAAAACTTGACATGAATTTAAAGTTAAAAAGGGACATAAGTTTGACAAAATAAAAGCTAGAGTCAAGTAACTTGTGAGGTTCAATGAGGTCATCGCACGATGCTTAATAGATGTGTGAAGCTTGAAAGCATTTAGCTTAATAGTTTTAAAGAGACATCCGTACATTCAAAACGTTTGTGAGACGGACGCGGACGCCGGTGCCGACGTCGACAACGATGCAGACGGAAGGATGACAACAATAGCTCTATTCCTTTTTTTTTATTGTATCCAAAAATTTGAATCATTTAACATCTGTAGGTGTAATGGTACTTTAAAAAAAATATATAAGTTAATTGATAGTAATACATCAGTGAAATATATATGTACAACTGGTGTACAATACACTGTCTGTCATGTGTATGAACTTGGTGTCAAATCTGTCTCGGGCGACAGTAAAGGGGTTGCTTTCAGTATAACATAGTTATTAATGATACTGCAGAGTAATTGGGGAAAAACAATCCTCTAAATGTCTGCTGAAACTTCTGTTTATTGTTATTTGTATTTTGCAAACTATCTATACAGAGAATTAAGAAAGTAACGTTTTGAAAGGTGTAATAACATTTCTTATGTGTTCAAATTGAGAAAGATTTACGGTAAACTATTAACTGTACTAGTGCAATTTCTCAATTTCGACGGAGAAGTGTCAAAATAACTTATTAAAACATGACAAGTTTTGGAAAAGAGAAGCTTAATTAAAAGACATCTTAAGAAACCCAGTTTGTCTTATAGCATAATATTAAGTATTATTCCTCTTGACTGTAGATCATGTCAAGAGCGAATACAAGTTAAACATAATATAAGGTTTAGAAAAATATAATCAATCTTTGTAAACTATGTTCTTTCTTTATACGATATAAATAAACTGCTTTTGGAACATTATAAGAAAGTCACCTTCAAGTCGTCCATAGCCCTATTCAAAAATCAAACCAGCAATGAAACACATCAACCAGTTTGCAATAAGAAAATGACTGACCGCATAGGCATCGATTGTTTTACGTTACTGACGTCATTTACATACTTCTGAATTATTTACAACGTACACGTATTTAGAAAAAAACAACAACAACAAAATAGTGTGATTAGTTATAACGAAAAATTACATGAAAGTCATTGTGTCCTATATTATTGAATTACAATTGTATGACTTTAATTTGAATGCGAAAACTGCAAGAAAATAATAATAATAATTAAAAAAACAACAACAAAAAAACAACAACACCTAATTATAGGGTAGGCTAGGTAAATTAACTGATTCAAATAGAATTTCATTTTAGTTTTATAAAATTTGAATATCATACTTCAGTTTTAGCAGATGCTCCTTATTAAATGCTTTAAATTTACAGTTGTAAGATTTTTTGATGTGGAGATTTGATCATTGTCATAAATAACTTTTCCTAAATTTTGTCATTTGATATCTATTTCTGATGAAATTAAGCTTTTTTGAAAACGCAAATTATCAAACAAAGCTAGCAAATAGCACACAACTTTAATGGCTTACCGTTCGGTGTCTTTGACAAATTAAGCCAGGAACAAAGCAAGTCAAATCTGTAAGAAGTGTAAGTTCGGGCAAGCTTTTATACTCTAGAAAAGACTATTTTGTATGCGTTTCAAAATATGATGGATCGAAAATGCATCGCTGATGTTTTGACCATTTTGTCTTCAATCTAAACAAATTTGTTTGCATTAGAATAATTACAAATGATTTATTTAAGTACCCAATTCATTAACAGTTGACTTAATAAAACGGCCAATAATACAATAATTATCTTTGTTCATGACCACGACAAAAACTAACATAATTTTGATTAAATGAATTGAATTCTAATTAAAATTTTCTTCTAATTAAGGATTTGCATGATGACAAAAATTTTCATACTGCAAATAAATATGCCTATATTATCTTTCTTAATCCCAAGGTAGGAAAACTTTACGCATGTGCGAATGATACATACCTTGTCAAAGACATTTTGCAATTTAATAAAATCTTTTTACACATATTCGAATGAAATTTACTGGATTATCGGAGAAGCATTTTTGGGCATTCATTCATGTTCAGGAAAATATATAAATAAATAACAATAAATTTTGACCAAACAGTCAGTCTGAAAACCAGAATTTTATAGACTGTTATCGTAGACTGTAACGGTCATTTACCAAGATTTGTTTCCATTACACAATCTAATTCATTTAAAATATTCATTTTTCTCGCAAAAATCATTAACCAGTCACAATCGGTCGAACAATATCCCCCATATTTTGAAATGTAAACAAGCCTTTTTGTGCTGAAAACTTTATCATCCAGTTTTTGTTAGTTATTTACCATGAAATCCCGAAAATAAGCCGGTTTTGAAAATAAGCCGGTCTCGAAAATAAGCCTCTGTTTCCATACAGGCAAAAATGACATACTAATATAAACCGTCAATTTTTTTTTTGTATCAGTAATAATATCAATGACTTTGTTAGGACACAATGTAAGATAGCAAAAGTTACCATAGCAGATTTATTTCGAAATGTAATAGCAGTAAAAAATACTCTGGAATAAAAGCACGTAACACTATGCAAGTTGTGCTGGTTTTTAAAACACCGAACAAATTGAAACTTTAAAAGCAATAAACTTCCTGTCTCGAACACTTCTTGTCACATCAGTTCTATTAATTAAAAAGACGGTCTTTATAACACAATGCAGTGTTTATCACGTATTGTGTAAGTTATCCATACACGTTTGGCGATTAAATCGTATGTGTATTTTGTTTGTTAGGCCAGACAAAATGGGTAATTATCTGTTAGCATCGGAATATTTTCAATTTCTCATGTTTTTGTATGCATACAAACTGAGAATTTATTGAATAAACTTAAGACTTGAGAAATTGTAACAAATTGTAATAAAACAGATATGTCAGAAGTATAAGTATTTACCGACGTCGATGTTTTTAATAAAAAAGAAAATTATGACATCCGTATCTTCAGTATTTCAGTACTCGAAAATACGCTGGTTTTTAAACCGTTACTGATTATACGTACTCAAAAGTTCGCCGGACTAAAAAATAAGCCGGTCTCGATAATATTTAAGATAAATCGCGGCTTATTTTCTGGATTTCAGGTCAAAATGTTTGTGTAACTACGGGCTGTTCGAGCTGTTCGGCGACAATAGCTTTATGTGAACGTAGTTAAAATCTATCCATTATTATGATTTCATGTTTATAAATGAACACTATTAATTAGTTGCAGTAATTAATTTGCATTAACTTGTTCTAAACATGTCTTTTGTACGTATAATGTTAGCAAGATTGAGTTTAACCTGTTGGGTTTTTGAAACCATAAAATGGTCCAGACATTAATTTGAGAACGCACGTGCAAATTATCTTAAGTGTTTGTAAATAACTTTGGATAGTCTTTTTCATATTTCCTTATGTATGGATATGATCAAAATAGAATACATTACGCCAACGTGGCTTTGATATGAATAATTTTCAATTGAGTAAAGAAGTGCAAGTATATAAACTTTCACCTGCCATTATTCTCCAGGTTTAGTTTAATGTTAAACAGAGCTAGTGGTTACGCTTATTATGCAACTGCATGCTTCTCAGTGGACTAATATTTGCACAATTAAAATGCTAAAGTTGTCAGAGTAGCGAAAACGTTTGCACTAAGTATTTTTACTTAATGAACTGATGATCCCGAAGTGATTAATTGTTTTGTAATTTTGCGATCTGATAGAACTTGGACACATATGTTTAGACGTCTGAGACTATTTTCTAGATTCATCAAATCAATCCTGGCCGAAGATAAAAACAAGATTTGAAAATTTGGTTGTTTAAAATAAGACCCATAACCTGCGACTTTCGAAGCCTACGTACTGACCTAAATAGGTCAGCGGAAGTCATTTAACTGTTCAATCTGCATATTCTTTACTTGAAGGAAGGCCCTAAGAGTGTTATTTTCACTATAATATTTAATCTTTAGATATTACTTTAACTGTCGAACACTCTCAAAAAATATGTTTAATTTACATTAATTGTGTACGTATAGCTACCTTCATATTCAATGAAGTATATTCGTAAAGGGGTTCCCATGACCAAGCTTAAAATAACTTGCCTCTCAGCGGTGTTGGTTTGGAACCTCGTTGCTTAGGTGTAGAATTCTTCAAGTGAGGAATCTGTGCAGCTGGCTTATGAAAAGTCGTTGTTTCTGCCAAGGAACCCGTCAAAGCATGAAATAATTCCTGGGGGCATCATGGAAAATTAGAAAACTCTGCATATCAGCTAAATTGTGTAGGTGTGACACATTACTCAACCAAACCAAACCACACAAATAGCTATCTTGCTTTGATAGGTGATTAAAAACCAGTAAAGCAATGATAAGCCTTTTGTAAAATTCATCTTTACTGACAATGTCTGTTATGAAAGTATGTAGCTGATAAAGTCCCTGTGTCAACTTTTCGATGTTGTTATACAACGTTTTCTGTGAAAACGCATTAGTGACATAACTGACGAAATCCTTAGACACAAGAAAAAGGAAAAAGTATTGCTTATTTTTTCTATTAGTAACACTTAATTTATTTTCATTCTGGTTCAAGTCAGAAGTTTCAAACTGATGTTATTTCTCGCCCGAGTACCAAGATTTAGTCAAAAGAGCGATTTTTTTTCTTGTCCCTGAGGTATTGGCCGACAATTCACGACAGATCTACAGTTCAGAGTAATGCAGGATACATGTTCGCTTATCTATTTGAACTGATTGTATTTCCTAGGGTATATGTATAGGATAGACAACGGCACGAGTTGTCTATCCGACTTAGACCACGTGAACATAAAAACTGCAATTATTGAAAATTGTCCCACGGTTTCTATAGAATTAGATTAACGTGATTTTTTATAAGACTGATATTTATCTTAGTAATGTTAGCGTTACTACTGTCATATCAGTGAAGTAAATGTAAGGGTTCCTTGTACTAACTTACATTACTTACTCAGCGGATTTTAAATTTGCTTATTAACATTTGCAATGCAATCGGCAATGCTGCTTTAAATTTGTTTCTCCAAAAACTCAAACTAAATGTAATAATGATTTCTGAGGGTCGCATGAATTAAAACGCATATACAAGTTAGGTTGACACAGACTACCAATCCGAAACTACAAAAAGCTACTGCTTCGTAGTGTAAAATTACAAAACAAAATATTTTGTTTATTTAGTGAAATTCTGTAGTAAAGCGGTATATATAGCCCTGGTCAACTATTTCTGTGTTATCAGACGGTTTTCTGGAAAACGCATTATGTCCACAAATACGAATCCAGCAAAAATTAAAGGAAAAAATTGCTTTTTTATTAGAACCTAATTATTTTCATTCTGGTTCAACAGAAGTTAATCGAGTTTCACTGCCTGGTACCAAATTAGTCAAAAATTCGTTCTTGCCCTAATATTGACCGAAATCCGGATACATTCAGATAATGCAGGATTCAATGTCGCTTAGTTAATCAACTAGATGTTTTCCTAGGTAATGATAATAAACTAGGCAATTTCACTATGTTGCCATGACATAAAATGCATTGTGGAAATCTTCCCACGGTTCTTAAATTAGTAACCGTGTTTTATAAGAGTGATAGTTATTTAGTACCTGTTGCATTTTGTGCATGAAATTCATTGTTGATATCGTTTACAATTGTTTATATTTCGAGTTATTAAATTTGAATGCCATTCAATAAATGCAAAGTACCAGTTAAATTATTGTTTCTAACAAATTCTCAAACTGACTCGACAATGAGTTTCGAGGAATCTCTCCTTTGGGATGAAAACGACATACATTACCTTATTAGAAAACGCGAAACTAAAAAGGCGACAGCAAATCGGATTAACATTTTTGGACCAAAAAAATATTGTCGCTGAATAACCCGCTATACGGTATTTTAAGTATGGACTAGTGCTTACTGGTAATATACATAATCGCATAGAAATTATCGGATTCTATTAGAAATCACTTTTCAACAATCGGTATAAAGTGACAAAATAATTATGGTTACATTCATTTTTCTTATAAAAACAGGAACCAGTGTCGATGTTTATTTATTTATCAGGATATCTTTAGTGCGTAGATGCTCGTAGGACTACGAACACTTTTAACTATATCGTGCCTTTCTTGTAAGAATGATGTAGTTGTTTTACTTTCTTACAGGGCCCAGTTGTTCGAAACTTTAACGGGCTGTTAGTTTAGTTTAGTTTAGTTTATACTAATTTGTTTTAGGTCGATTGTGATGAAAGCTGCAAGCTTATTGTAACCACTCTCGAGTCCGTTTCCTGGGAAAACCAGTACTGGGGTCATATGAGAAGTCATGGTCGTGACCCCAATGATGCTCGAACTTAGATCCTGCATTAAGCTGTTATAAACTAACCGCCTATTAAATTTCTATTCAAGATACTAGTCTTGGACGGTGGGAAACACAAGTACGATGTTTTAATTTTACTGTAAAGATGATTTAGTGTTTATAATACTTAATAAGTACATTTGTTTTTCTAAGTTTTCTGAACTGTCGAAATATACTGATAAAGATAATCGACCGTTAGCTCAATCGCCTGTTTCGAACAACTGGATCTAGTTGTTTGCAAATGTAAGGATCGAGCTGACATATCTGTTTTATAACAAGTGGACACAAAAAGTTACAATGTTGGAAACGTTTCAGTGAATGTGTACATTACGTATTTACCCAGTCGGCTCTACTCTAGAAATATGGAGTTTCTTGTAATTCAATTTGATTTTTATATGTAAAGTTATTCCAGTCTTGTTTTTCCGTCATGTGAACCCTTCTGTTGATATCTAATAACATGGGGTCATTTTTACGATATTAATATTTAGACGTTGTCAACTGAATTTACCTTCTAGTCAATGTTATTTTTATCCCATTGATAACTGTTGAGAATATTGCAAGGTCATTTAACTCCGGCGTTAGCATGTATTGTTAGAGGGTAAACTGACACGAAATTCACGCGTTTTTTGCCCAAATTTCACCCGATATATATACAACGCTACTGTTGTATATGAAATATAGACGGGTACAAGTCTGCTTTACGATTGGCTATTTACGGATTATCGTGGTCTAACAAATTTTTAAATTTCACACCATTCTGTTTAGGAATTACTTTACTTTTACCACCTCGTTTACTTCTGTGCGTTTTCTTTTTACAGGCTTTATTGTGTAAGTTTATAATCCTATATACTGCAGGGTATAGTTTCCCTAATCCCCTATTGTTCGATACCGTATATCCAATATCCAATAATTGATCTCTAGTGTAGGTTTTAACTTACAGGTGAACGACAGGTAATATCTGATGTAAATTCGTGAAGAAAATTATCAAAAATTTCACTTGATGCAAGCCACTCAATCGCTGAAGATACATCAACATCAAGTTACATTGAAGTCAAAAGAAATAAGACGCTTTTTCGGCGACGCCGTCTAAATTCGTTTTCGTTTCCTATGCCACGTGACTTCAGTTTGCAAATCAAACTACTTGATAACGCATTATAGATAATTTATCAAAATGGAAGATTTATGCAACACTATGCCTGATTGGACGAGAGTGTCAATTTCTTTCACTCTGTTGATTGTGCTACGCTGAGTGAAATGTAGACGAAGCGTTTATCCTAAACGACGCTGTTCACAGTTTTAAAGCTAAATTTGGCTCAGTATATTTAGCAAGAATATTGATATATCTCAAAATGATAAGTAAGTTTAATAAATATGATAAAAACCTATTCAAATACCAACATATATCAAATTAAAGAAAGAGCTGAATACAGTCTGCGTATCACAAGAATAAGGGTGTGATAAGAGTTTTCTATGTAGAGAAGTGCTTTTTAAAAGATTTTCCTTGTTACAGTTGTTGTCTGTATATGAAAAGGTTTCTTGCTTTTGTGACTTACTCAGATTGCATATTAAAATGAGTACTTGTTTGCTTTGAATATTTGTTATAAATTATTTAACTGATTTATTATATATGAATATTTTCTTTAGTATGGCATGCAAATATTGAACTCAGCTGAAATCTGTTTTATTATATATATGCTATATAATGACTGAATCTCATTACACTGAAATGAAGGTACGCTGCATACAGTTTATCTATGTGATATGACTACGGTCAAACTTTGCTTATGAAACAGAAATATTGAAATAATTACAATTGTATGTTTTGCTTGACCTTCACTTTTTTATAGGTGTGACGCCATTGTCCAAAGATTCATGAATAGCGAATATGCTTTTTGTTAAAGCGGGATCAGTTGGCCTATTTTAGAAATAAATAAAAATAATAAATAAAAAAGTCCTTTGATTTTTTCTCATGTATTCTAATCAAACTTGATTTGTAGCAATTTTATTAGGCCCGCAGCCAACTTTGTTCAGCTGGGACATTTGACCCCTTTTAGGGGCTGCTAGAGCTAAAACTAGAAATGCCTTTATACAGCGTCTCATGAACAGCTTGGTGGATCTTTGTCATACTTGGTCTGGAGCATCATTATAAGGTCCTCTTCCAAATTTATTTATATAGGAACTTGAGCCCTATTAGGGACCACTATAGCTAAAAGTAGATATGCCTTTCTTCGCATTAACCACTAAAATGTAATGGATTTTTATCAAACTCGATGTGTAACAATATCGTAAGGTCTCCTGCTATTTTGTTACAAATGGGGATAGGGACCAATTTAACTAAAAATATAAACACGTTTAATGACCTCTTCTCACGAACCGCTTCATGAATCTTTATCAAACTACTGCTGTAATTATTCGTCTAAGGAAAAACGAAACAAAATTACAACCCTGCGAAACCTTTGCGAAAAGTTAAAAGAGAACCATTTTAATTGTTAAAGTGCGGTGTTTAGTTTTGAAGTTTGAAAAATGTTAGATGAAAGATGAATGTTAGATGAAAAATTCATAAACTTCTTTCCTTATTACAATTCGCCGACCATCATTTTTAAAGATATTTCTTGTTAAAACAGTTTTATATTAAAGGGAGTCAATTACAAAATTTTATATAAAAATACATTTATAATATACATTTTTAATGGGATCCTACTCTGTGTAATTGGTCTTTTTGTTCCTTTAATAAAGCCCTAACGGAAAGTATGAAAAATGGAATAGGTAATAAAATATTGCTGAAATATAACAAGCCACATTTACCATAGCATGGTAGAAGTAGTCAATGTTGAAAGAAAAAATCAATGATTTTGACAACTGTATCAACTTTTTACTGCAAATTATTAGTTGGTATTGTAATTACGTTAAAGTTTGTAAGACATTTCCTTTTTAAAATTTGTCACACTTTAAGCTTAGTATATGTTTCCGATAATATATTGAAGTTGAACCTAAAGTTGACTCATTCAATCATAAAATTATTTTTAGCTCGACTATTCGAAGAATATGTAGAGCTATTGGACTCCACTGTGCGTCGGCGTCTGCGTCTCGATTTGGTTAAGTATTTTTTTGTATTTAAGCTGGTATCTCAGTAACCACTTATGGGAATGGATTTCTACAAAACACAATTATTTTTACCACCTGTATCTGTGCAGTGCTACCTGGTATGCCTTAAACACTATAATATTGTAAAGTCTGTCCCTAAAAACAACATGATCTGAAGTCTGCGTTTTGATTAAAACTACCAAGTGTATGAATACACATAATTATTATGCAAATTTAATGTCAATGTAACAAAACAAGTCCTCACATTCAGCGGTTGCTCCTGATCACCGTACCATACCATAGTACTGTCAAAAAAGTCACCTAGTTAATAACATAGAAAAGTTTAAATCCTCAGGTCGCCCAACATGACACAAATGAAAATGTTGCAGGCTCGGATTGACTAACCCAGTTCAAGTACATGTACTACCGTCTTACAGACGACCTGGACAAAAAAGGTCATTATATAAGTAACAATATGATGAACCTGCAACGATAATATTAATAACTGCCTTTCTGAAACGGCAATCTGTAGCAAGTCACCGGATTTGATTAACTTTTAAGAAATTTAACTACATTTTTAACTTTAGTTTTTCGTGGAAACTTTTAGTGTCGTTGATAAACAAGCATCTGTTTCGTCCTCAAATTAATGCAAAATGATTATTCATTTATATTAGATAACTACCTATATTTACAGAACTGAAGCCAATAATTAATGCAAAATGTAAAATAAACTCCTGCTCTACTACTGCAACAGTGTTTAAACGATCAAAATTATCTAACATGAAATATTGTAGAAAAAATATCCGTACCCAAATTTCCGATTAACATATTTAAACTTCTTGACACTGGTGTTACATTTTGGGCTTCTTTACCTTTAAGCACCTTTATAGTTATATTTGCTCAGATATTATTCAATGTTCTACATTACATATGTATAATTACGGTACCAATAAAGACAATTATATAGGGTTATCATTTTATTACACACATTACCATGTTATATTTGTTACATATGTTTCTGAAACAAAGAATTAAAAAAAAAAAAAAAAAAAAAAAAAACCAACAGACTTCACACAAAACTCGTCTTAAAATTTGTCATAATAGTGTGTGGTTTGTAAAACGCATGGTTTTGTAATATTCGATACTATTTATTTTGAAATTATCACGCATTAAGGATATTAACATGCAATTTTTAACCTTCTCCGCACATAAACTTCAATTATATGTAGATCTATATGTTGTACACTGTCTTGCCATATATTATGTTGGGCAATTTGGCCTAATGAAATATTGAAATAAACTATCAAAGTATCATGTATATGATAGTGTAACTAGGCTACATCTTAAATAAATAAACAAGTTCTGGTCATTACTGAGTGGTAAGTGTTTTTACTTTTCCCCCCACAGTTATTCTTTAAAGATAGGCTCCGAAACACTATTGTGTCGCATAGATGCAGGGCTTGAATGACTGAAAAACAGTCCCTACAATACTGTGCGCCTTCAGCTGAATAAATAATTATTTGTGTCAGAGGAGTATTTAGGCATTATGTAAACAATAAACATGAAACAGTAGATTGAAATGGGTTATTGTATTTCGCTGTCATGGATTTCACAAGGTTCGGTTGCGCGCCTCGTGTGATCCGGCCCAGCAAAATACACGAAAGTACAACATCCAACATGAAGGTACTGTTATAAACACCTAATTTATTTGAATTGAATATGCTTCCATACACTTACTCACAAGACTACTATATACTGTTTGTAATAGTTGCCTAAGTGTCGATTCAATTAAACGCTGAAGCATTGAGTTAGCTGTATGAATATTCATGATTTCTCTTGCTGTAAAATGTTGTTTGATGAATAATTCATTAGACACCTAGTTGTAGATCACTATTCTTCCCATTAGTATTCGACTTTCGGTGCAGGAGTACAATTCATGCGGTGTAGCTTATTAGCATAAAATGTTCACCAAAGATATCTGCCTGAATCAAACTGAAAAAACAAAATGCAAGATATAAACGAACCTGCATATAATATCTGCAAGAGGCATATCAGTGTCTGACCTTGATCAGTTATACCACAGTAAAAGTATTATGCATAACATCATTTGAGTGTTATCAGGAAAAAGAATACAAAACTTAAATGATTCATCATGCAGGTTTGTATTTGCTATGAGTTCATGGATCTCCATGGCACATGTAATTAAGTGTACTATTTTTATCATCATTTAAGGCATGGCTTAAATTCTATGCCCGACATGAACTGCAAATATATCTGGCAAATGTTTAAAGGAATATAATAGTCTAATCAGTAGCTAAATTCATGCAAAAGATTTAACCATAATATGTGTTTGTGTCGTCACAATTTAGAAAAATATCTATGTTAGTGCAATTCTAAATGACTAAGTTACTGTAAAGTTTGATAGAAGGACATGAGTTTATTCTTCCTTTTGGTATTTAGTAGATAAGCGATTAAAAAAAAAAGGCTCAACAGACTTTCAAGAAGGCGTAAAGTGGCAAACTAAGTATGACCAGCCAATATACACCACGCAGTCGGCCATTTATTTTGCCTGACAACTTAGCCCTGTATTCGTATTGTACTGTCTGGTGATATTACTACTGTTTCTGTTGCAAAGTACACTTAGTCATTATTGGAGAAATTAGCATTTCAACGTTACGATTAGTCAATGTGGGCAGCAAAGCTCAAGCTTTTTAATAGAATTTAACGAGTTAATTTTAAAAGATATGTTTTGTTTGCAATGGCAACTTCAGTGAAATGTATAAACGCCCATGACGGCGTACTTTTACGAAAGCTGACCTACCAAAGACTACAACTATTGACCGCGATTCCGGTATTTCAAAATTAGTGAGATTGAACAAGCTTAAGCCTGTAATAATTACAGAGACTAAATCAAATTTTAAAGATAGAAGCGTATGCTACAAGTCTACTATTTAAACGATATTGTATTCTTCAAAGCCCTGTTGATAAGAATGATTTAGATGACTTACTGACAAACAGCAAAAAAAAAAAAAAAAAAAAAAAAACAACAAAAAAAAAAAACAAACAAAAAAAACAAAAACAAAACACACACACAAAACTACCAGTAGGAATATAAAGCATGCATTTAAAGCATTTAACACCAGATGCGAGGCTGATCATGAAAATGTTGCTTTTGCTTGTGGATATAGACAACGAATAACTGTGTAACTGTATATTTGCTTGCAATACGGATTGGGTCTTTATAATTTGCGGTATTTGAGAAGCAGTAACATCTTAGATTGAAAGCGTTTTAGCAAAACGGAACAAAGAAATTGAAAGCTGATGTCGTCTACTTGTTGAAAAAGGAAAAACTTCTAAAAAATAAGTTTCACTATAAATCGTTTTATTATTCAATCTATATTACCAATCCTTTCCATTGGTTTACAACAGTCGAATGAGTAATGATAAAAGGTCGTTTTGACTCCTAGGCAGAGCCAAAAATACGTATAGACCTCCAGCCACGACAACATTACATTCTGACGTAAAACAGCTTGACGTCGTACACAATTAACTGGATATAATGACTAACCGCTGCAAATGTTTGAAGTTTAATTTCTCTGTATCCTTGATGACAATATATTTGATTAAATAATAAAAAAAGACTGTTGTTGTCTTTTGTGTTCTCCTAATATGAGGCTACGCTTTTGGTTGGTGTCATTTTATCCGGGTCGACAAATTCTGTTATCGACCTCACTAAAAGTTAATAACTGTATCTTTTTTAAATGCAGAAATAGGAATTTAATTGAAGAATACATTTAAATCAATTTGCTGGTTTGATCAGCATATCGCATATGTCATTGTGTATGGTTTATTTTGTCTTCCGTTACTTCTCAAACTCACAGATATGTGAGCCCGTCCGCTTAGCTTAGTAGGGAGAGCGCAGATCTATGGATCGCGGGGTTGTGAATTCGATCCCTGGGCGGGCCTTGACGACTCGTCCTCCATCTCTGATTCATGTAGGGAAGTTGGCATTTACTTGCGGAGAACAGGTTTGTATTGGTACGGAATCCAGGAACACTGGTTAGATTAACTGTCCGCCGTTACATAACTGAAATGCTGTTGAAAAATGGCGTTAAATCCCAAACAAACAAACAAACAACTCATTTCTTTGTAATGAAAGTTTGCGTATAATGGCTACGTTTCGGATTAAATCGAATAAATAGTTGTTAAGCTATGTGTATGTTGCGTTTTAAAAGCATTTTACAGTGGTTCAGTCTGACACAAACTTTGATGGCTGTAGAAGATAGTTCGATCTGTAAATTAATTACGTACACTGCGGCTAGATAACATATTACAGCTAAAAAGGTTGCGCTTGCATGTGGTAAATTAAGTTGCATTTAGTCTTCGAAAATGCTAACACAATATCTTAAATATATCTGGAAATGGTATAAAGCAAGATTACTCAATCAAATGTATTCTAGTGTAGTTTAAAGCAAGATAACTGGATCAAATATATCTGGAAATGGTATAAAGCAAAATTACTCAATCAAATGTATTCTAGTGTAGTTTAAAGCAAGATAACTCTATCAAATATATCTGGAAATGGTATAAAGCAAGATTACTCAATCAAATGTATTCTAGTGTAGTTTAAAGCAAGATAACTCAATCAAATATATCTGGAAATGGTATAAAGCAAGATTACGCAATCAAATGTATTCTAGTGTAGTTTTAAGCAAGATAACTCGATCAAATATATCTTCGAATGGTAGGAAGATTACTCAAATAAAATATATCCTGGTGTGATATAAAGCAAGAAAAAACTCTATCAAATATATCTGCGAATGGTATCAAGCAAGATAATTATTTTCATCTGAGAACGCTCCCTTGATCTACTGGTGAGGACAAGAGAACAAAGAACAAAACAAGAGATCAGTTCGAAAATATACGATAATAATTATTTATTACTATAGACAGCAATCGTTTACAAGACATAAATAAGCATCTGCTACAATAAATAAGATTGCTGTTAGTTCCGCATATAATTATACCTGTGATCATTTATATACAGAAAATGCCAAATTATAAAAAATACACAATATCAATATGGCTATAAGATTAAATCACTTTCAGCAAGCATATATTGTAAAACAAGTGAATTTGTCAGAATCTGCAAAATCCTGTTTTCTATAAGCATTAAATAGATGTCTTATTATTTTGTTAATTAATATAACACATTAAAACGAACATACATAAACTTAAACGGGGGTCTCTATAAAGCAGACGATCCATAAGTTTATGTTATTCTTAATCATCGACGTTATGTGAACAAAATCATTTTGAGGGTCAAACATACTACGCATGAAGATGAAATGCACAGCCATTTTAACCGTATTTCTTCGATTAAGAAAAGAATAACCTAACTGCTAGTAAGATTTGAATGTAGTGCTTCAATTCGGCATTATGCATTACATGCCATTTTCAGAATTTTTACACTATGAGTTAAAAATCTGATAAACACAATTCAACACATTTTGATTAAAATCTTTAAAACTATAATAAGTCGTTCGATTCAGTTCTCAAGCCATATGATAATATATAACTACAGTAAGAGTAAATACAAAGAAGTAACTATTTCAGAATAAATGAAAGTGTCTGAACAATTGGAGGCACGAAGAAATTAGTTAACTCCTGAAAGATGAGCAGACGAGATTTTCCGTTCAGCCCGACACTCTGAAAATAAAGAAAGTAAAACTTTACAAATGAGTTCTCGAGATAAAGCGTAACAAGAGCTGTCTGTTGACAGCGTGCTCGACTATTCGAAGCATTTATAGAAATATAGGGTCAATATATTACCCGTGATTGTCAGACAAAAGAAAAGAAACAGATAAGACAAACAATGTATGGGCATTTGTTGATTTGGTTTAGTCTTGCACTATATGGCAATGTGTGACCATGTTGGTAAGCAAGTGTTCAAATTTCAAAGCCATATATCAAACAGTTAATAGACAAAATATCGAATTGTATACGAACCTAACTAAGTTCTATGTCCAAACAAGGGCATAGCTTTGACAAAACGTTGACTTGTATGAAAACTGAATCAATTTCCAAGTCCAAAAAGGGCCATAATTCAGCCAAAATAGTTGACAGAGTTATGAACTCTTGCCTACGATGGAAATCAAGATGATAAACAAGTGTGAAAAGTTTCAAAGCAGGATGTCAAATAGTTTTGACAAAACATGGACTTGTACGAAAACTGAACCAATTTCAAAAAGGGCCATATTTCAGCCAAAATAGTTGACAGAGTTTGTACTCTTGCCTTCAAATGTAAATCATGATGATAAACAATTTTTCTTACTTTCAAAGCCACATGTCAAATAGTTTTGACAAAACATGGACTTGTACAAAAATTGTACCAATTTCTAAGTCCAAAAAGGGCCATAATTCCGCCAAAGTAGTTGACAGACTTATGTTCTCTTGCCTACAGATAGAGACTGTTATAGTAAACAAGTGATAAAAGTTTCAAAGCCATATGTCAAACACTTTACACAAAATGTGAACTGGTACAAAAAACTTTACCAAGATTTCTAAGTTAATAGGGGCCATAATTAAGCCAAAATTCTTGATGATGTTATGTACATGTACTCTTGACTAAAACTGGACATGGTGATGGTAAACAAGTGTTGAAAGTTTCGAAGCTTTATCTCAAAAGACTTTATCCTAGCACTATCCCCTTAATGCTGAGCGCCAAGTGAGGAAGCTGCTAGTACCATTTTTTACGTCTTTGGTATGACGCGGCCGGGGATCGAACCCACGACCTCCCGCTCTCGAAGCGGACGCTCTACCACTAGGCTACCGAGGCGGTTACACTGTTTAGGGTAACTGCCCGCCATTACATAACTAAATTTCTGTTGTTATGGAAGTCCTTACTTTAAGCTCGATGCCCTTAAAACAAATTTTGAGCAAATTCTGATCTATTAAGGACATGAAGATCATTTATGTAGCAAGTAGTTAAACCAACCTTAATCATCACCACCAAAGCCACCGTCATCACCACCAAAGCCACCGTCATCGAAGCCAAAGCCACCGTCATCACCGTCAAATTCCCCGTAATAGTCGCCAAAGTCATCGTCAAAACCGCCAAAGAAGCTTTCATCACCGTCTAAGAAATCTCCATCGCTGCCAAAGCCACCATCAAAGTCATAGTCGTCAAATCCACCAAAGCCAAATCTGTGTCCTACAAAAGTTCCAAGTCCACGGAATCCATGAAATCTATGGATACCACCTCTTAATCCAAAAATACCACTACTTAATCCATGATTACCACCATGGAATCCATGAAATCCTCGAAACCTGCGACCAACACTAAAGACATGGTTTCCGTATTGAAAACGATGAGATCCATAGTAGCCAAGCGGACCACCTAATCCACGGATATGTCGTTTCAAACGAAAGGGCGACTGCGCTATAGCAGCAGCTATTAACATAGCAAGCACACATATGTTTTTCATGACGAATTACCTATAAATAAAAATGCAAATTAAAGAGTCCACATGTAATAAAAAACAGCTGTCTAATGATAACACGCTCGAGACTGCTTGAAGCTCTTCAAATAAAATCTAGCTAGCTTACATACAAAAGCTTGAGCATAACTTCTAAGTTAAAAAAATACATAATTGTGCTAAAATATATGTCTGAATTATGAAAACTGTCATATGAGGTCATCCCATCATGCCTAAGATGTTTTGAGAATCTGAAAAAATTGTCAAGTAATTCCTGAGAAAGACGTTTATATGCAAAACTGTCTCAAAGTTTCTATGTACAAATTGTGCATGATTTTAAGAGATTAAATTTTAAAGTTATGTTTCTTGCCACATGAGACCATCTTATTATTTCTTAGTCATGAGTGAAGTTTGAAAGTATTTTCCAAGTAGTCTTTGAGAAACCTAATTACATACACAACTTTAAAAACATTTCTTAGTTAAAGAGGGTCATTTGCTAAGAATAAACAAAATCTATGCATCTTGCTCAGTGAGGTTATCATATATATATAATTATATTAATTGGGAAAGAATTAAACCAGGATTTTTTTTAGAAAGCTGCTTATATACAAAACATGACCTGAAATTCTAAATTAAAAAGGGATATAAGTTTGACAAAATAAAAGCTAGTAATATAGCTTGTGAGGTCCAATGAAGTCAACTCATGTGTTTAATACATGTGCAAAGCTTGAAAACATTAAACCTAGTTCTAGAGAGATATGCGTTTGTGCAAAACCCTGTGACGCGGACGCGGATGCCAATGCCAACGTCATCACTGACGCAGACAGAAGAGTGACAACAATAGCTCTATTCTTCTTTTTTCTATTTCTAAAATTCGATCCAAAAGTTTGAATCTGTTGACATCTTTAGGTATAATGTCACTTTAAAATACATAAATACATGTAAACAGTAATACTGAATAAGTTCGACTTCAGTGAAATCTATATGTACAACTTTTGTGCAATACGCTGTCTGTCATGTGTATGAATTTTCTCTCGGGCGACAATAAAGGGGTTGCTTTTAGTATAACGTAGTTATCAGTGTTACTTGAAATAATAACGATTTTGAGACAAGTTTACAGGAAAACCAATAACTGTATCAGTGCAATTTCAAACTTTTCGACGAAGAAGTGTCAAAATATTTACTAAAACATGACAAGTTTTGGAAAATTGAAGCTTAATTAAACGACATCTTTATTGAGAAACCCATATGGTCTCACAGCATAACATTAAGTATTATTCCTTATGACTGTAGATAATGGACAGTGAATAATATAATGTTTAGAAAATATAATCAATCTTTGTAAAATATGTTCTTTCTTTATATGATATAAATAAACTCCTTTTGGTTATTATACAACAAAACAAATTTATCAGTTGATGATGTTAAAAGCTCACCTCCAAGCCGTTCATAGCTCTAATATAAACGAATGTTCAAAATCGGACCAGCACTGGAACATACCAACCAGTTTGTAATAAGAAAATGGTTTTTTTATGTAAGTGGTATCATTTTCGTAATTCTGAATTATTTACTTAAATAACAACGTTTCTGGAAAAGAAATCTGAAAACAAAGGTATACTACATCTGATTCATTGAATTACAATGGTATTACTTTGATTTAGATGTGCTAAGTGCAAACAAAATTCCATGTAAAAAGTCTTACCTTCGCACGTAAGAAGACATGCTTATAGGTTAGGCTGGGTAAATTAACAATGACACGATTGAATTCAAATTTAGTTTTATCAAAAATAAATATCATACCTTGTTTTAGCAGCCGTGTTTTTTCTGATTTTTCAATAAAAAGCTTTACATTAACAGTTATAAGAATTTCCGATCTTGAAGTAGCTTCAAATGCATATCATTCTCAAAAATAAATTTTCCGAAATTTTGTCGTTTGATACTCATTTCTTGTGAATGAAGGTCTTTTAAAACCGCTCATTACATAACAAAGCTTGCAAAAAATAGAAATAGCTTACCGTTCGACGTCTTTGACAGAATTAAGCCAGGAGCAAATCAAGTCAAATCTGTAAGAATTGTAATATCCGGCAAGCTTTTATACATTAGAAAAACTACTTATGTATGCGTTTTAAATGCATCGCTGATGTATCGAACATTTTTATTTTCAATTAAACAAAATATGTGTTTGCACTAGAATAATTGCTAATTATTTCAGTACCAAATCTAAAATAAATATCATAATTTTGATTAAATGAATTGAATTTTAATTAACGTTTTCTTCTAATTAAGGATTTGCATAAAGACTAAAATTATAATACTGCAAAATAAATAAATGTTACCTGTATTATCTTTCTCAGTTCAAAGGTAGGAAAAACACACATATGTCTGAATAAGGCATACATTTACAAAGACAGTTTGCAATTTAATGAAATTTCGTAGGCGGTTTCACCTTTTAACACATATACGAATGAAATGTATTGAATTTTTGAAACAGGCTTGATATTTACCGATTAACAAATAAACGTTTTGGGACAATATTTTCAGTATTGAACGTTGAACATAAGGACAGTGTCATTGGGTGAATCTGTTACAAAGTTATAGTATATATGTATTATATACTTAAATTTGAAGTAAGTTTCAGGAAAATATAAACATATAACATTAATTGAGCCGCGCAATAAGAAAAACCAACTCAGTGTGTTGGCGTCCAGCATCCGCACAGTCTGGTCAGGATCCATGCTGTTCGCTTTCAAACTCTATTGCAATTAGAGGAACCGTTAGCGAACAGAATGGATCCTGACCAGTCTGTACTATGCTGGTTTTCTCTAGGTGCGGCTCAAATTGTGATCGAAAAGTCAGTCTGGAAACCAACATTTTTTTAGAATAGTTATAGCTGTAGTCGTGGACTGTAACCTTTATTTACCAAGATTTGTTTCCGTTACACCATTTAATACATTTAACATTTTCCTCGCAAAAAATTATTTACCAATTACAACCGATCGAACAATATCCGTCATATTTTGAAATACTGAAAACAAAAATTATAATTATTGAAATTTTAGCTATATATAAATATATCTACAGACAACCATATTTATTTGAAACGTAAATGTGTATTGTCTGGCATGCATTACATTTGACATGAATGTGTATTGTTAAATTCAATGTGTATTTTTATCGTTCTGTTTGTCTTGAATTACAGGAGTATATCTTTCTCCAGCAATGAACTACTGAAAAATATGTCGATCAATGTTGGTGTTACTACGGGCAGTTCGGCGACAATACCTTTATGTGAACGTAATTAAAATCTACTCATGGTTTTGTTTATAAAGGAACACTATTGATGAGTTTCAGTAGTTAGTTTGCATTTGCTTTTTATTGAAGGTACAATATTAATTAACCTGTAATTTTTATGAAACCATAAAATGGTCCAGACAGTACAAGTGTGAGTGCGCATTTACTTCGTGCAAAGAATCCTAAGTGTTAATAAATAAGTTTCTTTTTTTATATTTCTTTATGTATGGATATGAATAGAATATATGTTTTTGATATATCAATTTTCAATTGAGTAAAAGAGTGCAAGTATATAAACTTCACCTGCAATTATGCACCAAGTTTAGGTTAATGCTAAACTGAGCTTGTGGTTACGCTTATTATGCATCCGCATGCTTCTCAGTGGACAAATATTAGCACAAATGTACCGCTGACGTTGACAGAGTAGTCAAAACGTTTGCACTAATAATTTTACTTAATGAACTGGTCATGCCAAAGTGACTTTATTTTTTATTTTGTAATTTTGCCATTGAATAGACTTTGGAAACACATGTTTTGAATTGATTTGAGACTATTTTCTAGTTTCATCAAATCGATCCTGGCAATTTGAAAATTTGATTGTTTAAAATTAAATGCTAGACCATTACTTGATGCACTCATGACGAGAGTAGTATATATTAAGGTGTTTGTTTTGTTGTTAGACTTGTCGGTGATTTTCAATGAATATCTTGGCTTAACCTAGATGAATATTATGGTTCTTAGCACTGTAATACTGTTCAGTTAATTGATGAAGTTGAACTTTGGACAGCTAAGATTATTCAGTGAATGTTTCCAAACATTACATTAAACATAGAAATAACAGGAGTACTATATCATCTTTCGCTATAAACGAATCATTTGTAGCCGCTTGATCTATGATTTTCCATTCAGTTACAAAAATCATTGTAAGTATCCATTTAAAATTGACATTGAAATGATTTTCCAAAAGGTTTTATCATTGTTTTAGTGGCTGTTTATAATCACATATCAAAGCATGATAGTAATTTGTTTGTTTTGGTTGAGTAAAGAGTGATACCGACACAATTTAGCTGATATGCCGTGTTTAATTTTTACTTTCTTTGATGATGATGAAACTCCAGGTGCCCTGGCTTTGACGGGCTCCTTGGTAGAAACAACGACTTTTCGTAAGGTAAGCCAGCTGCACGGCTTCCTTGCTTGAAGAATTCTACACCTACAGCAACGAGGTTCCGAACCCGCATCGTTGAGAGGCAAGTTATTTTAAGTCAGCTACTTTAAACACTCGGTCATGGAGACACCTAACGAATGTTACTGCATATCATTGAATTATGAACCTAGCAATACGTACACAATTAATGTAAATTAAACACATTTGATTAGAATATTCAACATTTGAAGTAATATCTCAAGAGAAAATATTTTAGTGAAAAAAGGCATCGTAACACTCTAAGGGACCTTCTGTCAAATAAACACTAAGTAGAACAGTTAAATGACTTTTGTTGACCACTTTAACTCAGTGGTTAGTACGTAGGCTTCGAAAATGGCAGGCTATTGGTTCAAACTTCGGAATTTTTTGTTTAACGTAAGAAGGTTCTCTGATATTGAAATAGTTGATCTTTAATCTCTTTCGAATTACCACTCTAGGATCGAGAAAAAAGTGTGTCTGATCAGAATTTGTAGACAAATATTTAAATGTAATTAAAAACCCAAATATAACCACACGATGGTGGCATTTTTATAAATCACGTCGGTATAACCTCTCATTTGTACACCCCTTTGTTTATGGTAAGGCTTCAGAATATCTAGCATCCGAGTTTCATTGTATACTTACGTGTTTTGTTAACATAGTTGTCCACAGCTATCAAAGAGCATATAAAATGGTGTCATTCTATACACCATGATGCTTTTGATTATGCATTTTAGCTGTATAGAAGAAAAATCTTTCAAATAGATAATGCGTGTAGCGAGAAAACATTTTGCGGATCACTGCATTTATCTGTACAGAATTCGTCTTGTACACTTGTCGTTTGAAGCTTTTGAATATATTGACAGATAAATATAAGTCCGGTTAAAACTTCATTCAGGATACAATATTTGAATTGGCCTTTGGTAATCAACATATGACTCAACAAATGAGCCATGCCATGAGAAAACCAACAAAGTGCAATCGCGACAAGCATGGATCCTGACCAGACTGCGCAGATGCGCAGGCTGGTCTGGATTCATGCTGGTCGCAGATGCACTATGTTCGCTTTCAAAGCATATTACAGTTAAAGAAACCGTTAACGAACAGCTTGGATCCTGACCTGACCGGATGCGCAGGCTGGTCTGGATTCATGCTGGTCGCAAATGCACTATGTTAGTTTTCTCGTGGCGCGGCTCAAATAATTTCCATCCAAGGCCAAAACTGGGGTTTACGCTATATGTGCAAGTCTCCTTAGTACAGTTTCTCCGCTGTTGTTATCGTAAAAGCATTCATTAACTTTAATTTGCACCCAGCTCTGTCTCTTGCTCATGAATATGTTGCGTGGCAATTTTCTTGTGCACATTTCTGAAACTGGGTTTGGTAGTTACCATATATTTTTGTTGTACTACAAGGACATGTGTCTATGTGTATGCCCTTGGCAGTCAGTTTTTGATGTTTCGTTTTCATTTACCTAAAAAGGGTTGACATGTAGAAATTATTACAATATGGCTTTTAAGATGATTTCATTTTTACCTTTTTATGGCAGCATCAGAAGCAGAAATTATTCTAGATACTTTCACTTTGAATGATTGAACTGTAATTAACACGTCATAAACCTTGATTTGCTATCTATCCTATTAATAATGTAAGGCAAATAAAAAACTTATCTTTCAAAAACAAATTATATCTTATATAAGTTAACAACTGGGGTAAACTTTGAATGGCTTATTTTTAGCAATCTTTCTCATGTTTCTACTTCGCATGATAATATCAAATAGAATATAAACGTTTGTACACATTCCATTGTAAAAAGCTCTTGAACTTTCTCCTGTTAGTAAGCACATTTTAGGTAAAAAAGACACTGTTTTATTCAATGTTTGACAACCTTTTTCGTCGAACGCATTTAAACTTTATACTGCAACATTTACATACACTATATAGTTTATATGGAAAAAACCGTTTATTTTCCAATTCAACAGCATTGATGTAATGATTTAACTTATAGATCATATGGCGTCTTTCCAACTTCGATGGTGGCGGAAGACCTCAGGTGCCCCTCATCCACTCGGTCACGGAGGCCCCTTTTTGCTTTTAAAAGCACATTTATGTATAATTATTGCGCTAACAAATTAATTACACAGGTAACAAACAGAACGCCTAAATATTTAAATATTACCATGAACTATCATCAAACCTATAAGCGCTTTATATCATTTTAGAAACAGCTGTCAGTTAAACATTCCAATATAGGCGCATTTATTTATTAATGTTAATTGATTCATTGACATGATTATATGTACATTTATTTATAACTAGTTGAATCAATGTCGAACTCTCATACCTAGGTCATCAATCTGTATCGAATGAACAACAAAATGGATATCCTAAATGGATAATACCTCATAACTAACCGGAGCTCAGTGAGACCTCACATGAATCAGTAACTTACATAATCTTAACAACATTGGATGCATTTGTCTGTTTGACTTGTATGTAGTCAGTGCTGTAAATACGGACTTGACTATTACTTTGCAATGGATAATTCATCCGCGGTGCTTATAAATGGAAATACTTTATGCAGCGCACGAATTCAGATTTTGTCAGGAATTATAGACGCATTTTCCGCTTCCAGAAACAAGCCAAGAACGCTTCCAATCTGTTTGGAGAAAAGACCTTTCGAGGCACAACGCCGTCCCAAATATGTTCGTTTTTTCCATTGGAATATGCAGTTTAGGCTTTTCACAGACTCAAACATTGTCCTCATGAAAAAGAAAAAGTCATTTTAATGACTTCTCTGTGAAAGAAAATTAACCGTTCTGTGCATTTATACTGAACAAGTCGGAATTAAAATGTATAGAAATATGATAAAATGTTAAATTCATGACTATCCTCCAGTGTAGTATTTAAAAGCGAAATTCCAATGTTTGACGACAGTAAAGCTGTCAAACGTCCAAATTCATTTTATAATATTCATAAAGGTCCAAAAAAGTTGAAAGTATTTTGGAGATTAATATAATTAATGATTATTGGATAGAGCTTGATTTTTTCAGAAGGTGCGGTTACACTCACCTTTCTTCGAATAGTTGTTTGGATATATGTTATCGTTTTAGTGTGAAGTTTTATCTTTGTCTTCGCTATCAAGAAGACCGCAGTGTTAAATTACATACCCTTATCCTTAATTTTTTTTACAATATTTCTGCAAAAATGCTGCTTCCCATAACTAATTATTATGACTAATATATTTTAACTAAAATGAAGGAACATTTGATCTAAATTTACATTTTGCTTCAGGAAATAAGACCTACTTCAGTCCCTAGACTTAGATATCAGTTGTAAGAACTATATGACTGGAACTTTGCATAAAATGTATCAATGGCAAAACTATTCCTTTCTTTATACCTACACATTCATAAGTGCTTCGGCAAAATTAAATGAAAAGGCAACGTTGTTCTTTTGTTAATTACATCTGCTTGGATTTCATAAATTATTTAAAAAAGTGAAAGAAATTTTCAAAATCGGCTTGAAAATTAGAAAGTTATTAAAATTTCAATATATCGTAAAAATGGCGGACATTTTGTTTCCATTGAAAGATGGAAAAAAATGGCCGCCATTTTGACAGTAATATTATATTTTTTTTACCATAAAATTTCTAGATATATATTTGAACTGTATTTTCTTATTTCTGTGAAATTATTTTTCTACTTTTCACAACTATAATGAAAGAGATTACCATGTTTTACATATTACACCAAAGAAACATAAATCTATTTAGTTGTTTGTTGAATAAAGAATTCGACAGTGTGTAAATGAAGCCAGAAGACCTTTTATTCGCATGGATTTCTGAATTCATTGAGAAAGATACTAAAATTTACAGAAAAGAATGGATAGCGATATCAAAAATGACTGGAGTACATCTTCCACTATACGTCATTCTTGGCTATAATTTCTAAACGTCCGAAAATAATTATAATAACATGCCTTTAAATACACCATGTTTGATTCTAGAACATACACTATTGATATGAATTTAAAGTAACGACTTGACACGATGTGTCTTGCTTATGAATTTATAGTACGAGAATTAATGCTTTTCCCTAACTGGTTTGTGTAAAACGATATGGCTCGCCCTCTCTGATTAAACTTGTTCAATAATTTCAGTAATCAAACTACACTCAATTGATTATTTTTGCGCGAAACATAACATATTTTTTTTTGCACACCATACTGGTGTTTCTGGTAACTGTACCAATGCTGCCAAAACCCGTCTGACACGCTTATGTCAGACCAGTTCACGTGCTGTTAAAACAACTAACGATTCTTGAATTAATTAGATAGCATTTATGTTAACAGATTCTGTTTGTTCCTTGATTCCGAAAAAGTCACTTTACGGAAACAAATATAACGTTAATCTAGAAGTGAGAAATCTAAACTGGAACTTTGTTGTTGTGTGTCTTTGAATCGTCATGACTTTCTTTCTGTTTTCTCGTGGTTTATCTAAATACGATTTTATAAGAGAGTGTGCTCCAAAAAAAGTTTTTCGTTTTGCTTTATTTATATCATAGTTTGTATGAGAAGGTATGCTAGGAAAATAACATGGATGAAGTTGCAGATGTTAATTAGGCATTCGGTTAACTGTTCGACGGTAACTCGGCCGAGCTTGTTACCTTTAAAACAGTTACCCTTGAACTGGGTATGCCCATTTACAACAGCATTTGTGACGTATTATTATTTTTATTAGTAGTAGTAATAATAACAACCGATGCATTATTCCTCGGTAGGTAAATAGGTTTCCGGCTATTACTTTGAAGACTTCAGAAATGGAAATATAATTCCCGTTTCTAGATTTCCAAAGTAAGCCCTTAACAAAACATGTTCTGATATATATTATATAATACCGGATTTAAATAGCAAGACAGTACAGAGCATCTCAGGAATTTCCAGTGCCTGGTCCTGGACCGGGATTCGAACCCTGAACCTCTATCAAATCCAGCAGTCCTTTTCAGTGTTTCTTAGCATGGTGGTAGAGATATCGCATCCAGTTAGCTCACTCTGCTCAAGATTTGTTGTCATCAAATCAGTACAGTGCTGATGATGTTTTCGTTTTGATATTAGTAGCGGGATTACTAGTATTTGAAACGGAAGAAAGGACTTTAGATAAGCAAATAAAGAAAACCAGATGTGTCAGAAAACAAGTTAATCTACGTTATTGTGGCTATATAATCTTTTACAAGATCTAACTACAGTCGTCATACAATATCATTTATTTCTAAAATTGTAGTTAGTCTATCGCCTTTTCTATTTAAAGTTCTTCGCCAATGGATGGCTCAAATTTATTTAAATCTGAAACCTTTATGCATACTCTATCCAAGAGATATCAAGTCTCAGATGTCATAGAACACCTGGCCTTAGTCCTGAGTCACTTTTGCACTGAGAGGGATCTTTTGCTATTCAAATACAAAGTATGTTATGAAACCGCTCACAACAAACGAGGCCTTTGACTAGAGATTTTTAGATTTTACAACTCTTCCTTGTCTGATAAAAGCTAAACATTGTTTTCTATTGCCTGCCAGTCATCAGCTGCAGCTGTAGTGACCTCGTTGCAGCCATTAGTCAGGACAGGGCTTTACCAACACATATTTCCATTTGGAGTGTTTATTGGCAGCTGCATTAGAACTTGAATGTGGATTTTACTTGTTCGACTTTTGCCCTTAAGTTCATCTTCTATGGCTCATCAGCTAAAATGTATCCGGAACTGAAACTGCTCCTAAGCTAAGCTCCAGAAAACATATCAATCTTTTTTGCTTCCACTGACTATTGGCATGTTGTAAAGACCAGATAATTCAAAATCTTGTAGTCAATTTTCTCTCTAAAAAGACTGACTTAATTCAAAATAACCGTCACAATCATGTTTAAATGTCTTTGAACCTGCAAAGGATGATTCCTGAACTGGCCTTATTTAATTTTCTTTTTGAAGGACTGAGTTTCAAAGTGAATGTGAAACATGAAACATAAACGCTTCCTTTGCAGTACTATTAAAGCCTATGATGTGTAAACACTGCTTGCCCAGCTATCAACCATTTACTTGAATGAGTGTCCTTACTTTTAAGCTCTTTGTACTTGCTGCAATTTTACCGTGACTGTCCCTACACTAAACTACTGAAGTTAATATAAATTTATTAATCCTGGGCTTGCATCCTTCTAATGACTTATATCACTGAATGCATCAACACCACAAATCTCTTAGCCAAGCAATAAACTTGTGTCCTTATGAAAAAAAAATATTGAATATTTCATTTGGATTCTAACACCTGCTCTTTCACGTGTTATTATCAGCATTATCAGTATGAAGACTTATTATATCAGTCAAGTTTTAAGCGTGATTAGTTATAGTGTGTGCTTCCCACAAGTAAATGCTCTGTTTCACCATTTTCACACAGGCTGTAATGTTTTTTTCAACACCCGAGTCACAAGACTTATTTATCGTTATTCCAAATAACTAAGACATTGTCTCCTTACAAATTAGAAACTAATACATTGCTGGGATTAGATAATGTAATTCATACGCCTCGTTTTGAGTTTATTTTTATAAAATTGGATACTGCATAAATATTTGACAGCCGTTGTAGAACCGTCCCATAGTTTTTCTTGTATCCAGTGCAAACAAATATTGAACGGTCTCACGTTGAAAATGCTGAATGAGTAAAGGATGCGTCCACAATGTTTCTTATAATAGGAGAAGTAATAAATAATACTACACCTTTTCTATTTTTAAAATAGAGAAAAGTGGAAACTTCACAGGTCGCTCAACACGATTCACAGGTCGCTCAAACGAAACATATATGCATTTGCAATATCAAAGGTCAGCTGTCTCTGTATAAACTTTATGACAAGTAGGTTACACAATTAGAGTATACACATGTACTTCTTTGCATGAATAATGATGAAAAATTGTTTAAACACAAGCCGTGCACTTGATACACTTATAGTTTCATGTTATAGAGAAAATTATTATACCTTGCACTAGAGAAGAAACTCATATTAATCATATTCATGATAACAAATAATTGTTTAGCTATAAATACCTTTTTCTACTTATTAAACCCGACCCTTCAGGATGGAGAGATGCCTTATTTATTCTACATTGTACTATGTGTACATACATAGCAAGGACTTCTGTACAGTTATAAAGATGAGTTATGCCAAGTACAAGTCAAAATTTAGAACTACACTTAGTGTAAAATGATTGATCATTTTAAACGAAAAGTAGACAAAACGAAATATAATCATCAGATTTTCAATGAAAGAAGTCGTATGGACGTTAAGGGACTGTTCTTTGCAGAATATTAAAATCACATAAATATAAAAAATGCACTTATTGGTATGAGTCTTATAAACTGATACGTTAACCTTTGAGTATAAAACCACTTTATTTACGACAATTTATCTCAGCTGTTGCTTAATAGCATACAAAGCAAATATGCTTTAATATTTAGCAAGAAATGCATTCTGTTTCTTCCTTAAAATTTGAAATGAGTCAGGGGTTGCTAAGAGGGAGCTTTAGATTTAGGGGGCCCTTTTTACGGAATGTGTCACATCTTCAATGTATTGCGTCGTCATAAATACAGCAATCTGTGACCGAGGTCAAACGTCAAATGATGACTTCTTTGTGAGGTAGATTATTATCTTTCCTACACTCTAACAGCAGGAGTATTCCCACTTTTAAAATAACATTTCATGACAGTGAAAACATAAAGACACGTTTTTTTTTAATTAAATCTTCGTAAAAGAACTGTTTTTCGCAAATTAATTACATGCATTTTAATGTCTCTTTATATACATGTATACCCAAAAATCTTTGTAATACAATACCTTACGCTGCCATTTAGGTCAGAGAGTGCTAATGTTTAAACTACTAACATATCTTAACAAGAAAACATTAAAAAAGTAAGAAATATAACCATTGACAATTACAGTTTTGGACATTTTCCTCTCTGAAGTCGGTTATCCACAGTCCGGCAATATTTGTTTTCATGAAAATACTCTTTCGAATAAATGCATATTTTTTCTTTCCAAAATGAATATTACAAACTTATTTTTGCCAGGATTTTAATTTATTTAATAAGACAGTTTCCAAACACATCCGGAGAGACCATTTTACCTGGCAAATATTCATCTCTGAATTCACTATACATGCATACTAACCATGTTTTTTTTTTTGTTATCTGATTTCCACAAATTCAGTCAGAAGCTGGTAGTTGCCCGTAGTGTATAATTTATGACGCACATGCTGGAATGCCTGGATATATTTGCGCTGAATTAGTGAATAATGTACACGTTGTGACGTTAGCATTGTACGTTGAAGTTTGATTTCTTAAACTATGTTTTACCGCAAAAATTAAATGTGGTTAATCAGACTTTGGTTAGCTAATTGATTGTTTCCAAAACTTTCACAACTGCTCAGTTACACTTGTTCGTATATAGTGAAATTGTATATTCATGTTACGTTTTCTCTATAAATATTCTTTTAACGCTCAAGATGGCGTTTTTTGTAGCATAAGTATAACTTTAATATACATTTGTAATAGCGATCCTACTCCAAATAATTGTTTTTTTATGTTCCTTAATTAAAGCTCTAACGATTATTCAATGATGGTCTCCGTTGACACTTTTGTCAAGAGCATCACTCCAAGTCTTTCTAAGGAATTTTGTTTAACACTTCACAGAAAGGCAATTTAGTCCAATTTAGAACTCCCTTCTATTATTTTTGTGTAAGCATAACCTATTGCAGAGATATCTTTAAAACATCACACAATGACAAAAGTCGTAAACAGTGTAGTGTACAAAGATTATAACTATATCTTGCATACTTTTTGGATTATCTTCCTTTTTATTTTGTCATAACAAGTTTTCCAATGGTTACCTACAAAATTGCTGAAGGGATTTTGTTAAAACTTTAAACAAAGGCAGAAGCGATTTTGAGGTAGTGCAGTATGCAAGAACGGTAACACTGAATTCCTTACTTTTTTGATAATCTCTCTTTCTAGTATTACCCATAACCTGTTTGTCCAGAGCATTAATCCATATATATGGAAGAGATATTGATAAAACTTCACGAATGTCATTGCCAGTCATTGAGAAAAGTGCATTTTATAAAAACAAGAATTTTACCTTTCTTACTTTTTGAATGGCCTACCTTTGAATAATTTACCCATAACACCTTTTTTTGGAGCAGAACTTCATAATTATATAATGAATTGTAATTAACATCACACAATGTGCAATGACAGAGACGATTAAGAGAAAATGCAATGTACAAGAAACATTACTCGACTTCGTTCACTTTCAGTTATCACCTTTTTATAAAATTTACTAGTTCGAGGCATAACTCTGTAAATGTTGAAGGGATTTTGTTGAAACTGCTTACAACGATGGAGGACATAGCGGAAAAGAGTACTGTAAAAGTGGAAAGCTCTTCAAAGCTTACTTTTTGAATTATTCTAATTTCTTTTAATGATTTAAAATTGTTAGGAACATAACTCCGAAAGTTTTGAAGTAATTTTTCTTGCACTCTCGCTATGATAGAGGACATTAACACTTTTGAAAGGGATTTATCAAACTTTATAAACATGGCAGACCTTTACCCTGCAAAATTTCTAAAATGCATTAAATTTGGGCAATACCATTTTTACTGGAGGGGGTGTTCACTGAAAATTTACTGACTGAATAGCGAACAGTGCAGACCATGATCAGCCTGCACGGATGTGCAGGCCGATCTAGGTCTGCACTGGTTGCAAAGGCAAAATCACTTGCCGCCAGCAGGGCTGGAGTCTGTATAAACCATAACTATAAAACGTATTGAAAACCATATTTCTTGATAATACTCTCATTCTCTCAAATCAATATGCATACAGTTCATTATTTCAATATATTTCCTCTTTGGTTTTCTTTTAAAACACATTTACTTTGGTAGGGGGTTATTGGGGTGTGCAATGTATAGCAGTATCATTTAACCGACCATTTTTGTTTTCGATGAAGTTTATAACAGACTTACAAGATCTTAATCTACTTGAAACGTTCAGGATATCCGCCATTTAGAAAAATGTTTCTTTGAATATTTCTTCCTAACACAATTTATGTCGAAAATAAATGCTAAATCAACAAAATGCGGTTAATAACGCACCATTAAACTAAGCAGATTCTACTTGTTGCGAAAAAAATCACATTTACTTCTGACCAGCATCTGCCTTAATCTGAAGTAAAATGCACAATGGGGGTAGGGGTCGGTAATTTCAAATATCTATTTAAAGTTGATCTGTAGACTTGTTTATTTAAATATGCGCTTCAACTGAAATAAAAGTTTTCATCATAGCACTTTTTATTATCTAATAAGTACAAATTGAAACAAAAAGAGCTAAAAACAACATTCACCAGTTTTACTAATTATATCTCTTAAATGTACGGTGACCCCAACTTGTTCTCTTTCCATTTTGAAGTAGTTTTGTGTGTCATTGAAGCAGCAAGACATTTTTGAAATCTTACCTACAGATTTGTTTTGTAGATTTATATACGATTCTTTTTCATTGAAAAGCTGTTGCAAAACTGGTGGGGGGTAATTATGTCAACGTAAAAATGAAAGAGATTTGTTTGTGACATTTATGCTTATGCACAAATACTATACGCATGACTACTGGTCTGGAAAGAATAAAATTTTATGTTTATACATTTGAATCATGAAGCGTCCTTTTTTGGAAACATGTCTGCATACGAACATTATCAATTCACTGTGTCCGAACCCCTTCTGTGTCTGTAACAGAAGTTGCCGAAACCTGGCGATGTAATCAATATCGAAATGTTATCATTTTCTGGCAGAATACTAAGTTGAACTTAAATCTGTATGTGTTTGTTATAATGAAGAAAAGAAATATTCTTTAAGTAAACCGCTTATATTGACATATACACAAACACATGCATAAGTGATAAAAATCCATAAAAACGTTCAAAGAGGTTTTAATGACGTTTTTGTCATCAACATAACTGAACTATTTATTGTTGTGTAAGAAGGGGTTAAATTGATATATTAAACACATTCTTTTCAGGAAAAAAGCTCATGCTACCATTTCACATATCAATTATTCAATACCTGGGCGCAAACATTTGTTAGAAGTGTACGCTAACTCAGGCAGCGACTGAAAAGGCCGCTTTAATCTGTTTTAAGTATTCCATGAATATGCAGTATTGTATAATTCGCAACCAGAAAGTATGCATCGGGTTATAAATAAAGACCAGTCCGATTTTCAATGGTGGACACAGATCGCATCGGAAAGAAAACTATGCTGCATTTCGATTTAAGTGCCTCGTTTTGAAATTAAAACCACAGTGGCGCAGCGGTATAAGGTGTTTGTCTATGGAACTTTCTTGAATGCATATTCTCTGACAGAGAGCGATTTAAACCTAAGTGATGTGATCTTTTTATTATTGCCACATATGAACAAGATCAAGGACACCGTAACTAAACTTTGTAGTAAACTCAAAATATTGGCCATTTTTACACTACAAGTTAGTACTTCTTCGTTAAAAAAATGTTCTGGCTCACTTCTTTTAAATAAAAAACAAATATAGCATTGACACTTTGTAAGTCATTAATGTTCATCTGGTTTGTGAGGATGGCAGGAACGGTAACTCTCAGGTGAATTTTGTCAGGATTATGTCTACTTGGGAAGTTAATATTTCTTGGTTATGTTTTGTTTAGGTCATTTTTTCTTTAAAACTATAAGAAGATATGTGGCTTTCAAACATTGTACACCTTTTAATTATTATTAGTTGAGAAATTGAGCAAACAACCAATGATGTATTTTGTAAGAACCATGGCCTGTTTTGTACTTAGAAAATTGATGAAGTAGTTTGCAGTTTGAAAAGCCCGATTTCTACGTCACATTTATTTTCTATAACATTCATCTATTTATTTGTTAAAACCACTTTTAATTAATTAATTTTTATTTTGTTGGATTTAACGTCGCATCGACACAATTATACGTCATATTGCGACTTTCCAGCATTGACTGTGGTGAAAGACCCCAAGTGCCACTCCGTGTATGATTTCATTACCAGCGGGCACCTGGACAGAACCACCGTCCTTCCGTAAGCCAGCTGTATGGCTCCTTCACATGAAAAATTCAACGCCAAAAGTGAGGCTCGAACCCACATCGGTGAAGGGCAAGTGATTTGAAGTCAGTGACTTTAACCATGGAGGTCCAAAACTGATCTAAAGGCTTGTGTGTGTGTTTTAAAGGGATTCGTCCTTTGCATCAAATCATCTTATGGCAGCTGCTTATCAAACATACAATAGTGTTTGGTATCAATAAAACTATATAAATTCTTTATTATACTTTAATGATAAGCTTTTCATTTAGTTGCCATAGCGTTTTGAACATGGAATCATTGAAAAATCAGAAGTCATTGTTTCATGGAAAATGTAATTAAAGATACCGGTAAAACTGATAGATGCTCACCGAAATTTGCATATTAAAAGAACAAATTTAAGGTGGAAATTAGTGACTGGGCACATATAGTTTACTTGTGTTGAAAGATCAAAAGGCAATATCTTATTGAAAAATCATTACAACGGATTTTGAAAACAAAACATGCGCACCTCCTCTTGAGAGTAATGCGTCCTATGAATTTTTGCTGAATTCCAAGTAGTGGTTGCTGAGAAATATTACTGACTATGATGGCACTTTAGTTTACTATTTGTAAAAAGGGCAGTGGATCAGTGAAAATCATCCAACCGAAACACGAAGATAATATCCGCATCTCCTAGTTATAGAGAAGCTTCCTACGAAGTATGACTAAATTCCAATCACTGGTTGCTGAGAAATACTCCGGACAAAATTGTACTATAGCATACTACTGTTGAATAATCAAAGGGCAATAACTGGATAGAATATCATCCGACTGAAACACGAAGAAACTATATGCATCTCCTTTCGATGATAAATCTTCTTATGAAGTATGGCTATATTCCAGCCAGTGGTTGCTGAAAAATACTCCAGACAAGAAATGTACTTTAGTATACTATCGTGAATAATCAAAGGGCAATGACTGGATGAACAATTATCTGACCGGATGATATGGGCATGTCCTCTTGAGAGTGAAGCTTCCTATGAAGTTTCACTTACTTCCAACCAGTGGTTGCTCTTCTCCGACCCGCCGGTGAGTGCACGTCTCAAGAAGGCACATACATTGACGGAATTAGGTCATAATTACATTGGCCTCTTTTTGTCAGTGTTCTGACTGAAGTCGGCGAAAGTGGCCCTGAAAATGGACCGTTTGTGTTGAAAGAAGCTGCCTTCTTGGTGACGACCTGCGGATAGAAGGCATGCAGAGAAGACTCCGAGCTTGCAGAGCCCTACGCTAAACGTGGGTGCGTGAGGAGAGGGGCACATCAACTCCAACACGAGGTATCAGTGACAGCACCAGCCAGCAACTTCCAACTCCAGCCGCCCTTGTTAGGGCACCCTTGTATACCTTCGGTATTTTGTCAAGCAACCACGTCTCGGGGTCACTGTCGTTTATGGCCTCACTGGCCGTAAAAATGACCCACTTTTGAATTCAAAATTATTTGGATTTTTTGGCTATTATTCTACAGGTAAACTCTAAAAAAAATCTCTTTAACGGCATGCCTAGTGACATGCCAGGGGTCCGTACTCTAATTAGCATAATGCTATACTGTGGTTGTATTGGCCGGACGGACCCTTATTAAATTCAAACACCGACTGACAGACAAATGGTTGCTGAGAATTACTCCGGAAAAGAATTGTACTATAGTATTCCACTCTTGAATAATCAAAGGGCAATTTCTCGGTGAAAAGTATTCCAACCAAACCGCGATGACAATATGCGTATCTCCTCTTGATAGTGAAGCTTCCTATAACGATTTGCTAAATTTCAACCAGTGGTTGCTGAGAAGTACTCCGGGCAAAAATTGTACAAAAATGTACTATTGGGAATAATCAAAGGGCTATAACTCAATGAAAACTTATTCTATTGATACACGAAGATAATATGCGCATCTCCTCTGGATAGAGAAGCTTCCTACGAAGTTTCGCTACATTTCAACTAGTGGTTGCTAAAAAATACAGACATGAATTTTATTATTGCATACTAGTGTTGAATAATCAAAGGGCAATAACTCAATGAAAACACATTTATATTGTGCTTCGTTATACATGTATGAAATATGTACTGTTTTAAGCCTGATGTATACTGCAGTTTATCAATTTACGTAAACTTGTTCACTTATGAAGTGTTTATATTTTAAAACATGAAACTTTTGCCGAGTATACCTTTACCCTCACCCTTACGCATCTCCCCCCACCCCCGTTCCAAAAACAAAACAAAAAATTTTCTTTATTAAACGGTGGACATCTGGAAGAACAATGTGTATGTCGAAATAACGGAAACCATTTAAATCAAATAGCAAAAGAGCTTACCGATGGGTTGTTTTCAATCCTAAATTTGTTCACATGTTTTTATCAATGAAATTAGACATTTGGTATGCAACGTACGTATCTTAATTATCATAAATAAGATGAAATATACGACCTTACCGCAAACATTACTCCTGCATATCAATAACTTGATAATTTGGAACCCGGAACTGAAATGTCGCTGATTGATATACTCTGCCTAACAGTTGACGTTTGGGAATTTATATTTGTTTAACGGGCAGAAGTCAAAGTGGTTTCATTTGTAATACTGAGTCAGATGGTATATTACCGGTACACCGCTTTGCCGGAAAGTGAATTTGGTGTATTTTAATAGTTAAGTATAAGAACAGAACATAAAACATTCATGACGGATGCACTAGAACTTGAAACTACTTCGAACCTGCATGATAAATTGTACATGCGCATGAGATACAATATTAAAAGATTGTCCTTTAATTAACTCCAGGGTAAATACTGCTGTTACAGCCTCGTTTTACGATTCATGTAAAAAGTTTTTCACTTTCAAGACAAACAGAATAATATTAGGATGGACCGACCTGAGACTTAATCAGGCAATACTTTCAATTTCATGATGATCTTATGTCAATACTCTTCGTAACGTAAGATTTCATTTGCATTTTGCTCAGTTCTGAATGAGTTAAAATCATTGTTGTAGTGTACATTTATGGATGGACGGATAGGTCAGTGGTTTGCACACTGGCCTTCCAATCCTGAGGTCGGGGGTTCGATCCCCGGCAGCTACTCGGGAATTTTCAGAAACGCTTTTCAGTGTTTCCCACCCAACTAGAGGTGTACTGGTCAGGAACCCAGGCAATCCTTGCGTGTATCAGTGCTATACACTGGGCACGTTAAAGAACCAGGCTGTCTATTCGCAACGAGCTAGGCTAAGTTAGCCGGACACGCCTGTATCTGATTTCTGATCTCTCTGTCGTGGGGGCTTTGTCTCACTCTGTCCCTCTGGTCAGATCGCTCTATGTCTGTACTAGTAGAGGATGAATTATGCGCCCTGTGTGGCTGCATTTGAACTATGTTAAGCGCCTTTGAACGTGAAATTGATCATGAAAAGGGCGCTATATAGATCTGGTACAATAATAATTTTCTTTACTTAAATACACATTAATATAACTGTTCATATAAAGAGCCTCGATTATAAAATGTTACATGTTTTACCTCATGTTTTCATGAATGCCATGAATTGAGAGAATAAAAGAGTTTGAGTTGAGTTGAGTTGCATTATGGTATCAATATATCTTTTAAGATCGTGCGACATTAACAAATTTTTTTTTTCAAATATCAGTAATGTATTGCTAATGTCTTTGAAGGGCTTTGAAACTTTCTTACTAACATATTATGTGTAATGGAAACACAAGAGAAGCAGTGGCATTTATTTTTTCATTCAGAATTGAAAAGCACTGGTAATGGGGTGCCTTAAATATAAAACTTAATGTTTGACATACATTTTCTCTTGATTCTGCAATTTTAGACAATTAAGAAACAAAAAGTCATGTCTCCACTTTCAGTCTGGACCTAATTCAAAACAGCGTAAGTCTTCTAAAACGTTTAAAAGACATGATTTCAGGGCACCCCTTTCTCACAGGATGTGTAGCATCTTTAATTGTATTGCGTTATATTTACAGCGCTTTGTAAGGTAGAATTTTACCTTACCAACACATTAAGACCACAAGAAGTAATTTTATCTTTAAAAAACATTTCGTGACAGTGAAGACATTAAGGCACACTTTTATTTATTAATAAACTTTCTAAACGGACCTGGATTTGCAAATAAAACCACGTTCATTCTAAATCTTTGTTTACAGAAATCCATATATCAAGCTTATATGAAATGTTTTGCTGGAGTTCAGATCACAGAGAACTAAGTAAAAAAATACTCGTGTTGACAATCACAGTTTTGGACAGTTTCCTCTCTGAACTCAGCTATCTACAATCCGGCGATATATTTTTTCTTCATAACAATACTGTATTGGTTAAATGGATATTGTATCCAAAATGAAAATTACGATTTCATTTTGGCCAGGATTTTAATTTATAAAATAAAACAGTTTCCAAGCACATCCACACACATATTACACCAGCTGGAGAGACCATTTTATATGGCAAATATACACATTGGAACTCCCTTTATACTTTGAACCAACCAGAAACTCTGTATGGCAACTCCGTGTGATTTCATAAGAACGTTAAATTCTTTGTGTATTTGAATGACTTGCAAAATGAGTTGTCTGTCGCTGGCAAAAAGAAGAAGATAAGTCACGATTCCATATCCTGGTTTTTGTTTGACTTTCTCTGCAACAATTTTATGACTGTTAAGTGCTATATATATATATCAAGGTAAACTCGCAATTCATCATATTCGTAAAATTTTCGATGGTTTCCTTTAAAATCAGTTCTTTGAAAAGTGATTGTTCTTAATGAACAAGATAATTGTATTATATAGCACTAGTATTCCATGCAACCATGCAACCTTAGCTTTTATATTCTTAATTTTATACAGAAGTAAACTGTACTGATCATGTTTGTTTAACAAAAAATTAAAAACACGTATTCAATTGCAAACATCAAGCGAGGCATACAACCATTTGGAATGGAATCACAGCCAGTTATTCAGACATAGAAAATTATTATAGACCTCAGACAATTTGTTTTTAATTTCTATTTTGATATTATTCATATAATTTTGTAAAATTCGGTCTTGCTAGAAACTTTATTTATAAAACGTTTTTTTTTATATTTGATAATCTTTATCGGGTTGTATTTTTTAAATTGTGGGTTTAAAAAGAGAAGTTAATGTAGAATTTAGATATGCTGCTTTTTACTAAAAATAGCTGAGGAGATGAAAACAATTGAAAATAAAGAACACAGGACATAAGAAAATCAGTCGGCAGAATTTATTTTGATAAATTTAAATCATTCTCAAGAACATTAAAATCAACAACGACGAAATATTTAGATTCTTCGGGGACTTTGAAACGTTGAAAACTGCGTGGTAACAATACTGTCCATAATGTTTGTTGCTCTGAAATAGATGACAAATATAAACAATTTAACTATATATAAATTGAAGTAAGAAGCACTATTCGATATCAATCAAATAATTACATGTCTTGGTTTTATTTCGCCTCTTCCTGAGAGACAGCAAAATTCCTAACAAATATTACAAATTGGCATATACAACGTTTTATGTGCAAATATTTTATCTACTTGTCATTAAAGGATGCATAGCTCTTGATTTTGGACATACTTTGTTGATGTAGTGCACACTGTTTTAAAGCTATATTGAAAAGAGACTAGCTGAAGACGTTAGCAGATTAAGTTGTGAAAACATAGATTTAGAAACAGTCCGCCTGTCATCTTAAAGAATAGCTCTATTTTACCTGCAAGTTTATGTCGGAAGAAAAAGTAGGTTACTAGGTTGTGCTGGGTCTTTAAAAATAGAAATATAAGTATCTGATCAGGAACTACACAGTTTTTGCAAAATTCCCGAAATCTAAATTCATCGCAGGTGTCAGATATTGATCGAATGTAAGATATTAAAATGTAAAACTTAGGAAATGACTCTCAGAATGTTTGGCGTCCTAACGTGAAATATGTTTATAATCATATCTAAATAAACTCGCCAATCAGAATATAATCTCCTTTGTACTTAATATGTTGTTATGTCAGAAACTGACGTTCAGACTTCAATTTCACACAAAATTTTATTTCGTAAACTTCTTCTACGAACTTTTAAATAATTCAGATTCATCAAAAATATTTCTCTAAGAGTATTCATCTCCTAACTACTTGTCTGATTATTACATAATTGCCAAGAAATGTTTTCTGATTACTTTTTACATTATTATTTAAACTACGCAGATTTGACAGATAACATTGTCGATAGTGGGCTTGGTCACTTTATCGTATATAGATCTATAAGGTATTTTCGTCAGAAAATAATTTCTTGGACATATTTCCTCGGTAACTCTGTATCTTACCGGCTAGGTCAAACTCTACATATCCTCTTTGAATCTTTTGTAAAAAAGGTTTTCGGATAACTCTCCTCAAAATATTGTTGCCTGTTTAAGCTTTTGATGTCAAGTGAGGCGATACAGAGCCAATATGAAACTGTTGTTAAAAATAGCATGTGTTGATTTATTTATTTATCTGGGTGTTACGGCGCACCAACACAGTATAGGTTATATGGCGCCAAACAGGACTACAAATTTTGGTTTCACATCTCAAGCATGTGTTGAGGAAAAACCTAGGTTATATGAAAAGTCATAATAAATGCATATAAATTCATAAACGATCGAATTCATTTTTATAAAAGGAAAAAAATTAAAAGAAAAAAATGTCATTGTATTGATATATGTATACATAAGAATAAAAAAAGATTCAATGTCTAATGTTGTATCACATTTTTGTGATACAACCCTGACCTTTGCTCGTTAATATGAGGATTTTGTATGTATTATGTCCATAATTTGGTAAGTAGATAAAAACATTTCCATTTATTGTCGGACACAGACTAAGGTTAAAGTGTGGCAAATTTCAAAGAATCCTTTTAATATTAGAAAGATGTTTGGAAAATAAAAGTGTTGCGTTAGAAAATGTGTTTGGATTAATTTTCTAGAAAGGGAGTTAATTATCAATATTATCCTTTAGCCAAACGCCAAGCGGTTTAAGATAATGTTGTAATGGTCTCCATGCGTCCATGCGATATTTTTGTCAAGAGCATAACTTCAGATCTACTGACACTTCAAAAAGAGACAATTCAGAAGTAAGGTTTTTTAATTTTTGAATTGCCTCTCTTTCTAGGATTTCTACCAAAGCATAGCTCCAAATCAATTACTAGATACCGTTCAAACTTCCCACAATGACAGAAGAAGAATAATAATTCTATCTTTCTTATAGTCATAACACATTTTTTTTCTGCAGGATGAAGGGATTTTGTTAAAACGTCTAACAAAGGCAGAACTGATTGAGAGGTGGTGCAGTATACAAGAGTCATATCTCTGTATTCCATATTTATTTTTATTATTTCACCTATGATTTACCCGTAACACGTGGCAGACCTTCATCGAATGACCGAAGTCATTGAGAAAATGTTAATTTTACATGAACAACATCTCTATATTGCTTATGTTTTGAATATTATCCTTTTTATTTAATTTATCTATTGCACCAATACTCCAAACATATGAAAAGAAGCCACTAATAAGAAGTGCAGTGTACAAGAAGCATAATAAGTATAGAAGGGATGTTGCAAGAACTATCACGATGACAGAGGACATTGAAACTTTTCCAAAACTATTCAAAACATATCGAACACCGCAGTTCTTGATACTACTCCCCAACGATAACAAGGTTCCCGCCGAAACGCAAGGACGATTCTATTTCATGATAACCGATGAAATACCAACCCATAATGCTTACACATTACCTTCGAAGTAAATATTAGTATTTCTTTCATCTTAAATATACTATGATTATATGGAAACATAGCTCAGTCAGGTAAAACGCAGATAGCAATTGAATATAAGCAAATCATTTTGTGGGTTCGAATCTTCGTGAGCTTGTTTTCAATTTTTGTCTGTTTGTGTTTTTTCTTTTTCTTTTCGTTTTCATTTTTACTTCCGTATTTTTTGTTTTTTTCTTTGATGGTTTGTATTTGTATGTATGCCTTTATATAACAAAACAGTATGTTTATTATTTGCATGGCTTAAATGCATGCATTTAGTCAATATCATCTTTAATATAATGCTAAACTTTTCTGATCTGCCATGATATCGGCTTAAGATACTTCTCTGTTGTGTTGACACATAGTTTATGAAGGAATCTACATGTTTATGAGAAATAAAAAGTTATTGTCGATGCTGAGTTTCGAACCCACACGGCAAAAGATCTGTTTAACACGGACTGCATGCTTTACCACTGAGCTAATTTGCAATTGGTACAAAATCTAGAAATATTTAGATTGTAACATGTTAGAAAAATGTTGAATTCCCTATGTTCCATTTTAATCTATTAATAGTCATGTTTGTAAATATCAAGTTATCGTTGGGGCATAGTAACAGTCTTATCTTTCCTAATTAGTATGCATTATCTTCATTATTTCAAATATTTTCTCTTTGGTCATCTTTTAAGGTAGTTCTGCACGTATGATAAACCGGAAGTAATAGCGTAACGTCTTACATATAGAAGACTGTTATATAGAATAAAGCCTGCGCTCGGTATATGGAAATGAAAATCTTTTTGATAATTAATGGCAATTTGTGAGTAAATATATTAAAACGGAAACGTTGATATCTTTCTGTTAATGAAATATATTATTAAATGTTTGAGACGTTACGTATTCTTAATAATGTATTAAAGTCAGTAATGCGCAAATTCATTGGCAAATATTTCAAAAACAAGCAAATGGACCCATACATTTTATAGGATATATACATGTTTTTATTTACGGATTTTAAAAGTTTTTTTTAAGATTTACATTGTAGCAAAAAATTGTTCGCGAAAATGTCATTGAAATTGTGATTAACACATAGGCACCGATTACGAACATTTGGGCGAGGGCGATACTTTCAAACCAGTCAAGCAAAAAATCACCACACGACCCTTTTTTTTATTAGCCGAAATATCTCAGTATTCAGAAGTTTTAAAAAATCAGGGTATTAATCAAATTCTACATTCTATAATTTTTTTTTTGATCCGAACATAAAGAAATAATCAAATCAGACATTTGCTTTTGCGGGGGATTGCCATGTCCATATATTGTATAACAACACTATTCTACCCATCATTTTGTTTTCGATTAAGAGTATTTGATACTTATAGGATCTTCAAATATTATAAAACGTTGAATATAACATTTCTCGGACTGTTATTTCGGTCCGCCTCGGCGGGATAATATTACGATATGAATTTTTTATGAAAATTTACGATAAAATTCGAAAATCTCAGTTGTGTAGAAAAGAAACTTGATAAAAAGGTTCTCGCCAAGGAATATATTCTTTGCATCAGACCAGCAGCTATGCTTAATTGTAATATGAAGATACTTTCTCAAGAATAAATCATCTGCGTCGGGCAACTTGCAATGCTTTATCATCATTCGAAGATTTATTTTTCAGGACTAGTATCTTTGCTTGACCAGCTACTCTACGTGTTACGAGTAAATCTCTCTCCCTCTCCGGTGGAACTCAAACTCCGGAGCTCTCAATCTGGAGGCGAACGCCCTACCACTTAGCTATCATGGCACATGACTCCACTTTCAAAGGGTAATTTTGTCTAATGATATAGCGTACGCCTCCCGTACGGCAGGATTCGATCACAGGTCGCGTACCGAGGATGTGACAAATGGTACTATTGCTTCCTTAATATGCTCAGCATTATGCGGATGGAACAGGCTCTTCTAATAAAATCGAAATCTCGCATGAATGAGATGTCGAGACTGATGTCTAAATTGGTAGAATTTGTTTCAGGATTCACTTAAAACTAATAAGTGTAAAAATAGAAATTTTGTACTAATATACTATTTTCGTGCTGATGATACATGTAAAGGGGAGCAACCATCTAAAAAATTGTGAGCGTCGATAAATATATTTGGTAACATTAAACAATTTCACAAAGCATAAACTTACTTTTGAACGAATTTTCTAAAAGTTTTAAACATGATAAAGTAACTATTTTTACGATATTAAATCAACAACGGACCGCATGCTAGATTTTTTTTTTACAAAGCTAAGCTTGTCTGTTATTTAGCTATGTACAATAATGATAATTACAAACCGTCTTAGTCCAAGTCGCCGTGCCTGTCACTACCACAACACTCATGTGTTTCACCAATAGCCAAAGTCGTTGCCGCGGTTGTCGAAGTCACGGTCAAAGCGGTTGCCAAAGTCAGTGTCAAAGCGGTCGCCCGCGTCATAGCGGTCGCCAAAGCGGTCGCCCGCGTCAAAGCGGTCACTCATGTCAAAGCGGTTATCTGTGTCAAAGCGATCGCCCCTGTCAAAATCATTCCAATCCCCATACGTTGGAGGAGCAAATATTCCATATGGATATTGTGCTGCCGCTTCGGCTAGTAAAATTGCGAGCACTAAAACCATGCGCATGGCTATCAGTCTGGAAAAGAATAAAACGTTTATTAGAAAATCTGCAGTTTATACATTTAAATTATGAAGTGTTGTTTTTCAGAAACATGTCTCAACACGAATATTACCAATTAGTTTTGTCTGCGTTTTTGTGGTTTACGTTGTAGTGTTTCTATGGTTAATTATAAGGAACGTAGCATTCCCTTTGTATATTCATCCTTGTTCTACTTGCCCCTTCAACCTCCTCCCCCATCCCCTTTCTACCCTTCACCGCTGCCTCCCTCTCTATCTATATTTTGCATAAATTTATATGTAGTTGTTAGATTTTTGAAGCAAGCCGTCTGTAATATTTTTCCGTTACAGCTTCTTGTGTTGTTGGTCTACTTTGCAAATGCGTGGCTCTGAGGCTGTGATTTTAGTACTCTGTGCTTCCGACAAATCTACCCTTACCTATTATCTTTTATTCAAATCCCGACCTACTATGTTTATTAAGTAAGTTGCCGAAATTAGGAGTAAAAACATTAAAGACTCATAAAAATACCAAACTCTATAGTAACATATAAAGGGACGAATTGGATTCCCTGCGAAAACTTTCACAAGATAAAGATATTATCATAAAAAAGCAGATAAATCAAATACTATTGTGATTACAAGTTGAAAGATTTCTTGCGGCCAGAAGTTATACAGACCAGGAATTGTTATGGATGTATGTGTGACCACTCAGCCTAAAAAAGTAACTTATTGGGGAATAACGTGCTTGTGTGTGTTTTTTTAAATTATACAATTACGCTTAAATGTAGGAAATATTACCCCATTATACATGATTTACAAGTATATCTATGAAATATGTTTTTCTTAATTCTGAAAGTTATTGTTTTGAGCAAAAATAACTTTTGGCTCAACTGGTCACATTCCTTGACTATTGAAATACTGCACTAGAGCGATCACAAATGTGAGTCATGCCTTCTCCTGGACTTCGTTGACATACTAAGTATAGAACAAGGCAACACAGGACCATAATCCAGGAAATTAAAATCCTTATGCACAACTAGGTATCAATACTGATCATAGCTGAAAGTTTGAATAAATTATATGAAATAATGAATGAAGACTTTAGGTCACAAACATTGCTCTATATATCATATAGAGTGCCGGCTATATCGCAGAAACGGCGTTCCATAAATGCGATAAGCCAATCGCATATCGGTAAAAAGTCACGTGAAATCACCCAGTCCCCATGTGCTACACTACTTGTTGCATTCCAATATACCTGCGGCCTCCAGGCCGCAGGTAATGAACACAGAAGACTACCGAAATGAGGTGTTGATACAATTAAATAACGACACATATTACGCGTAATACACGGTGATCCTACAGATGCAATACATCATATTTCCGACTGTTTGGAGGACTTGGAAAATACATACAGCCATATTCCTGATGAATTCGATACCAGTGGACATTCGTACCCTTTCTTTCTATGTTTTGCCAAAATACATACAAATCCAGACATCAATTTACCTATGCAGTACCAAGGCAGACCTATCGTCTCGGAATGTAATTCGCCAACGGAGAATAGTTCATAGTATATAGACTGTACGTAAACCACATATACTTATTTTGCCGTCATACGTGAAATACACTAATTACTAACAATAAAGTGAAAAATATGAAAGTCAAATATTTTGTAACGCTAGATGTACCATCTCTTTATACTAACATTACACATAGTGACGGAGTTAACGCCTGTAAATATTTTCTACAACAGAACAACGATAACAGCAAATGCCATGAATGACAAGCACGGTCTGCCTATTCCAGTAAAGGCTAAAAAGTCATCATATGACCAAAAATTGTATTGATGTGACCTTAAAGATATTCAATGCCCATCTTCCAGTAAAATATTGTAGGGAATCGATCTTACCGAGAATCGGGATCGATCCCTCTACGGTTTTCAAACCTGAAAATTATGTCTTCTATACCTTAAACAACACACCCTTTCTCCCACCCCACAAACATTCCAGAAAAAGGTTTTTACAGTCTTCTTGTATCGAACTGTAGACATTTAGAACAATATGTATGCCGAAATAATTGAAAATATTAAAAAAGAAAAACAGCAAAAAAAACAACAACAAAACAAAAAACAAAACAAAACAAAAAACAACAAAAAAAACACAACAAAAAAAAAAAAAAAAAAAAAAAAAAAATCAAACACAAAAAACAAGCAAACAAAAAAGAGCTTACCGAAAGAAGTTGTAGCCAGGATTTAATCTCATATTTCATTTCTTCACACGCTTTTATACAAACGAAATTAAACACTTGGTATGCAACATACGCAGTTGCTTATATGCGAAACCAGGAAAAACCACAATATGATCAACTTCTTCGAGGTCAAATTTGAACATGTTTGTAACCTTTAATTATGGTGTTTTTATTTTTTTTACATGACATAAGCATAAATAATGACGAAATGATTACTAAAAATGCTTCAATCGTTTAATTTGAAACACTACGGTACCGTTTACTTTTTGTTTAGTTCAGCAAATGCATGCATAATTACATTTTTCAAGAGTACAATGATATATATCTTAATTATTAAAACTGAGGGATAAACTCCATGATGAAATATGCGACTTCATCACAAACAATAGCTCTTGCATGTCGATGCTTGACAGATATTTTGGAATACGGAGAAAAATAAAAAATGTTTATGACTTATATATTACCTTAGAATTTATATCTGCTTAGCTGGCAGAAGTCGAGGTGGTTTCATTTAGGGACCGACCACTTGAACTGGGGGTGGGTGGGGGCTGGGATTTGACTTGGAGCCAAGATATTTTTAGCCTTCTATGAAAGTCAAAATAATTTTTTTTCAGAAATTGAAAGCCACAGTAAACCAAACATATTTTTTTCTTAAATATTTTTGTTACACTTGATATGTTATTAAAAAACTAACAAGCGCAAGATATACATTCCGTATTGAGTAATTTGTCTAAGTACACATGAAACAGATATATGCCAGTCTTTTGACTAAGAAGCAATTCGACCCAAATTACAGTTCTTTATTTTGAGCACAGTTATATAACCCTCTAAGTAAATATGGTAAAACGGATGTAATGTTCATATAAATAAATTATATAATTGAAACCGAAGACATAAATTAGCTCAAAGGGGCAAACCCAGCCTAAACAGGATGTTGATCGGGAAACAGAAGAGGGTGGCTGGGGTGTGTGTGTGTGTGGGGGGGGGGGGGGGGGGGGGGGGGGGGGGGGGGTTAGGACAAGCTCCAAAGGAAAAGAATTTGAACTTCAGAACAGCTCTGGTGCATTACGATGTATATTTAGAGATATACTCTCCACACTTTTGGAGTTTTCTTATATTATAATTATACGTATATGTACCTGTGAACATCATGAGCATGCCCTGGCCTCTGGACCTGTGTGGTTTATCTGTGGTACCAGATTTGCAAGTGCAGCGAACAGACAAAATCTTTTGAAATGCTCTTAGATCTGAATTCAAGGCTTTAAAAATGTATGCTTGCAGTTTTTTTAGGAACAAAGGTGCGTTGAGTGCACCCCTGAATCAGGTAGTGTATACACAGTATTATATATCTTTGTACGTATACCAGGGTGCAGGATGATGGGGAGAACCCCATCCTGCAATATTTTGGATATTTTAAACACTAAATCCTGCATTCTTCTGAGTTTTAATGTCATTAACTGAACTTTCATAAGTGTTTACTATTTTTACCTGAAGAAAAGTTTGTATTTTAGATCAAATGTTTAGTATAGAAAATTAAAATAATATTACTCACATTTTTGGTCTATGTGTTTGACATCTGTTCTCAATAAAAATGGTTAATGCCTCGATAGTCTAGTGGTAGAGCGTCCTCTTCGAGTGCGGGAGGTCGTGGGTTAGATCCCCGGCCGCATTATACCAAAGATATGAAATATGGAACCAGTAGCTCTCTTGCTTGGCGCTCAGCATTAAAAGGGAAACTGGCCTCTTCTCTCATACCCTCGTGGCGATTGATTCCATCAGGAATGAGGTGTCGAGAGTGATTAATATAAGTTGTAGAACTTCCTTCACAAACGACCTAAAATAAATTATGTATAAACTAATAAAATGGTTAGCTTATTTTAAGAAAGTATTGTATTATTTCTGTATTAGGGGGATACAGGGTTTCTTCATGTAGAATTTCGCAATTTATGCTTGCCAAATCTTGAATTCTAAGGATATTTCAACACTAATAATTATGGCTGTCGATTACTTTAGGTTTAAGTTATATGATGTCAACAAGCCTTGGAAAAAAGGGTATTTTGAGAAGAAATCTTCACTAGGGTGCAAGATCCTTGTAGGAAGTGGTATTTCAAAAGGCAAATGCTGAATTCTAGTGAGCATTTAGGATGAAATTATCAGTATGGTCTATATTAGAAGGAACTATTTATTTATACTCAAAAGATGATGCTCCCCTCCCCTACCTTCCTGCTCTTACGCCTATGTATACATTATAGATACTGCAATTATCAGTATAACATATTGCAGTCAAAGTTACAACACATAGCTTTAATACTCGCACACTTTTGCAGCAGTGATCAATATTTAAAGGTTGCTGCTCTTCCTTTATAGTGCTGAAAGTGTTATGTTTTGATACATCTAATAATCTTTTTATGTAAATATAGAATATTAAATCTAAAAGCAATTTCAAAGCAAAGAATATGGCTTTCAGAGTGATGGAAATTCTGTAAAAAAATCTGACTTGGACCTAGATTTTTTTCAGTGATTTTGAAGTCAGAACCTTTATCAATATGTTGAAGCCAGAATTATTTTTTTTCAAGCAAAACCTAAGACAAAAATTCAAGACCCCCCCCCCCCCAACACACACACACGGAGAGAATATCAAATGGTGGTAAGCCCCTTACTACTTAACATATTATTGTGAGTTAGATTGTATTATTACTCTTTGCAAAAAATAAAACCGAGAAAAAAAAACACATTAAATTCATAAAACGAAGAGCAATGTATCATTTGGATGGGAAACTGCATAACTTTTCGACAGCATAATATAAATTTTCCGTGCATCAGGCACAAACAAATATTGAACGGTCACATGTTGAAAATGCTTCATTATACATGAAGTAAATTCTTTGACTGGCTGTCTAAAGTTATAAATGGAAAACTGATAGATATTGCTACATATTTGAATCTTTTAAAACATACATCTATCACGCCTGACGATGAAAGCAAATGAAAAGCTCAATAAAGACAGTTCATTATGTTTATCAAAAACAGTGACTGCAAACTCTAATATTCTGTCACTGTTTAGACACTTGAAGTTGTAAAAATAAAGTTATTATAAACGGTAATTACAAAGGTCTGCACACCCATTATAACCTTTCTGACAACTTGTAATCTGGGTCACTTTAATGCATGAATAATTAAACACAAACCTTTAACTAATAACGTAACAATATTTTCATGTTACATCAAAATTATTTTTACATCGTACTATTAAAAGAAGAAACTCATATTAATCATATTGTACGTAATGATAGTGAATGATAAGTATTTAGCTATAAATGCCTTTTTATATTGATTAAACTCCACCCAAATGCTTTATTTATTCTACATTTTACTATGCGTAGTACATTATTTTGCATAGAAAATGGAAAATAGATATAACAGTCGTTTAAATTTACATTGTTAAATATAATTACATAATAAAAAACTTCTGTAGACTAGTGCATGTGAGTTCTGCTATTTTAATGCGAAAGTTCAAATTCAGAACTACATCTGGTATAAAAACGGTGGTATGTTTAGGACATATATATATATTTTTTTAAGATTAAATTATCTCATGAGCACAAAATCTTATCTCGAGCGATCAACATTTTATTTCGTACACACGACATCTTATCTTGAGCGATCAACCTCTTATCTCGAGTGATCAACATCTTATTTTGTGCACACGACATCTTATCTTGAGCGATCAACATTTTATCTCGAGCGATCAACAAATTATCTCGTGCGCATGACATCTTATCTTGAGCGATCAACATCTTATCTCGAGCGATCAACAAATTATCTTGAGCGATCAACATCTTATCTCGTGCGCATGACATCTTATCTTGAGAGATCAACATCTTATCTCGAGCGATCAACATATTATCTTGAGCGATCAACATCTTATCTCGATCGATCAACATTTTATCTTGTGCGATCAACATCTTTTCTCGAGCGATCAACATCTTATCTCGTGCGCACGACATCTTTTCTTGAGCGATCAACATCTTATCCCGAGCGATCAACATATTATCTTGAGCGATCAACATCTTATCTCGTGCGCACGACATCTTATCTTGAGCGATCAACATCTTATCTCGAGCGATCAACATATTATCTTGAGCGGTCAACATCTTATCTCGAGCGATCAACATCTTATCTCGTGCTCATAACATCTTATCTTGAGCGGTCAACATATTATATTGAGCGATCAACATCTTATCTCGAGCGATCAACATCTTATTTCGTGGGCACGACATCTTATCTTGAGCGATCAACATGTTATCTCGAGCGATCAACATATTATCTTGAGCGATCCACATCTTAACTCGTGCGCACGACAACTTATCTTGAGCGATCAACATTATATCTTGAGCGATCAACATCTTATCTCGATCGATCAACATATTATCTTGAGCGATCAACATCTTTTCTCGAGCGATCAACATCTTATCTCATGCTCACAACATCTTATCTTGAGCGGTCAACATATTATTTTGAGCGATCAGCATCTTATCTCGAGCGATCAACACCTTATTTCGTGGGCACGACATCTTATCTTAGGCGATCAACATCTTATCTCGAGCGATCAACATATTATCTTGAGCGATCAACATCTTATCTCGTGCGCACGACATCTTATCTTGAGCGATTCACATATTATCTTGAGCGATCCACATGTTAACTCGTGCGCACGACAACTTATCTTGAGCGATCAACATCTTATCTCGAGCGATCAACATATTATCTCGAGCGATCAACATCTTATCTCGAGCGCACGACATCTTATCTATCTATATTAAGGTCCTGTTAAGACCCTTAGTGTGTATTTAGGTCATCAGTAAAACATACGGGCAAGTTGATAATAAGGGTCCCGCCTATATCGATGTTATTTAAATTTCCCACAAGTTCATGTACAAGCCTATGACATCATTTGGGAGAGCAGTGCACAAAATTGGTCATCCTATATTAAAATTAAATGTCAGAACATAACCAATGACGCTTTTTGTATGTTAGAATAGCAACAAATTGCAGTTCGACTGATAAATAATTCGGGCAGAAAAAGTAAAATAAAAAAAATGCACGAATTAAAAGAAAACAAGAGAATTCTTTAATGTATGGGCGAAGCCTACATATTCCTTTTTTGTCAAGGACTTAAATTCTTTTCTTTGAATCATCATTGATTTTTTGCTGCCCATTTTATCAGTTTGTATATTTAAATGTATAACCCTGCAAACATGTGCAATAGTTATAAGTATTATAATCAAAACAAAAACAAAAACGTAAATGTTTTAACTAATGACCTGAATTCACACTAAGGGCCTTAATATATATTGATAAGATGACGTGCGCTCGAAAAAAGATGTTGATCGCTCGAGATAAGATATCGTGCGCACAAGATAAGATGTTGATCGCTCGAGATAAGATGCTGATCGCTCAAGATAAGATGTCGTGCTCACGAGATAAGATGTTGATCGCTCAAGATAATATGTTGATCGCTCGAGATATAGAGAATATAAGGTTACTGTCTTTTTTAACTTAAGTTTATCCACCGAGTCGGAGAAAGGTTTATCTACCCGAGGCTTGCCGAGGGGGATAAACCTTTCGGAGACGAGGTGGATAAACTTAAGTTAAGAAAGACAGTAACCTAACATTCTATTTTCCTGCAGTCAATAAAATCTGTGTTTAACATATATTTCCTTTCAAAATGTTTTTTCTATACAAAAATAATCCAGATTTTCACTCACTTTTGAATTCCTACGCCCTTGTCTGCTTGATCCATTTACAAATGATTCCTTACAAAAAAACATTATTTCATACTTTGCCTTCTGAAGACACAGAATACACAGAATGTATTATAAATCATCGGTGCTAACAGGGCATTCGCATACAAAACAAGAAGAATGGTTTTGACTCGGATAAAATACAGCCGAAAACCACGCTTGAGATGAATTCAAATGCCCGCAGTCTTAAATTTACTCCATTTTCGTACAAGACAATGTGAGGTAATGAAATTCCTTCCACAATGAATGGTTTAGATCCAATAATTAAAATAAACATCTGCTTAAATCTGGTTATTTGTGTAAATGTCTAACTAAACCGAGTGAACGCCAAACACAAAGTCAAGGTCGATTCGCACAGACTTTAAAAACTGTCACCGTACCATTCCGTACGGTGGTTTACTAGGATAGAGTGAACCAATTATTTTTTTACCGTGGCTGTTCTCATAAAATGATGAAGTGTTTGAGCTTCGAACTCTTAGCCCAGTTTACATTGCCTATAGCACATATACATGAAAAAGTAGTCCGTCAGTTGTATTGACAGTATAAACCTGCATTGACTGAATAAACCTCAAGTTGTCACGGCAGACCGATATCGGCCTGATAAATGTATAGTGGTAGGATAAAAGATGTTGATCGCTCAAGAAAAGATGTCGTGCGCACGAGATAAGATGTTGATCGCTCGAGAAAAGATGTTGATCACTCAAGAAAAGATGTCGTGCGCATGAGATAAGATGTTGATCGCTCATGATATTATGTTGATCGCTCGAGATCAGATGTTGATCGCTCAAAATATTATGTTGGTCGCTCTAGATAAGATGTCGATCGCTCTAGATAAGATGTTGATCGCTCAAGATAATATGTTGATCGCTCGAGATAAGATGTTGATCGCTCAAGATAAGATGTCGTGCGCACGAGATAATATGTTGATCGCTCAAGATAAGATGTCGTGCGCACAAGATAAGATGTTGATCGCTCAAGATAATGTGTTGATCGCTTGATATAAGATGTTGATCGCTCAAGATAAGTTGTCGTGCGCACGAGATAAGATGTTGTGTATTTAGGTCATCAGTAAAACATACGGGCAAGTTGATAATAAGGGTCCCGCCTATATCGATGTTATTTAAATTTCCCACAAGTTCATGTACAAGCCTATGACATCATTTGGGAGAGCAGTGCACAAAATTGGTCATCCTATATTAAAATTAAATGTCAGAACATAACCAATGACGCTTTTTGTATGTTAGAATAGCAACAAATTGCAGTTCGACTGATAATTAATTCGGGCAGAAAAGTTATAAAATTGCATGCATGAATTAAAAGAAAACAAGAGAATTCTTTAATGTATGGGCGAAGCCTACATATTCCTTTTTTGTCAAGGACTTAAATTCATTTCTTTGAATCATCATTGATTTTTTGCTGCCCTTTTTATCAGTTTGTATATTTAAATGTATAACCCTGCAAACATGTGAAATAGTTATAAGTATTATAATCGAAACAAAAACAAAAACGTAGGCCGCTGTATGTTTTAACTAATGACCTGAATTCACACTAAGGGCCTAAATATATATTGATAAGATGACGTGCGCTCGAAAAAAGATGTTGATCGCTCGAGATAAGATATCGTGCGCACAAGACAAGATGTTGATCGCTCGAGATAAGATGTTGATCGCTCAAGATAAGATGTCGTGCTCACGAGATAAGATGTTGATCGCTCAAGATAATATGTTGATCGCTCGAGATATAGAGAATATAAGGTTACTGTCTTTTTTAACTTAAGTTTATCCACCGAGTCGGAGAAAGGTTTATCTACCCGAGGCTTGCCGAGGGGGATAAACCTTTCGGAGACGAGGTGGATAAACTTAAGTTAAGAAAGACAGTAACCTAACATTCTATTTTCCTGCAGTCAATAAAATCTGTGTTTAACATATATTTCCTTTCAAAATGTTTTTTCTATACAAAAATAATCCAGATTTTCACTCACTTTTGAATTCCTACGCCCTTGTCTGCTTGATCCATTTACAAATGATTCCTTACAAAAAAACATTATTTCATACTTTGCCTTCTGAAGACACAGAATACACAGAATGTATTATAAATCATCGGTGCTAACAGGGCATTCGCATACAAAACAAGAAGAATGGTTTTGACTCGGATAAAATACAGTCCGAAAACCACGCTTGAGATGAATTCAAATGCCCGCAGTCTTAAATTTACTCCATTTTCGTACAAGACAATGTGAGGAAATGAAATTCCTTCCACAATGAATGGTTTAGATCCAATAATTAAAATAAACATCTGCTTAAATCTGGTTATTTGTGTAAATGTCTAACTAAACCGAGTGAACGCCAAACACAAAGTCAAGGTCGATTCGCACAGACTTTAAAAACTGTCACCGTACCATTCCGTACGGTGGTTTACTAGGATAGAGTGAACCAATTATTTTTTTTACCGTGGCTGTTCTCATAAAATGATGAAGTGTTTGAGCTTCGAACTCTTAGCCCAGTTTACATTGCCTATAGCACATATACATGAAAAAGTAGTCCGTCAGTTGTATTGACAGTATAAACCTGCATTGACTGAATAAACCTCAAGTTGTCACGGCAGACCGATATCGGCCTGATAAATGTATAGTGGTAGGATAAAAGATGTTGATCGCTCAAGAAAAGATGTCGTGCGCACGAGATAAGATGTTGATCGCTCGAGAAAAGATGTTGATCACTCAAGAAAAGATGTCGTGCGCATGAGATAAGATGTTGATCGCTCATGATATTATGTTGATCGCTCGAGATCAGATGTTGATCGCTCAAAATATTATGTTGGTCGCTCTAGATAAGATGTCGATCGCTCTAGATAAGATGTTGATCGCTCAAGATAATATGTTGATCGCTCGAGATAAGATGTTGATCGCTCAAGATAAGATGTCGTGCGCACGAGATAAGATGTTGATCGCTCAAGATAAGATGTCGTGCGCACAAGATAAGATGTTGATCGCTCAAGATAATGTGTTGATCGCTTGATATAAGATGTTGATCGCTCAAGATAAGTTGTCGTGCGCACGAGATAAGATGTTGATCGCTCAAGATAAGATGTTGATCGCTCAAGATAAGATGTTGATCGCTCAAGATAAGATGTCGTGCCCACGAAATAAAATATTGATCGCTCAAGATAATATGTTGATCGCTCGAGATAAGATGCTGATCGCTCAAGATAAGATGTCGTGCGCACGAGATAAAATGTTGATCGCTCGAGATAAGATATTGATCGCTCAAGATAATATATTGATCGCTCAAGATAAGATGTCGTGCGCACGAAATAAGATGTTGATCGCTCGAGATAAGATGTTGTGCGCACGAGATAATTTAATCTTAAAAAAAATTATATATGTCCTAAATATACCACCGTAATAAAACGATTGATCATTTAAGAAAAAAGAATCTTACGGATATTAAGAGATTATTCATTGCACAATGAAAATCATGAAAATTTGCATTTGTTGATATGGGCAGAGATTTAATGAGTTTGACTCTAATAAACTGACGTATTAACATTTTATTTGCGACAATTTATCTCAGTAACTGGTTAACAGCATACAAAGCAGAAATGTTTTTATTATTAAGTAATGCATTCCTGTTTGGAATTTTAAATGAGAAACTGATGTTTTAGCTATACGTCATACATTATAGACATTATTGTATCTCCAAGTATTTTCAAACCCACTGAGACAACAACAAAAAGAAAAAGAAATATCAGGAAATTACAGCTTTATTTCTCTAGAGGGCTTTAAAACTTTGTTTGACAGATTATATGCTATAGGAACACACGAGAGTCAGTTATTTTTACTTATTGTTTCATTCAAAATTGAAAAGCGTGGTAACAGGACACTGGATTTAATCGGTCTCAAACATAAATCTTTAGTTAAAACCTCAGTGGTGTATTGGCCAAGAAGGCATGAAAATGTTAATCGCCGAGGCGGCCCATGTTCGACTCCCGATTCGGACATAGTTTTTCTTAATCTCACATTTTGTAAGACAGTTAAGAAACAAAAGCTCATGTGCTGATATCTATGACTTAACTTGGTAGGAATAACATCTGCGTGCTCTTTCGACTCATAAAACGTTCACATCATGATGATCATGATATTTTTTTTCACAGATGTAGCATGTACTTGGTATGGAGTGTGCATTTTATTGATGTATGTATTGCCATCTAGCTTACACAGCTTGTATATTTTCACTATGAATTCTTCTGTGTTTATGTTATATTACAAATACTGAATGGCATATATTACGCCCAGATAATGTATATAATATGTAAACATTTTATATCAGCATGCACAGTACTTAATAATTCATTTCAGTTTAGATTACACTTTGTTTCTACAGTGCAGCTTTTAAAAATATATTTAAAAGAGATTTGCTGAAGAAGTTATCAGGTGAAGTTGTAAAAACATATTAATTTAGAAACTATATTATGCTTTTAACAAAATGATTTTCATGAAGTTAATTTTGGGAGTAAAAGTAGGTCACTACTTCGTGATTAGTCGTTAATTCTTTTTAAAAATGAGTACATTGTATATAACTCTGGACTGAACAGTATATGTAAAATTCTTGAAACCTTAATTCATCACTGGTGTCTGTAAGATATTCAAACAAATCTAGATAAGATGTTAAACATTAAACGCTTCAGATTCATGAAAAACATTTCTCTCAGAGCTATCGTCCCGAGGTCTCGTAACATACCTGCTGCGGCGAGATGAAAATTACCTCTTGACGTCGAGGAACATTATCTGATCTTATCATTATCACACTCGCATGCACTCGAAATCATGCAGAAATATTATTAACTTGGGTGTAAATTAAAATAAACTTACAAAATCTTCGAAGTTTGAGCAAATATTTTTATATCCAATTTCGTCCGTAACTTATATCCAAATAGAATACTATTTTCACTTCGGAATATTCACAATTTTAACGCAACTATTGCGTTAAATAATTATTTGAACATTTCTGATTTTCTTACTTCTTTCACATGTAAACACATTAAATTCCAATAAATAGAAATACATTGTTAACACAGAATATTCACATAAAGCATTACTTGAAATTTACACCCGTTCTTTTTGTGAATATCAATGGTTTATTTTGATGTATACATGTACACAAAGTTGTGTGACACGCGCTGAGACAGTTAAGTTGTAATATTTACATCCATATTGAAGAATTATTATGTTTATAAACATGCGTTTATTTACACAAACATTTTTGTATTGTATGAAACATGTTTTGTTGCGTTATTTTTTTCTGTTTGTATCGTATGCGATGAAATTGTACGAACATCTAAGCCTTCTAAATCTTGACAATTTCCGACCATTCATTTCTCTGAAACAGAATTTCGTCGTCGGAATCATCATCCGACGGATCTGATATGTCAGAATAGGCGTGATAATGAATATTTTCTTCATTTTAAGAAAAATCTCTGGCAGACGATATTGTTTTACTCTTTTGAAATACGGTATGAACGTAACACAGCGGATTTCGTCCTTTTTATTTCCTTTATATGACCGCATAATTACAAATATTTATTTCAACAAAGGAACTAACTATTTGCATAATTAATAATTATAACATCTAAGAAATAATAGCCAGTATGCAAAATAATTTTGCTTTTGTCAGGATTATCAAAAATTAACAAGTACTTGTCGCAATCAGCATGATCTCGGTGCCGCGACTATACTCGTCAATCGCCGTCTTAGGGAGTCCTGATAACGCCTATAGTCGCATTTCGGCCCCAGGGAGTTAATTAACTGCCTAACTGATGATGAAATTATTTCAAAGAAATATTTTTGATGACTATTTAAATATTATTCAAACTACGCAGATTTGACAGAAAACATTGCTAGGTCACTTTATCGTATATTTAGTAAGGTGAAAACTTTTTAAAAGAATTTTAGTCTGAAAAAAATATCGTTGATCTTTTCTGTGGTAATTCTGTAACATACTAGTTTAATCAAGGCTTGCAGATCCTCTTGGAGTATTTTGGGCCAACTTTCAAAGGATGTTGCACAAAAGTATTTTGATGACTCTCCCCAAAACAGTTTAAGTTGTTGATGTCAATTGAAGCAGTATAGAGCCAAGATGAATATCTTGTTAAAATTAAAGATACGTTGAGAAAGAAATATTGTTAGAAATATGATAGGTGATAACAAATGCACATTAATTAGAATTTTCGCCATTGTTCAATCCAAACAAAGTGGAGGACCATGCATTGCCGCCTCGGCTACTAAAATAGCAAGCACTAATACTATGCGCATGACTTGCATTAATAAGGAAACCTCGTTAAGACTGTAGAATTATTTCATATGAGAAGCCATCCAGCTGGCTTACTGAATGTCGGTGTTTGTGGCTGAAATATTGCACTGAGTGGCACCTGTGGTCTGCCTACGCTAGAAAAAGCTAGAATGTTACCATATAACATTAAATTGTGTTGGTGTGACGTTAAAGATAAGTAATACCTATTTTCTAGGAATTCCTCAACACTATATGGCGTATTTTCCCACTTCTCTGTTCTTATATAGAGTATGCGAAGAGATGAGTCGGAAACACCGAATAAATACGATTTTTGAATTCGGTAGAAAATGTAGTACGTTATAAATGTATATAGTCTTAGATACAGTTAGCCTGATCAATTTCACTGTAACGCGGCGTTTTAAAATATTCTGGCGCACATACGTATAACTCTATACGAAGTGGCTATACATGTATTAACGATAATGTTGATTAAACAATTGGTCATAAATACTGTTTTACTGCCTTCTGGCTGATCAGGGCATGTATGCATATATTTTTTTAGTAATGTTTACATGACGCGGTCCTAAGAAAGAGTGTAAGAGTTTGTTGTATAGTAATCCTTCTGTCTTCAGTTGTACCATTTAAATTGTTGATGAAGTGATTTAATATTATAAAGCCGGTAAACTAAACTACAAGCATGCGACCATAAAGGTAACAAAGTGAAATATACTGAAAACAGTGTTAAATGTCCTACCTTCTAGGGATTATAGTCAATTACTTCCAAAGTAAAAGCATGTATTCTAGGAAATGTTTTGTAATAGTACACTATAATTCCAAAGCAGTCACTTTTCAGTGCTTTTTTCTGTTTTTTACATTTAGCATAAAATCCTAAAATTATTTCTCCTGTTGCCATGACATAACAAAACTGACACAGTTTGACCAGACAAGTTATGGCCCAGTGACAACTGCTATTTTTGTCTAAACCAATGAATCATGAAATTAACATGCTGTTTGTGTCACTTATGTACATACTAGTAGTGGATGAATATAGAAATATAGTCTATTTCAATTAATTCGACAACTTTTAATTGAGCCAGAGATGTATAGAAAAAACAATTATTTATTTCTATAGCTCTTTGATTGAGCCGGGCTTAGTGAGTTTGTGTCGGTCTGCGGGGTCTGTGCGGGTTCTGTACGGCTGGCTCAAAGCCTCTGTAATAGTCACAGTGTCTGACAGCCAGCGGTGTGGGTCCCGGGCGGGCTGCGCGGGTGCTGGGGCTGTTCTGGATTCTTGAGATTGCATGCGCGATGGTTATTCGTGGCGCGACTCAAATTCCGGTGACATAGGTAAATAATACGTTATATAGGTGTAGGTATAAATATGATCCGTAATTAAATATAGGCATTTTTGTTGAAGGTATATGTATAGAGGAAGTGTAAATTGTATATAGTGGGAGTACGGAAATACTAAGTGATCGTCTTATGCAATTTGAAAAAATAAGGGATAAACGATAATTAAACACTTTTTATCCTGTTATATGTATTAAGCCTCTTTTAGGCTTCTTCTTTACATTTTCTGTCACATTTGCTCGTTTTTTCACGTTTTTGTTGTGTTTTTTTTTTATTGTTGTTTTGCAGTTATGTCATTTTCAGTCATGTTTATCTGTATGTTTTGTTATACAATAGTGTATGTAATTCCTGAATGTACGTTACGGGTACAAATCAAAGTAAAGTTTAGCTATGACATCGGGTAATATTAAGATAATATCTTACAACTGTAGAGGACTACATGATTCGAAAAAAAGAGGAGATGTATTTCATTTTCTTAAAGAAAGAGATGCAGATATTTATTGTTTGCAAGATCTGCACATTACAGCTGGCATGCAGAAACAAGTTTACTCAGAATAGAATGCAAACTGCTATTTTAGTTTTGGTGAAAGTAACTCAAGAGGCGTTGGCATATTATTTAAAAAACAGCTGGTTTTTCAAACTAATGATATTGTTGTAGATAAAGAAGGAAATTACATTATGTTAGATTTAACTGTATATTCGGAAAGATTCACTTTAGTAAATTTATATGGACCTAATGTTGATAAACCTGATTTTTACAGGCATATTTTTCAAAATATAGATAACATAGGAAATAGTTCATACATATTATGTGGAGATTTTAACTTAGTAACAAATGTTGATTTAGATTACTGTAACTACAAATCCATAAATAACAATAGGAATGCTAGGGTAGTTTTACTTGATGCCATCAAAGACAGACGCTTGCATGATCCTTTTAGAGAATTAAACGGTAATGCAAAAAAGTATACATGGAGAAGATCCAATCCTACTCAGCAAGCAAGACTAGATTTTTTTTATAGTAACTGAAGACTTCCTTTCTAAAATCCGCGTTAGTGATTTAGATATAAGCTATAGGTCAGATCATTCGCCTGTTATTTTAAAATTATCTCTAGAAGAAATTACACATGGTAAAGGTTTATGGAAATTTAATAATTCATTATTACACGATAGTGAGTATCTCAAATGTATAAAAGAGAAAATAGAAGAGGTAAAAGCACAGTATTGCTTACCTGTCTATAATATGTCTAAGTTACCAGAAATAGATAATGCTGATATTCAATTTACAATCGATGATCAATTATTCTTAGAAACTCTTTTAATGGAAATAAGAGGAAAAACTATATCGTATTCTAGTTTTAAAAGTAAATCTACTAAATCTAAAGAACAGTGTTGATTTTAAAGATTAAAAAGCTTGAGGAAAATTTCTCCGAATCTAATCAGGAAGATTTACTTATTTCAAAGGCAGAATTAGAGAATATCAGGCATGAGAAAATGAGAGGACATTTTATTCGACCAAGAGCTAATTGGGTTGACAATGGAGAAAAACCGTCAAGTTATTTTTGTAGTTTAGAAAAGACTAACTATGTAAACAAAACAATTCCTTTTATAGAAAAAGATGACGGAAGTAAAGTCTACTCACAACAAGACATTTAAAAAAGGAACCGAACTGTTTTACAGTAAATTATAAACTAAGGGGGATACACCCTCTGATATAAATATTGAAGCTTTTTTAGAAAATGCCAATATTCCGAAGCTAAATAATGAACAATCAAATGACCTAGAAAGACTCCTTTCATTTGCAAAAGTTTCAGAAACCCTAAAATCTATGAAAAACGACAAGAGTCCCGGCTCGGATGGTTTCACTTCTAACTTTTTTAAAGTATTTTGGTTACAACTTGGTAATTTTGTAGTAAGGGCTATTAACTTTGCCTTTCTGAAGGGTCATCTCTCTGTTACACAAAAACAAGGTATTATTACTTTCATTCCAAAGGAGAATAAACCTAGACAATATTTAAAGACTTGGCGGCCTATCACACTGTTGAACACTGTATATAAGTTAGCTTCAGGTACAGTAGCAAAACGACTAAAGTTGGTTTTAGATATTCTTATTGATAGGGATCAAACAGGGTTTCTCAATGGCAGATATATAGGTGAAAATACACGTCTTATTTATGACATAATGAACTTCACTGAGCAAAATGAAATTCCGGGTCTCTTGATGATGATTGATTTTGAGAAGGCTTTTGATACTTTGTCGCTGGAATTCATTGACAGGACTTTTGAGTTCTTTAATTTTGGTCCAATGTTTAAGAAATGGATAAAACTGTTTTACACAGATATCAAAACATGTATTCAATTAAACGGGTATTTATCCGACTTTTTTTGTTATTAGAAGGGGTTGTCGTCAGGGGGACCCGATAAGTCCTTACATTTTTATTTTATGTGCCGAGATTTTAGCAATTAAAATTAGAAACAGTAAGAAAATAAAAGGACTTGTAATTGATGGAGTAGAATATAAAATAAGTCAGTTTGCAGACGATACATCGTTATTGTTAGATGGGTCTGAAACCTCTTTGCACTCTACTTATGATGTTTTAAATGAGTTTGCAATGTATTCCGGCCTAAAGGTGAATTTTGAGAAAACACATGTTGTGTGGATCGGTGCTTTGAAATACAGTACAAGATCAATAAAAACAAGATGGAAATTAAACTGGGGTACAAAATCATTTAAACTGTTGGGTTTGAAATTTCATATTGACCATAAAAGAATGTGCGATATAAATTACAAAGAAAAGGTTGATAAAATAAGGAACGTAATTTCGTACTGGAACAAAAGAAACCTTAAGCCGATTGGCCGGATTACTGTTGTAAAATCTCTTCCTTTACCATTGCTGACACATCTTTTTATGTCTCTACCAAATCCCGAAACACAGAACTTACAGGAAATAAATAAACTGTTTTTGGACTTTGTTTGGCAAGGGCCGGCAAAAATTAAAAATTCAGTAGCAGTAAAGGAATATGCAGAAGGCGGATTAAAAATGGTTGACGTGTACGCATATATGAAAAGTTTAAAACTTACCTGGTTTAAAAGGATGTTAAAGGGTACAAATAACAAATGTTACAGTCTTATTGGTAATTTACTGAATTTGGAAAAACTATCGATTGGGGAAAGGGATACATAGACATAATGGTCAACAACGTTAAAAATTGCTTTTGGAAAGATGTATTGCGTGCATATTCTGAATTAATTGAAAAATCTGAGATAGCTACGGTGGGCAATTTTCTTGAAATGCCATTATTCTATAATCACTTTTTTCTAATTGATAGAAAACCTATTTTTTTGAAGTTATGGTATGATAAAGGTATTAGATATGTGAAAGATATTATGAACAGAAATGGGATTTTTATTGACCAACAAGACCTAGAGAGAACTTCGGATTTGAAAATAAATTTTCTTACATATGCAGGAATGAAAAGAGCAATCTTACAAGCTTTTAAATCTGTTCGTTTAATGGATAAAACGTCGGATTTGAACTATGTTTTCCCAGTTATACCTTTTTTATGAAGCCTATTTTAGGTATAGACAAAGGAATAAAACAAATGTACAAAATTTTTATAAAAAAAAAACTCCCACAATCCAACGTCTCAAGAAAAATGGTGTAATATCTTTGATATTGATAACGCTGAAAGGAAATATATATATAGCTGGGTTTATATGACCTGTAATGATACATATTTACAATGGTTACAAACTAGAATTGCTCATAGACTATTAGGTACCAATGTTTTGTTATTCAAAATGAACAAGACTATAACCGAATATTGTACATTTTGTAAACATGAAAAAGAAACTCTAGTTCATTTATTTTGGGAATGTAGTCATGTAAAACATTTGATCACAGAAATTGAAAAACTTGCCAAGACTTATGATGATAAGTTTTTTACTAATTGTAAATACTTTATCTTGGGATATCCAGGAAAAACTGTATGTAATTATAATGTGTTGTGTTTAGAAATTAAAAAAATATATTTCTCTGTAAAAGAAAAGATGTTATACCATCTTTACATGGACTTAAAGCAAGTTTTAAACTTGCTTCCGCAATAATTTTTTTTTTGAAGCACGTTTAAGGCCCGTTTATTTGTCACAATATATTCTACATTTACATTTCAATAATATACAAATATCTTGTACTATTTTTAACATGTACATATAGTAGTTGTTGGCCATTTTAAGGAACGTAATGGTTAAAAATAACAACAATAAGGGGAAAAAAAGAACAAAAAGAAAAGTAAGAAGACTACCATGGTATGTAGATTTTGTTGTTTAAAGTAAAGGGAGGAAACATTTCCAATCGTTATTGAAATTATCAAGACGATCGTTACGGAACGCTGTATATTTTTCTAGTTTTAACCTATTTATCAGCTTTTGTTTAAAATTAGTTATTTCTGGTACTATTTTCTTTATTTTACATTTGTATATATAGTATTTTAAGAGCATGAGAATATATGAGATTACTTTGTTTTTTGAGTGAAAGAATGTCAGGAACTTATTCTGTTGTACCTGAATATCACAATCGTTCAACCATTTGAAAATTTGGTTCCAAAATTTCTAAATCTTTGTACAGTTCCAGAACAAGTGTTCCATACTTTCAACGTCCATATTACAAAAGTCACACAGGCTCGATTCTGTTAAGTTGCATTTAAATAAAAATTTGTTTGTTGCAATATTTCTGTGGAGAAAATTAAAATGGAAGTTTTGTAAACTATTATCTTTGCAACAAGTAATAGAATTTTTGAATATATCTTTCCAACAGAACTGATTTTCCGGAAAGAATAATTCCCATTTAATTTGAGATTTTGTTTTTTCCTCTGACAGTTTTTTTTTTTTTTTTTTTTTTGAATTTTAGTTAAGTTTTTATTCAAGTAACAGGATTTTGTTGTTTCTAATAATCTATATAAGTTTATTTCATCTGTTGTATCGTTTATATCAATTGTTCCTAATTTCATTTTCCATTCTTTTGGAATTGATGCAATTAATCTATGATAGTTTAAAAATTCTGAGTTAGGTATATGATATTCGTTTTTAGGTATATCAAATGTTTTGAACTGTTTAGTTTCCGCGTCGTAGATATCTTTAATATAAATTATGTTTTCCTTTATCCATAAAGGGAGACTTATTATTGATTTATTATTTTTAATAAGCGAATTATTCCAAATTATTTGCATTGTTATGTTTTGTGGATTTTTGTTGAAATTTATTTTGCTCCATGAAATGAGGATATCTTTTAAGAATGTATTTTCCAATTTTAATTTTAAAACATCTTTTTCATTTAAGTTACATTTAAATAGATTCATCTCAGATACATTTTCCAATCTCTTGTTTGTTATTTCTTTCCACTTTCCATTATTGGAATTGTTTTTTATCCTTTTTGTCCAGCTAGCTTTGATAGAATTCAAATATATTGGAATGTCTACCATGTTTATACCTCCACAGTCATAATCCTGTATTAAGATATTTCTTTTGATTTTATCTCTTTTGGAATTCCAAATAAATTCATAACTATTCTGTGTCAGTATTTTGATTATTTTTTCAGAAGGGTTTGAAAGTACTGAAAATAGGTATGTTAATTTGGGAAGGATTAATGATTTTAGTATGGAAACATTTCCTATTCCGCAATAATTAATAAAACATGTAGAGTAGATAAACAAAAGGGATGGACTCTTGTAGAACTTCTAAGCCATTAAAGAAGTATACTCATGCTTTATTTGATAATTAATTTGAATTATTGTAGAACTTCTAAGCCATTAAAGAAGTATACTCATGCTTTATTTGATAATTAATTTGAATTATTGTAGAACTTCTAAGCCATTAAAGAAGTATACTCATGCTTTATTTGATAATTAATTTGAATTATTGTAGAACTTCTAAGCCATTAAAGAAGTATACTCATGCTTTATTTGATAATTAATTTGAATTATTGTAGAACTTCTAAGCCATTAAAGAAGTATACTCATGCTTTATTTGATAATTAATTTGAATTATTGTAGAACTTCTAAGCCATTAAAGAAGTATACTCATGCTTTATTTGATAATTAATTTGAATTATTGTAGAACTTCTAAGCCATTAAAAGAAGTATACTCATGCTTTATTTGATAATTAATTTGAATTATTGTAGAACTTCTAAGCCATTAAAGAAGTATACTCATGCTTTTTTTGATAATTAATTTGAATTCCTACTTAAGCATAAATTTATTAGTGTGGAGAAGAAACCTTTTATATGAATATTTAGATATCGTGTTGATAAGTTTGTCATGTTTTTCTCTCGTAGCAAATGCTTTCGGTTGAGATATTTTGAACACTGTTGGAATTCATATTGTAAATGTTTATATTATATGTAACATTCGGAATTATGTAGACATAGAAATGAAATGTAGTTTTTAAAATAATGCAGTTTTAAAAGCAGGCTTATAATTGACTGAATATGTAGAAAAATGGGGTAGAATAACAACTTTCTATAAACAGTAATGTAGAATTGAATAGTAATATTTGTATGAAATTGTTAAATTATTATCAATGTTTCACAGTTATATTATTAACTCTGCTTTAAATCTTTTTTTTGTGTGTCTGAATGATTTATTTTGTTTAAACTTTGCAGTAAGTAGTGAGATACCAATGTTAGTTTAGTACTGAAAAAGCCATAGCGCTTGTTTGTAATATTTGAATTGATTTTTTCTGAATAAACTACACCCCACAAAAAAAAAAGGAATTCCTCATCAACTGTAATAAACTTTACTTACTAAATATATAAAGTAATTATTTACGTAGAGTTAAATTCACAATAAAATGTCCTGCAGTAACAGTCGTTTCTTAAAACTTTCAGTTTTTAGTGGTGTGGCATATTTATACAGTGTTTAGCGACACAAGTATGAAATTGCTTCTGTTTAAAGCCTTGCGCTTGGTACTGTTAGTATATGTAAACTTGTTAATTTACGTTTTCTTTAATTGTATATACTAGTAGTTTTCACATTTTCACACATGAAACTTATATCTAGCATACTTTCAATCAGCCCCATTTCTCCAATCCAACGTAGAAAAATAGTTTTAACAGTTTTTTTAACAAACTGTAAACATTTGAAAGGAATAATTATGTAGATGCCAAAATCATGGAAAACGTTTAATTGAAACAGCAAAAGAGCTTACCGATGGAAGTTGTCTTAATTCGATACTTCATTTGTTCACATGTTTTAACTAAAGTATGTACATTTAGACACTTAGATATGCAACGTACGCAGTTGTAAGGCGAAACAAGGAAAACCCACAATATAATCAACTTCTTCGAGGTCAAATTTCAGTTTGTTTGTAATCCTTAATTATTATTTCCTTGTTGTTACACAATATAAGCATGAATAATGATAAAATGGGACTGAAATGCTTCCATGGTTCAATCAAATATGAACCCTTACCCCTCTATAATGAACTTGTTCATCTTTCAATTTGGATAGTGCTATTAACTGTTCAAAGGGGTGCTTACCAAAAAGATATCGACTAAATGGCAAACAGTGTAGACCATGATCAGCCTGCACGGATCTTGGTCTGCACCGGTCGCAAAGGCAGAATCACTTGCCGCCAGCTGGCTAATGGTTAAAGTATTCCACTTTGAAACACTACCGTACCATTTCGTTTCTGTTTAGTTCGGAACAATTTCTCAACAAATGCCTGCATAATTACAGTTTTTGTAAGAGTGCAATAATTCATATATTAAATTGAATAATTATCATAACTGATGGATGATATTTATAATGAAATGTACGACCTTACCACAAACATTCACTATTTCATGTGAATGATTGTACATACATTTTGGACTCCGAAAAACTTAAATGTCACAAAAAATATATTGATTAACTCCTAACAGTGTCTCCAATTAAAACTTTCCCGACTGTGAAATATCTCAAAATGTTTTATTTTAACTAGAAGTACAATTCAAACATTTTCCAGCCCTATGAAAAATTTTGGCAGAAATCTCGAGCTAACAACATCAGGATCGCCAGTCACAACATACAAAGAGTATGTTGCTTAAGGAAAAAACAGCTCTCGTTTCGAACTGCCACGACTTAGTAAACTGTTATGTGATATGCGGCTTTAAAACATTGCTCAACTCTTTCATCAGCTTAGAATCCAACTCATTGACAACTTCGACAATGTTATATGAGATTTTGAAGCCTGTATTTTTATATTAATATACATGTTAGACATGTCACTATGAAAACGTTTTTCTTTAACCTTTAGCCTGTTGGCGGCAAGTAATTCTGCCTTTGCGATCCGTGCAGACCAAGATCAGCCTGCACATCCGTGCAGTCAGACCATGGTCTGCACTGTTCACTATTCAGTCAGTAAATTTTCAGTGAACACCCCTTTTAACAGTTAATGGTTCTGTCAAGATTCGAAGATACTGAAGATGTGGCTAAATATTACAATAAAAGTAGTCCCATGAGGTGTACTTATGCTGCCAAAGACATAAGTGAAGTTTGAAAGAGTGTTTGAGACACCTCTGCTTCCATGCAAAAATTTAACATGAAATTCTAAAGGAAACAATTTTGGCAAAATAACGTAACATGTTCTGTGAGGTCATCCCACAATGTCAAATACATTTATGAAGATGGAAAGTATAAGATCTAATAGTTTTAGACAAATCCGCTTGCTTGCAAAACTTTCGTTGTGCCGACACTGACGCGGACGTCGAAGGATGGCAACAATAGTTCTACTATTTGAAGTAATTGTCATTTAGATCTGTGCTAAAATGTTAAAAACTACTATGCAATCGCTTGATTTCGTCGGCATGAAACTTCGTGATTTGTGAAAAACGGCTGTTTTTGGGACATTAAATGATTAGTTTTGGGTGTAACGCCGTTTTTCAACAGCATTTCAATTTTGCGACAGTGGACAGGTAACCTAACCAGTGTTCCTGGTTCTGTACCAGTACAAACCTGTTCTCCGCAATTAACTGCCAACTTCCCCACATGAATCAGAGGTAGAGGTCGAATCTTTCCAGACACAATGTCTTTTATCAAATGGTCAGTAGTAAACATACGCCTCGCCTGAGAATGGAACTTACGATCCCGCGATTCGTAGATCAATGTATGGTGACTGATTTCTGTCATTTCGTGTTGGCGTTTTATGCTATCCTTATTGAGCTAAACGGGCTGGCGGACATAAAAAAAAAGGATCTTTTTTTAATAACCTGCCCGTTTGTAATGATTCAACTGCGAATTCCACAAACATTAGTCCTCTATGAAAATAAATGATTAAACAGTATACCTACTCGAAGATACATTTATACATAGTGCGTTTAGGTGTGAAATTAAATGTACTGCATAAACCTGCTTAGCTGTTAAACGTTCCATAGGAAGGGAGGTAACGGTGCAAATATCAGCTGTTCATTTTCATTCGATAACCTCCCTTCTATTAATACGTAAATCACAGAAATGCCCAATTTATTCTACGATTTTTTCCTTTTCTTTAGGATTTTCAGTGGGCGATGTCTTTGCCTATAGGTTGCCTTTCGATTGTCAGATCTGTCAGAGATGATATGCCATGAATTTTTTTATTTTGTTGTCCTTAAAAGTAAGTTATTCGACAATTATACATTTAGATTTGTTTATTTTACTGTGTTATGATAACTCATCAGAAAACAACAAAACATTGTGCAAATCAGTTCAAATAAATGTTATTTCCTTTTCTTTTTTCTTTTATTTAATTGGTTTTAGAAAATAAATTGAATTTCTAGTGCTGTATATTTCAGACATCAAAGTGATACTTCTTACTCAATTAGACTTTGTCTTTTTTCTTTTACACTTAGCGTCAGTACATTTTAAACAAAGAGTCATTACCTAAAACCTACAGTTAACCGATGACACGCATCTAAATAAAAATAATGACAATGGAAAATAACCATTGCAATTGTGTTTTGTAAATGTTTGCGAAATAGAAGTGTTCCTAGAGAGTAGAGATTACGACTTCTTTTGCAGTGCGGGTAAGCAGTGGTCTTGTGACAGTTTGACTACCAAACAACGGATCTGGAGAAATGGATAAGTTAAGCGTAGTTTCTTAATTTGAAAGAAAAGAACATAATTGAGCCGCACGATGAGAAAACCAACATAGTGGCTTTGCGACCAGCATGGATCCAGACCAGCCTGCGCCTCCGCGCAGTCTGGTCAGGATCCATGCTGTTCGCTAATGGTTTCTCTAATTGCAATAGGCTTTGAAAGCGAACAGCATGGATCCTGACCAGAATGCGCGGATGCAGGCTGGTCTGGATCCATGCTGGTCGCAAGCGCACTATGTTGGTTTTCTCAGGGTGCGGCTCATATTATTTGTATGTTCTTATCGTCGAAATGTGAGCGAGACGCTTCATATCAATCATTTTGTCTTTTAAATAAGTCTCAGATGTACTAGATAAAAAATAATGGAGGACCTTTTCAAATGAGCATTACTATGTGATTAATATCTCTCAGATAATAAACGAGTGACTTAATTGATATATACAGTTTGATTAATTTATAAAATATGAATTATTATTTAGACAGTGACAAATAATGACGATTGTTTCATTATGGCTCAATATGTCATAGAAACATAATTATAATGATAGTAATTATGTTAAACATTAAAGGCACTGACAACCAGATCGCACGACGACAACAATAAAAAAGAAATTTTTAGATATCAGGACATTATTCCTATATTTCTTAAAAAAGCTTTGAGGCTTACTTACTGACATACACTGACGAGATATGAAAACGCAACAAACATATGCCTGAATATATTTTTACAACAAAAAGCATCACCTTGAAATGTTCAAAACATACACATCTCGGTACTCTATACCCATTGTGTTTCAAATTTAATCAGCACAACAGACCGTAAAATTAACACAATGGGTATAGAGTATCGAGATGTGTATGTGTTGAACATTTCAAGGTGATGCTTTCTGTAGTAAAAAATATATTCAGGCATATGTTTGTTGCGTTTTCATATCTCGTCAGTATATTTCATGTTATGGAAACACATAAGAATTAGTTGTTTTTACTATTTTTTCCATTCAAAATGAAAAGCATTTGTAACGGGGTACCGGGGGTAAACTGCCTTTATTAGAAAGGTTTATAGTTAACGACAGTTAAGTACGTATTCCTCCATGGTGTATATGGCCTAAAGCGCAGTTGTCAAAATAACGGCCAAGACCAAGCAAAATTTTTATTGCCGCGGCTACCCGGGTTCAAGTCCGTCTCGAGCATGTTTTTTCTCTTTATTTGGCATTTCTGAAGATAGTTTAGAAACAAACAACTCATATTCTAATATTCATAATATGACCAAACTTCAATTTTAAAGAAAGCTCATTTTAGCAAAAATATCGAGGTCAGTGCCTTAAACCTATTTACCTTTCTTTTTAATATTGTAGCCTATATGGTGCTTTTATAGAATTAGATAAGTAATAGAACGTAGCCTACTAATGCTTACATCTTTATGAACCTTTTACTTGTGCTAATATGTTTAAGTAGATCTGTCACAGTTCAATGTATGACCAGCTTGTATAAATCTGTTAATGCATTTCATGTAGAGATAAAGAAAAGTTATAAACTATTATTATCGGCGCTCAACACGAAAGAGAGAAAGAGAGAGAGAGATTAATGTAAAGCTACCGTTTGATTCAACAAAACCGTAAAGTTTCCCCTATTTTCGTTATTTATTCAGCAAGACCCAGATATCAGATATACATTCTTCTAACTGTAGTTAAGGCCTAAAAACCTGTGTTTCGGGTAATCCGACCCTCCCTAACGACACTAGAGATTAAAAAGAAGAAGATATTTTTTAGCTACTCCTCAACATTATAAAATGTAGTCATATATTGTAGAAATATATTTAAATGTAGTTTCGAGTACCTGCCGCTGGGTTTGCTGTTGGAATATGCTTGTAAAACAAGCTCAACACTTTTGATACCGTTACCCTAAATATTGAATAATTTTAGGAATGAGGGCGTTAGTAGGAACTTTTCGAATTTCACTAGCTGAAGGTGCGAATGGAAAAATCTGGCTCGAGGGTAACTGTTTTGGCGGTAACAAAACTCTCCCGAGTTACCGCAAAACAGTTACCCGAGAGTCAGATATTTCCATCGGCACCTTCTGCTAGTGATAGATTCTTTTTCTTGCATGTCGTATTCTTTAATAAATCGAAGAAATGAAGTAAAACGAAAGCTCACTATTCTATTATAGTAACGTATGAATTTACGCATTCATTCATAAATTGCAGCACGTGGGTCATCTTACACCCCGGGTTGTAAGACGAGTTTTTCTAGCACCGGCAAAAACACGGGAAAATCATGTCTGGCCATGCAAGAAAGAAATATCTGGACCAGGACTAGATAGGTTTTTGTTGAAGACTGCCTTCCACTTAGAAGATCTGTGAGTCTCGTGGCGCCTGACAACATCTTGAAGTAAAAATGACTACTGCAACAGGTTGTCGGATATATACAAATATACATGCTGTTACATGTGAAGATTTCTATATAAATGCAACCTTTAAAATAAAATAAAAATCTTGAATGCCAGAGAAAGTGCAAAAATGACGTCTCAACAGCAAGACATTGTTTAAACTTCATCCTAGATAGGACCCAAGTGTTAGTTCGAATTTAGTAACAAGCAATGAAATCTGGGTTCGTTTGAATCGAAACAGTAAGTAACAAGATGTAAAGGCAACCATAGATCGTAACATCCATGTGTAATTTAAAGGCACTGCTCACCTGTACAAAAGCTATGCATGCACTTATTTTTCAAACGTAGTCAGTCAGAAACCGTTGCTATTCCAAGGGGTAGAAAGGTAACTTGGTGTATTATAAATATCTTAATTGCGTTCCGAAAACTTCATCATTTTGAAATATTGCCCTACTGACGGCTCTACTACATGGCAACAACCCTATCAACACTCAGCATTATTTTATGCACTGCAGTATGATAACATGTCATAGAGTTTGAAAAGTTGCATGTGCATAAGATAAATATATTTCATAGTAGCTGTTTTAAAAATGCTTCATGGACGAAAGTGTTGTTTATGATTAATTAAAAAGGCAGATATTTCAATTTACCTCCCAAACAAATACTGTCCAATCGTCGCTTGATTATCTCACAAGCATTGCAAAGTGTCCCAATTATTTTGAAGAACGTTATTCCGGAGAACGTGATACACGGATTTTTACCGGACACTTAAGGTACTCTTCTCTTTAAATCTACCCCCATGGATTATTTAGTTCAATATGACCATTGCTCTGAAGATGTGGGTTTCTTGTGAATTCTCTTGCTCAGATTTCAAGAGTTACCTTTTCCTTTTTTTGCAAAAGCATACTAGTTTGAATATTAATGACACTAGTGTTAAAATAAAGGATAGGGTCAACACGTCGTAGCTCTTTGATCAACTGAACATTAACATCATTCATAATATTTACAGCATGACAAGTATGTCATACAAACATGCTAATTTATCATATTAAATATTAACAAATATATACAGAAAAGATAATCAGTTATAACTACAGTTTATTATTCACGATGTGATTTAAACATCATGTTTTAAGTTTTGCAATGATAAGGTGTTTTAATGTGACGATAAGGGTGTAAATTTGAATCGCTCTTACGATTTTTCATCACGTGACTGTAGCAAGGCTTGTTATTGTTGTATATAGACCATATATGTTCAGAAGATAAAATCCGAGGTACGAGGTATTGACCCCCAGTGACGGTATTGGTTTCTCCGGGGCTCAGGTATATGATCTTAGGGGCCGACTTCTGGATGTGTGTGTATGTGTGTATGTGTGTGTGTGTGTGTGCGTGCATGCGTGTGTTTGTTGTGTGTGTGTCGTGTGCTTGTGTGTTTGTCTGTCTGTCTGTGCTGCTTGGTAGGAGTGTGTGAGGGTGCTAGCCATATACTCTAAACTTTGAAGGGATGCTCCGTACCATAGCTTATTTTTCATATCTTTAGCGTTTTCGGTGTGGTGTTGAAATGTATTTTGGAGAAGATACTGCCACTAACGCATCTGCATACCCAACTTTTTTCGATGTTGCTCATTGCAGACCTGGAGCGATCTTCTGCGCATATCCAGAAATGTTTATCAATCGGAGCGTACGGCAAAAATACGCAAATTATTGCATGTCCGCGTGCATTTAGTGTATGATATGTATGATATACTGACTAAACGTTATGGTAAGGATTACCATGGTTACAAAATATATACATGAAAGATACTTATCATTCAAATCGCTGGAATTCGGTATATACCAGAGTCTGTAATTTATCACAGGCGCTCCAGGTCTTTTAACTTTTTTATGCCGTAGCAGTAAGCGAAGATATCATTGGAAACTACGACTGTCGATCGGTTATATAAAGTCATTTATCACATTGTCGCGAGTAAAATATCTCTATAAACGTTTGTTGCATTACCAACTTAAGCACCTCAAATATTGTCCGAATTTACCGTTATTGAATGGAACGTGTATGTGTCATTGAAGATTACTTATTCATACTAAATTGATTGTACATTCTGTTTTATCACATTAATTAGTTCCAATTATGCTTTTTACTGGTAATTGTTCATGAGATGTTCAACAGCTAGATTTAATTGTTTTAAATGAAATTGTTGATGGCTAATAATTATTATGGACCTCTCATTTTCCCATTTCTATGTCGCACAGTGTGTGTTAAGGATGGCATTTCCTGCACGTGTGGGGGAGATGATACCCGTTCTGGTAGGCCTAAAACCTGTTACCAAGGCAAACATCGCTGCAGTAAAAGCTGGAGTCGAAAAGGATGCGCGATTGTCGGTGAAAGATATAGTCAGTTGTACAGGTATATCAGAAGGCAGTGTGCAAACAATTCTGAAAAACGTTTGGACCCGAGAAAGGAGCTCACTGAGGAGCAAAAGAAACAACGCCTTAAATGTGCCCAGGAACTTTTGAAAACATACAAAGGCTGTGATAGTCGCGTTATTTCTAACTTGCTAACAGTTGACGAAACCTTGATGCACATGTTTGAGTCACAGAGAAGGGCTGATAATAAGCAATGGAAGCGAAAAGATCAAATACGCAGTGTATTGCCAAGAGAACCATAAGTTCGAAAAAGATGTTGTACGCAATTTTCTTCAATTCTATTGGGCGAGTCGTTCAAGTGCCTTGTCCATCCGGCCATACAGTCACTGGACGATTCAACAAGACCTCTGTACTAAAGAAATTGAAAGAGTTTTACAAAAAGAAACGTCCAAGCAAAGGTTGGCCAGGAGTCTTCTTATTCACGACAACGCCTCCTCTCACAAGTGCGAGGTTGTTAAGTCTGTTTTGGCTTCTGAAAAGGTGGAAGTTGTAAACCATCCGCCTTATTCACCTGACCTGAGTCCCTGTGACTTTTTTTATTTCCAAGGCTTAAGAAAGTGCTTTCTGGAATGAAATATAAGTCCAGAAGTTCTCTTGGCAGCGCCATTTATCAGCGTCTCCAACAGATACCAAAAGAAAACTATTTATCTGCTTTTCGCGATTGGGTAAAAATTTTACAAAAATTTGTTTCGATAAAGGGTGAATACTTTGAAGGTTTGTTATAAAAATAATTCTGATAAAACGTAGCACTTAAGAAATCCGAACCCAATAACAGAACTTCTTGCAGGAGCCTCGTACGCTGCTTTCTAGCATAACAAGTGGTGAAGTTTTGGTATAAACACTCTAATGATCGAACATGCAGTGCACAGATTCCATTAATCTTCTGCTTCCTCGCAAAGTTTTGTCGATATTTTGACAAAATAATATTTGGTTAACGTTTTTGTATGTAACAAGGTATATTATTTAGCATCATAACAGGGAAAATTCTATGGCTACAACATTTCTTTAAGCAGAATATTTGGCCTATTGCTACTTGCTTATGCCATTGATTCATTCATTTAGGTTATTGTAATGACACTGCATTTGGAGTGTGAAGTTTTATTGCTCCATGATAATTCTAATATTTGCCCTTTTCTACCGAGATGTATTTAAACAGTTGTGAAATCATTTTCGTCAAATTTAGAACAGGTGTCAGTATATAATTAAACACGCAAATCATCAACTGTTTTCTAAAAAGTTCTATTTTGAAATGTAAGATGGGAGACAGCAAACTTAAGATTCGGCCCTATTATCTAAATAACTGCAATGCATAATTAAGAATGTAATATATTTTTGTACTTTCAGCCTCCTATCGTATGTTCAAGTACTTGGCACACAATGGACACAATGACGAATAGTGTTCACTATTGCTTTTCTTGGTCGTTTCTCTCCCACTGGTGTTTAAATCGGAAGCTTGCAGAAAGAAAATTATAAAAATGGAAGCATATCCAATAGGAAAGAAAATAACGCAATGTAAGCACGCAGTCCTTTTAAACCGCAGCCCTACAGCACTATTTGCATGTATGCGTACACTATTAAATGAAAATACATAGACATATAATAACGGGTAGGTAGCTTGGAAGAATGAAAACAAACGAACAGTTGGCCATCGTCTTGGAACTGTCATAAGCAGAAAAAACGATAAATATCAAACAGGGAATGCCACGTTCCAAATACGCAGCCTCCTCAAAACGAAACCTACAGCAGGCAGACACACTCACATACAAAGCAAACACACGAGGACAAAACAAACAAATAAAGGAACACAGTTGGGCACCGCCTTGGAACGGTCAGTTGCAAAAACACTACTGGGGAGCTTAAACCGGTTTATGGTGCGCACCCAACCTCACTCTTACCCCCAACATGTTCCAAAGTCACGGGACACTGTAAATAAAAGTAATCCCCGCCAGGTGAATCTTTATCACACGCAATGGAAACAAACGGCATGGCATGTAAAACACAAAAATGCTCCTGTATAATTATATAAAAAGCAAACCTTAAGAACCAAAATCCGTATGTACCCAAAGCCTTTGCAGAAGGCAGAGTATCAGGAGAAACATCCTTAATCCTTAAGGGCCAGACGAAACAGGCCGGAAGACAGAAATCGAAACAGTTCAGTCCAGGTGGGATTTAAGAACTGCTTACCGGTATCACAGAGTCCTCCCCCTCTTCCGTCAGACCAAGTCAAAGAGGGAAGCGTAGTGTCCAACTGTAAACACTAAACATGCGGTGTGTCTCAAAACAGTTGGGTCATAACCTCCTTTAATAAAACGTTTTATAATTTTACCAAATACAGTTGGAAAATTACCATGACCCAAAATCTTACGAAGTTTGTCAACCACATCCCCATGCAAATCGGGTTTTGAAATATCTTCTTACAGAAGTGTCTTCAAATTAGTACTGAATTTTAAAACCAAATCAGAATTACGATAGTAAAATTTAGCAAATTATTTACGCAATTTGTAATAACGGTAGCCTTGCTGAAGAATTTTATTTGTGACATATTGATTACGTTCATTGAAGTCCTCAACAAGACCACACGCTCTGGCAAACCGAATTAATTGAGAAATATATACCCCATAAGATGTAGCCCGAGGTACAACTCCATCCAAATGGGGGAAATTTACAGTACTAAAATTAAAATCGTCCCTCTTGTCATAAACGCTGGTATGTATTATATTGTCATAAAATGAATCAGCAGTATCCAATTTGTTAGTTTTATTTAACTGGAGCTCCTGGGGAAAAATAGTATCCACTATTTGAGCAATAAATGGATTATCCGTATCATCCAGATAGCGTGATGCATTATCAAATGCAGTAATAATGTCTGCCTGCCTATCTGGAGAAAGGCTCAACATAAAGTCTCTTTCGTAACAATATAAAAACAAATCTTCGACAAGGGGTGCACAGTTTGTCCCCATGGGAATACCAGTTACAAAATGTACTTGTCTGAAAACTGCATTCTCTGACGTAAATGTTGTTCAGTAGAAAGGAAATGGCTTTACAAACTTCGTCACAGGTCCACATTGTATAATGTTTAATAATGCAGCTAGTAAAGCTTTGTCGAAATTGCAAGCGAGGAATGTAGCTTTCCCCTGGCAAAAGTCTTTTGAATTAGGGCAGTTAGTTTGTCATTTGTTAAATTATGTGGTAAAGTGGTATACAAAGTAGAAAAATCGTATGTACTGACTGAAGATACATTGTAATTATTAATTTTAAACTTATCAATGATTTCGCCAGAATTTTTTATCGACCAAAATAAGTGTTTACCAGTTTTCGTATACTTTATGGCAGTATCTTTTCACGTGGGCTTTTACAGCAGTAAGACATGATGTTAATATCTTTGAAATATTTGTAGTGGTACAATAGCTTAAATTAGCGACGAAACGAGCTTTATATGGTTATATATCAATTTAGGAATTCAGTACATGGTTGGAAGTTTAATTTGTTGATCATGTATACGAACTTTTAAATCAGAAACTATTGTTCAGCAGAAGGACTCAATGTATAAGCTTTAGTTCTATTTAGTTCGTTTTGTAAAACATTAATATAATGTAGGCGTCAAATGATGATAATGTTATTGGCCGTCTTGTCTGCTGGAACTAAGACATACTAAGAATGAAATTCTTGGATTTCCTTCCTTTTTCAGATGTCTTCAAGTAAACTTGGGTTTTGGTGGAAGTAGGTGTTCATTTGTTTGATAAAATTTTATACGAGAAATCGACAATGTTGAAAATATTACGTTTCCAAGACGTTAATGCATTGGGATCAGCATTCTCACGACGAAACCATTTAACACAAAACGTTTCGAGGGATTCCGCATTCTGACCGGGACAAGCATCAAAATCAGTATTTGAAGGAATTCTGTTTTAGATCCTTTTAAGAATAAACTACGAATACGCTTGTCTTTAGTAATATCAAAACTACCAGTGATGACATGAGCAAAGGTTTGAGGTTTTACATTCGCAGTAAGAAGGGGTATTTGTTTGAACATCTAGGTCGGAAATTTTTTATTGTAATTCAATATAACATTTTTATAGGTGTTTTATATTTATAACAGATAGTAGGAACTTCAGAGTTTCTAAAATATTTAGGCACAGAATCAATGACACGTCTATCACGATATATACTGGGTACATCGATGAAGTCAATACCTTTATTCCTATATAGCAACCATTAAATATTCAAACGATCGCTTAACGCATTCCTGGCAGATCATGGAGCTATTCATACAACGAGGATGTTCATTTGGACAAGTGCTTACGCAAATATCACTTGTAAGGTGTGCGTCAATGTGTAACAAACTAATTCTGGCCTCAACACATTTTGAAGTATTGTTCAGTTTTAACATATTTTAGGTCATCTGGAAGGATAACTGTACACTAATTTCAAAATGGTTTCCAAGTATCAAATTCACCAGTAAAATTAGCAAACCTACTGTTCAACTTAAAGAATGTATTTCTTTATCCTTGCCCTGCCAAATTTCTATAATGAACTATGTCAATCTTCAATTTGGACAGTACATTAAACTGTTAAAAGGGATGATTCTGACTGAATGGCGAATAGTGCTGGCTGATCATGATCTACACTGGTCGTAAAGGCAGAATTATGTCCAGCATGATATCTGTATCTGATAAGCATATACATTTATAGTTACATATGTAAACCCGAGCACTTACACACTATACATTTATAATGATATAACAATAAGTGCTTGATGAATATATTTTGTTTGTCGGAAGACATATTTGAACACATGCCACTGTTGAATATAAAAACATTACTTACACACAATGATTATCTTAAATATAAACAACTGAATCCGCTCTTTATAAACTTAACATTTTAATAGAAATCATGGTAACAGTTTATGGACTTCTTCCCAACCTCAATGACATTATCCTCACAGCTTTAAATATATTTGTAAGTAATGTATATTGTACTTGCTATTCACATATTTTATCGTATTTGAATATATAATATAAAGTCAGTAAAATCCTTGCGCAGGAATAAAATATAAAAAAGTTCTATTGTCAGGAAATAACAGCAGAAGACTTCTGATTTCTTTTTCTATAATTTTAATTTTCTTTTTTTAAAGGTTATAGAAAAAACTATTGAAGAATGTGAAAGCGAAATATTTCATGTTGTTTTTTTTCCTCACAAATGTTGCCAAGGTGAGATGTTCTGTGCTGTCGGTTGCTCTGAAATCAGAAAACATGTTCAAATGTCAAAAGTATAGAAATTGACAGACAGTTGGAATGAAAGATTACTGCAGTGCTAAAGTGTCGTTCTATTAAAAAACATTCGCATTTTTACAAATAGTGAGCAAAAGAACCAAGAACTTTCCTACACATGGGGGAGGGGTGCGGGATTGAGGTAGTCTAGGAAACAGCATAAGCTATGTTATATGCCAGAATGTTGGCGCTAGGATCTTTACATTTGAGATCCAGTTGATCAGTTGATGCCAACAGTTATCTTTGAAATCAAGATAGCCGCCAATACGGCCGCCGAACATATATTATACTTTAAGTGTTTATCCCAAGTGTAAACGTTGTATTTATGTTTTAATGGCAAAAGCAAAAATTTGATTCTAGATGTATGCGCAGACTCAGTCAAATCGAGTCTGCTGTTATATTGCTTGGTAGCGTAATCCAATGGATTAGACTTATTCTTTTATCATTTGATCACTTACAAGTGCCATATGAAAAGGTCAGCAATTCGAGTATGCGATATGGACTTTCGAAAAAGTTTTTCGTTCATGCTTTTTTCAGGGATGGAGACGCGTTAAGATATATATCAATACCAATATCAGATTCGAACTGATAACATTGATATTAAAAGACAGTAGTCTGTTATTTTCTATTGATGTGGAATTAAAGTTATTAAAATGAAATAGGGTGCTACTTGATCTGACATTACCTTCATGTTTTGTGCAGGTAATACGATTCAAAATTTGTCTACAATTATGTTCAGCCCCTTTTAAATTTAAATCTAAACCCTCCCAGCGTTTTTATGCACTGTTCATAAATTATAATTTTCTGATACAAAAGAATAGTAGTTCGATGCATTTATCTCGGCCAAAATTATGATTTCTTTTGAAAAAGGATGCCTTGGGCTTCATATTATCGCAAATCAAAGGCATTGAAAAACGCTCGAGTTCTTGTATTTTTAATCATTCTGTCAAGCAGTGAACACTTGTTTCAAATCAGGCCATTATTTATATATATTTTTTTACAATATATTAATTACTATGTAAAAATAATGAATTTAAAACCTAATTGTCTCCGAATTCACCACCAACACCAAAACCGTAGCCATATCCACTGCCATAGCCATTGCCATAGCCACCGTCAAAACCATAGCCAGAGCCATAGGCGAAGCCGCCAGCAAAACCATAGGCACCAACAGGGCCACCAGCAAAGCCATAAGCACCAGCAGAGCCATAGGCAGGGCCGCCAGCAAAACCATAGGCACCAGCAGCGCCACCAGCAAAACCAAAGGCACCAGCAGCGCCACCAGCAAAACCATAGGCAGGGCCACCAGCATAGGCACCTTGATAACCAGGAGCATAGCCGCCTGCAAAACCATAGGCACCAGCAGCGCCACCAGCAAAACCAAAGGCACCAGCAGCGCCACCAGCAAAACCATAGGCAGGGCCACCAGCATAGCCACCAATATAACCAGGAGCAATGCCACCGAAAAGACCTCCCGGAAAGCCAAAGTCATCTTCGCCACCAGGAAAATCATCACCATCACCATCACCATAACCATAATAACCAAAAGGTTGCGCTGTAGCGGCAGATAGTAATACGGCCATCACTAATGCGGTCTTCATGACTAATTACCTAAAAAGATAAAATTGTAAGAAAATAAAATATGTTTATTATAGTCTTACTCTACATGAAAAACAAACATGAAAACAGTTACATTTACACATAAAATAATCATGCAAACCTTTCTGAAAAGAAATATGAGAGACTCGATGAACAGATATCTATTTGACGGAAAACTTTAAAACGATTTTATGCAATTCACAATAAAATCTCTTCCTAAAGTCTATAAAATGCACAATAAGTAGATATTACACATCATTAACATATAGTGTTTGTACATGCATTCAACCCTTGTAAACAGACAAACTGTATTAACCCTTATCATGCTTGACACGATTGATTCTGCCTTTTCGACCAGTGTGGATCATGGTCAGCCTGCATATCCGTGCAGTCTGATCAAGATCTGCACTGTTCGCCATTCAGTCAGTATCTTTTTGGTAATCACCCCTTTCAACAGTTTACCCTTAGCCTGCTGTCGGCAAGTTATTCTACCTTTGCGACCAGTGCTGACCAAGATCAGCCTGCACGTCTATGCAGGCTGATCATGGTCTGCACTGTTCGCTATTCAGTCAGTTAATTTTAAACACCCCTTCAAATTATAAATGGTACAGCCCAAATTGAATGTTAGACCTGTCCATTTTAGAAATTTAGCAGGCTGAAGGTTAATGATACCGTCCAAATTGAAAGACAAGTTCATTATAGAAATTTAGCTGGATAAGGGTTAAATATAGTGATAAACAGTCTGGAAAGAAAACTAAACATGGTATTTATAAAATTTATATAATGTTGTATCGTTAAAAGACTGCAGACTGATGCTAAATCTGACTGTATTAAAAACAGACATCATAATACAAACTGTAAGAAAAAAACAAAAAAACATCCCCCACCCACCCCCACAAAAAAAAAAAAACTGTAGTGAAAATATACATCACCAAAAAAAACGAGCACTGATGCAATTATTTAAAATTATAAAATAATTTAAAAAGTCTTGTAGTCTTATCACGGTAAATGAGTTATCTTCAGCCTTTAATTGTACCATGCTAAGTTTCTTTATATGTAGATACCTCTGGGCATAAGTAGAAGTAATAACAAAACTATGGAGTAGGGTAGAGTGTAGTGAACTTAACCCTTACCCTGATATATTTCTATAATGGACTGGTCCATCTTTCAACTTGGACAGTACCACTTATTATTCAAAGGGGTTTTCACCGAAAATTTACTGACTGAATAGCTAACAGTGCAGACCATGATCAGACTGCACGGATGTGCAGGCTGATCTTGGTCTGCACTGGTCGCAAAGGCAGAATCATATGCCGCCAGCAGGCTAAGGGTTAAGTATATAGTGAAACAGTGTGTAACGGAATGAAGTGAGTTACTGAGTGAGACATCGAATAAGTGCAGTGGATTTAACTGATTCAGAAATGCTTAACGAACCAGCCTGTATTGGAGTGGAGTGAATTAATGAGTGAACATTGAGTGAGAGCTGTATATTTGAATTGAAGTGGAATGGTATATAAGTGCAAAATAAAGCAGTTAAATAAATGCAACAAGTCCATGTATGAGTGAGTTATTGAATACATGTGGTTGTATAGGAATCATGATTGACATGTAGAAAAATGCGTACATGCATAAAAACAATTAAGTAGAGACAAGGCAAACCGTTTTCTATAAGTATTAAATATGAAATGTGATACAATATTTAGTGTTTCCAAGAACCAAAAGCTTTCATTACTTTAAGTTCAGCCACACAGTACTATTAGCCTTCAATTTAAATTATTAAAACAGGGTTTGGCACATATAAATATAATGTCTTTGTTCGGGGGTAGATACCAAACCTTATCAGTAACAGTAACGTCTGTAAAATTTAATTCAATTCAAAGCTACTTTTATCAGTTCGCTCGATAAAAAATACAAGACAATGTATAGAATATTTATTTCTGACAACTGAATTCTACAATGAAAACAATTCGTTCCTCCGCTGGTATACGTTACAATGTCTAGCTTATAAGCCAGTTAGCTATGCCACTTCTCAACTTAGCAGAGTACCTTTTATGATCTATTTAAACTTTCAATATTCACATCAAGTTGCTAAATGTTTCACTTAAACCATTATTCATTCGTGCAATTTCAAGTTAAATTAACTCAATTGGTATAAATTACCAATTTGAAGCAGCTACTAAACATCATTTAAATATGTTTCAATATACTATTATATACGCCATATTTTTAAATTTTGACAGACTCATATCAAACTTTATCTATTTTTGCATTCTTCTGAAAAACAATCTTACGTCAATAACAACGTATGCAAAAAAAAACAACACCGAGCTGTGATGATAAGCCGATTAGTTCATGCGATACGACCAATGCATACCGGCACAATGCGATATGCCCTTTCGCAAATGTCCGATGTCGTTCGCAATGTCGTGTGAGTTGGCAATTGGCACGATAGTCCGCATGTCGCATCGCATTGTGAGTTACGCAGTCGCGCTCGTATCCATTGTTCGAACCCGTCGGCGTACGCGCGCGCAAGTGTCTATTTAGGATCCAAATGCGATACGACGGCGCAATCGATCATCGCGACATTCTCAAACGAATTGTCGCGTGTGTTCCATGTCGTGTGTCGCTATGCCAAGCACGACGCGCGACATCGCGATACGCAACGACAATGCGATACATTCACGACAATGCGATGACGCGCGCATGTGCGATAGACAACAATTCTCAACGACTTGTCGCGATGTCGTATCGATGTCGGCGTCGACGTGTCATTGGCAAATACCGTGTCACTTAAATGAACGGCTAATCTGGTCGCATTTTTCGAACAATTATCATTTCATTTTATTATAAAGCGTTAAAAGTAGGTATCAAACTTAAATTCTTTTAAGTAAGTATTTCCTTAACATTGCTGAACTTTGCCATTTTTGGCTTAAAATATTAGCATAAATAGGAAAAAGTGTTAGTAAATTTATTCTGGGGTAATGAGACTGCAACAAGTAAAACTTGTTTGTAAAGAAAATACAATCTGAATTTTGCAAAAAATACAAAACCTGTTCGTCCGTCTGTACGTAATTAGTATAAGCTTATTCGTACTTCTTTACGGAATTTTCATTAACTTCAAATAATTGTAGAATGTCCAAACACAAGATATTTAATGAATTTAATTTTAAAAGTCTAAACGATATGTAAATTGAATACTTTTACGCCGAGGTTTGTGGAGGACCGTCTCAAAAGTATCATTTTCGGAAATATGCATATTTCTATATAAATAGGACACGGAATTTTCCGTACGGAAAAGTACGTAAATACAGCTTTTATCCTAAATTACGTACAGACGGACGAACATATGTTGTCTTTTTTGTCACAAACATTCAGATTTTGTCATTTTCTTTCAAAACAAGTTTTATTTACCCAAAATAAATATTTTATAAGCACTTTTTCCTTATTTTACTGCTAATATTTTAAGCCAAAAATGGCAAAGGTCAGCAAATGTTCCCGACGGCGTGCCCGGGGAAAAACATTGTGTTTAATATTCGATTAGGCAATACTACTAATTAAAAGAAATTTCAGTTTGATACCTTACTTTTAACGATTTTCATAATAAAATGAAATTGATGAATTGTCCGGTATTTATTTAAATGAACACAGGTATTTATTCAAGTGAACACCGGTCGACGCACGACAATGCGATACGACATCGCGACAATGTCGTTTGAGAATGTCGTTTGTCGTATCGCATTGTCGCGATGTCGTATCGCATTGTCGTGGGTAATATCGCGATGTCGCGCGTCGTGCTATTGGCGCATAGGCGACACACGGCAATGCGATACGACATCGCGACAATGTCGTTTGAGAAAGTCGTGTGTCGTATCGCATTGTCGCGCGTCGCTAAAATGCAGGACACGACGCGCGACAATGTGATACGACATCGCGACAATGCGATACGACACGCGACAATGCGATACGACGGACGACAATGCGTCACGACATCGCGACATATCGTGCCAAAATTGCCAATTCGACGCACGACATTGCGAAGCGACATCGCGACATTTTGACGAATGTCATATCGCATTGTCGCGCGTCGTATCGCATTGTCGTGTGTCGTATCGCATTGTCGCGCGTCGTATCGCATTGTAGCGATGTCGTATCGCAATGTCGTGCGTCGCCTTTGATGGGCGACGGACGACATTTCACATGGCACTAACAGGATTCCGTACGATACAAGTTGTGTGCAAGTTTTATTAAAATCAATTGCAAAATGTGATCTGTATTCACAAGCCAAAAATAGCAAATTTTGCCCTTTAAGGGGCCATAACTCTGGAACTCATGATGGGATCTGGCCAGTTTTCGTAAGGAACCGAGGTAATATGCCAATACAAGTTGTGTGCAAGTTTAATTAAAATCGGTTGCAAAATGTGTCTCTATCGTGTTCACAAGAAATTGTGAACGGGCGGACGACGGACGGACGACGGGCGATCACAAAAGCTCACCTTGTCACTACGTGACAGTTGAGCTAAAACATATATTTTAAGAAGATACATATTCTCTTAAACGCTTTTGAAATGATGAAACAAATCAACAAAATAATCCTACTAAATTTTAAACGAATATCTTCTGATCCGTTTTAAAAATTATCTTATAAATGCTGATTAGATGAAATAAGGGATTGATTGCTACTATATTGTCAAAGGACTGAAGCAAGTCGTATATATTATGTCTTATTCTGAACAAATGGAATTTGTTACAATAGAATGAACGTAACCATATAACACGTATCACATAGTAGTTATTTCTATCATAGTCTACGCCAGGTGAAACAATCCGCGTAACTCTGATTTGAATTTTGACATAGTCAGTCCCCTTTTAACTTAGAATTTTCCTTTTATTAAAGTTTCTGATAAAGTCTAATATATATTTGATTGAGTTAAGCCCCTTTTACTGGCAAAGCTCTTATTCATAGTCTAGCATTGAGAAAGTCGAGCGTGCTGTCTTATGGACAGCTCTGGTTAGACATACTAATCCAAAATTTATTGGGTTATTGCTGTGTCACATTGTGACAAAAATAATAATTTGAGGTCATTGACATATCATCAACCTTCAATTTGGGCTTTCAAGCTTGGGGTTCTGAAATAATACATATCGCTCAATGTCTCTTGATGTCTTATACTGCTTTTATGTGTATTTTATATAATTATTTCTAGGTATTTTTTTTAAATAATGTGTTAATAGCTTTTAAATTGATTGAAAGGTTTTATGTATGTATTGTCTCTTGTAGCTATGTATAGAGCGGCTGTATACTGTTTAACGTTAAATTGTTTGTGTTGTATGTATATGATGTATACAGATGAGACGTATTGCATTTTCCATTACTGCTTATGAACAGACCCAATCAAACCGAGTCTGCAATTTTCAGTGTTTGCCTTGTTCTCGGTGCTTCCGAGGGACCTACATTTCAGATTTTATTAATAAAAGAATAAACTAAACTATAAAATATAATTCCTGTTATTATAAGGTCTAACATGTATAGATGATATTAAAGACAATGGACAACACATACACTGTACAAGTTATATATCTGAAAAAGAAAATACAGCATTAAAGATGAACTAGACCCAAATTTCATATTTGAAAATAAGAACAATTTCTACATATAGCTTATGCAAACATAAAATTAACCGATTTCTTTATATTACCAGTACTATACATTAGGTTTAAAATAGAACATACTTCACACAAGAATAGATAAACATGTGTACTAAAAAAATATGTTTTTTTAAAAAAAATGTCATCTGTTACTGCATGGCATATAAGTATGAATGTAGCTCTACATACATAATGAATTTATATATTTAGTAAAGTTGGATATATTTAAATAGGATTTTCTACATGTGAAGTAAATATCTAAAGGCAAAGTATTTCATTGGCAAATGAGCACTGGATATCTTTAAAGATTTAATTATTACAGATTTGGTAATTAATTTTATAGCTTCATTTTAGAAAAGTTTCTTTTTATTAATGTCACGTTACATATAGTTATTACATATGCTTTTGTAAAAAGTTGTCGTCAGGGCAAGTTCTGCTTAATTTTTTTTTTACACAGTGACTTTAACCCGTATGAATATTGGATACGTTGATCAAAAGTGATTTAAAGTTTTTGAATTTGATATATTCTATCAACACCATTTTTACAGATATTCTTTTTGCATGTCAAATTTGCTTTGAATGCAATATTGCTATAAGGGTAAATAACAAATAACTATTTTTGGAATAATCCTAATTGAACCGAAAATTGAAAGAAAAAGACACTTTCCCGATTTTTTTTTCTCGCTTTTACATGCGACTATTCAACTATCAACTTGAACACCATTTATCAGTAACAGAATGAAAACATACATACTCACTAATTACATGAAATATTTAGAACAATAGGAAGTAAAACCGACCAGGAAAATTTTGTGTTAATTTGTACACATAATTCGTTCTAATCACAAATGATGTCCGGGTATGGTTATATTTGATAACGTACCCAGGTGTAAAAGCACTAGTATTCATACGTCGCACATTTCGTTACACTGTGACATTTGCGTTGGGAAAGCGTTATAGTCAGCTAGATTTATCGCTTTGTTTTCTAGGAACACTTTAATGGCATACACTAGTGTAACCAGCTGAGAAAACTGATTATTTCTCTATATATTTTGTTGTTTTCCTCTTAACTGGAAATTTGTACAATCTCACTAAAATTCTCGATCTTCCTAAAAGTTACTAGTAGAACTGATGACAACCCATTCAAATTCATCTTTCTAAATAATAGGATTTCCAATATTGCTATTTTTATTTCCAACAATCTTTTTTTTATTTGAACCAATCTGACGACTCGTTTCAACAAACGTTTGGCTAAAAGGGACTGGACTCAGATTTTGGCTAAAATATTTTTTCTTTAGAATATAAGTTTCATTATAATATGATCATAAGTACATGAGATTTAATTTCTAAACTATCTTTAAAAAAAATGTGAAATCAAGAAAAAATCACGCCTGAGATGGGAATCGAACCCGGGCCGCCACGGCAATAGATATTTCCCTGCAGGGGATCGATGGTGAAATATAAAGCTTTATAATAAAGGCAGTTTACTACCGGTACCCCTAACAAACGCTTTTCAATTTTAAATGGAAAAAATAAGAAAAAAACAACTAATTCTCATGCGTTTCTATAAGCTTTCTTATTAGAATTATAAACCCGTACATGATAATCACATATCGAAAACTGGAATCCCAGGTTAATTACAGTTTTTTAAACTTCTACTTTCACTTTCAACATGATGAAAGCAAGGTTCTGATTGGTCAACGTGAGTCTCAATAGCCTGTCTTCAGATCGAATGCGTATCATTAATTGGAGATTATTTTAATCAGATTGAAAATTTTTATTACGAACGAAAGCTGAATTTTCTTTATGGAAATGACGTGTCTCGCGTTATATTAACAATAGATGGTGTTGCGAAAATTTGGGAAACTAAATGACAAAAAAATACGCATAAGTTTGACAATGGACGCTGATGTCATCAGAAAAGCTTTGCTATAAAAAATGTTGTGTGGGCGCTCGTCTGGAAGCAATGATGGAGACGAAAATTATCATAGCGGACGGAACTATATCCCATTTGGTAGTACTTTTTATAGTAAATTGCCGTTTGGTAATGAGTCTATATCAGGCATCAATTGAATTGCCATTTAATTAAGAAATATTCTTTAACCTTATTTTGTTGTAGCAGTTCTCACTTAAAAAGATGACTGTCTCAATGAATGTCTAACGTTGTTTCTTATTAACTACTAGTATCAAAGGCCGTGGCGTTTTATAAAATCCACCCCTTTGTTCATTTCAATATGATGAATTATGTTTGGTACCAGGATACTAGCCGTACATTTGCCTAAAAAATAAATAATGCGATACAAATATGAGTCATTCACCTGATTGCCAGATGTCCAGCGTCATTTTTCCGCTGAAGATGCACATGCGGGGGCACTTTCTTGTTTATGTTTCTCAAGGCCTTCAAATTTTTATATCTTGACTGGTATCAATACATTTGCCATAGAATGCATTTTAATTTTTATTGAACTATTTCATCATGGAAATGCCGCTAAACACACAAATTGCACTGACATCGGAATATGTGGTCTTAAAAATGTCCAACGTTGAATTTGGCAAATGAAATACACACATACCATATTTAATCACTAATAATCTATATGCATTATTAATAATTATTAGATTATGTCTGACACCGAAACAATTGCAGTGAAATTTCTTTTAATTTGATAATTAAATCCCTTTCTTTACCACTGAACCGGAATTATGTAGATGACAAAATGTGTGGGCTTCAAAACGTCCAACGTCGATAAAAATTACATTACGTTGAAAACGTAGGTATGAAATTGTTAATTTTGTAATAGTTTAGTGATTTATGGTTTAGTACAGCATAGATTTTTTAAATTAAAATTAAAAGAAAAGATAATTCATAGAAAATGTTGATTATAAATTTAGAAACAAAGACTGTCATTTTATTTGGAAATTTTAATTTGAGTGTTTATAGCAATTGTGACTAAGAATATTACTAACAGTGACATGTATATTTTGGAAATGTCTCATAATGTCTATTTTCAGATTATGGACCTACTATTATACTATTTACCTCAGACTGTAAAATTGCATGAATGTACTTTCGTCAACCTATATATTGTTCTATGACGTGAGTAATTATAATGGGCCCTAATTATTATTGTATAACATATTTAAAAGACTTGGAATAATAAATACCATCGTGGTATATGATAAAGTGTCTTTTACTTAACTTAATTCTAATTGCCTCTTCAATCTTATGCGGACTTGTAAGGAAATGTTTGACTTAAAGTTTGCCAATTCAAAAAAGTTTTACATTTAATCATAATATCAAACAAAATATATAATTAGCACTAGTGACGGATAAATAAATAAATAAATAAATAAATAAAACGCTCGAACGGATGCAACACATTGATACTACTACAGCTCTTTATGGAGAACTGGCTTGGCAACCACCTCATGTTAAACAGTGGAAATCTATCTGTCATCAGTGGCATAGGTTTGGTAAGATGGAGGTGACAAGACTTAACTATAAAGTTTTCACGGCATGTAGAACTATAAGTGGAAATAGATGCAAAAATTGGCAATTTGTTTTTACAAAATGTTTAGACAAACTAGGATTAACTGAACATTACAGTCAGTGTGAAAGACAGTCGTCCACATATTTTTGTGATAAAGTTATTGATAGTTTAATGTCAGAGTATAGAGTTGAATGGCATAACCTGTTGAATAGAAATACAAGTTTGAATGGCAGAGCAGGAAACAAGTTAAGGACTTACAAATTGATGAAGCAGGAGTTTTTAACTGAAAATTATTTGAAAATGTTAATGCCTTTAAAACATAGGGCGGCTTTTGCTAAATTTAGATGTGGGGTTGCCCCCATCAGACTTGAAACTGGCCGGTATGAGAACCTCCCCATTGAGAATAGGATTTGCCCAGTTTGTAGGAAATCTGTAGAAAGTGAGGTACATGTTATACTTCATTGTAACGCTTATGAAAATTTAAGATTGCAATTGATGGCTAAAGCGTCTGAGATTAATCCCACTTTTAGTACATTCACAGATAATGAAAAATTTGTTTTTATTTTCTCCAACTATGATACTGTCAAGGTCACCGCAAAAACCTGTTATAATATATTGCAATTAAGGTCAAACATTCTGTACCCGTAGGTATTGTAGATTTTTTTAAATTTTTTTTTTAGGAGTCTGTGTTGTTTTTTGTTTTTTTTAGTTTTTTTACTAACTTTTAGTGGTAGTTTTACTTTATATTCTGTAGCCGCTGATAATTTCTTTTATCTCTCTGTTTTATTTAAGACATGTTGAAATTTCAGGATATGTGGTAGAGTATTTTAATGTTTTACTTAATAGTCTCTTGTAATTCAATATTATGAATGGCATTGTACTTTTTATGACTTTTATATTTGTATGTATGTAAATATTTGTACAATGATGAGACTCAAATAAAAAACAAATATATATTGATACATCTTGCCGTATACCGTCAAGTAAATGTATGTGAAAAGCGTGCTCAAGATTACGATTTACTTCATTTTCAAATAAAATGGAAGCAACTTGTCATTATTCAATTTTAAAATACAAAATACCCAGAAAACGTTCTAACAATGGAGAATACTTCACGAGGGTGTAAAATAATGTCATTTTGATAGAAAGTATTTTTATAGCCTTTTCAAACCTGACATAACCGATCTTTCCCACATTTCTATATAGAAATATGTACATAGAAACGATAGTCATCCACTTCAAACAATCAAAGTACTGAGTACAGTACTGATGGAAGGTGATTTATGTTAGTACGTGTATGAAAAGAATCCATTCCAAAAATGGCACAAGCGCTAACAGTGCTTTGATAGTTAGAAACCCAATACATATAGGATTTGATTCGGCTAACCATATCATCGATATGATACTGCGATTTTGACATTATTTCATTCCGAGCGGGCACCTTGGTACACTCATCGGCATTCCGTAAGACAGCTGGATGGCTTTCTTATATGAAGACTTCTACACCCAAAGCGAGGCTCATATCTACATCAGTGAGGGACAGGTGATTTGAAACCATTCGGCTATGGAGGCCCTGGGTAAATTTTAGAAAATCATATACTAGTACAATTTTCATTAGGATAGACCGAAAAAATATTGACAGTGACCCGTTATTTCGTTTAAACATATTTATACCTAAATAGTACTTAGTACATAGTCATAAATTGACTATAATAACTCAGAAAAGGATGAAAATAGAAGACAGGTCTTATCGAATTCTTCTCCTTTGTGGATAATTAACTTGTAGACATATTATAAGTTTAAAGCTAAAATTGAACTAGAGAAAGTAGTTTTATCCGAAAAAAAAATATTGCTAAAAATAAAAATAAAGAATACGAGGCGTTGGAGGTGTTGAAGGACATAGTAAGTGTTAGATAAAGATACCAAGTGCATGTAGGATGGTAATTTTAACTTTTGGGGTTGAAGTAATTCCAACATAAACATTTTGGTATGGAATAAGTAATACACGTATGTAGAGAAAGGAGTTCTCAAAATATCATGGCACAATATTGAGATATTGGATCTGGAATTCAAAAGTAGCGCCTAATACATAATGTGATTATTACTTTGGACCATAGGCTGTACTGCTGTACTACTGGTATACTATGGTATAAATGTTTGCTTTGAATATCAGAAAAAAATCTTTTTAGATTTCTAGCAAGTACTAGTATTTTACCATCTTTGTCAAAATGCGTCGGGGTGTCAAAATTCAGAACGTAAGTGTCAACAATTCAGGACATAGAATTTATAACCAAATTTATACATACATATTTCTGAAGCAAACTTGTCGGTATTGGAGTTAAAAGGGTTGAACATCAAATATGTGTATCTCAAAGTCAGAAACAAGAAAAAAACATTCATTGGGGATTCGTGAAACAAACATGTATACATAATATCACTGGTACTTCATAACATCAATATTTGCTCGAAATTCATATAAACAGTTAGGGCAGTTGTTTATAAAATGCTTCTTGAACTGCATTTTCAAAGTAATGCATGCATGAGAATAGAGAAATGATACTAATATTTCGCTTTACTGATTTTATTTAAGATATATTTGCAATCCTTTAATTGCTTAAACAAAATTCAAAAGGAAACTGTAGTTAAATACCATCTAAGTTTTAAGGATTTTTTTCTGTATTGCATAAGTAACTTAAGATCATCAATAAAACTTGGTGTTGGAATTAGTTTAAGGTATGGAAATTATTTCTAGTAATATAACTGGCCTTATCTGAGTCTTTATTATAAGCATAGAAGTGTTGAACGTTGTCTCAAGGGAAGAGGTCGTTTGATTTCTAAGAATCGCTTACTGTCCGATATGAAGCGAAGAAACCAATTACCAAGGTAAACCTATTACCGTGGTAGTGTTCTTTTTTTTTAAATAAAAACATCCAACAACTGCAATTTTATACTTTTTTGATACATTTTCACATATTTATCTTGAAAAAGGCATAGTTTCATATAAGTAAAATTTCATTTGATATTTTCATTTTTAAATAAATCTCTTCTGTTTTTAAGAATTACCATAATTTTTACACCATAGACTTTAAAAGCTTCCAATAACTTTGTTAATTCCCTTTGGAATGTTTCCTTACGTATATTACAAGTAAAGAATACATTCTTATATATTAATTTGAAGTGTTTAAGTAAAGATTTCCACGAAAATAGTCAAAAAATACATTTGAAACCCGATACATTGGTAATGCATGACACAAAAATAATCATAAAGTACATACATGCCTTACTCAGTAGCTTAACAAAAATAATTTAAACTATAATGATCAATAAAAACTGGCTCCATGCACCACAAAATGTTTGTTCTTTAATATTTACCAGTCAAATTAAAAAATGCTGTCTTTGTTTAAAATATATGTTCATTTGATTCCTTAATACCACGGTAATAGGTGCTCCCAGGAGTACATTAAAAAGATATAGTCATGTTATCCTGATAGGAGAGGTCTTGGTCACCAAAAAGAACAGTATCCAAGTCAATATCAAAATTCCGCAGATTGTTAAGAAAGTCGTTTCGACAATCATTATAGAGTATTTATTAAATAAACACGTTATATACACAATGACATAAGAAACAAAGTTGCCACTTTACATTTTAGCGACCAGACTTTTCGTCGAGTAATCCTTACGTAAAATAGCCTTTGGCAGGGGTGTATGACACATTTGTTTCATATTCAACGTCAAAATGTCAGTCTTAAACAGAATATCGAAATGCCAATCTTATATAGAATACCAAAATGCCAGGCTTATATAGAATACCAAAATGCAAGCTTAAACATAATACCGAACTGTCAGTCTTAAATAGAATACCGAAATGCCAGTCTTATACAGAGTATTATCCGAAATAGAATTTCGAAAGGCCAGTCTTCTATAGAATGCCTTAATGCTAATCTTAAATAGAATGCCAAAATGTAACTGTTTAATAGTCTAAAGACTTTAGTAGGCAACAATCAGCACAGTTATACTGGAGTAACATTTCTCAAAAGAAAAAAAACAACTTTTGTCGGAGAACTGAAATGTTAGCCTAATATCTGAGATGCATAGTATGAAGTATCATTACATTTGTAACAGTTCAACTTTGAAAATAAAATCCTTTGAAATCTTAAATGCAACTCTGTCGTAAAAACTTGACCGTACTCATGTATTGTATTAACACAAGCTACTATTTTACACTAGTTATTTGCAGATTTAGTCAGGGTAATAATGAAATCTTCTAAAATCTTACATTCTTTAATATTGAGGTAACTCTGTATTTTATGTTTATTTCGGATGTTCAGTTGGCGTGGTATTCTGTATCCATTTTATAGCATGTTTGCTGTCACGTACTCATGTACCTTATCATTACGACCCGGACCGTTGCATAAATTATATTATAATGAATGAAATAATTAGGTAGACATCAATTTTCCTTACAGATTGATTAACAATTATAAATATTTGCCTACCTTTTATTTTACTATCATTCTCCGGTCAAACTAATTGTAACGGCAAAATTAGCACACCCGTATGGGCGGTTTCAGAAAAAAAAACAAACAGCTGTTAAGACAGCTGAAATTGAATTCTTTTATGGTATATTGAGCTATCAGAAAAAACGCGGGGTGAAACTCGGGACCTGAAGATTTAAACGGCGGGATAGTGGAACGTAAACGCTCTAACAGTGGGGACAGGGTGTAGGGGGCTGGGAAGAGGTAGGGAGGGGTTGAGACAAAACACTCTGATAAGCTAGGGCATAGTTCGAGATTTAAGAGACGTTATGGCGGTGTCGCAGATTTAAAAAGACGTTATTTAGCGTTCTATTTTCATCGAGTTTTGGCTGAGCGACCTCGCTTATTATTGCGTTTTTTTCCGCAGGGTGACTTATTAGCCGTTTAAATGTTGTTTTTTTTCGGGCGAAAGCTCGAGACTTAAAATGTTTGAATGAAGAGACTGTGGGGCAAAAGTAGAGAATTATGAAATCAAATGGCGTGGGTGTTGGACAAACACTCGTAAAATCACGGTGCGCGGGGCTGAAACACGCTAATTAGCGGAGGCGAAGGACAAAAAGTTCTGTTTACGCCGTGTTTTCACCTTGCGACACGTCTCTAATTTGCGCATTCTGCTCCCGTTGATTAGCTGGTTTTCGTTCTAAGAACCCGCTGTTAAAAAAGTTTTCTCTCCGCGCTCCCGCCATTTAAACTTCTTTAATCTAGTAATTTCGCCTGTCGAGGTCACTGACCGAAAAGACGAAGTCGCACAAATCAGTAAACATAATTACGCCTACCTTTTTGTTAAAATTGCCATCTTCGTTGAAATGTGACTTAACATGCCACATAGAAATTCCATTACACTTTTGTATGAGTTTAACAACGAATGACACTGTTAAGATACATTCAAATCAAAAGTTTGTTGTCATAATTTTTATGGAACAGCCTGCAGTAAAATTGAAAAATAGGACAATATCTTCCATGTCTCTGAATAAAAAGACATTCATGCAAACATTGATTATCCTAAGTAGAATCATTCCTAACCGGTGGTCCTTAGATTGTCGGAAAATCGGAAATCTTTTATAAAAATACTTTTTGGTGTGCAAGAGTCAAAGCATTTAAAACTGTAAAATTGGACATGAAAAAATGTTTAACTGAAATTATAAGGGTTAGTTTTAATATTTTCGTAGAGTTTTACTCGTTATAACATTTGCTACAAAAACGTTCAAAATATTCGAAAATTGTTTCGCACATCTTAATATTTTGCGCTTATAAACCAAGATTTAATCCTATAAGTTGTTAATTTAGTAAATGGAAGTTACTTATATTACGATTTGCGCGGTTAGATATTTTGTTTTGAAATAAAAATATCGGCATTGAATAGATTCACAATTGCAAAGGTTTAAATTAATTTTACATATGAGCCGTGCCATGAGAAAACCAACATAGTGGCTTTGCGACCAGCATGGATCCAGACCAGCCTGCGCATCCGCGCAGTCTGGTCAGGATCCATGCTGTTCGCTAACAGTTTCTCCAATTCCAATAGGCTTGAAAAGCGAACAGCATGGATCCCGACCAGACTGCGCGGATGCGCAGGCTGGTCTGGATCCATGCTGGTCGCAAAGCCACTATGTTGGTTTTCTCATGACGTGGCTCATATAAAGTTTCAATACACTATAAAAAAATAAAACTATTTAATATCTTACCTTTTCGAAGTCTCCAGTAACAAGACTTTAGTTAGAAGGAACTGTACTGAAGTGTGTATACCGCTTAAATATTTACATCAACAAGTACTAATGATGAATGTACATTAGTAACATCGATCATTTAAAATCCTAATTAAAGAGCGATAAATTATGGTGGCTGATTTCTGCCATTTCGCGTTTTCGCCCCGCGACCCCGCCGAGCGAAAACACGAGAATCAACAAGTTAAAATGGCGAGGACGCGGGGCGAAAACTCGCTATTAAGCGTGGGCGCGGAGCGAACAGTCGCTGTTTAGCGGGGTCGCGGGGCGAGACTTAGTAACTGGTATGTCGGGGGCGCGAGACGAAAACACGATAATTAGCGCTGCTTAAAAGTCGAGTTTTCGCACCGCGCCCCGTCATTCCAGTTACTAAATCTCGCCCCGCGCCCCCGCTAATTATCGTGTTTTCGCTTTGCGCCCCCGCTAAATAGCGAGTTTTCGCCTGGCGCCCCCGCCATTTTATCTTGTTAATTTTCGTGTTTTCGCTCGGCGGGGTCGCGGGGCGAAAACTCGCTATTTAGCAGGGGCGCGAAGCGAAAACACGATAATCAGCGGGGTCGAGGGGAGAGATTTAGGAACTGGAATGTCGGGGGCGCGGTGCGAAAACTCGGCGTTTAAGCAGCGCTAATTATCGTGTTTTCGCCACGCGCCCCCGACATACCAGTTACTTACTCTCGTCCCGCGACCCCGCTAATTATCGTGTTTTCGCTCCGCGCCCCCGCTAAATAGCGAGTTTTCGCCCCGCGCCCCCGCAATTTTAACTTGTTAATTATCGTGTTTTCGCTCGGCGGGGCGAAAACGCGAAATGGCAGAAATCAGCCACCATAATAAATTGCTTCTGGTAATAAACATTGTGAGCAAGAAACCATTAATTTCTTATGCAGAGGAAAGCCTATGCATATATTTAAGATTCGTTACCGTCAAAATATACAAAAAGGGTTAAACTGCAAAAGCTGTTATAAAAGTGAGGATAGGCGGCTGAATTGCGTTTTTTGAACATAATCATTTATGAGACCAAAGTCATTTCTGAAGTTGCAGCTATATTTATTTCTCTTATTTTCGTGTATATTGCAGCACCTCCGAACGGTAGACATATTTTCGTTAGTCTTGATCATTTACATGTTGCTTACAAATAGGCAATGTTACACATCTAACCCTTACCCTGCTAAATTTCTATAATGAACTTGTCCATCTTTCAATTTGGACTGTACCATTAATTGTAAAAAGTGGTGATTACCAAAAAAATTCTGACTGAATGCGAACAGTGCAGGTCATGACCAGACTGCACGGATGTGCAGGCTGATTATGACCTGCACTGGTCGCAAAGGCAGAATCAGTCGTGTCCAGCATAATAAGGGTTAAACTTGTACTATAGTCAGACCACACTTTTCTGTGCATAGTGTTTATCTTCTTTGCATTTAGCATGATCTGCTACACCCTACAATTGTATGCATTGCATTAAAGTGAACATTCATTGCAGAACAAACATTAGATCACTAGAACGGTCATGTTAGTCGATGTTGATTATATAATATAAATAATTATTATTTATTATTTTGAAAATCGTATATGTCTGAACATATTAAGATTTTCACTTATATTACGCAACGATGTTGTATTATCTTGACTTCAAATTGTGCAAGGCTTCCCCATAGCTGTCGCACAGATATGTCTAACAAAAACACGAAAAAGTAAGTAATACAACTATCTAATCTTACTTTAAGTGACAAACAGTTTTGACAATGAAGGTAACTCAGGTGACCAAATGTCTATGAAAAGGTGCAAGTAAAATCCGAAGCATTTAGAGAGTTGAGTAGAAAGTGATGATTAATGAAACTGAAACTGCAATACTTCAAAGCTTCTTAATGATGTCTCAGAAGTACTCTTTAGGTCTACATAATAGGCTTTGGCGAGAACCTGGCTAAAACCATTTATTTTCAAGTTTGGTGGCATCCTTCCGTTAAAACCCATACTCGTGCGGGAGTCATTTGGCACCAGCGATTTTAACCGAGCTCAAAAGACCCTTATAGTTACAGGTAAGTGTTGGTGGAATTGTTAAATTGTTAGCATAGCAATACTTATGCGAAAAATTGTGGCACCATAAAAAAAGGTTTAAAAAAGTAAAACGTGAACTGTTGATGTAGTTGTTCGATCTCATGTCCATCGTTTTCTAGCGATCTCATGTCCATCGTTTTCTAGCGATCTCATGTCCATTGTTTTCTAGCTGAAAAAGAGTATTTCTGCCGTTTATGTTACTTTGGATATATGAAACAAAACTATATCCTATCCAGAACGTGTAACCATTGGAAGAAAACTGAACGGTGCAACTGGATACTTAGTCCATGGATGCAAATTAAAAACAGTATTCATCAGGAACTTGCAACAGCACGACATATTTACTGTCGCAAATTACTCTTTGCTGATTATCATACCGGAACTTTCAGCTTTTTAGCAGTTTCTTTTTAATATTTTTACATCGAAATTTGAAATTGTACTTCAATAAAAATTGATATTTTATGATATTAGAATGAAGTTACATGTTATCATTGTTGGGAAGACAGTTAGCATAAATAGATAAATATGCTAAATTTTATTCCGGAAATATCCGCCAGATAATGAATGTTTTGTGCCCGTAACAACTATAAAATATTTGTTTCTGCATTAAACGCACATTTACAATCTGTATAAATATTCTAATTGTGAGTTAGGTATACCTGAAGTCCCTATATTTTGCCTTAACTTCTGAAATTTTCTTGGAGGAGATTCCTACAAAAACCGCCAGCAGGCAGAGTAAAACCCCCTTCCGCAACCTCGACCCGCAATGCATACAATGATGTTACATCAAGAAAAAGCGTTTGTCAGAGAAGATACAGATGTATAATGTTCTGTATAAATGGCAATTCATCGTTTTTGACTTTTACATACAAAACTTATTGACACTATAAGGGAGAGGAAACAAGTTTTAACTGTTCGTTCGAAAATGAAGTTTCATGTACTGCAAAATTGCGCAACACTTCTCCTCTCGGAGAGAAGAAAAATGATGTCTGATCTTTTTCATCTAACATTTTTCGTCGGATATTTTTTATAGATACGCTTACTGTTTTTCAATTTGCTAAGCGTAGTTATGGCACTGGCTTCGCTCTTGCATGATTATAAGAGGAGGCCAATAGTGTCCGAACACTTTATATTGCAGTTCCTCTGTGATTACAGCCGGTATAAAAATTTTCATTCCATTACTCATATTTTCATTTCGATTTAAATGATATGTGAAACCATACATTTTAGTCCTCTTTGACACTATACAATTTAAACTGTTTTTGTGCGCTGTATCTTATATAAGTTCTTTACACTATCAAATTATGTTCTAAAAGCGAGACCGATCTAATGTTTTATTCCTAATAAAAAAACCCTCAAAATTTACTTGAAAAACATTTGCAAATAGACCTATGATGATCTCAAGTTGTGTACGACGTCATATTTCATGAAGTCAAAACGGATGACGTCACTTCTAATAGTCAGTTCGTGCTCTTTTGTTCCGCCCGGGAGTAGATTTCATTTCGATTAGTATTCAATGACCTGATTTCTTGCTGTGCCCTTTTTCTCCATTTGTCAGAGTAATGACGACGAAAACTAGAGAACATTAAAGTGGGAGAGGAGATCAAATGTTATAATCAAAAACGCGGTAAGGAAAATAAACTTGCTCTAAAACCATCATTTTGTTTAGACACTAGTAGACAGGTTCAGCTTAAAAATAATATTGCGCTCCTAAGGTCGTGGAATATTTCCGCTGTAGAACTCGTGCATATTTCGATACATTTGTACAAGCCTAATAACCCATAAAAATACACAACATTAAGTCAGTGCAGTACATCACATCTTATATAAATGCTGTCTTGATGTAACATCTCTTTCCTTTTTTATGACAACTGAAGTAGATATAGTACTAGAGATCAATCAATGACACAAATAATAATCCTACCAGGTATTTGTCTTTGTGCTTGTAAAGAACATTGAAACTTAACTTCAAACTTGGTGATAAGTCATTTCATTTAAATGTCAGCTTTCAAGGTATATATTGGAGAGTTTCTTTTTCTAATTTTAAATTTTGTTTTGTGACAAGGTGCATAAAATGTCAGGAAGCCAAACAGGTCGGCCAAGATACCAACCATTGATAAAATAATGCACGGAGAGGCACATGGGAACTTCCTCTACCATTACAAGCTGAAAAGTTGCCATAGGATATATAGCTGTGTCTGTCTGACGGTAAACATAAGAAAAAATAAAAACGTTTTCTGGTGTCATACAATATTCATGTATTTGACAACTATTTCAGAGGCAGACAGATTTTCCCCACATTACTCCAATCATAATTGGAGGTTACATGTTTATCAATCGCTAGGTGGGAGAGATACTACATGGAAATTCAAAACAAAGTTTCAGAAAAGCTTTAACAGCATGCTGTCATATGAACATATCATCTCAGTGTTGTTATATTTTCTGGTCCTTCGGGATCATTGATTTCAACTCATTTAGATTTGAAGATTGAATACAGCTTAAGCCGGTGCTAGGGGGCGTGGGCAGTGTTGCATTTTCCATTACTGCTCATGAACTGACTCAATCAAACCGAGTCTGCAATTTTCACTGTTTGCCTGTTCTCGGTGCTTCCGAGGGATCTACTTTCCAGATTTTATTTATTGTAATATTAGTGCGACATTGTATTGGGACTGCTTAGGATAACATAGCATAAACAGTCCGTATACAGTTAGGAACCTATACCGCACAATATTTTTTCACAATTATCGACGGTTTGGTGCGTGCTTGGCGTTACGTCCTTGTTGCGAATTTTCAACAAAGAAATGCACCTATTACTTAACTAAGTCAAACTGTATATGTCTTGAAAAATAAATACATGTAAATAGAAATATGACTGGAACAGGAAGGCAGAAATCGCTGGTTCTCCATAACAGAAGCCTACTTGAAGACGTTACAAAAGCGCAAACTTCTGAGTTTCCGCGAGCTTTTAATTCAAATGCATTTTGTATCTTTGTATGATTTCCTTTTACCGATAGATCTTTTTTTTTTAGATTTTACATACAAATAAATCCTTACCGGAAAAACAGCTATTAATACAGATAAATGATTTATTTTTTTTTACAAACGGTTGCTGTAGTTGTTTAAAACTCAGTGACGTTTTTAAGGAAAATTTGTCTTTGTATGTGGTAATGTTATCAGGCTATGCATACGGACTAATATTTTTCAAACCTATAGAAAGAACAGTCCAGATTCATTGTATATATGTGCTTTAATGTCGAACACATGCTTAATAAATGTTTTTTTTCTCATAGACCCCATTAGCTCTAAAATAGATCCGCGACGACAACGATATAAATAATAAAGTCGTCATCAATGATTTAGTGAAAAATGCTTATAGGAGAGATCGTGTTTGCATACAAATTCTATTTTTAGAACTGATCAGACAGTGATCGGGTGGGCAGAAGCCGACCGTCCATGTTTTTTGTAAACAGTGATGTTTTTCTAACGGTCTAAACTTTCTTAAAACACAAATTACATAAATAATTTTTTGATCAATGGAAAGGTTATAAAACAAGCAATTTATTGATTACTTTTAATTGTTATTTCGAAATAAAATGGATTAATTATGAACGCTTAACTTACACTGTTTTTCTAAAGGTTGTGAAAATCACTACGCCGCTTTTAAAATTATATGTCATTTAAAACGTTTATTCATTGAAAAAAGATATTTGGATACAAAAATATGAAGATTGTTAGTATTTCAAATCTTTTTGAATTTTGAAAATCCATAAATGAGCAAAAAAGTTATTAAAAATTAAAAATTCTGATTCAATACGCAAACGGTGTTAAAATCATTTGTTTTGCCAACCACCAGATAAACAGATGTTAACGCGTGACGTCACGGCGATCTCTCCTATCAGTTCTGTTCATTCAATGATATATCACTGCGGTAGCACTTTTGGGAAAGAAGAGCAAAGAAGATTGGTAACTGAACTGACAGTGACGATGAAATCGAAACAATAACAATCTGCAGATAAGTTCCCAAAGTGTCAGAAATGCAACATGTAATGCATTGAATGAATGCCGATATCTTTATAACTTATTAAACATATACAATCGCTAATAATGGGAACCTGAAAACAGAGGCACTTTACTGCCAGAGCCGTGACAAAATTGTGGTTAATTGTTTTTAAAATAGAAAGCTTTCAAATACATAACGACATTATTCATTGTTACATATAAGATGATTTTATACTTCATTCATGTAAATGATATACACAAAATAAGACTTTTCCCTTTTCGCTCATACACTAACATTTATTATGGGTGCAAGTACATTCATATTGGTATTGACAGTGCATACTTGTGTTTAGACCCTTTAAAGTACAATATTTTCCAATATTACAATCTTGAAATTAGGTATACTATATACTTTTCTTTATTTACATTCTATATAATATGTACGATATATACATCTTTATGTGTCACAGCAGTTTGATTTCCCCATTAATAACATTTTACTACGGTTTAAAAGTTATCAGATTTTTTTTAAAAAAAAAAAAAAACCTTCTTGATAAAACAGTGCATACATATGCTTTACTGGTATATATAGGATTGAAATAATACTCTTTTTCTGTGAATCAGTTATATCATAATCATGAAAATTCTTAGGACATAAAGGTCTGGATTAAAACAACAACAACTGTATCAAATGTATTTGAAAAACCTGTGACAGCTTTCATTTTACGCATCATTGATCAGAATGATTTTTACACGAACATTCGATACTACAGGTATTCTGTTTTGAAAGAGTGTACGTCTGCAGCTGGCAGAAAATACTAACATACTTTGTATCGCGGTAAATTCAGCCATTTATTTCAGTTTTAATGCTCCTACTTTTGAAATGTTATACTATACATACATTTTTGTGATTGAAACTTTAGATAGTATGATCAGTTTCAAAAAGAAATAGTGTCCCAGAATTGGGAAAAATACTTTCCCAGTGTGGGGTTCGAACCAATGACACTCACGAATTCTGAAAAATTATCTATGTAAAGCAAACTTGCTAGTGAGGCCTATTTTTCTATAAATAAGACAGAAGCAAAAACTTCTTATACGAAAATCCGTTGCTAACCAAATATTTATTTTTTGTTTATATCATCTGCGATTTTTCCCGGGCAAGAAATAACGATTTTCATGCAAAAATCGACAACTGTGTGTCATTGTATATATGTACAATGTTTATAAAACAATATAACATTTCAAAGATAGAAGCACAAAAACTGAAAAATATGCTGAATTTAACCCCCGATCGGGAGATATATTCAGTCAGTTGTCTGTTTATTTTTTATTGTACTCGGATATACATGATTTCCTTAATCAGAATATTTTTATAGGAATCACTAATATGCTTTGACTGTTAATACTGTTTTTTTATTTTACTTACAATCACATTCAGTAATTACAGTAACTGTCTTTGGAAAGATCTGCAATTAGTAGCATGTTGGTCTACAATATTGTGCCTGTAAATAAATTCTTTAATTTAGACATAATTGAAGGAATAAAATGTCTGCTTAATATACCTTTGCGAATGCCTAAGGGAAAAATTTGTTAAATATGAAGAAGGAACTACAGTATACAATAGTCACTTACTATCGAAGTTCAACAGTTGTTGTAAGTAATGCAAAGTGATTGAAATTTAAAATTAATATAACCATATACTGTTTTGTGCTCTTTTGTGTCTCTGCATCATGTATCTGGTTTGTTCTTCGATTGTTCTATGTTTTTTCATAAAACATTAATTTTAAAATATCCGATCCACAAAGAGGTAACATTTTGATGCCTGGTGACTCCATGTTTTTTGGTATCTTTTGAAAGAGATGTGTCTGCTGAATAAGTAAATACGATGACCATAAATAATATGCACGCATCCCTACAGCCATATTTGTTTGACTGCGGAATGATAAGTCTTACACTGTAATAACTGAATTCCTGCTGAAAAATCACTAAAACTAAGTTATTTTTGTAAGGTAATTTAAATTTTCTTTTTCAATAGACAATACACTTTCAAATGATACCAAAGTTATAGGAGATTACCACCCAGATAGCAGACATGCGTTGGCCCAACGTTGGGCCAACGGCAGACTCTTCGTTGGCCCAACGAAGATTTCCGACATTGGCCCAACGCCATTTTGCTAATTGGCGCAACGTTGGCCCAACGGTTGGTACACCGTTGGCTCAACGACTGGTATCCTACACTCATCGTTGGCCCTCCATTGGGCCAACAACTGATATCCTACACTCATCGTTGGCCCTCCATTGGGCCAACAACTGATATCCTACACTCATCGTTGGCCCTCCATTGGGCCAACAGCATTTTTTCGTCTATCACGGTTGGTCCAACGTTGGGCCAACTCTGTTTCTTTGTTGGTCAAAGATGGATGCCAACGCTATCCCAACGATTACGAAATTGAAAAAAAGACTAAAACTAGCATTGTTTAATACATGTTTTATTTTCAAATAGTTGTGATTTTGTTAACATTTAACAAAAAGAAATCTAACATTTATTTAAAGTTTGTTTGCAATTTTCCTGAAGAAATATAACAGAATATTTCAACACTACAACATGTAAAATATTGATTCCAGTCTTTTATAAATCTAAATATTTTTCTTATTTCAGTCACTAATTAAATCCTACTAAAGTGAATTACTGTCTGTATATTAACTCATTATGTATCCAAGTTCTGTTTGTTTGTTTTCTTTTCTCACTGAAGTTGCAGCTTTTTATATTTTTATTTTTTCCTGTGCACCACAGTGCTAGGCACTCCATTATTACTCCCTTGGACAGCACCCTGTAAAAACAAAAATCATAATGTTGATTAAACCATCTACGTCAAATTGATAACAATAACTAAAGAAATGCACATAAACAGCTGGACATAAACTTGCGTAAAATGTATGAAATTAATTTGTGTCTGTATTTAACCGAGAAAAATATGTTAGAATTAACAAGAAAATGAGTTATTTTATTTACAGAATTTAATACTCAATACAAGTGCCATCCGCCAGCTTTAAATATAAGTATTTAACATATGTTCAAGTCATATGGATATAACATGCATACAGGATATAAAAAGAAATTCTGTATAAGATTCCATAAACAAAATAAAAAAAAACACTTCTACTTACAGTTTATAGCTGGAAGACCGGGTTTTTGTTAAATCTAGACCTATCACATGTATAATAGTTTCCTTTACTTCACATGTCTATAAAGCTAGAAATCTGACCTAGAGAGTAAAATTAACCACATTTTCTGGGATTTCTTACATAACTCAGGTTAACGAGAGTTCATGTTCTGGAATATTCAACAGATTTATTGTAAACATTTTATGATTGTATAAAGTTAGATATTTGTTACAGAGTTAGTAAGGGTTTTTTTTTCAATACCTTTTTCACAATTTTTTCAAGGTAGTAGTTTTGAAATACAGATCAGCTCACGCGGAAAACCCATTCTACTCGATCCTCGGAGGATGGCCAAAACGAGTACCAAGGCTCCGACTCGAAGTTTCTTCGAGTCAGCCATTTTCCGTCAAGGAATTTCGCTATCTGACTCCGAGGATTTATGCGAAGTCACTCGAAGGAAATCCTCGGAGTGACTCGAGATGAAATCCAATTAGCGGAATACACACCTACATTTGTATATTGGTTTCTTTTGTTTCCGAGTCACTTGACGGAATTCCTTCGGGTGACTCCGAGACGAATAATTAATTACCTATACAAATTTAAATGAGCCTTCGAGTAACTTCGAGGACAGATTTCAGATTACTCGGAGCAGGGTGATTATATTTTGCATAGTGATACTCGAAATAACACAATATTTGTAAATAAAAATAATACTGAATTGTAATTAAAAATAATAATGAAGTATTTTTATCTTACTTTAAAATAAACCAAATGTGTCTGTTTACTTATGATATTTTTATACTTTTTGAATGGATACGGTAGTAGTATTTTTATCCTATTTATAATTCCTTCCAATTGAATAAAAGAAAGATCACTTTCATGATGAAAATTAATCATTTCTCCTATAATTTTCATTAATTAATAAAAGTCACTTTTCTTTCACGGCCTTTATCTTAACGTTTATCTAGTATCATGCAGTTTCTAATTTAGTCCATTTTACATCAATTTATTTCTAAATTTAATTTGCACTGTCAGAAACTATTTCAATATTATATTTAACAAATTCTGTTTAGTTTTATATATTTCTTAATACTTAACAATTTACTTTTCTAGCGGGCGTAATTTTAAAGTTTGTCTAGTTATAAAGTATTCATAATTTAGTGCATTTTTATGACCTTATTTCTATTCGCAAAGTCAGAAATTATTTCTATATCATCATTCAACAAAGCAGTTTCCTTTAACGGCGCTCATTTGGAAATTTGTTTAATTATATATGATTAATAATTTATTCCGTTCTACATAAATTTACTTCTAAATCTAATTCGCATGTATTTCAATATCATTCTAAACAATTTACTTTTAGCGGGTGTTATTCTAAAATTTATATAGTTATAAATTATTTTTAATTTAGTTCATAAATTATAAATAATTACACTTTTTTCCTAAATTTAATTCGAAAAGTCAGAAATTATTTCACTTTCCTTTAACGGCGATGATTTCAAAGTTTTTTTAATTTCGTATGATTAATAATTTAGTTTATTATAAATAAATATACTTCTTAACCTTATTCTCACGTTCAGAAACTATTTCAATATCAAAATTCAAAACAGTTTCATACATTCAAATAAAAAACAAGCTAATTATGTAAAAACAATCCGTCCAAGTAAGGAAATACTGCCTCGAAGTTTCGTCAAATCATCTCGCGGCGCTCGAAATGACCGATTTATTGTTTATTACAGACTCGGAGTCGCGCGGAGTGGCCATAAAATACCGGAAATCATTAAAGTGTTACCTGTATATTTTCGACTCGGAGTTCCGTCAAGTAATTTCTCGGAGTGACTCGACGAAATTCCGTTAAAGTAATAAAACTATAACAGTCGGTACTCCGAGTCAGAATTGGGCAGTACTCGGAGACATTCCTCGCTAGGCAAGATTTTTCCTTCGAGGAAAAACGGAAAGTGGGTTTTCCGCGTGAGCTGATCTGTAGTTCAAAATATCATTACGGCTGCAGATAAGTTTTTAGTTCAATTAGCACAAATTTAACTGATTACGAATTGGTGCAGGAAAGTGTTTAATAATTAATTAAATATTGCATGTTACAGCTACACAACCTGTGTATACCTGTGGGGGTTTGTGATAAAACAGTGACCTGTAAAATTATTATATCATTACTTCTAATGGACCAACGTTGGCCCAACGTTGGGCCAACGATGTTTTCTCTGTATAAGTCTTTCCCTGAAAATCAATATCGGGCCAATGCAGAGATATCTTTGACTGAAATTTAATGTTGGTTCAACGTTGGCCCAACAGCTGTATTTACAATACTTATTAATCATTGTTGGGCCAACAGTGGCCCAACAACGATTATCCTTTGACGGTTTTCCGTCGTTGGCCCAATGACTTCATGTTTACAGGGCAGGCATCAATATTTGATATATTCTAATAGCACTGATATATAGAATTTCTTATTTGTGGATCGGATACCAAAATTATAGGCGTTTACCAGGCATCAATATTTGAATTATCCTAATAGCACTGTTGTACAGAATTTGCTTCTTTGTGGATTGGATACCTTAATGTTAACATTTGACATAGACAACCTTGATTGAATGTCAAAGTATTGACGTTCAACTTACAAATAGAATACAGTATTTTCTAGATTGACTGACCGCCTTTGTGGTCGGGTTGTAAGAGTAGCTGACTTAATCTGTAACTGTATACTGACTGAATAGTAAACAGTGCAGATCATGATCAGACTGCACGGATGTGCAGGCTGATTATGATCTATACTGGTTGCAAAAGGTTAATACAGTTTGTCTGTTTACAAAGGTTGAAGGCATGTATATTATATGATGTGTAATTTGAATCTACCCTAGTAACAAGGTATACTACCTCCTTAAAAGTGTAATGGCTTTTGCATGGCTTCGCTTGTCTACATTTACCAGTGTGTGACAGTTGTCAGACAACAGACCGGAAATTATTCCTTCTCTTGAGAAGGAATATTATAGTTCAATAAGTCACACTTGACTGAGCTATTGATACCGAAAGCTGTTGTCATTACAAGCTGGCCAATAAAACTCCGTGACCTTAGAAATAACCTCTGACGTTAGACTATTCTTTCCTAATTGAGGCGACTCTCTGACTGAACGCGTTCGGTGGATTACATATTACTAAACCCGAGGATGTTATTTCCTCCATTCTTGAGGAACATAACATACATTCAGTCGACCAGATAGACATTTATCAGCAAATTTAAACGTAAACAACTAAATATTATCGTTATAGTGGACGCAACTTGACCCCGATGGTTGACCTTTGCATTATAATACATAATGAGGCACAACCTATTATTGAAAAGGAGTGTACGTAAAACACGAGCTGCACGAGAAAAAGGAAATATAAATTTATGTAAATATAAATTAGTGTATTGGAAAGTTTTAACTGATCAAATGTAAGTATATATACTTTGATACTGCAATGTATACAAACTAATTCAATATAAATATACACGGCTACCATAAGCACCCTTGATTTCTATAATGAAATAATCGATATGAATAATCAGACTAAGATCAACCATCGCGGTCAAGTTGCGACTACTATACCTTGAAATGCATAGTTAATATATGAAAACAAAACCCATTGCGACCCTCTAATTATGCGCAACAAATTCACGCATCGAATCGTTATTGATTAACCGGGTCAATGTCTTATTGCCGTATCTACTCTACTGAAAGTGGTAACAGATTTAATTTGTTGTTGGATTTAACAATTTATGTTAAATAACTAGCATAAATACTTACTTGAAATTTTTTGACAGTATAAAACAGACATTGCAACCAAAATACAAGATGATCATTTTATATTTATATTGATATTCCCTAGAAGGAACTTTTGCTATGCTTTAACTTGTAGTACACTTGTCCTTGATAAAAAGAATTCTGTTCAGATCAATGCTATATAAATTATGCAAACAGACCTCATTTAGGTCATATATGTCAAACTAAAGTGTCAAACTTACAACGTCAAATTGACATATGTTAATTTCTATGGATGTTTCAATTCATATTCATTATGAAGGGAAAATAACACGTTTTAAATTTTGTTATGACAGTCATGCACCGCGCCTCGGGATATATATTATTATCATTATTATTATTATACCAGATTTATATAGCGCCCTTTTCATGATAAACACGTTCAAAGGCGTTTTACATACAGCAAACGCAGCCACACAGGGCGCGAAATTCATCCTCTACTAGTACAGACACAGGGCGATCTGACCAGAGGGACAGAGTGAGATAAAGCCCCCAGAACAGATAGAGAGAAATCCTTTTTAGATACAGACTTCTCCGGCTAACTTAGCCTTGCTCTTTGCGAATAGACAGTCAGGTTCTTTAACGTGTCCGGTGTATAGCACTGATACACGCGAAGCCGTCTTTCCTGGGAAGAACCGGTACAGGCCTCTAAGTTAGGTGGGAGACACTCAAGAGCATCTCAGAAATTTCCAGTGCCTGGACCGGGATTCGAACCTTGGACCTCTGGTTTGATAGTCAAGCGTGTTACCACTAGACCATCGGCCCACCTAATATAACTCGCGACCTATAGATTTACAGTACAAGTAGTTGTTCTTTCACTGGTACACCGGATGTGCAGGCTGATCTTGGTCTGCACTGGTCGCAAAGGCAGAATTACTTGCCGCCAGCAGGTTGAAGGTTAATACATAACGGTTTCTTAAAGCAACTTGGAAAACTAGTAATGCACAAAGACCCTTTAACATTTTTTAATTAAACCCTTTATTTAATGTAGTGCCATAAAACTTAACAAACTACAACTACATAAAGTTTCTTTTAGATTTAACGAAATTTTTTTTTGGGTTCAATACAGTTTTCAGATAATAAAGAAATGTCTTGGATGTATAGTCAGATATAACGTATTGTTTGTCAGGTAAAATGGAATGCATTCTTTGCGTGAAATTACCTCGTTAAGCCTTCCAGTATTTCTGCAACTGACCGTTTCGTTCTCTTATATATTTTTCAGATGTAATGAAATGTCTTGTGACCAGTATATGTAGACCTTCAGATAATTTATAAGGAAATGTTTAGGGTTCAGTACGTACACATGAAATGTCCTATGCTAATAACAAATAGATATTGGCACATACATTGTAGCACAAATTCTCTCCGCTAACCGCCATTTTGAAGATCTCTTGTAACAGAAAATCGGCTTCAGATTATACAAAAATCCTCACAATGTTGTAAAATTCTTTTTATTGATACATATCTTGTTTACTTAAATATCTTTCTTACAACACAACACACTTATCTAAAGGAATGTAGAGATATAAATATTTATAACATGTTTTTCCGTGAATTACCGAACTATCAAAGGGAAATATATCTGATATTTTCACAGTGAAACATTTCACTGGTAAGAAACTATAAAACGGGTAAAATTAGTTAAAACATGAAATAAAAAGAAAATTTGTTTGTTTTGCATGTAGGATCAATATATCTTTCATTCATAAACACCATATCTTACATTTTCCCTCATGATTATGTCACTTGTGAAAATATTGCACCCTGTGTTCACTCAAGAATGATATTTCAATTTTTCTCCGAAACAAAGAAATAATTTAATAAATTTAACTTTATCAGGTATAAATAATACTGAAATTTAATTAATTCCTTGAAAAGCCTTGTATCACAGATTTTACTTGTCCATTCGTTAATGTAGTAAGTGTAGTGTATATAGAGGATATTTGTTTGTTTTGAGTGAATATGGAATACTTTATCTCACTGAGAAGTGAGAAAAATTCCAATATTTTCACGAGCGCGTAGCGCGAGTGAAAGTGTGAACATTGTCTTACTTCGAGGTGAGATATATTCAATATTCACGAAAAACAAACAAATTTTCTTTTTATTTTATGCTCAATTACGTTGAGATGTGCATTTTGCAACAATTTTTAATCTCAGCGCGGGAAACAGACATGACTTCAGACGTGTTGTGACGTAAGAAAGACGCACACAACATAAAGTTCCATTTTATTTTATTTTTTGCTGCATAACGTTATGAAGTTCTCATTAAGTAAAGAAGTTTGGGTCGAGAAATATACTATAAAGAACAAAGTGCGACTACAATTTTCATCCCGTTTTAAGCAAATAATTTAAAAATCATACACTATGTATGAGGGGGCGGAGCTATATCTTTCACAATGTGAAAATATAGAGTTTTATATTTTCACAGTGTGAGTGATGAGATATAAAAATATTTAACTGATAGAATACAGTATTTCATTAGTTAGCATAAAATAAATTCCATTACCTCTCATGACAAGAATTAATTTCACCAAGTCTATCATTAAAAGGTTACTTGCATTCTTTGACTTAAAGATGTTATCAACTGCTACAGCGGCACTCTTAAAAGATAAAAGGTAAGGGTAGATTTCCCGGAAGCACAGACCACCCCAAACACAGCCATAGAGCCATGCATCGCAAAGTAGGCCCACAACAAAAAGAAGTTGTAACGGAAAAATATTGTAGACAGGTCGCTTCAAAAATTCAACAACAAGTACATTACAAATATATGCAAAATACAGAATAAGTCTCACATAGCGGCTAAAGAAGACCTCCATTGGACTGAGTGTTGTTTCTGGTCTTTGCGTTTGAATTATGTTTTAGTGTATGGTTGGTACTCAAGTAATTTGGTACAAACATTCATCATAACAAGATGACAGGTTGATAAATTTATGTTTATTTTTTATTTGGTAGACCGGTCACGTTTAAATGAATATACTTATGATATATGTTCATAAGCATTAAGTATAGCAAAAGAAATGTCACTTTAAATGTTCACACGACTAACAAAAATGTCAAGGTCACTCTAAGAGATCCAAAATATCATATACCTGTATTACAAAAACTTTGAACAATATTTAAAGGCATGGTGATATTTAATAAAAATAGAAAACCGGGTTCATTTTACAAATGTTATAAAATACCTATGTTCATTGAGACTGAAAAGAAATGTGAATTATGACTTGTTTTCACTTCAAACGCTTAAAACCGCTACAATAAAATTGCCACTTTTTATTTTAAGGACATTTTTTTTTTATATTTCTCTTTTACGTTTTGTGACATTTGGGTAAATGTTATACATATTTCTATTGTATGTTTATAATTTTTTTGTTGGGTTTAAGGTCACATCGACACAGTTAGTTGTCAAATGGCGACTTTCCGGCTTTTCATTGTAGGGGAATACCCTATTTGCCCATCCGGACATTATTTCATCACGGGCGGACCCCAGGATAGAGCCACCGACTTTCTATAAGCCAGTTGGGTTGCTTCCTCACATGAAGAATTCTACGTCCCAAGTAAGGCCTGAACCTACATCAGTGAGGACCAAATGGTGTTAAGTCAGTGACCTTAAAAACACGGCCACAGAGGCTCCCTTTGAATAGATTGCGAAGTAGGTAGACAGCAAGCGACCAAAGAAATGGCGACATTTATAAAAAGCATCCTCAAATTTTGTTTATAGAAATACTATATTCACTGGTCAATGATCATTGTCTTTAATGTCGTTTTGAATCTTACTATATGTGACTTAGGCTTGTAAACAACGCCCGGCGAATTTGACATTTATATATGCGCAACTCGTTATACTTCCACGTACTGTTCACATGAATATGTGTATGTGACAATAGTTGCGTGTAACTCTGGGGTTTTATAGCTGTTTGTTGTAGTTATAGCCATGCCAACACGGACAGCTATCTCTTAGTTGAAGGTCAAAACTTAGAGGACAAAGCTTTTTGTTGATAATTACTTTTTGTATTTTTATCTAACTTTACCATTAAACTTTGTTGGTGCTAGCTTCATATTGTTTAAGTCTTCAAACATGTTATGATATTGTTATGTTGATTTTTGCTAAAAACTTAAGAGTTATTAAACACTGCTTTCTTGTTATGGAATCAATAAATGTTAAACACACTGTATTGATGTCAACTTGTCCTTTTTTTAAATTATTTGCTGCCACTAGCTTTTCATTGATAAACACTTTGTTGTTTTGTAATTGGAAGTGCACCTCACACTATGTTGCTACACACAATGTATTAACATCTTATTGTTAACTTCATCTCAAAACTATAAGACTTTCGCTGGTACTAGATCAGTCTGGCTAAATCAAGAAGCAATGCTCTTTGTTTGGTTATTTGGAGTACACAAAACATTCGTTCCAGTAGGTACTTAATTATCTATATTGCCTTCTTGGATTGATCGAATGTAGTTTGGGGGTGCAATGATAACTTCCTCATTTAAACAGACTGTATTTAAAACAAATGACTTGTACAGTGTTATGCACAAAATTACTTCATAATCCTAATTCTTACCGCATTCTAAAAAGCTACATTTATATACCGCCTTAAGGTTGCTTCTAATAATTCACAAATTATATCAAATTATTATCAAACAGCAATTTTCATCTCAACATATAAGTACAATCGGCCTAATTAGAGGGCAATTACCAAAACAGGAACATCATGTGACACAGAAATAGTTTTATACTGACATGGCAAAGATACGTATTATTAGAATAAAGACATTGTTCCGAATATGGGTGCAGTTACATTTGATAAAATATATGCGACCTATTTTTTGTCTTCGATGCATTTCTTCGTGTGTAATATATCAAATAAAAGATTTAGTAGATCAAATGCATATTAAATATACTTGCCCGATTTTCAAAGTTACATGAAGAGGAAAAACAGTATAGAGTTTTATTAGATTGTACTTTTATATCTTTTCTAATTAAGTAGCACTTGTCGATTATACTCAGTCATTTTGTATATTAAGTTCTTTAGTATCGCAATGGTTACCAGGTTGTTCTTTTATATCCTTTGTAATGTAGTAACACTTGTCTTTTATTTTCAGTCTTTCCGTATAACGTCTTTACTTTCTTATCATTAAATTTTATTTTTAGTTTCACTTACGATTTGGCGGGTAAGAGTGAAAAGAGTCACTTTACAAGTTTTTGAAACAGAGAAAACTGTATGGATAAGACAAAAACTGAATATGACCAGAGGCAAGAGATAGCGACAGAGGTGAGAAATTACTAGTCTCTTTACATGTGTGATGGGTATGACAAATGTTTACCAGTTAGACAATTAGACAAGGGAATTAACAATGACATCTTATCAGTATTGCTGTACAGATTTCACTGCTCTTCCTAAAACAGAACAAAAACTAAGAAACAAAACTTTCTTACTGAAAAATATAATACAAAGAATTTCCCTTCAGTCTACAACATCTCGCTCTTCTCAGCTTGTATTATTTGCTAGATTTTGTAGTCGTGTTGAACACTTCAATGAAAGTTTTCAGTATACTGCCAATAAACTTCTTCAGCGGGACTATTGTTGTCATAAACTGCGGAAATATACAACATTTTTTCCTAATCTTAACTCGGACTTGTTTTAAAATGTGAAGAAAAATTGTGCGACAAGATGTATAAAAGTGTAGAGGCCAGCACTGGTTCTCGGAAGAAAGGTGGCTGGTGGCTTTGCATTATCTGTGTACGTTTAGCACCAGGTTGTTGTTTTCGCAAAACGTTCCGAAAAATCGGCTAATTTAGTCGAACCAGTATGAATCAAAAAGATAAAAATCCGCTCCGTTCTTGCGACTCTCCCTCGTTCTGTACATCTGGAAAGATCGCTCCGTGTTTGTATCGATAGAGGACGTATAAGCACCTTATGTAGCTGCATTTGTAAAGAATCCGGAAGCGTGTTTATTATAAAAAAGGCCCTATATTAATCTGAAATAAATAATAAAAACCTGACTTTTATGCGAATGTTAATCATATTTTCCTAGGATTCGTGTTCACGACATCTTTTTCATCTGTATTTTGGTAAATCTGTATAATGTTTTATTAAAAGAAGACACCCAATTGCAACACCGATTAATAATATCTGTCATGCGTTTACAAATCGGATAGAAATATCCGCCCCGAGGGCGACTGCGCACTGGGCAGTAACGAGGCTTGCCGAGTTACCGCCCATGCACAGGTGGCCGAGGGACGGATATTTCTATCCTATTCATAAACACATGACTGATAGTTTTTCTTGCATATCGTATATTTATATATATCTTTTTTTTTCTTGCATATCGTATATTATATGAAAATAAAGATGCAACAAAAGGAAACTCCGCACAAAACAAAGTAGTGTACGTAGTACTGATAGGACAGGAGATGATATAACGATACTGTTTTGTTTTGGGATTAACGTCGCACCGACACAGTTCAGTTCATATGGCGACTTTCCAGCTTTGATGGTGGAGGAAGGCCCCTCCGTGCATTATTTCATCACGGGCGTAAACCTGGATAGAAACACCGGCCTTCCTGAAGCCAAAAAGCTGGATGGCGTCCTCGCATGAAGAATTCAACGCCCCGAGTGGGGCTCGACCCCACTTTCGGTGAGGGGCTAGTGATCTGAAGTCAGCGACCTTAACCACTCGGCCACGGAGGCCCCTAACGATACTTGTGTCTTTGTTTTCGACCTTAGGCAAACAGACAATCTGATGGGGTTTCATGAAACTCATGTAAATCGATCACTGCTATCTGGTGTGTTCCCTGATGAATGGAAAAGTGCTGTGATAAAACCTTTGTTGAAGAAGAAAGGTCTCCCGCTTGAACTGCAAAACGATCGCCCAGTGTCAAATTTAACATTCCTCTCCAAAATTCTTGAAAAAGCTGCACTAAATCAAATCAACAAGCATATTGAAGCTAACAATCTCCTCCCAGCTTACCAAAGTGCCTATTGAACTTATCATGGGGTTGAAACAGCAATGGTCAAAATGTATAATGATCTTTTGGAAACCATAGATGAAAATCAAATAACAATCGTGGTCATGATCGACTTGAGTGCAGCGTTCGATACCATCGATATCCCGATACTGATTCAAATCCTTCAAGATGACTTTGGTATACATAGCACTCCCTTGAAATGGATAGAATCTTATCTCACGAACAGAACAATGAAAGTTTTAGTCGAACTGTCAGCATCTGACACGGAGCCACTAAGGTTTGGTGTCCCGCAGGGTTCTTGTGCCGGACCTGTGATCTTTACCCTGTATATATCGGCTCTTAACCGAGTGGTGCAGAAATATCCAGCTGATCTCTATTGATACGCGGACGACCACAAGATTGCGTTAAAAATTCAAGCGGGAAATTCTCAAAATGAGACAACTATTCTTCAACAACTCGACAGTTGTCTAAATGAAATCATAAAATGGATGACAACCTTCAAACTGAAAATGAATCAGTCTAAAACTGAAATTATTATGTATGGAACAAGACAACAGTTAGCGAAATTGGACATCACAAGTGTAAACGTTGGTGGGTGTGACGTAAAATGCGTCGATCACGTCAGAGACCTAGGTGTAACTATGACCAAAACACTCAACTTTGACCATCACATTCAGAAAAAGTGTCAGATAGCTCATGTACAGTTACGAAACCTTAGGGCTATACGGAAACATCTCACACAGAAGTCAACTGAATCATTAGTGCATGGATTGGTTCATTCTCACATTGACTTCTGCAACAGTTTATTTACAGAAATTCCAGCCTACCAAATCAATAAACTACAGCGAGTCCAAAATAATGCCGCTAGAGTAGTCAAGAATGCTTCCTATGAAAAACCAAGTACCGAACTTCTGAAAGAATTACACTGGCTTCCAGTTAAGGCTAGAGTCATGTTCAAAGTTTTATTAATAGTCTTCCGTGTCATCAATGGTACAGCTCCAGTATATCTGAGGGAAATGTTTGTACCTACTCGACAACGATACAGACTTCGCTCACAAAGTGACACTAACTTTAACATCCCTAGACGGCGAACAAAACTAGCAGACAGATCTATGGCAGTCGTTGGTCCCAAATGGTGGAACGATCTGCCTAGCCATCTGAAAAACATTCAGTCTGAAGCCAGCTTTAGATCAAAACTGAAAACACATTTATTTAGGCAGTTTTATGAACAATGAGTTTAGTCTTGTTAAAATACAAAATATTCAGAAGTGGTGTAAAATAGTATTTATATATGTCCAAATCTTTAAATCTAAGTTCTAGAATCCTGTTCATATCTTGTATGTATATATGTTAAATGTGTGTTATGTAATTGTAAAGCGCAATAGAATATTTTATCATTTTTGCGCTATATAAATGCCATGTATTTGTATTTGTATTTGAATGTTGGAGAAATAATATTGCCTTTGTAGTGTTAGCAGGATTTTTATTGTTTTATTTAGTGACCTAATTATTGATTGATCATGAAAAACAAAGAAAAATATCAAACAGGGAATGCCATCATGACCCATATGCGAAATTGACCACTAAGTTTCGGTATATGGAATAAAATGCATTGCATACACGAGGTTGTGCTTAAATTCAGACTGACGTAGTTGTTCATCCGAAATGACTGAGTTTCAAGACCATTATTCTGATAATCGCTAGTGTTTAACAGCACAAGAGTCAGCAGGCATGGGGGTTCAAGATGGGTTTTCCCGGCATGGGTAAAATCACCGGAAACGCCAGTCCGGTGTGCAAGAATATCCCTTGTTCAGCCCCTTAAATTTTCTACTTTGGCCGTGCTTAATATAATAAGTGAGAAACTCATTTACATTTAGTTCTTAAAGGCTAAAAGGCCATTTTAAAGGCTATATAAAAATAAAAATTGGATCCAAGCTACTTGTTCTGCAGAGATAACTTACAACATTAGAAGATTAACAGAATTTGCGAAAAATCTATAGAACGTTTTTTTTCTTCAAAATTTTGCGCTGTATTGGTTATAATATTCCTGAAAAGATATATTGTAACAGCGACTATAACTAAGGTGTTCATAATTAAATTAGAAAATGCTTAGGAGGACTTGGTAGACAGCACTTACAGCAAAAATCAAATGGCTATATCATTTTTTATTACAAACTTTTTCATATTCTCAGTTCACTTAAAATGGAACTGGAAACACCAATATTTTTCTATATTTACGTCTGTATTTCATTTAGGGTGCGTGACGGCATTTTTATGTTTGCCGTTGCGTTAATTTTTTATGAACGTCAGTTCTGAAAACTTTTATCAGCTTATTGTAAAAATTGAAGCTATTTATATGATATTAATATGTGGATATACGTATATACATGTAATAAAATGATTATTAACTTTGCATCGATATATGCACCCGCCCTTTAGCAGAATAATATTGCTCTTCTAAAATCGTTCGATTTTTCCAGCTGCATATATCATGCATACCTTCTAGCACAAAAAAAAAAAAAAACTCGGAAAGAATCATTCATATGTTATCATGACTTTACGATCACATAACTAGGTCTAAAGACATACCCAGGATTTGATATTTAACGCATTTAGGTAAATGGTTGAGTTACAAGTCACCATCCAATTATATAAAGATATTTGAGCCGCGCCATGAGAAAACCAACATAGTGCGTTTGCGACCAGCATGGATCCAGACCAGACTGCGCGGATCAGTATCCATGCTGTTCGCTTTCAAAGCCTATTGCAATTAGAGAAACCGTTAGTGAACAGCATGGATCCTGACCAGACTGCGCGGATGCGCAGGCTGGTCTGGATCCATGGTGGTCGCAAACGCACTATGTTGGTTTTCTCATGGCGCGGCTCATTTGATTATTAAAGCTCTAACAGAACGGTTACTCTTATTTTGCTGTTATAGATCTTACATTACAGGCAGAATTAGATACTTTATTTTGACTAAGAGGTAATGTAGAATAAATTTTGGAACTTAATGCTAAGTATTGACAATACTAACATTATTTTGTAAAACGGTGCCAAAAATGTCCAAGTGTAAACGATAGATCAGCAGTATACTTCTGACCTGTTTTAAGGATGACATCAGCCTCTTAAGGGAGTCACATGCTACCAAGAAATCGACAAGCTCGACAGAAATCACTCTCAGTCGGGACCAATCTGTGTTCATAATCTAAATTCTATAAAAAAAAAACTTCCTTCATTTCAAATGATATCCTAGTAAGCTTTTCTGAGCCGCTGTGAAATCATTAAATTGTGCAGTGTTTTAAATGATTTATTCATATTAACCTCCTGGATGGTTTGCTGTCACCAGTATCTGAAAGCATAACACGCCTGCTGATCGCAGTAAAATTGTCTGTGGTATTTAAATACGCAAAAAGAATTTTGCCGTCTCAGTTAGTATCTGATGTTTGAAAATGAAATACTCTGGGTGTTACTGTCTAGCCTTATTGATACTCGACAACTGCACAAGAGCTAGTGTTTATGTTTTACTATGCAGCATACTTCAGTATATCAAATTCATTAAAATTCGGTCCTAAGATACAGCTGAAGCTGACTTACTGAAGAAAAACCAACATTAAAACCAGTAATGGTTTTGTCATAAGGTATGGTACTATTCCTTGACCATTCATTTTTATATACACAATGTATGCATATGTCTTCAGATGAAAAAGAAACAAAAAACACGCTTAAGTTTTTTTTTCAGTGTTCATGTATGTGACTCTGGCTTTGGAAAAAGGTGTGTTATGTATATGCCATTCCCCATTATGTTCACCTTTTTATATTGATACTCATTGTTACTATAAAGCCTGCCCGAATCTTGAGATATCATTATGTCAATATGTTATGTATAATCTATGGTTTTCTAGAAGGTTCAGTGAACATTGTTTTTAAAATCTGGGCTATTTTGGATTTTTCTAGAATCTTCTTTTTATTCTTGGTGATACTTGAAAGTGCTGGAACCTTCCATGATGCTTTAAATATGAAGCTGTCTGAGGACAGGGCAGAACCTAAAGTAATATGAGCCGCGCCATGAAAAAACCAACATAGTGGGTTTGCGACCAGCATGGATCCAGACCAGCCTGCGCATCCGCGCAGTCTGGTCAGGATCCATGCTGTTCGCTAACAGTTTCTCTAATTCCAATAGGCTTTGATAGCGAACAGCATGGATCCTGACCAGACTGCGCGGATGCGCAGGCTGGTCTGGATCCATGCTGGTCGCAAACCCACTATGTTGATTTTCTCATGGCACGGCTCATATCTTATTTAAAACCTTTACTGTATTTCTTAATTGCAAAATATTACCCGGTTTGGACATCTAAAATTTGATGGATATACATTAACATTGTGGATTGTAAAATATCGTAGGGTTAATACAGAAACGAGACATCTGTATATGAATAAAGAAGGCACTTGTCCCCTTCCTGCATTAACTGCATTAATCCCACGATTTATATTCGAAGAGAGGATTTATATTCTTTGGATATTCTAAATACAGTTTGAATTTAGTGAGGAATTTGGAATTATTACAGATTGGATTTAAATTTAACCAGGACAGGGCTTGACTATTCTTGTATATTATAATTGGATTTTACGGCTGGTTAACATTTTCCAAGTATCTGAATTGTTACTTTTGGTATTGTTATTAGTTGCTGGTTTGTTTTTCTGTTACTTTTAGTATTTTGAGTAGCAAGCAATTGTAACCGTTACACGAAACAAGTGTTTGAGAAGACACACATGGATAGCATAAACAGTTTTTACACTTGAATAGCCTGTGATAAAGAGGTACTTCGTGAAACACATTCAGACATTAACTGTAAGAATATTATTATTCAGAGTGTACATAGTCATCAACTTCATGTCATAATATAAATTCAAATTTTCTCAATGCAATAAGGTATATGCTTTCAAGATCACGTTTTTTTTTTTAATTTGCAAAACGGTACGTGCTATAGCCCAGTTAAGATAGATGCATAAGACATGTTTCAAATAAAAAAGATATGAATTCTCATGTTGTTTAAAAGCATGGTGAACGAAAGATACAAAAGTTGCCAGTAATCACGGCTTGCTATTGCTCGAGTCAACAGTACTATAGCAGACGTTGAAATGACCAGCTGTCGCAGTTTCAAATTGATATTTGACAAATTTAATCACACCTAATACACCGTGCTTCTATTGCAAGTGATCATTTCACTTTGCTAAACTGAATCCAGTCTAGTTTGTATCTAGAAACGCAATATATCTTGACAACTGTCTTTTATTGCAATCATATCTGACATGTAATATCAATCATCCGGATGACTCCGATAAGCCTCATCGTTTCGAGGTAATAAGAGTTTTGAAGTTGGCGTGTGACTGATCTGAAAAAAAAGAAGATACACACATAAACACATTTAATAAAACGGAAAGTGTGCGAAGTTAAACAGTATTCATAATCTGAGCCGTGCCATGGGAAAACCAACATAGTGGGTATGCGACCAGCATGGATCCAGACCAGCCTGCGCATCCGCGCAGTCTGGTCAGGCTCCATGCTGTTCGCTTTTAAAGCCTATTGGAATTGGAGAAACTATTAGCGAACAGCATGGATCCTGACCAGACTGCGCGGATGCGCAGGCTGGTCTGGATCCATGCTGGTCGCATACTCACTATGTTGGTTTTCCCATGGCACGGCTCATATGAGTTTTGTTTTCTATTTTGCCTGTATGTATACGCGTTTCATTACATCAAATTAATCATTAAAATCTCAGTAGTCTTATGAAACTTACTGGAAAGACGATGATTTGCGAATTAGGACGATAATTTACTACTTTCGTATTACTCGCCCGGATGCCTTGTCACGCAGTCCCAGGAAATACCCACGCCCTGCTAATTATCAATGGCTGGAATACATAAATGGGAACCCTCACACGTGCGAACATGTGAAAATTTTCTCTTTTTATATGTCAGAGTTTTAGAAATAATCAACTCGGAGCTATGTTTTGTACATAATCATTCTTACGAGTTAAAATTATCTGCAGGAAATTGCACATAAGTAAAATATCGTTGATAGTCTTGAACTTGACAAATGTCTTATTATAAACATGGACAAGAAAGTTTTCAGATCTGTTTTCGTTTGTGTGTAGATCTGCTAGTTTTAAATTCATGGCAATAATATTGTCCGAGAGCAAAAACTTTGTCAAGCTCTGTTCATACGATAATGGCAAAAGCTGAATGGGTAATAAATTAGTTGTTTCTACGGAAGAGTACATACATGATTGTATACAAAAAGCAACGTGAAAGTGCCAAAATCGTTATTACATATAAATCAGCTACATGTATCAAAAGGATAGAGAGAGGATCAGCTTTGCATAGATAATACTGAAAATAGTATTGAAGTTGACGTTAAAAAGCAGAAAGAGGCACTCTTCTGCATACATACTACAAACCTTTATTATCATGCTAATACTTCGCACTTTAGTGTCACACTGGAGTAAATCTCTTTTCCATTCGGTTTTCCCTTTTATTTCTGTTTGTACCTCGGATTTTTTGTCTCACATTGCGGCGGATTTCTGCCGCGTCTTGTCTTGTACTACGGGCCCTGTCTGCAAGGTTCTCTCTGACATTAAGGAGGTTTTTTGCGCTATCTTGCTTGCGACTAATGATGTTTTCCAAGATATCATTACGGCTGCTGCCATCGCGTGAAAATGCAGGATTGTAAGACCCGTAACCTACGTCTCTTATGTTATTATTTACATCGTTTGTATAACCATGGTATCTGCTATTTCTTAAACGGTTGTTTGCATTGTTGTCATAATCAATGTATCTTCTGTGTCCTGAACCATTGTATGCACTGTCACCATGACCCAAGTATCCTCTATTTCGAAAACCAGAACCCCTATAATAATGAGGTGTTCTGTCTTGTCCATAACGATCAGTATAATCCCAGAAATCATAGCGTCTGGCAGTTCCTAATTCATGGTATCTATCATAACCAAGGTAATTGTTACTATCAAAGTGATGGTATCTGTCGGATGCAATATCAGTATACCTGTCTGCTTCAATACCACGATAGCCGCTTGTTTCATATGGGTATTCATATCTGTAACGGCCAAGGTATCTATCATCAATTCTACGGTAACTCCCTAATCGAACACCTATATATCCTGGAAGGCCTGAATCATATGAATCCTCCAAATATGGTAGCACTCCCGCTGTGTGATAAGGTCGGGCATAAATAAAAGCTCTGTAATGTTGCCTTGGTCTACCGCGGTCGTCACCATGGTAATAATAGTAATGTGAGGTGACTGCATCAATTAGGATGACAAGGAGTAATTTAACTTTCATGGCTGATTACCTGGAATAGTGAAAAAGATCAATATTTAATCAATATTTACAAAAATAAAATAAGACAATGTAACAATGCTTTGTTATAGTAATGATGCCCATGCATAAAATTTCTAAAGCACAAGAGTCAAAATAACCGTTAGAAACGGTTATCACATACGACCGTATTATTTACGTAATACTAAATATTAAGATTTTGTATTCCTTATTCTTACTTTAACAGCAGTATTTTAGCATTATTTTAGTGTTATAACAGTGGGTTGTTAACCTGTACCAAAACATGTGAATGAGAAAGTGAAAAAATACTTTATACTTTTCACTGGTAAGAAACTACAAATTGGGTAAATTTAGTCAAAACATGAAATAAAAAGTGCTTGTTGCACAAATAAGATCAAAATATCTTTCACTCATGAAAACCATATCTTACATTTTTTACTCAGTGTCTTACATTTTCACTCAGTACAGTATGATGACACTTTAAGAAGACATTAATTTCATTAATTTTATTAGTTTTTGATCAATTTGCGCGAAATTTTTCATTTTCATCTCCTGTAAAACGGAAAAAGAATATTCAAATTTGACAAAAAAAAAAAAAAAAAAAAAAAATAACAATAAGCGTATCATACCGTTTGTCGTGGTTCACAACGATTTAAAGGGAATGAAAAAGAAGTCTTTTATACTGTTTTATATCTTATATGGAGCGAGACACTTTCACCCTATGCCGATACATCCAATTTTTTTGACAAAACTGTTAGGTTCAAACCAGTAAAATCCATTCTTTATTACAGACAAAACCACAGAGGTCGACATGCATATGTTGATATTCGTTTGATCACTAGACTTTACATAAGAATGAGCTATTGCACTAAAGAAGAACCAGTTTACTTCGCTTTCAAAGTGAATGAATTTGCATGGCATCAATTTAATGTCCAAATTTAGGAAAAAAGGGGAAGAGCCTATAAAAATATAACCCCCCCCCACCAAAAAAAAAAATAGTTACACTTAAGTCTATATTAATAAACAACAGCATATAACTACTACGAATGTTTTAAGTCTAAGTGATAATATATAGATGACATTTCACACTTAATTTACTGGTGTTACTCCTGCCAATGATAAATGGTAAAAATGCTCCGGTTACAATCGACTACAATTTATTTCAGTGATAAAAAACAGTATACACAATGATTCCAGGAATTTTAAGTGTTTTCATTTAAACTAATAGGTTTTCACTCAGTTATTATTATTTTCAAACATTAAATATGTTGCAACAAATATTTGGTACTTATTCATAAACCTGAATCCATATAATAAAACAGTTATTGACACTTGAGCCATTGAATATGATATCGCCTCGGTCAATATTGCCGTCTTCCGGTGAATGTCACATCATATTCAATGGCTCAACAGTCAATAACTGTATAATATAATACATGTGAAGATAAGCACGATATAAATGTATACTTCCACTACAAACTTGAAGTTGGGTTTTTACGGTGTTCCGTTAGGGCCAGCGTCTGCTCCCTGTGAACGCAAAGCGCGAATGTACGACTGTACGATAGCGAAGCGCTACAGTGCGATGGCGACAACACAACAGTGCGATGGCGAAGCGCGATAGTACGATGATGACAGTCCGTTGTACTGTCGCGCTTCGCCATCGTACTGTCGCGCTTCACCGTCGTAGTGTCGCGCTTCGCCATCACACTGTCGCGCTTCACCATCGTAGTTTCACCATCGTACTATCGCGCTTCGCGATCGCACTGTCGCACTTCACCATCGTAGTGTCACCATCTTACTGTCGCGCTTCGCCATCGTACTGTCGCGCTTCACCATCGTACTGTCGCGCTTCGCCATCGCACTGTCGTGCTTCACCATGGTAGTGTTACCATCGTACTGTCGCACTTCGACATCATACTATCGCGCTTCACCAAGTTTTTTTCTGTTCACTTAAGGGCCGACTTTAATGTTTAGAATTGTACGGTCAGACGGAGGGACGTGCTTTGGATTTACTTACTAATAATCTTGTTTAACATAAATCTACATTTTTATCCAATACGTGTCTTCTATTAAAACTTTAGGGTCAGTGGTAAAAAGACAGGGTCAGTCGGGTAAGCGGAAACAAACAACTGTATTCTAGACCTGATTAACACTTTAGCATAAAATTTACCCAAAAGCTTTATAAGCAAAATTTATACAACAGTGTATTTTTATTATTTTTACCTGACAATATATACTTCTAACGTTTCATGGCTTGAAATATATGATCTGATTAAACAACATTTTCAGTACGATGGTGACACTACGATGGGGAAGCGCGACAGTGCGATGGCGAAGCGCGACACTACGATGGTGAAGCGCGACAGTACGATGGTGAAGCGTGATAGTGCGATGGCGAAGCGCGACACTACGATGGTGAAGAGCGACAGTACGATGGACTGTCACTATCGTACTGTCGCGCTTCGCCATCGTACTGTCGCGCTTCGCCATCGCACTGTCGTGTTGTCACCATCGTACTGTAACACCGTGTAGGTTTTAATCTATAGCCTGCTGGCCGTAAATTAGTTTGCTTTTGTGACCAGTGCAGACCAAGATCAGCCTGCACATCATTGTGTGCACTGTTCGCTATTCAGTCAGTAAATTTTCAGTGAACACCCCTTTGAGTAATAAGTGATACTGCGAAAATTGAATGAGGGACCAGTCTATTTTTGAAGTTTAGCAGAGTAAAAAAACAAAGAAAAATATCAAACAGGGAATGCCACGCACCAAAAACGCAGCCTCCTCAAAACGAAACCCCCAGCACGCAGACGCGTGCACCACACACACACACACACACACACACACACACACACACACAAAGCCAACACATAAGGACAAAACGAACAACACACACGCACACAAAGCCAACACATAAGACGAAACGAACAAACAAAGGAACACAGTGGGGCACCGCCTTGGAACGGTCAGTGGCAAAAACACCACTGGGGAGCTTAGACCGGTTTATGGTGCACCTAACCTCACTCTTACCCCCACCATGTTCCAAAGACATGGGACAGTGTAAATAAAAGTAATCCCCTCCAGGTGAATTTCTTACACACGTATTGGAAACAAAAAGGCATGGCATGTAAAACACAAAAATGCTCGTGTATAAATATATAAAAAACAAACCTTAAGAACCAAAAACGTATGTACTCAATGCCTTTTCAGAAGACAGAGCAACAAGAGAAACACCCTTAAGGGCCCGACGAAACGTTAACAACCGTTAAAAATGATTTTAAATTGTGAATGAAGCTTTATAAACACAACTGTATATTTTAAGAAGTTAAATTCATTTGATGAGTACAATTTAAGTATAATCGAAAACAAACCATTTTAGCGGAAGATGCGTATTTGATTTCCAAAGAAAATGATTTCGTACGAAACCATGCCGCAAAAACGTCATCGCAGAGGCCGCATCCTAGCAGTGAAACATACAACTCTACACCATTCTGCCTCCCAAGACCCTTAATTTCATCAATCAACTGTAACAAGTCGCCGAGTACATTATACAATGGACTTTGTTGGTTTGTTTAACCTCGTATAGTGCATTTGCTTTGTGCAGGGTTGTAAATATTTTTGAGAAAGTCATTTGTATTCTTTTGAAGGCCTTAGTTGATTGATACAGTTGCCAGATAAAATGCATTTTATTTGTTTTATATCTTTCAACTAAGCAAACTGTTAAAGTTTATAATATTAGAAACTTAATTAATAATCGTCTAATTAATAATAGATTAATGCCTGTTTTCATATCAGTATTTTCTATGATAATTTCTTACGTTAGAAGAATAATAATATCAAGACGGTCTCATTTTGTGGTTTTCATTCAGAAATTATTCTTAATTTACTTTTTGAGGTCAGAAGAATATATTAAGCCCATGGAGTATATTTTAGTCAAAGTTATAACTTGAGCGTTAAGTTAAGAATTTTTGATCATCAAAAAGAACAATATGTTAGGCGTGTGCCAATAAATTTGATGATTCAATAGAAGTTATTGAATTGAAGGTTCGTTGACATTTTTAGGGCATTTTAGAAGAACAATACATGTTATATTAGTATATTAATTTTACCTAGTAAATACTATATGAACTAACTATGTTTGCTCTATTTCCGCGTAAACATCGGTATTGTACTATTTATTTGAACTGTCAAAACATGTTTCTGGCTTTCATGTTAATCTTCATAGGCGTGAACAGAATACAATGAAAGCCGGGAACATGTTTTGACAGGTCAAAAAAATAGTACAATAACATTGTAAGAAAAAAAATCGTTCATTACCATTATAAAATACCTACCTACCTACCGTTGCACAGGGACGTAGACACGTTCGTGCGCATCAAACCACAGTAATTGTTCGTACAAATTTAATCTAAGAAAAGAACAGAAAATCGGGCTAAAAAGTAGGAAAAGGAAAATTCGTTAGTGATTTACAAGATAAAAACAAGGATGAAGAGCAAGGATATGGAGAAATATGTTGAATGTTGCAAACAGCGGCATTGAACTGCTCAAGGGTTTGAAGGAAGGGAATGCCAGATGGAAGATTATTCTATAGGACTATAGTCCTAGGGGAAAAAGGAGAATTTATAGTAGGCAATAGTTGCAGAGATTTACCTGTAAGACAGTATGATGATAATGCCATCATTGTCGTCTTAGAGGAATAAGATAATCGTCCATGGGGATTGCAACAAGCTGATTTTAGATTTTATACGTGAGAGAGAGAGAGAGAGAGAGTTCAAGCGCCGGCGATCTAACCTGTGCCACTGTAGTATGTATAGCATGTCAGTGACAATGAAAGTGTGGCCAAAGTCGAACATAGCCAAACACGCTGCCCGTCTTTGGACGTCTTCTATTTTGTCTATTTGGGTTTGGGTGTATGGAGACCAGACTTCGGAGCTATATTACAGCTGTTGTCTGACAAGTGTCTGATATGCCATGAACTTAAGGGGTTTTGAGTTAACATTTATATTCCTGCAAAGAAAACTTAGACGGACGTCCCAAAAGAGAGCGTGTAAGATATTCACGTCAAGGTATTTTGCTGAGGTGACAGATTTTTGAAGTGTATTATGCAGGTAGAATTGTGTGGGAATAGGATTTTACCTTCTTTTGACATGGTATAACTTGACACTAGGAAGGATGGGATTCCATATCTCAGTCCAACTTCCACTTATCAAATGTTTTAGGGTCGTTTGGAGGGTATTTAATTGTCAAACAGAGGTAAGTGACATTTATATTGCAGTGTCATCTGCAAATAGACTTTAGACTATATATTTTGTGGGAGGTCATTTATATGTGCAAGGGAGGAAAGAATAACAATCATTTAACATTACATAACTTAAAATTATGTAACTGTTTGAAATTACGACAATCAATTTTATACTTTCTGCAGGCATTTTGTGGCAATAACAGCGCGTTTTGTTGTACCACCAGGGATAGTTTTTGGACTTAGGACCAAAGTTGATTATCTTTCAGGAGGGACAAAAATATGTTGCCTTTCAAGAGAGGTCTGACAAGCCTATCATAATAATGTAGTCTACAGCAAATAAAACATACTCTTTAACTCTCTCGTTCTCTTCTCCTTCTGTCTCTCCCTCTCCATCTCACACAAACACACACTCTCTCTGTCATTTGCTTTTCATTTCGCTCCGATAATTTAAGCATTTTTACTCGATTATTTCTAAGGTCAAGTTTAAAGTGATAAATATTGTATCATGAACTTAAGTGATACTATATTATTGGCACATCACTTATAATGAGTTTTATGTTGCATGTTGTACATAATAAACCTGTTTATGTTTCATAGACCCCTGTTCTAGTTAGGAGGTGACAACGAGAACATTATCTTAGTATCAAGACGCGTTCTAGTTGTTCACCTTTGCATTTTATGCGCGTTTTGTAATGAAAACAAAAGCGTGAATTTCGTTTTATGGATTTGCTACGTTTGCTTTGACATTTCAATTCTGCTCAGCAATGGAACAACATAGACTTTCACCGATTTTTTTTAAACCCACCCATCCCCATATTTGCTGATATTGTTTACAACTTTATCATGAATCAGACATTTTTGCTGCTTCTGTTCATCTGTTTTTCAGGTTCCTGCATGGTAGATCTGATTCAGATCATAGCTTACCCTAAAAAGGAAAAAGACAATAGCAGAATTTTGTATTCCCGCAAACAACACAGAAAGTTATGTAGTGAATGATAATTTGTTGTGTAATAAAGTCTTCGATCATTTTTTGGAAGCATATAATGTCGAGTACAAACAATTAAAATAATGACAGGGATTTTGTGAGATTATTGTTGATAAGATGTATTTATTTTAAGAAATGATATGAAATACCTACAGGATCAGACATTTTAGTGTTAGAGCTATTAGTAAATGTTCTCTCGAACGCCGGAAACTCAAACAGATATATACATGTTAACATTAATATTTGTCGGGGTTTTATAACATTTCCATAGAATAAAGATTCTAATTTTAAAATGTCCTGTGGAATTAAAAAGAGTACCAAAGCCATATGTATTATAATTGTTTCAGTCGGAAGTAATATTTCAATTCAGAATGGTAACAAGTAAATTAAATAGTCATGTTTACGTTAGTGCTCTGTATAGTGAAATAATTAGTCTACTAGCCATGGTTGACGGTTCGCCATTTTGAACAGCTGTTGACCACCGGCCATGGTTTATACATGTTTAGGTATTTGAATGGTATGTGCATTTTAAACATCAAATCACCTTGCCAATTGCCATGAGAAATCTTTAAATAAAGTCGCGGACTTTTCCCACTAAACTGTGTTGTAGTTTTCATTTATAATGATAAGTGAGTTGTAGTGGGTATGACAGACGTATATGGTCGGACTCGGACGCTAACTCATGTGGCAACGAATTGATGATATTATCAGTCATTAAAAGCTCTCTTTAAATAATGGCTGATGAGTTCGCGTCTGTCATTCCCTGTTATATACGGTCCATTAATAAAGTAATTATAATAAACATGTCGTCTTTATTCCTGTTCATTCAATGGGCCCCGTAGCCGAATGATTAAGATCAGTGAACTCAAATCACCTACACCCCACCAATGTAGGCTCGAAACATCGCCTGATGTTCATAATTCTTCCATGTAAGGAACCTATTCAAAAATGCCAGGATGGGTATCTGTGATTTTCCTCCACAGCCATAAAGTGAAAAGTCATCACATCACATTATGTGTCGATTAGCCGTTAAATCCCCCAAAAAGATAATAATAAAGAAAAGAAATTTTATTTTTAGTTACATTTGCAACTCGGCAACAATTGCAAGAATCACTTTAAAATATTTTGAGCCTTTAAAACAGACAAAAGTGAACGGATAGGATGAAAATTGAATATGACCAGAGGCAAGAAAAAACGACAGGTGAAAAATACATCTGTGACGGAGTATGACAAATGATTACTAGTCACTTAGGACATATAGACAAGGGAATGAACCATAATATCTTATTAGTATTCTTGTTGCAGATTTCACTGCTCTTCTTAACACAGACACAAATAAGAACAACACGTTTTGTTACTAAAAACATGATTAAATATGATATGATACAGCATTATCATTTCCCTTCATTCGGCACCATCTTGCTCATCTCTGTTTGTATACTACTGTAACAGTTTACAGATCAAATTGCCCGGCGATGCTGAAGCTATGTTTGGACCTCGTCTATACAGATAACCCCTTTCAGCAAACTTAGTAAGATTAATTTATTCAACAAGTCGGTTAATACACTGAATGAACTTGTTTACGTGTTTACGTTAGCCACATGACCGAGAATTTTACAAGATAAAATGTACTGTTGAACCGGATGTTTAACCGAAAAGTAAAATATATACTTATCGTCATTTAAATATGAAATGAATCTTGCCACATAGTATTACGTTGAGCATTCGCACTAAATTAAAGTCGCGTGGTTATGAGAAAAAAAAACCGGAACTCTCTAAAACATAATAGGCATTGTCCTGCCTAAATTCCAGTGTTTTTTTTTTTGCTGCAGGCTTTTCTTTTAAATAATATATCTCGTGTTTAGTTTTCACAATATAAAACGCGATAGACTCGTGGTCCAGTTGTTGGAGTCGCTTATTGTATATCATTGTAACTATCATTGATTGAAGGTCGTAAGTTCGATTCCGGAAGCAACTATGCCCCCAGACACCTCCCCCACCCCCAGAAAAAGAAAAAAAAAAGTTTTGCGATAGATGCTTTACGGAAGATTTTATGATGCATTTTGCAGAAGTTTGAATAAAAAATTAATCAGATTTTTATGGATATGACAATTACAAGTGCTGTGTGGCTTGAAGTTGTATAGTATTGTGTTATTAAAAGTAGACACCTAATTGCAACAGCGATTATCCAGTGTTCAGCCCCTTAAGTTTTCTTCTTACGCCATGCTTAATATAATAAGTGAGAAACTCATTTACATGTACATTGTAGTTCTTAATGGTTTAAAGGCCATTTAAAGGCTGTATAAAAATAAAAATGCGATCAAAGTTATTTGTTTTGCTGAGATAACTTACGACAGATCTAATTGCGAGAAATTAAAGAATTTAGTATTTTTTTCTTCAGATTTTGCACAGTTTGGGTTCTATCTTTCCGGAAATGTATATTTTAACTCCGACTAAAACTAAAATGTTATTCACTATTAAATTTGAAAATGCATATAAAGACCTGGTAGACAGCTTTTATAGCAAAATCAAATGGCGGTATGATTTTTTTTTATTAAATACTCATTTTTTATTCTCCCTTGACATAAAATGGAACTGGAAACGCAAATGTTGTTCAACCTTGACGTCTGAATTTCAAATAGGGTGCATAACGTAATGTTCGTCGTTGCTTTCACTTTTTTGTTTAGTCAGTTTTGTAAATTTTATTCAGCCTATTAAACAAATTGATTACGATGTTTACATATTAATATGTGCAGATACGTATATGATAACATTATTTTTAGCATTGTACTGAGAAATATGGACCCGTTCTTTTGTTTGTTTTGGGTTAAAGCCGTTGGTTTCAACAGTATTTCAGTCATGTAAGGGTGGGCAGTTAACCTAACCAGTTTTCCTGGATTCTGTATCAGTATTTACCTGTTGATTTCAGACACAATGCCTTTTATCAAATTGTCATGGAAAACATTCGCCCTGCCCGGGGATCGAACTCGCGACCTCGCGATCCGTAGACCAACGCTCTCCCTACTGAGCTAAGCGGGCGGGCTATCTAGCGGAATAATACTGCAGTAGTCATGCATATTTTTTATACGAAGCTGATAACCTATAAGTACCTTCCAACAAACAAAAACAACTTGGGGAAAATCAGTTATATGCAGTGTTATCCTGATTCAACTAGGTCTAAAGACATACCCGGGATACAAAATTATCACATTTAGTTAAATGGTCCAATTAAGCGTCATCTTAAATGAACAAAGACATATTTGATGCAATAAGGGATTTGCTTTTCAAGTTCACGTTTGAATTGCACGAAGGGTGTGTTGTAGCCAAATTTAGATAAACGCATAAAATATGAAACAGGTTTTGATTTAGAATGAAATATGAATGTTCATGTTGCCGAGAAGTAAGGTGAAAGTGAAGCAAGTTTCCTTTGTGACAAATATTGCTAGTAATTCCAAAAGCAATAACATAATCTGCTGTAGCTCGAATCAGCAGTGCTATAGGACAGGTGAATTGAAACGACTGACTGTCCCAAGCCGCCGAAGTTACTGTTTGACAAATTCAATCAGACTTAATTTGCCATGCTTTAAAGTGGTCATTTGACTGCAGTCTAAATTGTATCCAGAAAGGCAATAAATCTTGGCTACTATCTTTTATTGCAATTATATTTAACATATAAATTCTGGAGTAATACTATCAGTCAGCAAGATTACTTCAATCGTCCAGATAACTCTAATAAGCGTCATCGTTTCGAGGTAACAAGAGTTTTGAAGTTGCCGTGTGATTGATCTGGAAAAGAAAAATATACACACATAATCATATTTAATAAAACGAAGATGGCACCAGCTGAAAAAGAGGATGATGGGCGAATCACGACAATAATTTATTAACCTGTAATTATCTGCTCGGCAATCTTGTCATGCAATGCCAGAAAATAACCACACTCTAATTATTATCAATAGCTGCATTACATCAATTTGGACCTAAAACGAAAATTCTCTCTCTTTATATGTCAGTGTATTAGAAATAATCAATCTAGAGCTATATTTTTACATATAGAATCATTGTTAATCAAGGGTTGATATTTTCAGCAGGATATTACACATAAGTAAAATTTATTTGATAGTCCTGAGTTAGAAAAATGACCTGTTTAAACATGGCCAAGTAAGGTTTTAGATCATTTTTTAAATGTGTCTAGATCTAGATTTGCTTATTTAAAATGCATGGCAATAATATTATCCAAAAACAAAAACTTCGTCAGGCTCTGTTCATACGATAACCGCAAAAGGTGAACGGGTAAACAATGTTGATTCTAAGGGTAGAGTACAATACATGGTTGTTTTCAAAGGCAGTGTGAAAAGTTTCAAAATCGTTATAACGTAAACAAGCTATATGTGTCAAAAGGAAGACGACAAGTGTCTCCGAGCATGTACTAGGTGAAACATATTGCGATTACGTCCTTCGTTAGGAGCTATTCAGTTACCGGCATATTATGTTTTTTTTTTTCTTTTGCTATGCTAGGAAATGTAATGCAATGGGTTTTTGAACTAACTTTATATAGAAATACTATTACAGTATACGTTAAAAAGAAAAGAAAAATCAAGGCACTATTACAAACCTTTCTTGTCAGTGTTCCTGCTAATACTTGCATTGTTCTCATACAGGAGTTAATCCGTTTTCTATCCTACTTTTCATTATACCCCTGTTTATTTCTCGGATGTCTTTTCTCGCACTGCGGAGGGATTCTGTCGCGTCTTGTCTCCTACCACTGACGTTCTCTGCAAAGTTTTTTCTAGCATTACGAACATTTTCTGCGATATCTTGCCTGCGATTAATGTTGTTTTTCCAGATTTCAGTAGGGCTGCCTCTATCGCGTAAATCTGTAGGACTGTATGCACCGTCACCTGCATTAGGGTACCCGCTCTCTCTTATGTCATTATATGCATCGTTTCTATAACCACGGTCTCTTATATTTCTTAAATCACTGCTAGCCTCGTTGTAATAGTCTATGTTTCTTCTATTTCCTAAACCAATGTATGTACCGTCACCATTACCCAAGTATCTACTATTTCGAAAACCAGAACGCCTATAATTACGGGGTGCTCTATCTTGTCCGTAACGATCAGAATAATCCCCGAAATTATAGTGTCTGTCAGTTTCAAAATCACGGTATATATCACTTTCATAATCAGGGTAAATGTTACTATCAAAGTTACGGTATCTATTGTACGCAATATCAAGATAACTGTCTGCTCCAATACCACGATATCCGCTTGTTTCATATGGGTTGCGTCTGGAGTAGTCAAGGTATCCAGCATCAAGCCTACGGTGACTCCCTAATCGGCTACCTCTATATCCTGGATGTCCTGAATCATATGAATTCTCAAAATATGGTGCCACTCCCGCTGTGTGATAAGGTCGGGCAAAGATAAAAGGTCTGTAATGTTGCCTTGGTATACCCAGGTCGTCACCATGGTAATAATAGTAGTGTGAGGTAGCTGCATCAATTAGGACTACAAGTAGTAATAAAACCTTCATGGCTAATTACCTGGAATAGTGTAAAAGATCATAATTTACAAAACAATGCTTTGTCACAGCAATGATTCCATTGCATAAATAGTTTACATCGCATGAACAAACGGTCATAACTATAACTCCGTATGTTTTATTACATTATACTGAATATCAAATGCAGTCGCAGTCATACATGTATTCAGTATTCACTTATTTTAGTGTTAAAACAGCGAGTATTTAACCTGGCCAACATCTTAGTGTCAGAACTTTTATTTAAGCTAACGTGAATCAGAATGTGAAACAAACGAATTTAGACTTATTTGATTTTGTAAAGTTGTCATAGAACTTGTTCTATTGATGAATAGGCTTCGCAGCATGTAGAATGATAGGCATAGGTCTTCTCTACTATGCAAAAAAACACCGTTTCTAAAAGACATATGTATTACAAAAAAGCTGTTAATTAGGAAAAATAGCAGCTAACAACATTTGTTATATATCTATATAAAGTCTGTAAAAATATCGGCTTGTATTTCACAATTAAATGTGAACTGGCAGAAAAATTCCATATTGTACCTTTATATTCCGTATTGTATGCTGCCGGACATAAAAACTTCACTTAGTTCCATTTTAGTACTGATAAACATTAAAGATTTCGTTCAATAACAAAACAACACACAAAAAGGTTGAGGTATATAATAAAAGGGTCATTATAACAGTAGCTAGATCTGGGACTTTGTATTCGGCTCTCGTGGATTTTGTAAGGTCGGATCACACTCGGCGCTCCGATCTTGCGATAATCCACTCGAGCCGAATACAGCATCACAGATCGAGCTACTGCTGTAATAACCCTATTATATCTGACGGAATGTAAAACTCATGAAAGCTGACTGAGTCAGACATTGTTCCAAATTATCTTCTTCTTTTTTTTTGTATAATAAAATACTTTGTAATACATATTTAAATATAAAAAAGTTACCGAAAGCATGAATGATAAAATGAACGTTACCTGTTGGTAAGAATTTTGCAACATTTAACTTCCTGAAAAATTTCAGCATAGTTTGGAATCCTAATGTATCCTGTTTGTCACGACTTTCTCAAATACTTGATATTCTCTACCGACTAACAAACCTCTGTATATCCTAACAAAGCGTACCCGAAAACAAACTTCACAAGCTTTAGTTACGTTTCAAATAGCAGAGAAAACACATTTATAATATTACAGCAATAAGTATACACACTATGAAAATAATACTTTCTTTCAATTCTATATAGATACGATGTTTCACATTACTTCGTTTACTTTTTGATATCTTGTGTGGTAACGTTTTACATAAATTAAAATGAAGTCAATTACGTTTCTGCCAACTTGAGTTCATAAAAAGCATAGCCACTACAACTAAAATGTACAAACAAAGACCAACGTGTTTCTGCAAACTTCAAATCATTGATAACATTACTACCTACATATGTATTCTACAATTGAAAACCATTATGTTTCGGCATTTTAGTCCATTATAGTTTCAGTTTCAGTTTATTGGCAATCAGCAATACATTTGCCTTTGGCCATTTACAAATATAAAAACTTATGGCAAAGACAATCATACACGAGAAAGTGAACATATATACAAAAGACAAGGAACAAAACACAATAATTTTATTCGATCAGAAGACAAGTAGATTTTCAAGAGTATTCTTTCTCACATTTAATGCTTCTTTAATATATTTTGTAACTATATATATATCTTTTACTACTAGATGACATTAGTGCATTAAACTTTTGCACAGTAGGCCATGAGCATCGGCCCAGGTAGTTGGATCTTATGCAACTGTAACGCGGACAACATAATATGAAATGGTATTATAAACATTACCACTGCAAATATTTTCTACTGTAATAAAGACAATTATGCTTTTACCAACTACATAGTACAAAACGAGGACAACTCAAGTCAGTGAACAGCATAACTACAAAAATATATTCTATTAATGAAGATCATTACTTTTCGAAAAACTTAAATTCAGTATTAGCATATCCACTACAAATGCATTCTAGAAATCAAACCAGTCATGTGTCTACTGACTTCAGTTCATAAATAGCAATTCCACTACAAACTGGTACAAGTTTTAAATATGTTAAAAAGTACTGTATTTCATTTCTTATTTTCTTTTACAATTAGAGAAATGCTACAAGCTGATTTCATAAGTAAGGAATAAGATATATAAGAACATTTCAAATCATTAGAAAAGGTGAATCTGTATAACTTGTATAGGGTGTTTGTTACAAATTTAGTTTCTTATTATATAAAGAGTTTTAATCATAATACTTAAACTACATAAAATGTATTCCTAAACTAGTAAAAAGCATGTTTTGTGAAAACCTGAAACGCAAAATATCATAAAACTTTAACAAGATATTATTTTTATCTTACTTTTTGAAAAATATTTCAACAAAAATTAAAAAAAAAACGATGCAAGTTACTTTCATAAATTGAAATCTGAATCATCCTCCGAAAAATAATGAAAGAATGTTTAATATAAAAAACCAAAACAGAAAATAAGAGCATTTTACCTTTTTGTCGTGTTTTCCAAGATTTAAAAGGAATGCACAAGCAGTGCCTGTGACCTTATATATTCTAGGCGGAAAAACCTTATATGTAGTGAGACACTCTGACACTACACCAATACGTCCATCATTCATTTGACAAAACTATCATGTTTCACATGTGCCAAATTCCGTTCTTTATTACAGATAAAAATAAAAAGGTCGGCATAGAATTTACATAAGATTGAGTTAATTGCATTAAAGAAAAGACTTTTAAATTGCTTTAAATGTGAATTAGTTTGCATGGCATAGAATTAATGGCATATTTCAACGTCTATAATGCTTTAATTTTTCATCTTAAAAACAGATGAAACAGCTTTGCAAATAGATGTAATGCGTACTTACATTGTTAGAAAAAGACTACTTTAATTTAATATTGCACATGCATTGTTATAGTTAGGTAAAGGTAAAGGGAGGTAATAAAAAACAATAGATTCAATAAAACATTCTAGTACACTCAGCAATATTCAAACCTTTGACAAATGTTAAAGAAAGTAAATATCGGAAATAAGATTTAACAAGAAATTGATGTATTTTATGTTCATAACGGAAAATGTGGCAGCCACATTTTAAACAAAGCCATTATGAGCCTTTATGGCAAACACGGGAAGAACCCATGGTGGTATAAAACCAAGCAAGAATTGTTACTCTTAAGTCCTAAGTAAGCAACAAGATACAAGTACTAATTTATTGATTATGAATCAGAGAACCATGAAGATAAAGTCTAAGGGATAATTATAACGTGGACATTACATGAGCATTTTTCGACGTAGCTCTCTCTGTCAACTTTTGACCTACTTAAAGAACCAATAGAAGCTGTAAATTTATAATTCTTCAACCAATAAAAACAGCGGGTCTGGACAGACATAGAAACGTTTATACTTTTAATTGGATGATAATTAATATACTTGTTTAACAAAAAGTTTTGTTGTAATTCAACAAATTTACAGATACAGTAGATACAGTCACTATTGAGGTTTATCGGAGAAATACAAAGATTACTGTAGACAGGAGGTATTTATATACCCAATATTGGTGTTTTACCTGAATGATGATTGGATTATAGAACACAAGTCTTTGAACTAAAAATTTGCGTAACTATTTATGTATACGGTCGTGGTGTGCTCGGCTGTCTCCATAAACTCTGTGATATACTTGCGGATTGATTTCCGCCGCTTTTTAAAAGAAATAGTGAGTGAATGCAAGTGTTTGATATGACAAAATGCCTTCTTTTTGCTGGTATATCTACCGAAAAGTGACATAACTGCACTATTACCTTAAAACTGAAAGCTTGTAAAGCTTGTAAAGCGTCATGATTTTATCAAGAAGTATTGCATTTCTTATATAAACACCAATGTCGTTCTTTATCTATACTGCAGTATAACATGGTCAATACATTTATTCCCCACCAACGACGATTCAACCTCCGCACAGGATTATTGTCAAACATTCACCCTGCCTCCAAGCAAATCACCTGATGATTGTAAAACTATGTGATCCTAGAATGGCGACACAGGCAAATTTATTTTATAATATAAATTTATATAAATTGACATTTATGTAAGAACATAATGAAAAAAATCAATATATCTGCGATTTCTCAAATTCTCTGACTGTACTGAAACTATTGTCAAATAATTTCATTGTTTACATTTTAGCAGGTGCGCGTCACAACACCAGGAAAAGAATTAATTTTAGTAAAACAATATTATTTTTTATTGTTTTGATTTTTGCTCATTTTACAAGAAAAATATATAATATCTAACTACTGACAGAGAAGCAACCTTCAAAAACACAATTTAAAAACATAATGTGACATTTTTGTTCTTATTTCTATGACATTGACCTTAAGGCCACCACCCATGAGTATGTTTCCACCGTTACGGCTGTAAACACTTCTACAACGATAATGTGCATTTGAGTTTACAAATTTTTGGTTAATACTTTTTATTTTAAGAAATTGAATATATTCAGTAACAACCAGTAGAAAATTATTTCTATTTTGCATTTAATTTTAGTGATATTTACAATGATTCGTGCTCTAAGGTCGAGACAATTAGATTTTATTCAACGTTACAAAACAACCGTATGCTTATAGATGAAGAAAATGTTTCCATTTTTTATTTTTTACTTCAATGGACCTAAAATATTACTAACATGCTTTCATGACGAAAATGTAGAACACTGGCGTATGTTCATGTTGTAATGGAGAAGACGTTCTGTGGTGGTGAAGACACTTCTGTGACGGAGGATAATAAACTGTTACATGGAAAATAAAAACTTATTCTAAACAAAATGTTAAACTGTCGAATTTAATTGCAGAAAATATGTCAAATTTAAATGAATAAACATTGAAAACAGCAACAAAGAAGAACTTATTCAAACTTTTAAAATTCCATTAAATGTCAGATAAAACACTTAGGTTAGTTCACATATAGTCAATTTCATAAGCAGTTTGGTTCTATTTCTGGCTTATTTAGCATAATTATCATAAACATATTGTTTTAATTAATCAAACACTCTATGACGGTGAACTTCACAGGGCCTGTCAGTGCCTTCCTGTTACGTGACTTGCAATTTTCACTGCCTAGTACTTGGTTCTTCCGAGGGATCTACTTTTCAGATTTTATTGGTTTAGTGATTGGCATAAGTACATTATTCCAGTTGTACCAAATGACATCATTCATTTGTGGTCAAAAGTATCTATTTTTGCCAATGTGCAACATGCATTTTAATTCAACTGAGTTAGCGTCTAGGCCCTGAAGTAAAATAATTTGTGTATTCAGAAATATATGCAGTCAATAATGACACACGTGTTGCTTTCTATACAAATGGAACTATCTATGTACGTGTTTGCATTCAATCAAACAAACAACACATGGTGTAAGTATATTCAGAACTCTGCGTACACTCCTAATGATTTGACTTACTCATCTTACTTGTATAAATCTATCAATTGGAGAGGGAAATATCGCCGGTACATGTGCAATTTCTCAAGATTCAGAAAGCAGACTTACAATGTAAGACTTTTATCACAATTGTACTACCCTTCTACAAAAATCCATTTTAGTTTCTTGTGCCCCAGTTTTCCATCAACGCACTAATTCACCCCCCCCACCCCAAAAAACCCCACAACCTTTGCCATATTATACACCCCATTCCACACACGCACACACATGCACGCACACACGCACACACACGCACAAACACAGCAAGTCTTTACATTTTACTTCCTCCTCCTCTGATTTGGAACTTCAGGCGTATATTGCCCTACTCCGAGGAGATCTTGTTCCCTTTCAGTCTACATTGCCTTGCAAATTATGCTTATTAAATTAACCATGAAAAGAAACTGCAATTGTACATTTTTATGGCAGAGCAACCTATCTTTGCTGAAACAATACATGTCAACGCTATCAAATTAATGACACTATCACAATTACGTATTCTCTTGATAGCCTCATTGATCAATTTTTAATTTTACTTTTCATCTTCCATCAATGTCACATTTTCACTACTGTCGTGAGTCTATATAGGACAGGACAATAAGTGTGTTTTAATTGAAAAATTTTCTAACTTTTGGCAAAGGAATGTTATACAACGTCATTTTAAAGTAATGTTTTTTAGAACGATTTATTATTTTAAAAGCATACACACAAACACACGCACGCATACACGCACACATTCGCATGGGCAAACACACACGCACACACGCAGAAACATTGGAACTGGTTCAAAATGTGCAGATAATCTTAATTCTCTAATATGTTTTCGAAAATCGGCAGTGGTATTCCAGCCTTTTTCTGTAATTTGGACCAGGGAAGCAGCATATTCTGTTTTGGAAAGTTAGTTTATATTAATTTATCTTAGGTTGATAGTGAAGCTATTTCTACAACTTATACTCTTGATACCTCAATCATGATGGAATCCATAACCACGAGAGTATGAGAGAAGAGGTCAGTTTCCCTTTTAATGCTGAGTGCCAAGCAAGGTACTGGTACCATTTTTTCACGTGTTTGGTATGGCGTGGCCGGGGATCGAACCCACGACCTCCCGCTCTCAAAGAGGACACTCTACCACTAAGCTATCGAGGCGGTTTCAGAAAGTTGACTGGGTCACTAGCATACAAGAAAGTGTATAGGTAGAGAAATGGCAATGTTCAGAAATTTGCTTTTCTATATGTTTAATATACTTTGGTGCAACATACGGGAACGTTCAAGAACAAGACAGTATATTCGCAAAAAAGCTATACTTTGTTAGCCAGGCAGGTTTGTATTATCTGGCGGATGTCCCTCTATGTATTCTGAGAGCTTTTACTCATTTTGTTCCTCTGGACGGATTGCTCCGTGTCAATACTTTACAGTTATGTGTCTGCTTTTGAAAGCAAAGCGCGTTTTAACATCTATACAGTAATGATACATATGTTCAAAGGCGCTTTAAATTAAAAGGCATATATATAATGTGTAGATGCCACATTTGGATTTTAAGCGCGTAGTAATCATCAATCTTTTTATAATACATTATACCAAGTTAACTGATATTTTTTTTTTTTTACTTATTCCACATTTTGATTGATGCAATGTAGAGCCAAAAGATTATATGATATGTGCATAGAAGCTAATTTGCACTTGCACTCGGGTTAATGTTGGCCATTCATATTTAGCCTGTACATGCACATGTACTGGCCGCTACTAATTTCAGAATACCCTTAGTTTCAATACATTGGCTTTTTGAGTTCTAAATAACAAGTCGATGATGTCTGAGACTACCTTTTATTACAATGGATAATTTACAAAAACATACACAAGTCTGGATGCATGCCCCTTAAAAATGAAAATGAATTTAAAGGGGCTGCAACAGAATGTGGCTTTACTCAAGATTTTAGCTTAATGTCTCGCATTCCGTTTCGAGAGTTTTGACTTCATGGTTTAGTTATGAACCAAAGCTTCTAGAAAACTACATAAGGCTTTGCAAGAACTTGTGAATTTCTAGAAAATTGTGTTATGTTTCGTTTCTTGCGTTGAAAAAAAATCAATGTAAAATCTAATTTTGTGGACTGTCATGCCTTTTTATGAAAATACAATTGAACCATAAGCTGAAGTTTTTCTTTTAAATATTGCCTCTCATTGATTCATTGAACATTTACAAAATGAGATTATTGAAAAATGATTTGTTTTTGCCTCTGAAAGATATATTAGATCCAAATTCATAGTAGGCATAGTAGAAATGTGTACTTCCGCTGATATCTGAGGGCGTTTTTAACAAATAGCCATTTTACATAACATTTAATTATGAATGTGGCCTTACAAACACAACAAGAATATTTGGAAGTTGAATTTATTTGATGAGTACATTTTAGATTTTATCGAAAAACAAACCAGTTCAGTAAAGGATGCACATAGAAAGTCCTTTCGTATGAAGCTACCATGATCATACTTAAAAAAAAAAGCGTCACCACAGAGGCAGCAACTTCCAAGTTAACAGTCAGACATACACCTCTGTATGACTGTGCCTCCCAAAACCATGAAATTAACTTTGCAAGATAAATATTTATCGTTTCAGCTATAAAATCTTGCTTTGTTGGATTGATTTACCTTTGTTTAATAAACAACAGAATCTATTTTAGTTATATAGTGCATTCCCTCTCTGCAGGGATGTAAATTTATTTGAAGAAGTAATCCGTATTCGTTTGCATATCTAAGTTGACTGATACGGTTGCAACATGAAATGCATTTCTTTAATTTTATATCTTTCTCCTAAGAAAATTGTTTTAATATTTTAAAATATTAAGCACTTGATAAATGATTGTTTAATTAATATTTAAAAAATGCTTACTTAAGCTTTTCCATATCAGTATTTTCTATGGTGTTTTCTTATGTTACTTATGTTTTTTATTTAGGGGGCCTCCGTGGCCGAGTGGTTAGAGTCGTTGACTTCAAACCATTTGCCCCTCATCGATGTAGGTTCGAAACCTCGTTTGGGGCGTAGAATTCTTCACGTGAGGAAGCCATCCAGCTGGCTTACGGAAGGTCGGTGGTTCTACCCAGGTGCCCGCTCGTGATGAAATTGTGCACGGAGGGGCACCCGGGGTCTTCCTCCACCATTAAAGCTGGAAAGTCGCCATATGACCTAAAATTGTGTCGGTGCGACGTTAAACCCAACAAAATAAAATAAAAAATAAAATAAAATATGTTTTTTTATTTTTCATTTCATAAAAGACACGTTTCATAAAAGACAGTATGTGACTTGAATTCCTTAACAGATGAATGAGCCATGTAGCTTATGTAGGGGCAAAAGTTTTTCTTCTGCATTTTTTTTGCTGTTTTAGTCACGGTGAAGGTCAATTAGAAATTAGGCACTTATACCGAAAATAAGATACATGATGCTGTTTCGGCTAAACAGCTTCAGTAAGGAATGGAATATTTTGATCCAAGTAATATCCATTTAGGCAAAATATTTCTGCCATTTCTAGGCTGATAATGTTGTGAAGAAATCACGACAACTCGAAATACGTTTGGAGGGGAATGTATATACACGAAAGCCGAGTGTTTAAAATCGATATCTGCTGATATCCTGATATCTTTTCGAGTGTGGCTATATGACTGCGCATGTGTAAATGGCTGTGTACTAGAGTTTATCCAACAACAACTCGGAAAACATTATAACTAACAAACTATAATTTTAGGCTCATTTATTTTGAAAGATATTGGCATGGGTGTGGCCATGGCTGAAAATTATTGGCAGAGAAACATGGAATGTACGACAAAGTTTTACGTTTATATACCTAGAACATCATATTATGTAATAAAAATATTCCGTGAAATTACACATCAAAGATGGTCAAATTTAGTTATGAAATTAACTGCGCATCAAAGTCATATTATGAATAAGAAATACGAATATGCAGCTCCAGCAACGGTCGCTGATAATTATCAGCATCCAAATATGGGTCAGCTCTGGCAGCAATCGCTGATATTCATTAATGTTCAAAGATTTAGCTCCAGCAACTGGCGCTGAAATAGGTCTTTTGTCTGGTCCGTATTTTGGAACAGTTCAGACGATGATGTTGTGTAATTTGACCATCTAGTTCAAACATTACGGAAGGGTAAAACTAAAAGAAAAAAGGGACCGCGGAAGTAGTGGGATTTTGTTTTTATAAATTAAATAATTATTAAACGTACAATTTAAGAAATTTAAATAATTTCTGACGTCTACCTAGAAAAAGGAAAGTTCCAGAATTCGATTTACTTATATATATAGTTGATAAACTGTCTCCATTGAAAACTCTCTTACACAAAAAGAAATCTAAGGAGGCCCTTATGAGATATTTGGTTCCGGTCATGTGATGGATAAAATATTTATCCTTAAACAAATAGAGATAAGAGTAGTTTTTTTAATGTATTGCATTTTGAAAAGGTCACCAAACACATATTGCTGCTTGTTCTTTGATCACAAATATCATAGATAGTTCTTATGAAATGATTAACGTAGAAGTAAATCTCTTGAAGCAATGCTTACATCACACATAATGAAAAATGTTAATCATATCATCCGGTGTTAGTATCTTGACTTCTCCAAGAACCATAGGGTACGGAAGCTTATGTTGGATTTTCAAGAAATTTCCATAAATTGTGTTCCCACAAGTAACTGTGATTTGAAAGGGTGCCTTATCTATCGCCGGTCCATAGTACGAGCCACAGAGTTTTCCACTGCCAGCAATCAGGTCGTTACGGTTGTTTGATACTGTAATTTCGAACTGGGTGTTGCGATGATAATCTAAAAATGATATATAAATTATTCAAGCATGCATGTATACAGACATTTCCTCCACAAGTAACTTAGTCTAAATCAACCCTTACCTATTATCTTTAGTAACTTCAGGTCTTTGGAGGTTAATGAAAGGTAAAATAATTGCGATAATAGTCTAAAATAATATATAAGATATTAAAGCATGTATGTATACAGACGTTTACTCCATATGAAAATTAGTAACTTCAGGTGTTTGAACTAGAGTCACACATCTAAATCGGATCTTACTTCTGATACTTCTGACATTCTCATTCAGATTGTACATGTACTTACTAACTCATATCTTTCAATTTAATTATGCCCTTTATAGCAGGTCTTTCACTCAAAACTTCGTCAATATTCGCCATCAAACAGATAAACTATTTTCTGCGTAACCACTCTCTAATTGTGGTTAACATAGGGCAAATAACTAGGACATTCTTATTATTATAAAGTGACCCAATATACGAAGCGTTTTCGGTGCGAAATGTCCAAAATAGCATTTATATCATTAGTAAATCAAAAGGTTTATCTTTTAGGTTATTTAAATATAAATGAAAAAAAAAATGTTCTTGGTATCTTTTTCTGTAAGCACCCCTTTTAACAGTTAATGATAATGTAAGATGGACAAGTTCATTGTAGAAATTTAGCAGGGTGAGGTTTAAGATATTATTAAGGTAGTGGACCCGTACTAATAAGAGGATGATCTTTCGGCATTCGCCTGTATGAAGGGAAAGCCAGGTGCTAGTGTGAGCAACAATATCGTCCGAAGAATGCCAAAACGCCACACAGCAATACGTAACGCACGGAAATAATCTTTGTAAATGCGTTAATAAGTTTACCAAAAGAGGATGCAATGCGAAAATCATAAGCCACAGGGCATGTTACGGCATGTTTGGTAATTGGCAGCTCTAAAGTCAGTCGTTACGTTTTCCTGTTTGTTAGTGCAATGATTAATAAAATGTTAGACTCCATGATGCTTTTCTCCAAAAATCTACAGAATACGGACGGAGGGATTCGAATTTTGTCCTGCAACTGACTTATCCGTGGTCTTAAATTAGGCTCCTGGTGCTCTGATTTCGGACAGGTTGTTGTTTACATTGGTGTACTTTTACCTTGGGCTGACCTTATCTACATGTATATGTTCAACTCTATACAATCTGGTATTTTGTCACTAATGTTAGAGCGTTTCTCTGT